>NC_092057.1:5588799-6188799 GCF_039877785.1 Chaetodon trifascialis
ACTACAAGACAGGACACAAAACCATAAGAACGAGCCCATCAGTCACGTTCTAGAAAAGCCAGAAGGTCTGAACCACTTTTATGAGTTTAACCCGAAATCAAGCCGCAACCAAAGTGTCGTTAATAATGTCTCTTCGGCCGAGTGGCTCAGTAAGTTGTAATGAATGTACAACGGACAGTTTTGGAAATGGATTAACCTCGTTTTAGCAACGATGTTATGTTCCCAGATCTTTCTAACTAATAAAAATGATAACCAAAACTATGAAATTAAGATCCAAGTTGAAATAAATAAGTTGAGGGATCTTGTTAACAAACAGCGACTTATTTAAGCAGCATTAGCTTTTATTTGTGTTATCTTGTGTTTCTGGTCACCTGATGATTGTTAGTCCAGTATTCACTCTCCTCTTCATTATGTTTTGCTCTTAACCACCTCTGGATGTCTGCCCTTTTTAGCCGCTAAACACCCCGCTACGTTCACCAGCTAGGCACTAACTACAGCACCGATGAGAGCCGTGAGAGTCAACCGAAACAGTAAACCTGAGTCTGAGCCTCCACAGTTGGCTGATAATTATTTGTGGGTTTGTCTCTCCAAGCACAAACATATAGCCACTTGATCTGTTGTTAATATGAAAATATTGATTATAGCATCTTTTTTGTTTGTTCCTCATAAAAACCGATGAAGCTAATCCAGTTTCTAAGCGCTGGAAATAAGAAGCACTGCTCAATTCTCAGAACAAAACTAAAAGCAGAATAACAGCACAAGACATAAGACCAACCCTGAATAAGTCAGTCATACGGAGCAGGACCAAATCCTAAAAAACTGCAGCCAAAAAGCCTTTGGACTGAAGCATTGGAGGGCAAAGGTTCATGTCTTGACTCCTGACTGCCGTGCAAACATTTCCACTTCCTCAACATTTCATCCAGTGACACACCAGCCGCCTGTGGCCGTTAGTCTGAGAGGAAACAACAACAAAAGACTCTTGCAATACCATTATTACCATTTTGGGTGCTTGCCAGCAACGCTCCAGATTACCTTGCATGGCAGACAAATTGGCAATTGGAACGCCAGTGTAATGGAGGCTAATTGCCTGAGTGCAGGGTTAGTTTGTATTTCATGCAAATCTCATGTGCATAGTAGTGAGACTTGGCTGACAAACAATAGCCATTCTGAAGCAAAAAGGCGATTGAAAATGGCTCTTTGACACGGGCTGTTTACTTCATTTTCACTAATTATTGCTCACAAGCGCTGATGACCTCATTCTTAAATATGCTATTTCGTCAGATTAGGCCCCGAGACGGTCATTCAATAAGTTTAGCTTAAATTTTATGCTACCAAGTATTTTGTAGATGCAGATTTTCAAGCAGAATTATTACATTTTAATAGAAGCTTCTTTTTTTATGTGATCAATTGTCACACGTAGATTCATCTTTCAGGTTAAGAGAGTTTTGGAGTTGAACTTCAGGACATTATATAGCCTTTTACTCGCTACTATAACATGTTTTTAAGTCTCTTTGTGCAAATCAAGTGAAGTTTTAAATCTTTTAAAGCAAATTACAAGGAAGTCATTCAGAACTCTGAATACTGACTGATACGGCTTTTTTAAGAATCTTTACAAAGCTTACATATAGTCTTCTCTGTGAACAGGCTCAATAATGAAATAATCAAGCTTTATGGCAACGCACAGCCTGCCTGGCCTTGCCATTTCTGTCCTACTGTTCAGAGCATTTCCCAGGTCAAAAAATGAAACTTGAAATCAACAAAGGAGATTAATCAGCAGCAGGAGTTGGCTCAGTTATTCTGGTGTGCTTGTACGCAATTGTAGTTGTTCAAATTTCCCTGTTTTCTGAGCGCTTTTCAAGTTTGCTTAAAAAAACGAGTTTCATTTTTAACTTTGGAAGCAATCGTTGTCAAAACAACCTCACATCAAGTTCCATTTGGGAGTCACTCCGGAGCGTCTCGGCCATTTCTCAAGATCTTCATCAGCTCATAAGGACAACATGCATTAATCAACATTTCTGTCAATGTGCCAGCTCTTAACCAGCAGGCTAATTTTCAGCTGCAGTCCAGTGGCAAGATGTTTTGAAACCTATAAAGTGATAAAATGTACAGAACAAATACAACAGGATGCCATAAAGACAGCGACAACGACTAAACAAGAACAGAACAGGAGCCATGCAGAGTGACAGGAAACAACAAAACATCATTTCAGCACATTGAACCATGCACACAGGTGAGCAGTACTGACCACAGACATCTGCTGCTGCATGCATGCAGAGCAGCTATAACAGTAGATATGTAGGCTTTCAAGTGTTAAGTAAGTCAAAGAGCAGAGCAGCGTCTGAAGTCATCATTTCTCAAGTCTATAGCTCGTTAACATGGCCTCTTTCACAAAATCAAATATATAAATGGAGGAATTAATCCTAGGTACGCATTTAGAGAGAGCTCTTTTTTCAATTTTGGGAGACAGAAGTTGATCAAGGATGCCACACTTTACCTCAACCCTGAAGCCTCACCACTTTTTGTGCAACAAGTATGAAAAACTCTGCTAAGATATATCAGTAACAGAGAAGGTACAGTCAACAAAACAGCTTTTGCTCAGTTAAGTAGATGCTTTGTATTCGCAGCCATCCATCCAGCTTATTGTGGTGTAAGTGGGTCAGGCCATGGTCAATAATACAATATGGTTATCATCTAGCAAGAGATTCCAAGCAAGTGTGTTTCCAAAATAGACTCTGTTGTTGTGGGACAGCTGGAGAGCCTTTTTGGGGTCAAGGTTCAAGGGCTCACGTGGACCGTGTTACTGTACCATGCAAGACTTTTCCTTGCTGTTGTCTGTAGGTCTGTTGCTGTTCGCAGCGTTGGAGCCTGTGCAACATCTGAATGCTCTGCGAGTGCAACGGTGCAGCTCTCCGGCCTCCTGAAGGGTACGTAGCTATGCTCCCCTAACCTTACCATCTGCATCACGCTGCCATTTGCAGACAAGATGAATCACACAAGCCCATGTCCAGGCTGGGAATAGCTTCTTCCAGATAAGAAGGTCAAGGGTTGCATTTCTGGCCAAGGTTGGCTGTCCTCAGGGCTAAATTAAGAGCCTAGGGGTTGCAGAGCAGCACAGGGTAGCCCGGGCCCTCACACTCAATTAGGATCAAAACAGCCATCAGAGTTGAACTTGGATTTAGGTTGCTGAAAGACAAGGAAGTGGAGCAGGGAACCTTCTGGAACACCAGTAATGCACACTAACACACGCTTCATCTTGATGTATTTTTGCTGATTAATAGACAAGCAAGGAGCGTTCAGCTTATTAATCACCAGCAGCTGTTTTCGACATCAGTCTGCCATTGTTGCGCAGTTGCGAAGGTGTTTGTTTACTCTGCGCTAACCTAACAGCACCTCTGACCCAGCCGGTGGAATGTGAGAGCAGAGACGCAGTGTGGGAGGTCACCGCCATCATTTACATCCTAAACACATGACAGGCTGTCAGGCAGAGGTTAAAGCTGGTCAAGTTCACACAGGACAGCGTGGATCCCAATGCGCCGAGAGGAGCGAGGTCTCTTTGCACATGCAAAAGAAAAAAATGGTGCCTGCGCCTACACATGCAGGCAGTGGATGCAATGATAGCATAATGCAGTGCTCCGTTTCACCTATTCCGCTTTACTAAGCCGAGTCAGAGAGGTGAAGATTAAGCCAAATGGTGAGTTACGAGGCTGTAATTTGTGCTGCTTTAGTGTTGCATTTAAGGTGTTTTGAATATTTTCCTGTACCTCCACACATTCACATTATTTCCTCCATTCGAGATACATACGTTTCCCATGTGGTGATTCACCTTGATGCCGCTGAATATGTGCAACAGGATGACAAAAAATTCAATGTTCTGAATGTGTAGTAGACTCTCTGGCAAAGCCATTCATGTGAAAAGATCCACGCTGAATAGTTTTGCATAGAAAAAGACGGTTATTTGTCCTTGTCCAAATAAGAACACGGTACAGCCAAACACTGAAAAACCCCACTGATTTCCACGCTGTCCTTGTCAGCCTTTGATCCCTTGTGAAAAGGCTAGACAGTCATGCTGCAGTGATCAGTCAGGGTCAAAGTCATACTCCACTTTCCCTCCCTCCCTCCCTCCTGGAGCTCCACTGTAGTGTTGTCGCTCTGGCAGCTGGTGGTGCTGTAAGACTTGAGTCTCCCCGTTGCCTTTTCTCCTCCATAACAAGGCTGTCACCTATTCCATCCTCCTTTGTCCTCTCCCCTCCATCACTCACCTCCGTGCGTCAACGCTGAGCCACTGCAGCATCCTCCGCCAGCCCCTGTGCCGGTCTGCTCTGATGGGGTGACAGGCGCTGGGGGGGGGGGGGGGGGGGGGGGGGGACAGGCGCCCTAAACAAACTACGCCACAGAGGGAGAAAAGGCCATCTTGAAACAAACTACATGAAATAAAAAGGGGCTTCTTTCCCCTCATCCGTTGTGTATGTTACTCCAGTGATCCGACAGGAAAGATGTGGGTTCGCGAGGCTAAAATCAATACTCTGATGTTGACAAGGACATGGACATGCAAAATGAATAAGTGACTGCATCAGTTGAGTGTTTTTTCAGAAAAAAAGCACATAGGTCATTTGTGTGAATGGTATTAATTGGGTTCCCTGCGAGGCCACACAGCCGGCGGCTCGGTTATGATTCCAGTAGGTAAATATTTGCCTGTACTAACCCTCACTAGGTGCCATAATGATTCTTTGTGTGTTGCACTGTGTACAATGCGTTTCTGTGTACACATCACTCAGTGCCTATGTCAGCCTGAGCGTGTGTGTAGCTCAATCCCCCCCCCCCCAACATTCCCTCTCCACAGCTGCAGCTCGGCAGAGTTTGATCAATAACGCGTCCTTCATTCTCAAGTCGGGCCTGACCTTGGCAGCCTTTTGTCTCCTTCCAGGGGCCAGAGTGCGCATGTACAGGTTGGAAAACAAGGCTCTCAAAAATCCACCCTTGGAAGGAAAAAGAATTCCCCTCACTGCCTCCACACCACAGCATTCTCATTAAGAGCCTAATGAATCATATATTTATAGCGTTCTTATCTTAGCGTAATGAGGTGATGCCACTTTTGAACTCATTTGCTAAATTACCACAGGCCACACTGAAATGGAATAAACTTCCAATTCCTTGCATATGCTGCTGCATTCATTGTCACAGGGGCAGCGGTCTACGGAGACAGCAGAGCCAATCCAAACCCGACGTACGAACAAAGAGCATCCGTGCGCAGTCACAGACGACAAAAGGTAAGCTGTGCTCGGAGACGTTTAAAGGCATTAAAACATGGAAGTCTGCTGCAGAGGGCAGCAGGGGGTCGCTCTGACGGATCTGTTTACATGTTAATGCAGCCTGTCGTAGCCTGCAGGTGGCACCATTTATAGACTGATCCTGCAGTCACATTCTTTTTCTGTCACTCAGTAATGGATATCTAAATGGCCAGAATATTCTCGCACAGGTACATATTGAATTGCTCCATAAGACTGCATTAAAACAAGCAACAAGTTAGTTTTAAATGCACGGGTACTCCATTATGCAGTCACAGCCTCTGTGATTTACTCCACTGGATGCCAGCAAAGTTCAGATGCTGGTACATTACTGTTGAAGGAAACACTACATCAGTACAAAGTTATAAGTGGAGTCATTATGGAAAGCGGTATGAATACTTTAGGTAACACCAAGAAAACAAGCACGCTGAGGACGTTAAAGATACTCGAAAAGTTCAGCTTCCTCGTAGATATTATGTGATTTTTATGTGAAACATTACTCGAACAGTTTTATTGTGAACTACACAAACAGCCGTTCGTCACATTACTGAGAACTTAAATGCAGAATGATGAGAACATTTGTACACAGGCCATTCAGTAATGGGTTTCTGCAGGCAAGTCGTATCAAGATCAATTACAAAATTAGCACATTAGTACTGACAAATTACAAAATTATGTTCTAATCCTTTTTAAGCCTTGTGGTAAAACTGTGGTAGATTCGCTCGCTCCGGGGATAAACTTTGAGTGAAGGATTTGGCCAAAATATGCCCATCTTTATTCCACGGCTACAGTCCCACTGGCGGTGGAGAAGCCTGAAATATTCAAGAATTAAATCACAAGATATTACAATATGAACTACAACTCCTGCATAGAATGGATAATCTCCTTCAAAATTAGGCTTTTTGAAATTATACTGTTACTTCAACCCTACATTTACATAGACTATTGAGAATAAAAAAAACCTTTTCTATTATTTCCCTTGTGATGTTTACACCAAAATATGTAAATAATATTCACCATATCAGTCATAAATCAAAACTCTGGATTTATTAACTTGTTCCACTTTTACAAAAACAATCATTCTTCAGAACTTCAGACTTTACATGAGCAAAAAAAACAAAACAAAACAAAAGACAGCTGTCCACCGCCACGTCAAACACAGGGACATCAGAATGAAACAGAAGGATCTTCTCTACACTTTCCTCTTCTGGGTGCTGATGTACAGGACTGTGGAGAGACGAGAGGAAAGAGGAGGAAACGTGAACGTCTGTAGTTTTACTGAGGAACTCGAGGACGTGCCTGAGACCCCTCAGAAACCTCTGGACACATATTTGTTTTTTCATCCTGAGATTTCAGAGATAACAGGTGCTCAATACACCAAATCTAAAAGGCAGAAGACCTTGAAGGATTATGGTGTCAAGTGATTAGTGGACAACGTGGAAAAGAGCAGTAAAAAGTCTGATTAGTCACCAAATGTTTAATATTGCTGAACACAACAGAGCCCAGCAGAAAAACGCCTGCTGCGATGGTGCATTCAAGTGAAATTTAATAGCTGCCTTATGAATACAATGTTCTTTACAGCTGACTCCTGATGCTCAGTGCTGTTTGCAGTCACCGCACCCTTCACTTCCCATGGCAGACCACAAATAAATCCTCTGTGGGAAACACTGACCCACTGAAGCAGATCTCATTCTGAAAAAAAAAAAAAAAGAAGCCTTGCCCGGGTCATTCGGGGTAAAGGTGTAAGGCTGCAGACTATATAGACAAACAGGCAGGTAAACCAGCTCTTACTTTTATGTAAATCGACTTTTATCATCCTGCTGGTTTTGACTAAAATAGCCCCATCTCTTTGGCTGTTGGGCCTTTTTATCACACTGACAGCTCCACTGGCCAGCATGACTCACATTCAAGAGGGAATCACACAGTAAACACAAAACACGGCTGCTGTGAGGAAAATCTAGACAGACCGATGAAGGTATGAACCAAAGTTAAAAACATAAATTGTTTAAGCAATTACTTCTGAAACACACGTACTACAATCCTTCATTCAAAGACTGTTTGAGTAGACAAACAAATAAAAAGAAACGAGGAGGAGAGCTCCCACCGCTGGTTGTTTTAAGCTTCCCACATCATTAATATTGCTCCCAAAGCCCAAACTTAAAGTCCAGTTTAGACTCTGAGTGAACACAAACATTGTCAGAATACACTGTTAGCGCATTTCCATTTTTAGCATTTCATCTCTGTCTAACACACTTCCTGAGATAGCTTCTCCCACAAGATCCTTACACTGAGCTCACATTGTGCATCAATGTTTTGGGCTGTTTGTAATAAGAGAATAAATGTGCTCAAGTAACAGGTGCTCTTAGTTTGCTGTATCCTTGCTTGTATACTAAGTAAAGAGCCAGGTAATGTTCAGCTGTTGCACTTTGCCGAAGACGTCTTTGTCAGACATGTTTGTTCTGTCTCTGCAGGCCAACGCAACCCTGCATGTAACTTGATTTCCTTTGTTCTGCTGTAGACAACAAAACCTCACCAGTGACCTGATTACTTCAAAGCCGATTCAGAATACCACAATAACAGGAGTCACTCATCTCAGCTTGTATATGCCAAACTTTAGGACTCGTGCATCGATCATGACGAGAACCACGTCCTGCTTCATGTCTCGAGGAGCCCAAATGTCTCTGAGTTGCAAATATAATCCTAAATTGGAGAACCTTACCATTGTTTCCTCGAAGAAACGCATCCCCGTACTTGTTTTTGAGCTGCCCGTTGACATACTCTTCAGTCTGCTCGATGGCGATGTTCATGTAACCATCCAGACAGGCCAGGACACCTGTGGACAGACCATAAGTATGCAGCGTTTAATCTAAAGAGGACATCAGTTTTCAAATCACGAACGGGAAACGGTGAAAACACACCGGTTGCATTACCTCTGTAATCCACACCGGAGTTCAGTTTGACGACCACAGGTCTCCCGATAATCTGCTTCAGAAAGTCGCTGGGGGTCTGTTTTCTCAGACTCATCTTGACGGTGATCTGAAAGGGTTGAAGATAAACAATACATGTCTCGCTTCACGCTGTTTACTTCAACTAGCCACATTAGCATATCAGCCAACTAGCATAATACCAGCTAGCTAGCTCGTGTTTAATAGCGTTCACTCGTACAGTTTCGGTTTCTTTACATTGATCATTGCTTGTAGCAGCACGTAGCAACGTTTCTAATTTGACCAAACATTCACGTATTTATTACTATCTTAACACTGTGTGGACAAGTAGGGTTAGCTGCTAGCTAATTAGTGTGGCTAACCGGCTAACTGCCAACTCTTCAGTGAATATGCTAACACTGAACGGTGGGTCAGGGTCGTTATCCTCGTGAGTGCATTTTGTACGTTTGTCGGAATGGAAGCAGACTGTATTGTACGTGCATAAGTTTGTTTTTAGATTTGTTATCAGCGGCTACATGTTTGTGGCATTACACTTACCCGTGAACGTCGTCCAAACGATCGTATTAGGCACGAGCCGCGGATTGACCAATCAGAAGCGTGAGCTCTACGGCGTCTGAGTGAGGACAAAACTCTAAAGAGCGCAGTGGCACAGCTTGTGTGACATCCATCAAAACTAGATGGTTTGATAATCGGACATATTTCACTGTGACACATTTTCAGTCAACAGGTCGCCAGTTTAAAACACAGGTGCACGGGTCCGTTAAAGAGCAGATAAAAAATATATGAATGTTCCTAAAATGCACCGTGAGAAGATAAGATCATGTTAGATTTGAATATTTGATTCTTAAGTATAAAAATATTATTGGGATAAGAAGTCTTATCCTGTGGTTGTGCATGCACAATAAACCAAATGAGCATATCATTAGAAAAACCCACCATAATAAGTATATGTTTCATATTTTCTATTCACATAACTAGTTTTTCTGAAGAGATCATGACCACAGCGAGATATTTTCAGTTGCAGTTTGTTTCAAATCATTATTAGAAACATACAACTTCACGATTTAAAAAAGAAATAGTCATGCTTAACAACAACAATCAAAATGAAATGAAAATGGGCTTTTAAAAAGAAAGTAATATGAGCTAAATTGCTATTGTCTTAATTAAACTGCATAATAAAAACTAAAAGTTCAAATTGATTAGTTGATTAACAGAAAATCTGCAACAAATTTGAAAATGAGCAAATATATTTTCATGCTCCAGATCTCAGACATGAGATAAACTGAACTGTCTCTATTTTATGGTAGTCATTACAATGGTATTAATGATACTAACCCTAAAGAACAGTGTTTTGTTCTTCTCGTGAGAGAAAAAATAATTAAGACATTGATGATTTCAGTATAAATTATGTATCTGTGGTAAAAATATTGAAAATGCATCAATATTAGATTTGTCTTGACATGAAGAAAACATTATATTTGAATTTACCCAATTATTAGGGCCGATATTAATTAACTGAGGCCTTTTATTTCACATTTGTAGGATGGTTTTCTTATTCTAATTCCTTTAAGATAATTAATTATAATAATGTTATAACAGTGTTGTAGGCACTTTTTTGCATATTATATACTTATGTACTTGTACTGTGTATATGCTACCCAAAACCTACCTCAAAACCTTATTTCACTTTATATATATTTATATTTCATCATTTTTAATATTCTTAAAGGAACATCTGTATATAGTAACATTCCTAAATGTATTCCAGCTTTATTTTTCTTATTTTCTGTGAGCACAATTTAAATTAATCATCCTGGAGGTTACAGATCTTTTCATTATTTTATTCTCATTCAGCCTGGCTTTGTTTTGAAGGATAAGAGAAAGTCTACCATCTGATAAAACTCTGGTTGCTGGGTGCATGACCCAAACACTGCGCGGCTTGGGAGGTACATGAAAAATGGTGTAGGGGGGAAATAGGGATGAAATGGTGAGGTGAAAGATAGAAGAGGGTAGAGGGAGGGAGGGAGGATGTGCCAGTACATGTTAACAGAGACAGAGAGGTTGAGAGAGAGAGGAAGAGAGACAGAGAAAGGGAGAGAGAGAGAGGGATTGTGAGAGGTGGAATCATAAAGTACTTCTTGTGTGTCTAGACAGGTTGCTTGTTAGCAGGGCATGGCTAGCCCTGTGGAGGCTAGAGGTTAATTTGGTATCTGCTGCTGTGTTAAACTAAGGTCAGTACTACAAGTCCTTAAGTCATAAACAAGAGTAGTTAAGAGCCATGTATACACCTAGGCACCGGTTAATGAATATTCAATGAAGATTTTTTTTTTCCCCTTGTCCCCTGTTCCCTTCGTTGTTGCTTGCTTTGAAGGAAATTTTTGGAAAGAAAAAACCCCACAGTTTATTTCTGTTGCCTTCAAAAATGACCTCTGTGCACTTACATTCACTTGTCCTTTGTTATCATACAAAACACGGCCTTAGTCGTAATAGAAAGTGGCTTTTTGCTATTTGAAATGTGGCACACTCATTATGCAGTTCTGTCCCTGAATGCACCAAATGTAACTACCCATAATTTGATTGCTTAATACAATAAAACCAATAATGTAATAATAATGTGTTTTTTTTCCCCCCACGTCATAAAGTTTGTGGTTAAAATAAAACTTATGACCAAGGCTACCTGCTCACTGGCATTTGGTGCAGATGTTTTAATATGCAGCCTGGCAGCTGGGCAGGCAATGAGAACTTGAACTGAGCAATCACGGACAAATCGTAGTATCCAGGGGCCCGGAGATAAGTGTGTTTTGCCGGTAACCTGCAGAAAATTCAACAATAACAATTCAGCTGAAATAGGGGTTAATTGTAAACATTGACACTGTGGTCTAAAATCATCATCACATCCCACGGGTTACATGCCAATGGTAGCCACACACTCTGCAGCCTATACATTATTTAGAATTAAAGTGCGTAGGCGTGCACACCTTTAAAATGCCAAGCCGTTTTCTACATAGCCTGTAATAGCTGTTAAACACATCAGCATTTGTAGACTTTGTTGTTGCTTATAGGTCAATCTGAGCGTTGACAGTCAGTATTTAAGATATATTATTTAAGGTTATCACTGATAATTAAGATGATTTGCTTGTATACTAATTGACTTCCTTTGAAGACCAGTTTACAGCCGTGCTATTAAAATGTTTTTTCCACTCAGATTCACGTAAAGTTCACAGTTTTGCAGGTGTTCTTCTTCTTTGGTGCCCATTGCTTCAATTGCTTCAGGTTTGTTTTCTGCCTTAATACATTATAATTTTAGATTAGTTATCAACAGTACATTTTACATGTTGTTTGTGATGCATTTCGTTTTAATGCCAGTTTTTGCTTTCATTGTTTTTACTTTAACTCATAATTCAAAGTTGCTATTTAAAATTTTTTATTTAAACATGGATACGTTAAATGTGAAAGGTGTTGCTCGCGGTGACAAACCTGCAGAATTATCATCTGACTCTACAGTTCCCCCTGCAGTGAAAACAGTGTAAACATGAGCTTTATCAGCAGCATTATTATAATATGATATTTTATTGCTCATAAATGAATTATTAGCAGAGTCTATAATTTCTTTGCAGCTCCTTCTTCTTCTTCAATCTGGCTCTTCTACTTGCCAGAGGCAACATTTCCTTAACTTCATTCAAAAAACACCTAAAACATCGATGTCTGGACAGTGAATGACTCAAATATGCTCCGACCGCCCGGTATGAGGCTGGTCAGCCAGAAAGCACAGCAGCAGTGCTGTCAATTGAGAGACAAATCCTGTCTCCATCTCCAGACCCCTTAACCCCGAGGGGCGGGCTCGTGAAATAGAAAGATTATGGTGACGGGAGATGCTATTGTAGGTGGGAAATAGGGGACTGGACCAAAGGAGGAAGGGGCTCAAGGTGAGTGGGAATAAGGAGGGGGCACATCCCTCTTGTATACTAAAAGCAATATGCAGGATGGGGGTGGAGGTGGGGGTCGGCGGGGGGAGGATGAGGAAAAAGTCTAGACTGCATTGACCCCTCTGAAGCCAGGTTTTCTCTTCAGGTCAACCTTGATATGGAGAAGATAATGGAAAAGCTTGGGGGAGTTTTCAGATAAAAAACATATTGGTAGACAGAGTGTCCCTGCTCTTGCTTCTATGTAATCCCTTACTGTATATGGAGGTAATAGCTTGGAAGAGATGGGAAACCATCTTTCCTCCATCAAAAAGGGAACAGGGAACCTCAGCTGCATGGCTTGATGCTCGGATCTGCTGCCCTCGTAGCACCGAGGGCTCTCTTAAATGGCTGAGATATTCAAAGCTCTTGCAAGTCCCTCCATGCCTGCCCTCTGTACATTTAATACCAAAACAGGCAGTCAGACCTCTACATCCATCCTCTATAAAGTACATCCCCTATAAGAGTTCTGGATCCCTTCGTCATAGCGTTCTGTACAAGAATGACAATTTATAACCAGCTGTAAATTACCCATAAGGTGCAACTAGTGTCCCTGCGCTCGGGGTTCTGCTCCTTATTATTTCCTTGCCAATGACACATCGCTCAACTTCCACTTAATGACTCAGCTGTGAGCACTGACAGTTGACAGCGGCTGGTTGCCTGGGGGCCCCATGCTGAGAGAAGGGGGTGGCGCGAGGCGGACGAGGTGGGATGTAATCACTCCCTGTAATTTGGAGGAAATTCACTGAGCTGCTCACAGCGGAGATGAAAGCACTGCTCTTGTACCGTCTCTCCACAGCCACCGAGCTCCACTGCTTGCAAAAGCCTGAAAAGAGAGGTTCAGAGAACCAATTCTGCCTGGTTGGTGTCCCCCAGGGGTTAGTCCTGGGACCATCTCAAATCAGCTACAGCCCTGGAGCCATGTTCTATCCCCAAGGAGTGACACCGCAGACAGACAGTCAGACTGGCCGTCCTGTGCTATACGGCCCAGCCAGCTAGCACACAACTCTCCTGAGATCCCCCTTAGTGGGAAGGGAGCTCAGTGGAGCTTATGCTGAGGGCTCTGCTTGTATCCGCCTGTCTCTCTGTCTCTCTGTCTGACACCCTCCCATGTCACCTTATCCCCTCTTCACTTCCCTTCAGTATCTCAATCTGAGGCAGGGAGGGAATGTCTTTTAAAGCCCCACATCCAGTGCTCCTTTTTGTCACATTAAGGAAGGAACAAGAGCCTTATATAATCCTTAAAATAAACAATTTTCAACACTATGACAAGCCTGTGTGGACGAGTTTGCCTCAAAGCATCCTGTCATAAAAAAAATAATTATGTGCGCAGTAACTAATAATTATATTTTGTTAACCTCAGCATGCTTTATTGTCTTGGCTGTCAAAACGACAGTCCATTTCACAAGAAAATTTGGCTCAAGCCATGAGCAGATCGCCCAGTTTGATCACTTTGTCACACAACACTATCCTACCAAGTTGTCAAAGAGACACTGTAGTGTTTTAGCTTGATAGATGGTGAATGGTGCTTATACAGGGAGCCACTCCAGTGCGCCCATAAATATGCATCGTGACATTTGGAACAAAGCCGCTCGTCCTCTCTTTCCTGATGAGCTCTGCCTGCATACTATAACATATTGCAATACTGTCACACCTTGTGTTTCATAGCCAATCTCTCTGTTCATCAACTTGGCAGATAACCTCTAGATGCTGACAGATGATATGGGGGATGGCATTAGGGCTCTATTGTATGCAAAACCAGGAAGTGAATTTCCAGTAGGGATGCTTAAACCAGTGATTAATAATTAATCCTCATTAGTTTATGATGTATATAATGTATGGTTGTATGAATATTTAAAAAGAACATACACAGTGTATCTGAATGAGCTGGTCCTCCAGACAGCTTGGGTAAAGTCAATCAAATTTCTCTATTGATCGACAAAAGGTCAGAGGTGGAAACATGTTCTCACATTCGCAGGCCGTAATCTGTTTGGCCGAGTGCGAAAGAATGCTCTCTGCTCTCGCTGTAGCATTAAGAACATAACTGGTTTCTTTCTCCAAACACCTCATTGCTTTAGAAAGGCATAAATATCCAAGACAGCCAGGAGCAGTTCCTTTCAAATCCCACACACACGCATATCTCTCTCTCTCTCTCTCTCTCTCTCTCTCTCTCTCTCTCCCTCTCTCTCTCTCTCTCTCTCTCTCTCTCTCTCTCTCTCTCTCTCTCTCTCTGTCATTTGACCAGCAGTGCTTCCTGCCACTGAGGACCTGTGACTCAACAGCCAGAATACAGCACCGTTCTCTTGCCCACCCTCTTGAATATTCATAGAAATGAAAGGAGTGAAGCTCAGACCCATCCATCTTGTGTTCGTCCACATTTATATAAAATAAGGAAGTGTGTATATGTGCGTGCCGGCGGGGGGGTTACAAGTAGCGCTGGATATCCGAACGGGTGCTGTGGGAGAGGGGGCGTGGGGGCTGTTTTACACTAATTTCTTTATCCCTTTCACAGGAGTGCCATGTTACAAGAGAATTCCTGAGGCGAGCCAATGGCCCGATAAATCTGCCGGAGCCTCTCTCTCAATTTGTCTCCGTGGAATGTCAGCTGGCAAGCGCCCAGACACTGAGAACCTCTTTTCACAATGCGCCAATCTAACAGACGAGATCCCATGTTGGAGCTACAGTACAAGGACTGGCATGGATAAATTGCCACGTGCCTTATCTAGGTCTCTTTATGTCTAACTGTCTGAGGTCTTGCTCCTCGCAGCGCCCCCCCCCCCCCCCAAGGCCGCTTCCTCCCGGCCCCGCCGGTTAACCTGACCGGCTGAGTGGGTGACATTGACAAAATGCAGGTGTCGCCAACCAGGAACCTGTGATATGACACAGATGCTGTGTCAACCCGTCTTACTCCATATGACCCCCAGTGTGAACAGAAATCGTCCTGTTTGGTGTCGTTCATCACCGCGTGGCGCATTCTCCCACATAGCTCGGTCCAGGTGGTGGAATGGCAGAGTGGGAGAACAGACCATGTTTGTGTGAAGATGCAACAACTATCTCTCTTTTTCTCTTTGCCTTTCTCCCTCCCTCCCTCCCTCCCTCCGTCCCTCCCTCCGTCCCCTCTCCCTCTTCCAACAGACTGCTGTAGCACTCTTTATACTCTATTTAAAGGTTGTAGGTTAGCAAACAGCAAGATGCCTTCCCACCTGTACCCCTAAATGAGTCATGAATGAATTTCTCCATTTATTTATGTACAGTATTTGCAGGGAAAATACATATATATACACAGATGGACATGAGTGTAGAGTTCCTCTTTCCCAATCAAGATATCAAGTTTTTTTTAATCTCTGATTACATAAATGGTTTTACTGGAATTAAGCTCTAAATGTTATGTTTGCTGACAGCATTGGTACATTTTTAAAGTGGACGTAAATTAGTAATGCCTCATAAAGATGCTTACAGAAATTATCGTGTATAACTATGTGGTGATCTGAGCATGTTAATCTATCTTTATTTTGTAAACCAAATCAAACCATGCAGGACAAAATAAAATAAAAAAAGCCCAAATGAATACCCGCCTATCCTCTACAACTCTGAAATTTCAACACAGCCAACCGCACAAGCGTATTTAAGGGGCTCATGTTACTGCCTGACAGTTGGCATGACTGTAAAAAAGAAGCATGTGCCAAGTGGAGCTGCCAATGCTCAGCATGGCCGGTTTTAATATTTTAATGTGTTTCATTACAACAGTATGGGCCAGATAGCCTTTCCGACGTCCAAACAATTGTCTGCAAATGAACAAGATTACATGACAAGCCCTGAATGACGGAGCTACCCGCGGCTGCCTACCCCAGCCACTTATCTGATGGTAGCCTAGCAACAGATCCCTGACCTGGCTTTGACCTCCACCCGATAAGGTCAACACCTGAAGGCTCTCCCATTGGAGGGCTGGCTGAGAGAGAGGTGGAGCTTGGGGATGTAGGGAGACAAAGGACTCACAGAGCAAGGGCAGCCTCCTCTGCATAGAGTTCCCTGCTCCCTGCTGACAACAAAATGTTCATACAAAAGCATGCCAGACCTCTTTACTAGGGTTCGTTATACCTGTGTGTGTGTGCGCGCATCGGACGCGAGCCAATCATAAGAGAGAGCACTTGCCGGTACAGTATCCCCCGTAGCAAATTCAGACAGCGGTGCCTTATTTTACAAAGGGTCAAAAATGTTTCCTCCCTCAGCGCAGCATCAATGAGAGGAAGCACAGCAGCTGTAACTGTTCATAATGAAAACTATTGTGGTGACAAATGGAAGAGACACATTATGAAGGAGGTGCTGAATGTGAAATTAATCGACCAGAGCAGCCCACCCTGATAAACATCCCCACTTCTCTATCGTCTGCGCGCACGCACGCATACAAACCTCACTCAGTTTAACGGCAGTGATATGGAAGTTAATCCAAATTGTGATCGTAGCAATATCCTATTAGACCGTGGCAGTAAAATCAAGCTGAGACCGGTAACACATTACAGATATCAGGACATGTTCAGCACGCTCCATTACAATATGAAGTGACATTAATCAGCAGGGGTCCTCTTACACACACATAGAGGCATAAAACAAACATGCAAATCACACACACAGACGCACACAAGCCTAAAGTACAGCTCAAAGGAACACGCTCGAGTGCTGAACTGCTCTTTCGTTTGATATAATTTCGAATGGTGAAAAGAATTTATCACTGGCCTTTTGCTAGATAAATTCAGACATATTGTAAAGGAAAAAGATAGTCATCCAGCCAAGGGCAGAGAGGTGGACAAATGAATAGCTGTTCGTAACACTTTTTGTAATTATTTTTGCTCACCGAGCCTCTGGAATAAAAAAGGGATTTAGAGGCAGGTGGCAGACGCTGTTATTGTCCTCGTGCTTTGTGACTTCTTTTCTGTGAAAAACGTACTGGACGCAAACTGCTTGAAATGATAAAAGAGCACATTGTTTTTAGGACTGTTCTCACGAGCGCTGTGTCACTGATTCCTCTCAGTTGTTAGTCAGTTTTTACTTTTAAACTGTAGGTCTCTCTTTCTTTCTGATGACGATGATGCATTCAGTGAGGTGTCGGCGCTGCGGGGATGATCATTCAGCCTGTCAGCTTCAGCGCTGCTAAAATAACTCTCGTCCCCGAGTTGAAGGACCTTCGCTTCCCTCCAGGGCCTTTTTGCAAGACCTCTGCCCCAGTTCACCCAGGGCAACCTAGGCTCCTCCTCTGAGTGTGTGTGTGTGTGTGTGTGTGTGTGTGTGTGTGTGTGTGTGTGTGTGTGTGTGTGTGTGTGTGCGTGTGTGTGTTTGCACTGTCTCCTGACCGCAGGGAAACTGTTGAAGGTCAAAGGGCAGGAAGTTGGCCACCTGCCTCTGTCACACTAGTAAAAGTAGTAGAGCAGAGAGGAAGTGGTGGCAGGAGAGTAAGACATGGCAGAAAGTGAATTTATATACAGTGTGTGTGCATGTTTTTCTCTGACAGATGAGCTTACAAGACGGTCGGATGGATTGTAGCGTAAAACAAGCGAGAAGCGAGTCGTTTCCTCTTTTTTTCAGAGCGTTTTGTTGACCTTTGTGAAACTTAGTCTATCTGATCTGCAGACTTTATGCCAGATTAAAGGAAACTGCCGCTGTAGGCCTTTGAGTTCCCGAGGACCACCGCTGAATAACCTGGCGCAGGGATCTCTCCGTTGCTATTTGCTGGAGGCGACAACCCTTCTCGCTCCCTGCATAAATGTGCCAACCGAGGACGAGAGCATAGAAGGCCAGAGGGCAAAAAGGGAGTGAACCACCTGCTTCTGTCACGCTGTCAGGATGAAGGCGGACGAGTGCAAATAGGGTGAAGTGTGTGTGTGTGTAGGCGTTGGGTTGGGGATATTGTGTAGGAGGGGGACAGGTGGCACGCCGGACAGCGCTGGCACACTCCACCCCAGGATTTATCACTCGGCGACAGTCACGGCTGGGCAGGGGACAGATGTTTCTGTTTACCCCAGGGCAACATCTGACTGGCCGAGCCCAGCGCTAGCCCGGCCGGCCTTGCCCACGCAGGACAGAGCCGGAGAGGACAGAGGAGGAAAAAAGAGACGCGGAAACTGGAGGATGTTCACTTTGCCCCCAAGGCACATAAGCAAGTTAGCTCATTTCTCTCCAGTCTGCTCCATCCTCCACCGAAGCACCTGAAACTCATTTAGCCCCCAGTAACTGTTGTGCCACTATAGGGAACCATTTTAATAAGTAGTAATAATACCAAGTGACAATATGAGCTGTTTTCAAAGCAGGGAACCTGCACCAGTTATTGGGAAATGAAACAAAACAACTCTAATTGACCTCCGGTACCTTCTTCATCTGAGCACAGCGCTTATCGTGTCTTTATATTTACGGGCGATTCAGTGAAAGCCCTTTTTGCGTTAGTGAATAACGCACAGTGTGTGTTCCAGCTGGGACATTTGAGAGCCGTCACTGATAACATAGCTGGAGCACTCATCCCCACAGCAATGAGGACTGACCTTTAGGTTCAACCCTTGCCATGGCTACTATCAGCAGGATGTACTGTTACCAGCATTACCTCAGCTGCCTGGCATGGCCGGGGTCAGAGAACAGGCTGTGACCTCCCCGTGGTGATCAAACTTAACTAGGAACAAAAACGCCGCCAAGACAAACACGAGTCGAGGAGGACAGCTTATATTTCTGTTAATGAACGCGTTCAGTGGACACGATGCCACCGGATGCAGACGTTTTACATTTCTGCACTGATGTGTGTCTGGAATAAGTCATCCTGCTTAATTGAGGTCGATATTATGTAGAGTTTGTTATCATTAATTGGTGCAATAAGCAAAGGGTGGACACACAAGGCAGATATGGCGCCGACTGAGCCATCCACTGTGAAAAGGCTTAAGGGAGAGTTTCAGCTTCTCTCGAATTATTCATACAAAACTGTTAAGCACAGACATGACTCTCAGAAATCTTGAAACCCGCTGAACAAATACATTTATCTTTGGTGTCATGAAGACATACAAACCGGAGCTGCACTGTTTGCACTGCACTGCATTTTATAGACATGGGAACTGATCCGGAGCAAATGTCTATGTATGCTCTCAAAGTCACCTTTTCCATCTTCTGCAACTTATTTTATACGTAGTGTAAAATCGCATATTTGTAGTACAAACACATTGTCAAAGTTGAATGTTTCAGCAGCAGAACTACAGTAGCACAGACTCCGAGTGTTTAAACGCAGTATTTTTCCCCTGAGGTAGTTGGAGAAATCGTCTAGAGGTCTTGCCATATGCATATTTTGTGCTGTCCACAAAAATACAGACAGCGTGCAAAAAACGCAGAAACCAAAATGAATTTAACCTTTTCCTCGTAGCAGCATATCCACTGTTTGGTCAGAGCGCCTGTCCATAAGCTGTCCATCTGCAGGCGCAGGTAAGAAACACAGCTGTCTGCTCACAAGAAGTCGATTAAAATTCTAATGTAAACTATTATAATATTCAGTATTGCACCCTCACATTATCCCCGCCACATAATGGGATGTCTTAATCATTTCATGCAGGAGATGCAATAATATATAACTCTTTTCTATTTGTGGAACATGTTTGTCCACTCTCCTCCTGATAGGCCCCATTTAATCATGTTGTTCTGTTTCCTAATTAGCAGAAATGCAAAGTGTCTTTGTCACCTGTGGACAGCCAAGAGGGCTAATTTGGGCTTTTCACTAATTGCCACGGTAACGAGCCTCCTGCGCCTCCGCTGGGGGTGGGTGGAAGGCATGGCAGGAGGAGGACTGGAGGATGGAAGGATGGAGGGATGAAGACACAGCTCTCCTCACACACGGCCGAGGTGTGAAAGAACGCGGCAGGCCAACAGAACGCAGCCTGGAGGAGTCCAACAGCAGGGAGTGGGGGACAGCCTGCGCTGTGAAAAAGCCCCAACACCCAGCTGAGAGGGAGGAGGATTCAGCTCTGGCCAGTTCTGGTCTCTCAACTTTGATGAGGAGATGACTACATTGGGTTGGATAATTGTTGGACACTTTTCTGACGCTGACACCTGTTATTGCCCCCACCTGATTTAATACCGGTTCCCACACAATGCACCTTTTTCTCCGCTGTTCTAATAATAGACACATTTTAGGTATAACTCAGCAGGCAGTTTTTAAATTAGCGGCGTGACATGTATGAAGCCTGCGTGCTGAGACGGGGGCAAGAGGAGGTCATGACAGACACACAACAAATTAAAATATAGCATGTTTGATGACGATGAAAATCGTTAACTTTCATTCAAGTGTCAGCTTTTGGTTGCTTTTTACTTCATGCAACTTTTGTGTAGTTTATGAATCCTGGTGAAAATCATGCAGCCTTGTAGAAACTTCAGGGCACCCTGAATGTAAAATACTATGTGTACTAATATACTAAAAGTATTATCAGTATCACAGTTATTACAGCAGCATAGATTTAATACATGCATTTGCAAAATCAGTGTGTAAAATAAGTCCTCCAGTCAGTATTAACTGCTAATATTCATATTCAGTTTTTTAAATTCTACCATGCTGCATGTGGGATAGTTATTTTTAATTATAATGAAGATCTAGTGACAGCAGTGAATTGTCGTTTTTTTTTGCCAAAACAAGCGAAATTCGTGTATGTCATTCCTCTGCTTTACGTCCAAACTGACATGTGCGTTCATGTTTGCATCATTCGCATAAACCCTCACTGTTATCATAATCCTCTTTATTATTTTTGGGTACATTAAACAGATTCCGTGAACGCGCTCTCGGTGCTGAATTATCCCCTCTTTGCTTTTTCAAATACATCCTCTTTTCAGCAATACACCCTGAAAGCTCGGGGGCACCTTGTCCGTACGCCGCTCTCGGGGGCGAGCTCCTCGAATGTGTGCGTGCGCGCAAGAGCGCGTTTGAGTGTGTGCGTGAGTGTGTGTGTGAGAGCGTGTGAATGTGTGTGCGTGTGTGTGTGTGTGTGAATGTGAGTGTGCGTGCGTGCGCGTCTGCTCTGCTGTTGCTGCCCTTTGATCCCTGCATTAGTGTTAGTTAGGGGCTCGGAGACACACTTGCACCGAGAGCAGCCATAGTCAAGACACGGCAACAACAACAGCGGCACCTCCTCCGCCTGTGCTCCCATTCCCCAACAATACACTTTAAACCGAGCAAAGCCAGGTGCACGACCAAGTCCCTGCCATCACTGGCGCCTCCAGTCTCAATGGGAAAAACCTTTTTTCTTCTTATCCCTAAACAAGGACGAGAATGTGATTAAAAACGGGGGAAAATGCCAAGGAGGAAGCAGGAGCAACCCAAGCGCCTGCCTTCACGTAAGTCGTTCACTCGATTTGCTCAATTTTAACGGCTCTCCGTGTGTTTTGCGCAGTAGTTTAGGGTTAAAGAGGTGAAACAGACAAAAGACTCGGCGTAGGTTATTTCTCCCTTTTTAGGTCCGAGCGAGGCAGCCATGTTGTTGGCGATGGGCAACGTTAGCAAGGCAGAGAGTGGATAAATGATACGTGGCTTTATTAAAGAGTATAATCGTTAAAGGTCCGATTCCGCTAAAGGTTGCGGTCAGTTGGCATATGTGTCGGTTGTGTGTGAGGGATAACGGCAGAGCGGTTTTTCGGGGAATGCGTTCGCCTCTGCTAGGTCGCTTTTCGGGTAGAAAGGGGAGGATCTGGGAGTCTGGCCGCAATAAAATGAAGGGTCAGTCGGATCAGACAAGCCAGAGTCTGGCTACCCGTACCCTAGTGTTCCTAGTTAGCAATAGCGCTATCTAGCAACGCTCGCTAAAGTTCATTTCCGCGGCGATTAACGGCTAACTTTCGCCGCGTACTTCGGCTTCCCGAACCGCGGAACCGAATTCGCTTGTTTGTCGTCGACTTTAAAAAGTGTGGAGAGGGTTTTTTTGTCTTTCCCCAAGCCGATGGTAGTTTTTTTCCCTACCCCTCCCAGTCTGCATGCAGGCTGTGTCAGAGCCATGGTCGGTCACCTGAAGTTCAGGGTTTTCCCCCCCTTCCCTTTGCAGCCATTCATTGCAGACAGACTACGATCAATAACGCGGTTAGAGGAGGGAAACGACGGTCGTGCTCCGCCACATTGCTCGAAACATCGCCGTGCCGCAGCCTGAAGCCTGCTGTAATTCCCGTGGAGTTAATTTTGCGAGCAGCTTGCTTTACTTTTGTACATTTGACCCTCTGTATCTTGGATGTTCGTATTGTGCCTTTATCGGTCCAGATAATGAAAAAGCTGCAGTTACACCCTCCGGCCGCTAGAGGATCGCTTGGATGGCAGTGGGCAATGACAACCATTATTAAAAGAATTATCCCAGAGTGACATCTTTTTCTTTTTTGCTCGTGATCATTTCTGCTCAATACATGCGCAAGCAAACAGCTCAATTAGTCACATTGGGATGCAAATGCAATGAATAATTGAGTGATTCATCTTTAAATCAACGACGGCCGGGTACATTTATCTTATGACACTTCTCTTCTTCATCTCTTAAATGTCAGACCGTGCCAGCTGTTCAGCATAACCAGCCACCACCGAAAAGGCCACTTTAAGTTGCACTCCGCTAACTGTCTCGCAGTGTGATTTCAGAGGGGTTTGAGGGGCGAACCTGGCGCTGCTTAACATTTCTGACACATTCGCTCAAATTAGATTTTGTTTTTTTGGGGGGGGGTTGTTTTAGTGGCTGATCAGTTGTTTGACCTAGGCTTGAACTTGGGGGTTTGCAGCGTTTGTGGAGACTGGCTGACAGTGGCGAGGGACTGGATCTGTGTGTGACTGAGTGACGGGGGGGTATTTGGACAGTGAGCCCTCCCTGATACGCTGCAGGAGGACTATGCAAGCCGCACGGCTGGACTGCACAGAACAGGGTCATGATGTACAACCAGACGTAACCCACTGCAGCCCTTTAGCCAGCGTGTGCACACACCAAGGCTTCCTTTAGAGAGCTTGTCCCTGAATGCATTTTCCCCATCTTCAACCAGAATCTGTGTCTTACGAAGTGGACGGTTTGATCTTGAATTACATTAGTTTTAGCAGCAGTTTGTCATTTCAGCACCTGAAACGAGCAGCCTTTCCCTGAACGTCCCTTCCTCCTTCATGACGCTTATCTTCCTCTTTAGAAAACACATCTGTGAAGCCGTTTCCAGGCTGTTTGTTTAAAAATTCAGTATGGCGTGCAGTATGGCCCATTGATACTTTAATAAGTTGTACATTTTCCTTCCAAATGAGAAAAAAGTGTCCTGTTTTGGCTAATTGGAGTGACTCACTGTGTAGGATTTTATGACATGTCACCCTGTTAACAAGGACACGTATATTAATAGTTTTTGAATATTTTGGTGATATGACTCACTCGTCTCAAAATACAGCAAAATTGAAATAGATTTCATGTTTTTTTGTGTGTAGCAGATAGAAAATGATGTTTTAGCAGCTACTGTAGTAGCCCACCGAGGAAATAGCGATTGATTGTCCATTTCAACAACCGAACGTACCCTGGAGTTTCACCACAAGCCCTGCTTTGTAATGATCGGAATATTTAAGGGCACGCTTTGTTAGTTTCAAATGTGATCGAACCAAGAGGCTTTTTAAAACATCATTTAACAGATGGAAAAATGGTGAGCAAAGTAATTTTAAGATCCAGCAATTAGAAGGCACACAGTTTATGTGTGAAAGCTGTATTTCACACACTGTCGTCATTATAGAGTCTGGATCAGTCAAACATGAAGTCCAGTATTTTCCATCTTTTGGCCAAGTGGACCGTAGTTAGCCCAACTCAACCTTTCAATTAAGCTTTGTAATTGGCCTGCAACAAAAACACTCTTCACACACCAATCTGAAAGCGTGCACTCCAGTGTCGGCACTGCGCTGTGTTCCTGGGTCTAAATGAAAGCCTCTTTTTTTCCTGATTGAGGAGTTGTTTCCCTCCTCAGTCAACAAACTGTCACCGAAAAGTATGAATTTGTCAGAAGCTTTTTGCGCTTTGTTTTGGATCTTCCCACTCTAGAATGGAAGTGTCACCTCATGCCATTCGCTGTCAGTCTGTGTGTTTTCATTATTCAGCCAACAACACCCTGGTGGTGTGCCAGCCAACAAGCCGGCACAATATCGAGCTTCAAATCTCTTCATCTGTGGTGAAAAAGGGCACGCTAATACACTGGCTGCAATGCTGGAGGTGCTTTATCTTAGCACAGACCCAGATATATGGGTTGTGCAGCCCCGTGTGCACTGTCCTATTGTCTGTGTCACAGCCTGTGAGACGAGACTATTCTTTAAGTGTGTGTGCACGGCACGCACATGTGAAAGTGAACACGCAGCCCTTGTGTGTTTGTGTCTGTCTGTGTGTGTGTCTGTGGGTACATAAGCCGGCTATGGAGGTCACTGTACAGTATGGCGCCTTCACTCTGACAAGTAAACATGACCTTTGGTGCCACAGTGAAAACTGCCATTCTTTATGACCTTGCAGCGTGTTATTGTTTGTGTAATTTCACTGCCTTATTACTCCCTCTGAAAAGTTAGGGTTAGTGAAAATGCTTATGAGGTTTAACATTTTGCGTGAAAGACTTTGCAATTTCAAAAATGGCATCTTGCATCAGTAGGAAAAAGGCTTAATATTCAGCATGTTTCATGCCGAGCTGTGCATGTTAAAGGTGGTGTTGTTGTTAGATTGAACAAATCCCTTTAACGTCCCTCAGCTCGTGGTCATCCATGTTTAAAATGCAGCCTGACTGACAGTCTGTACCAGGAAGAGCGCATCCTTTAATGTTTCTGGAAGAACAGTTGTGTTCTGCTCCGTCTCCATCTGGAATGGAGGGATTTTTAGCATTTTTTCCGGATAGATTTGGGCTCCTCTTCGTCGGCCGATGGCTGACTGACTGGGTGGCTCTCTACCTTACTGTAATGGTGGGTCACTGGCTCCCTTCCACTCGCTATGATTATAATGACCTTGGTGGGGCTGGGGCTTGAAAACATTGGTTTAAGGGGAAAGGAAAATGAGAGGAGGTTTCCATTTCTCTCTTGGCATAAAATTTGTGGGGAATTTCTGCCAAGAATCCCCCACCTCACCACCACCGCCACACCCCCCATCCCCCCTCGAGTCGATGGGGCTTGGGTGCTCCGGCGGTGTCGGGCGAGTGGAGCTCAAGCGAATAATGATGCACAGGCTTTAACTTAGAAATGAATTAAAGGGCAGGGGAAAGGTGGTGGATGCCTCGCTCGCCATACGCTGTCATGGAGAGCGTGGAAGCCTGCTCGCAGCGAACGCTCATATTCAGCGGCCAAACTGAACTCTGTCTTTTGTGTTTTTACTTGAGAGTAAATGAAAGCACTGAGCCTGTGAATGTACAGTCGGGTGAGGTCTAATTGGCCTGGTTTAAAAGACGTGGCTGAGCCTCAGGTTGTGGATCTTATGCACAAATGTTACACCTTATTCGCTGCTTTAGACAAAAGGCGAAGCACATCTGTAGCACGGCGTTTCATCCTGTATGATAAGATTCAGGGTCAATACAACTTGAAAATACATGTTTTTCTAAGAGGCAGAGTTCTCTGTATGTTACCCAAGAAAAAGAGTTTTCTCAAAATCACTTATTTCACGTTGTTGTTGTTGAATGATCCTTTTGATCTTGGGCGCCCCTTCATTTCATGTAGCACATTACAGTGTCACTATAGGACCTGGCTAATGCCTGAAATAGAAAACTGACTCTCAGCTTGAAAATAACGACTGAGTATTTATTGATAAAGTCACAGCTTCACTTGTACATGTCAGGACAATCAGTTTGAAGATTCACGGTTGTGTTGTTTCAGGGTGTAGTGTCTCTTTCTGTGCAGGGCTTCATCCTCAGTGCGAGCTGAACGAGTCGTCGGTGTCTTGGCAGAAACTGGTTGTTTGCTGTTAGCTAAGCTATGCTAGTCAAACCAGCCCAGCACATTCTTCAGATATGAACAGTAAAGCAAAAGTAAATGAGGAGCCAGAGCGTGAAGACCCTCCACGTTTATTTAGATCTCCTGTTTAGGTGTCTACATTGTTCAGCCCAAGCTAGCATAAGCTGTATCTGCTAACTCCCGCGGCAGCATGAGCCAAGTTTGTCTGTTATTGAAGCTTTAAAAAAAGACTGAGTGCAGGTCCTCCTTTCTGTGGCCGCACATGTTTATTGGCGTGAATATGGGAACATCATCAGTGACTGGTACGAAGCGTATGATCAAAGATCCTTGTGTAATGTTCCATTTTTACTTCAGTACTTATTGACAGAATGCAAATGTACATGTGCCTTAATTTTAACTGTAGGATTAAGGCTCTTTGTATTTGTTTTTCAATCAAATTCACAGCAGAATTCCCCAAATTTCACTCATTTTCATTAATTCAAAATGAACACAAATGTATGGATTTTTAGGAAGAACTACAGCCCGCGTCTTCGTGTCCTCTCTGGACTGAAAACACGTGTAAGCCTCACCTGAAAACTGTGGGACCCCGTGGTGTTTTTGCATATTGCTAAACCCCTAAATTGTTGCTCTTATCTTGTCTTTTACACCACAAATTTTCTTGATTAGAAAGTGTTTGAGGTCACTGGAAGGAGACCTGAGTGCTTAATAATTTAGCATTCAGCAGAAGAGCTGATAGTGTTTACATGTGCGTGGAAAAGGCTGGCTGTGCCCCGAAAGTCGAAAGTAGCTCACCCAAACTTTTTAAGTAGCTCACTTATTTAATGGCAAAGCAGCAAAACTGTGCGAAGCATCTTTATGAAAAGAAAAGTAATGCTTTGACCATGTTCATACATTTATTTGTTATTATTGTACTGGTTATTATAATACTTTTACTTCCTCTGAAAGGGGTTCGTAGCAGCAGTTATCAAAGACTGTCAAACAAAAGTTGATTTTACTTTCACCCAATGGAAAACGCTGATGTAAACAGCAAACATTGATCTCATTTTGATGAATGATCAGAGAAATCAGCATATTTCTATCTACCCTGAGGTTTTCTCAGTGCAAGGAGCAACAACTTTCACACAGTCTGCATTTGCTGTGATGATGAAGGAACATTGAAATACATGCTCTTTCCAGTTTGTGATTCATTGGTTGTCTGCTGGCATCTCTAAAAAGTAAATCCTGGTGCTCGACACCACAGTCAAGTTCACATCGTAACATAAAAAACTGAATTGATCAACTTTTAAAATGTTGACTCAGATGATTTTTGTTGGTTTTTTTTTGCTCCGCATCTGATTACGAATTACTTAATTCAGTATCAGGAAGTTAAACTGAAATTCGCTGCAGACGTGTAGTTTTTTTTTTGTTTGTTTGTTTTTTCAGATGTTTGTTATCTAATAAGTTCAAAGTGCCTTCTCTAAGCAGAGAATCCTCTGCAGCACAAAATCAGGGAACAGTAGTCATCCTAATACCTTCAGTACAGTACCTGCCTGTCTGCCTGGTCTCAATCAGACCCCCTCTGTGTGGAATGGAAGTGCCTCAGCCTTGGTAACGATTTTTCCCGTGTTGACAAGTCACAACATGGAGATCTACAGCTCGGAGAGCAGCCCTTTGGCTACGCAGAGCCCTGCTTGCACTGAGTAATAGCAATCTCACAGGAGTAGCAGGCTTTCAGCTGGCAGCAGTTCATACGGAACAGCTCGCCGGTGCAGCTGGGAAAGACAGAGCAGAGTGGAGAGGGAGAGAGGAGCTGGTGGTGGTGGTAGCAGTGGAGATGGAGGGAGGGAGGAAGTGGAGAGGAAGAGCTGTTAAGAGCTTTGGGCGGTTTCTCTGTTGTTGTACCACACAAGTGCATCCAGGCCCTGCAGGACAAGCCTTTAACAGGCATGAGGGATGGAGAGCATGAGAGGAGAGGAGGAGGAGGAGGAGGAGGCGGTGGAAGAGGAGGTGGTGGTCTGGGGAGCTGAAGCCGGCCAGTCGTGCCAGACGCCCGCTCTAAACAGGGATGTGATTTATTGTTGGACTCTGTCTCACGTTTCACTCCTAGAAAGACACTAAAATTACATTGTGCACATACAAAGAACTTCCTCAATTGTCTTAGAAGAAAGAGCATCGCCCGCGGCCTGCGAGGAGATTTTGGGAGCATGTGGTACTTCTTTAACTAGTCCGTGAACCTGGGAAGTTTTTGGCATAAGAAGGGCGTATGATTCCTGTTTTTTTGGCTGTGGATTCTGCGTTGGTTGTTGCTTTTTGATTGTCCCTGCGAACGCGCCGCTTTAGCATACTGCACATCAACTGTCCATAAAGCTGCTCTTTGAAACGTGGTAATTCAGCGCAGGTCATCAGTGTGTGTATATTTTGCTTGGGGCCTTAAAATGGCTTTTGGCCAACGCGTTGATCTTTGTCGCCCTCACTGAATGCACTCTGCACGGCGCAATGCTATGAGATGACCTCACTTCCTGTGTGGGTAGAGGAGGGCAGGAGGCCTCTTACACACACATGCACACAGATATTCTCTCTCAAGCACAGCCTGGCTCTAGTTAGCCTTTAGTGCACTAGCCAGGCTAACCCCTCTCTCCTCTTGGTGTGGAAGTGTTTCCACATTGCACATTTAGGCAGTCGAGAGCAAGGCACAGGCTAATGTCTTTAACCAGCCGGGCTAACAGCTGCATGTCTGCAGCTTTTTGGGCTGAAGGATCAGTTTTATAGGGAGATTAAAAGTAGGGAGAAGGAGGGGGGGGGCTGTTACAGACACAGGATAGTAGGACCATAAGGCAGTGACAGCTCTCCAGGGAAACAATATATCATCTCTAAAAGGAGAGTGGAAGTGTTTGGCTGCGGGACAAAAGTCCTGAGAAGTTAAAATCATTGATGTGATGTCATCTCTGAGAAAGCCATTGTCAGTGCCGTGCGAGATTATTTATGGTGCAGAAAACGCAGGTGAGCGTCTTGACTAATGCAGCATTGTGGAGGAGGCTTCCCCATTTGCACAATGTAGCCGAAGCATCACCCAACGCATTAGAAGAACAATGTGACTCCGGTCTCATCCTTTCATTGTTTACCAAGGGCATTTGGTCACTTGATTTCGCCCTTGTGATGCTAATGAGATTAGCTAATCACTGTGTATTCCATTGTGAGGGAGGAGCCCTGTAGTTTATGGTACCTGCAAGAACCATAACCATAAGCAGAGCGAAGCTGGGCGAATTAGCCGAGCGAGATAATGAATGAACGAGTGAATGGATGGAGGGAGCGAGTCAATCAGAACGCTCTGCTCGTGATTGCCCGTATGTTCCCACTGCCCACGAGTGTTTTGAATGGGGGCCATGTTGGTTCAGACTGCCATGTCATTAATCCCTCGTACTCTACGGGGGAGTGGTCAGCGGCAGATGTATTTGCACTTCCTCCAGAAGGTTTTCTAGATTAGCACAAATCCTCCCAGAAAAACCGTTTAAAAACCTCATTTGGCACGCACAGCCGGACTTTGTGCTCACAGCCGGCCAAAGATGGGCATCCCTCCCTCTGCATCTCATTCTCTGAGACTCCCCCGATTTAACAAAAAAAAAAAAAAAATCTATATGTTATTTTTAGTTTTTTATCCCCCACCTTGCGGTTCTGAGAGCCCAGCCCCGTGTCGATCTGGACAGGCCTGTGTAATTGTTCGGAAACTCGGTTCTGTCATTTGCATGTAGCAAGCAGCCACTTTGCCAGTTTCAGTGGTTTGACCTTGTTGTACCTGCCAGCCAGAAATGAGATCATCAGAAGAGTAGACGAGAAGCTGACATCTCTCCTCCACCTACCCGTGGCTTTAAGTGATGGTTGTCATAGCAATCATTATGCCACAGAACAGACTCAGTGGGTGAAGGATGGCTTTGAATGCGGCAGCCTCAGGTCACAACCTGGTTATGACAGAACAGATAGACCTGTGAGGGTTGCAGTCGACAGTTGCGCAAAGTAAACAGCTGCATACATCGCATGTCAGGTACATATAGATTTCAGGTGAAGATTGAAATTACCCAGGCGATGTCTCTTTTTATACCTTGGAGAAAGCGAGGCAGGTATTGGTGTAACGGAGAGGGAGAGAGCAGCATGGGGCGAACAATGCCTCTCATTCCCATCAGCTGCCCTGGCCAGCATTTAACATGGAGATTGGAAACGGAATAAGCTCTCCCCCCGTCCTCCCTGGACCTGCATGTAAATGAGGTTAGCGGTTAGCATTTCCTGCTGTGCCACGGCAATTCTTCTCCCTCTCTTGCTCCCTCTTTTTCCTTTTTTTTTAAAAAAATAATGGCCTGAAAGTGCTCCCCCTTTCCTGGGGTAGGGACCGGGACCAATGCTGATTAGTGTCCCTGTCCTAAGTGACAGGCTAAAATCCAAGCAGGCACTGCCTTGGGCGCCTCTGCCAAACAGCGGTCAAAGCAATACCACCATTAAGAAAAGGCATCTTCCCCAACCCCCCCTTAGTTCTCAAGATTCCCTCCCTCTTTCGTCTTCCTCGCTCCTCCGCTCCTTCTCCCTCGTCGTCCATGCTGAGTGCTAATAGATACGGCCTCCATCGCTCTAACACACTGTCCCCATACATACATGCACATATAGAATTACCTCTCACTCTACCCCCACCTCCCACTGGACCTTGCTTTGTATCCCTGGGAGGACTGGCTGCTATAGAGCCGAGTGTCCCTTTGCCAGTAGGGCGATTTACAAACAATACATGGACGCTGTACACACTCCCACCTTCCACCCTCCTACTCTCTCTCACTTCTCTTCCACAGACACACAATCACCTCTGTGAGGAGCTTCAGTATGCCAGAAAACTACACAGCAGGGTGATGGCCTGTTCTTTTCGCACTTGTTCCAAAGAATGTACCCTGTCTGCTTGAGAACGCTAGCGCGACATCCACGTCTTGGTTGAATGAGGTTACTTTGTCAACCGGAAGGGGGGGGGGGGGGCGGAAAAGATGGATCTGACACGTATGTCAGGTGGCTTATAATTAGCAAAACCGCACGAAGCGGTAATCTGAGCCACATTCATGACAATTTCGCCTGATGCAAAGCAAGTGCGAGAGGGAGTTGTGTTAGCTGAACAGCGGGGATATGCTAATTACTCAGTGTTTGAGAAGAGGAAATTGTGAAAAGTGAAAAAAGCACTGAAATAATAACACCGTTGTGTCTCTATAGTAGCTGTAATGAAGGGGTCACCATCGCGCCGTCTTCTGGATTTGTGACGATGCCAGCCTTTAGGAAACACTGTGTGCACAATACACTGTGAAACAACCGCCGCAGCCCAGCAGATTAATCTGGTTATGTCACTCAAAATGTAGTGCCACCAGGTTCATTTGGGCATTTATAGAAAAGGAATTTGCACTGTTGTGAGCACTTATGTCTCAGAGGCATCATTTCTTGTGTTTTTCCTCTCATGTGTGTGGAAAAACACAAGTTTTTTCCTGCCATATGTGGTGTTTTAAAGTGTGCTGCATGTGCTCGCCTGTATTCAGTTTTTACAAAGAAGCATGCCACCCACATACGCCTATTTCTATGAGACAGAATGGCTCAAGTCTTGATGAATATGAAGAGCTCTTTCTCACAGAATCAAGAGATTGGTCTGTGTCGTACAGCCTTTGCTGGCAATGAGCCCCGTTTATCGAGCAACCTGTGAATTCATTTTTTTCCCTCTTAATTTGTTTTGACATTTACAGGAAATTCACAAAAAGCGTGCTCATGTGCATCAGCAGCAGATCCGCGTGTTCCTAAATCTAAGGTGTAAATGAATCAGTAGGAAAAAAAAACACAGAAATGTAAACACAAAGTGTTATTTTTAATAACTACTTGATGAAAATGAAGGTCAGTTATTCTTAATTTGTTTGAGGGAACATCTCAATAGTATCTTTCTGAATAGCCTACTTCTTTTTCAGAAATGAAAGGCTTGTGTTTTGGCTGGTTACAGACAGACTTGGCATCTGGCTTTTATCCGCAATAAATGGAGTGTTATATTGTGATTCATGATCGCAGTGCCAATTACTTGTATTACAGATTTTGGAGAAACTACGTTTGTTCTGTATTGAAATGAAAGCAGCGTTGTTTTGTGTCTTTAACCTACAAGCAGGTTTAGAATAGAGCATTTAAGAAGCATGAAGGCCTTAAAAGACTGAACTAAAAGAAGTGCGTAACGCAGACTAAAGCGGTGAAGACGAGAATACGCAAAATGATGCAACGCAGCGTGAAGATATTTGCAGAAGTTTAGCACTTTCCAAACAAAATGTGACCAAAAGGCCTTTTCTGAGCACGATGGCTGTCAGCACAGGGACACGTCGCTGTGAAAGACCCCGACCCGCTCGTCTGTTTTGGGGTTATTTCCTTGCGTTCCCTGGATGGATTTGCCGCCAAACGTTTTCTAAATAGCTTGTTATTATGTTTAATTTCGACAGGAAATGCTCGCTCACCAACAAACCACTGAACCGGTGACCTCCAGTGAATGGGAGGCTATCCGTCGCATTACATTTGACCTTTGACGTTTCTTTTCTGATTTTAAAAATGGCCGCACTGCCTGTTGTGGAACACGCTGCTGCGGCGGCGATCCACAGATAGAAGCTGTAGCTGTTACTGCCTGTCAAATTATCTCGTTTTTCTTATTCATTCAATTGAGAGCCAAGCACAGAATTGCTTTCAAAGATAAGAGGAAATATGCACAACCTTGTCGGACGTGAGGTCTTCTTTTCTAATGGCTGCTTGTGATATTTACCAATGCTTGTAAAGCAGGTTCAACAAAAAAAAGGCATGACTCATCATTACCGAAAACACTGCAAACAGCGGACAAGTCATTCATGATGAAATAAAACATTTTGGCACGGAGTTTGACAGGAACATCGTCCAGTAAGATGCTGACCCAGAGCCAGCTGATTGTCCAAACCGCCGCCTTGGGAATGCCACCATGCTCGTTTTAGTATTTCTCACCTTGTAATTGGTCAGTTAATCCTTCTGTCTGTGCTGTGGCGCAGGCCCACTGTCCTGAATGCTGTTTTATGCACCCAGCAGAATCACTGCTGTCAGCTGGGGAGGCGTGGAGAGCTGTTCACAAACACATCAGTGTGCCAGGGATGTTACACGCATGTCAGTCATATCAGAAGGCGTAATCTGTCGCTTTAAACAGCAGCTTCACCTACTAACGTACACGATATTCAAAGCATCAGATTCACACATGAACACAACAAGTGAGCCTCTGTGTGTTTGTGTCCTTCCTTGAGTTGATTTGATGAAAGTCATCTTTTTTGGTCAAACATAATCGCCGTCATGTTGGGCTGTACGACAGGACGATGTGCTGCGTGTGTTGAGGCTGCTGTTGTGACTGTGGAATATTGAATTATGATTTTTGCATCAATTCGATGAATTACTCATTACTCATCTGCTAGATTAGCCAAAAACCTGACATTGCTGTGTGGTTATGTGAAGCATTGATAATTTGTTAATTAGTTGATTGACAGTCTGAAAGGTTACGTCAGAGGTCGAGGACTCATCTTGAAGAGGGGGACGGCCTTGATGTCACCGTATGCAGAAGTTACCGTAGTCACCCCCGTGATTAGCAGTTAGCATCTTCTACCCACAACTGAAATCTACTGCACAAATACAACCCTGATTCTGAGAAATTTGGGCGTTGTATCAAACATAATGTGATCGTTTGCTAATGCCAACTGACTTACCCTCAATTTAAAATAGCACAATATATTTAATGTCTGACCTCATCAGCTTCATTGATTTTTAGAAATAACCGCTTATTGTGAATCTGATGCAGCAACACGTTTCACAGACTGGGAAAGAAGTGGAACGCTCCAAAAACACCTGTTTGGATCGTTCCACAGGTAAACAGGCTCATTGGTTCATTGATTCAAGAAGGAATCCAGGCGTTTTTTTAACGGACCGCCAAAGGCTAAACGGAGGAGGCGCACGGTGAGCGCGCGTGTCCGTTCGCCACCTTCACTTTGACTCACCACAGATGCACATATTGTGACCAGAGCTAGAAACAACAAGTCTGTGCGTTGTGTCGGCAAGCTGAGAGTTTTGATGTGATCCTAAATTCCATTTCCATCACATTTGCCTGCCATCAGCCATCATTATTGCCTTCGGCTATTTGCAGACAAATAGTTTATTGTTACGGAGGGGAGGCGCATGCAGAAGCCAGACATGGTCGCTCCCTCCTGAGTGACAGTCAGTGTTTTTCATTTTCCTTTCATAACTGAGGTAAACTGCAGAAACCAGTTGAGAAGGAATTCAACATGCTATTAGAGGCCGCCAGAGGTTAAATAGATGTAAAGTGTAGTGATACCTGCACAGGGGCTGCGTAACATTAACCAACCAAGCAGACAGATCTCACATAATGAAATCAAAATACATCTTCAGCGCAGACGGGCAGGATTTGTCTGAAGCTGACTTGGTCTCGCTCAGGCTGGTGTCTGTATGCCTTCAGGCTCTTCTGGCCAACATTTACACACCGCTGACCGTCCGCTACGCTGAACTGGTCATGGTTGATTCTTACGGCCTTAAGTTACGACTTGTAGAAGCTTTGGCGTATCTGCTTTTGCCATGTAGGTAACACGTGAAAAAGTCACATTTTTTTTAGCAGACTTTTGAAGAAGAAAAATACTCCAAACACACAAACATGGCATTGAAAGCCTCTGATCGTACGGTACATTAATTAGAGAGTGACTGGCCTTTGTCCACTCAGTTGAAATGAGGATTGGTAGACAGAGATGGGATTTGAACACTCGTCTGTAATAGACATTTCAAACATTTTGATGCTGTTCTTGGGACTGTGACAGCGAACGCTGGCCCGTTTTCACTCACCAATTAGTGTCATTAGCTGGGTAATGCAGTTTGCTTGAAGCCTGGGATGTAGATTATTGCTGGAGTGATAATCCTTATAATTTAGAGAGATACTCTCTGCGTTAAACTACAGAGGGTCTCTAGATGAGATGAAAAAGTTCTAAAATTGCAAGATACCTCTGTCTGTTTCTGGGCAATTAGTGACTCACGCAGGCTTTGCTGTAATGGTACCACATGCATGCTTTTGCATCAGGATGTTGTTGCATGTGCAATGGAAACTGTCTTCAGGAGTGTGGGAAAACTTTTAAAAAGCTCACTGCAATTAAACTAAATTAATGCAATATACTGCGAGACAAGGCAGCAAATAAGATCTGAATTTCAACAACAGGTTTGCTAATCCAAACCGTCGCACTCTAAAAATGCACCCATATGTCGCACTCATGTTCAGATGTCACAATGCAGACACGCAGTAGGTTATGTGTGATACCACCTTTACTGTGATGCCATAATACACACACACGCACAGCATCCAAAGCATGCTCAGGAACATGAGTTTCACACTAATTTAACCAGATGCAGTCGTTATCTCCTCTAATCACAATCTCTGTAACGTGTCTGTTTGTGCTGCAAGGATGCAATAAACACAGCGCTTCTCTCCCTCCAGCAGTTCAGATCCATAGCTTTGATGACACATTTGAGGCTATGAGCAGGTTTTTTTTTTTCTTATTTAACACAAGATGCTAAAAATGGAAGGGAAAAATAAACCAGGGGGTAAAGTGCACTTCATCTGCAATGAGGAATTTCAGAGGTCTGGGGCTCTCAGTCGTCTCATTCTCTTCCAAGAACACTTCTCCTTCCTGTTTCACCTCTGGCATGCGGCCCAAAGTGCCCACAAACCACGGAGGCCAAGGCCGAAAATACACAGATGGTAATTTGCACTACATTTCAATACGACTCAACCGCCATTATATATAGCCCTGCTGCCTGCACCCTGATCCTCGCTGAGAGTATCGCCTCACCTCAGATTCCAAATAAAAGATGGACTCTTTATGTCTTTGTCGCAGACCGCCGGTGTAACGGCGGTGGGCTGAGCTGGAGGGAAGTTTTCACAATGTCTAACATGAACCTTGATCAGCGTACAGGAGGACGCTTTTCCTCGAGTCAAGACGTCATGTCAACGTAATTAATTGCTGGAGGGGTGTTGAATAGTTAAGCTCACTTTTGCATAGAAGAAACATGGGTGTCACATCTCTGAAAGTACAGGCTTTGACAGCTGCCACGTGATAGATTATTGTTTGTTGGTATGAGGAAGTGCTTCTAAGAGTACAGCTCATCTGATGGATGCATACTTCGTTTAGATCGGCTAATTTAAAGGTATTACTTCCCGCCGAGTCACCAGGTCGTCATCTCAGAGCTGAATATGTTACCTGCTCCACAGTTTGCCACTTTGCTTCAGTGATCTCACGCCTTTCCCGTACTTGGTTGTCATGTTTCATCAACTTCCTAATGGAAGTAACACGATGGTTAAACTTTGAAGCAATTATCATGTTGCTCCTGCAGAAGAACAACAGCATTTAACAGATTGATGGCGTATAGTTTTATGTGAGGGGGGAGGAGGAGGGGGGGTGGTCTCCCACACATCCAGCTGGATTTATTTAGAGCATCTGTGATTTATTTATTTCTTTATTTTTAATATTTGCATTCCCAGTCATGGCGGCATGAGAAAGAGGGAAAGGGGTGATTGGAGATGTATAGAAGAAGAAGAAGAAAAGCGTGTGGGTGTGAAAGACATCAAGCAAGCGAGAGATTATGGAAAACTGAGCGATCCTCATCCAGTGTGTCCCAATTAATGGAATTACCTTCTTCCTCGAGAGGACTGTTAGTCATTTGCAGAGACGTGAGCCCGCCAGTAGAGCGTCTCTCCCACCATATTGTCCAGCAGGCACTAATAAGGCAGCCCTGACCGCCGGGCGTGCTCATTAGCATAGCCCGCGGCCGTGGTAACCCCCGCCAGGGCCCGGCCGGACACTTAATTACCGCCGTGGCTCCTTCCTCGCTAAATCCATACTTCTACCTTCCTTCCTATGTCCTCACCCCCTGCTCTGCCTCCTTAACCCACCGCGCGCACGCCACCCCCGCCTCCCCCGCCTCCCCCTGGCAGAGCAGGGAAAGATGTGAGGCCAGTCACTTAGGCGATGTGGATGCGATGCCTTTAGTCTTGGTGTGTCGTGGCGGTCTTTTATGTTACCTCACTTTTTATGCCTTTGCGGTCAGCAATCTTTGAGATTTTAGTGATTCCCCGACCTGCTCCACCTCTCTCTAGCTCCTGCTCCCTCTCTCTCTTGGCCTCTCTTACTCTCATTGCTATATTAGCTCATGGGCATGACTCTCATTTTGACATCAGCACAGTATCGATGCACCCCTGTCCAGCCTTAATCGGCTAATGGCCTCCTCCTCTTTCCTGCCCGGCCAAATCAACCCCTCCCCTAACCATCCCTCTATCTGTCCCTTCCTTCCTTCGCCTTCCCGGCTCCTCTCCCCCTACCCTGTTCGGGCCTGGGGTCAATGAGGCCAATGTTCATGCCTGGCTAAGTCACAGAATAGCTTTGTGTGTATATGTGCGTGTATGAGAAAGAGAGACATGTTAGTCAGCAGCCTCGCACAAGTCATGTGGTGGGTGACCTCATGACCTACCTTTACTTTAGTCCCTCGCTCTTCCCTTTACCAGCGATCGCTCTGTGTGACAGAGAAATCTGGCTGACTCCTGTACTAAACTCATACACATGTGCGCGCGCACACATACGTGCGCCCCTCGCTGACCTAGAAAAGCCACGGCCAAAATAATCCTGCCAAGTTCACAAATGGAGATTGTTGACAGCACTGCGTGGTGAAACAATGAACAAGAACACTACCTGCAACGTCCAACTGTTTTTAGCTGTAGTTACAGGCCGGGAGCTCCCTGTCTTGTTTTCGTGACAGGTTAACACAACGCGCCGCTTCCCAAACACTGTAAGTCACAGAGGTGCTACATCAAAATATTTTTAGCTGCTCCGTGTGCATCTCTGTTCAATCTCAGGCAGGCGGTTTATTGGAGCCGGTCTCGAAGCCTTGCGGCCCCCTCTTTATGTCGCCTCAGCTTGCACTTTGACTCCTCGTGGCTTTCTTTTTGTCTATAATGTGGTGGCGCTATACATCTCCGTGGCCCAGAGAGAAAATCCCCTGCCACTGCACCACTGAATCACCCATGTGTGAGTGATAACAGATCCAGACTGCTGAGCACCCCGCAGCTGTTTGTCTCAACATGCAAGTCATCCCCGCCATTACACCGCTAAATGGTTCCCTTTCAGTGGCAGACGCTCGCCGCCTCGGCCCGTATCTCCGTGCCTCCATCACTTGCGGGATGGGGGAGGGGGGAGGGGGTTGCAGTTAGTGTCGCCGAGCCAGCCACCGTACCGGAGGCAAAGCAGTTGAATGTGTGTCAGAAAAAAATGCAGCGGGGGTGAGGACTCCAGCATTAAATCACATTCTTGGCTGTGTACTTTAAACATATGTGTGCACGTGCGTGTGGTGGGCATACAGCGGCTGTCGAAGCCTGCCCCCCCCCCCCAGAGCTCGGGCCGGAGACCATGACCTTGGGAAATGTCATTCCGCCTACGGGGGTGGCTCGCCTGTGACACACAAAGCCACGGTGGTGGAGTGCATCGGTGCACTGTAGCGCTCTGGCAGGAGCCTGGTGGTGTAGTGTTGCGTCCAGCTGCACCTAACCCTGAGGTTTAAGAGTGAACCTTGGAAGCAAGAGAGTTCAGCCTCAAAGCTGAGACCTTGGGTCAGCAATCTAGCGATTTCCCTCTAACCACATTACAGCCATTAGTGGCTCTTGCTGCTTTTCGCATGTCACATGGAAATGGGTCAAGCCCTGCCCTGCATGACTCACTGGCTCTTTCTCCATCTCCCTCTTTCTTTCCTGTTAACCCTACTCAGGTGGCGAAATGGCTCCGAGGAGCATGGGAAATTGGCTCCACAATCAACGCATTATGGCGTTTTCATTCACCTTTATAAGAAATGAGGAGGGTCACGCGTGCTGGTTGTGCTCATCGGCGTCTGGCATCTCGCGCTGTTCGTCGAGGTGAAGTGTATCAGACGTGGGTTTGCAGGCGGTTTGCGGAGCCCTGAAGACAATATTATAACGTAATCTGGCATTTTCTGTCGGCTTTTGCTTATTCGATTGTGAAAAATGTAAGATGGGGAGTGTGTGTGTGTGTGTGTGTGTGTGTGTGTGTGTGTGTGTGTGTGTGTGTGTGTGTGTGTGTGTGTGTGTGTGTGTGTGTGTGTGTGTGTGTGTGTGTGTGAGAGAGAGACAGATGAGAAGATGTCGGGAAGTGTGTGTGATATCTGTTGCAGCAGGAGAGTAGCGGTCATAGCGGGTTGTGATCATGGTCACCTTTGCAGACCACGGTGCGCCACGCTGGCCAGATGTCAGCCAACCATAATGATCCCAACAGGTCGCTGGGCTGGGTTGCCTGGCAACCATTTTTGCCTTTGCCTGTAAACAGAGCGCGGACCCACCAGGCTGCCGTCAGGGTCGCGAGGGTGAAGACAGCTTGGGTGTGTGTGGATGTATGTGAGATTTTAAATAATTCCTTCATTGCCTCATGTTTCTTGCAGATGTGTGAAATCTCAGCCAGCTCCTCTCATCAGACGTTTTCTGAGGCTGTGTACGCTAACCCAAAGAGGAGGAAAAAAAGTCGGTTTTGACATTTTGCTTGGTGCTTTTGACATATTCTTATGGAGGTTTGTTAATATGTATCAGGAATATTCACTTTTCTTTGTTCGCCCTTGTCTGGCAAGCTGTAATGTTTTGCTTATGAATATTGATACATGAAGTGTATATTAATGACCCTTGGTGACCTTAACCCTATCCTTATTGGCTCCCCGGTGGTATCTGCAGGCTCATGAATATTAATCTAGTTCTGTAACCTCCATTACCCTAATCTTTGCTGTCTAGCCTCCCAGAAGGACCCGTTGTCATGGTAACCTCTTTACCAGACTCTTCCAGACCAAGGGTGGGAAAAATATGGTTAAAAAAGGACAGAAAAATCTAAATTACTCAAACATCTTGGATGCGCCTCGTGGAAAGCCGCCATTATATAAGAAAGGGGTTGAATTTGCGTCGGAGGCCGTCGTGGCGGTCGCACTGCTGAGCTTTTACTCGGGTTCAGATGGGCAGTTGTGTTTTAGGTGTTCAAGATGGTTGTGTCAGTTAGGTTTCTGCATGGTACACTGAATGCTCTGCAACATCAGACAAGCAGAGATGGGAAATAATAAAAGTGAATAGGAAATAGTAATTTCCAATGTTCAAAGCTGTCTGCAGTCAGCCAGAGGCTATGACTATTCCCTCTGCTTAACTCTTAATAATGAGTGTTTGATGTTCACAATTCTTACTGGGGATTCTGGAGTGTTCAGCAGAAATATAATGCCCGACTGTTCACCACAGCAGCGTGGTGATGTGTCCGTCACAGTACCTGCACAGCGTTTGTTTCTCTTGCCTCGCTGTAAATTGTGTGCTCTCTCTCCTCTTCCAGATGTGGACAGCAACGAGGAAGGAGGGCCTGACGACGGTCCTGTGGAGGAGGAAGGCTGGTTTGGGAATGCTTCTGACACGCGCTCAGAGTCGTCGTCCTATGGAGACACCCAGGATGAGCTCCTCCTGCCCAGGGGCTCCTCTCCCGATGAACGGCCCGGAGCCAGCACTGGGTCCGGGGACCCCGATGCCTGCGGAGGTGAGAGCTCGTTGGGTTGCCCCACACCCGTCCATCGTGCCTCTTTGGAGCTTCTTGGACTGGATGGAGGTGCATTCTCGGCCCAGGACACGCTCTCTTCTGTGGTGTCGTCGCTATATGGTGAGGCAGCATCTCGCGCCCTGGGGAAACCCCTCAGCAGCAACCTGCGGCGCCTCCTAGAGGCTGGGTCGCTGAAACTTGACACTGGAGAGCTCCTGGGTCGAGCATCCAGGGGAGGTGCTGGGGGCGAGTCTCCTCCAATAGGTCTAGCCCCACCTTTGACCCTCTCCCCGTCTTCCCACCACGCCCAACAGTTAAGTGCTCTTGCCCGAAAACTGGCCAATAACAACAACAGCGGCTCAGCCTCGCCGGCCTCCTTGGCACCCTCAGTCACCAACATTAAGCAAGAGCCCCTTGACCCCTTTAACTCTGTCACCCCCAGCAACGGCAGCGGCTTCGTGTGGGCAGGTGTTGCAGACAAGTGGCCACCGGCCAGCTGCTCCACGCCCTGCGGCTCCAGCCTGTCGCCGGACTCTGCGATCCAGAAGTTAAAAGCAGCAGCAAATGCCGTTCTTCAAGACAAGAATGCCGTGGCCTCCTCCTCGACAAATTCTTCCTCCTCCTCCACCTCTGCCTCATCTGCAGTGCCCGCCCTGGGAGGGGGTGGTCGAGGAGATGACGTGGTGCGCTTTGATGCCTTCAACTCTCCGTTCAGCCCACAGTCGGCTAGCTCCACCCTCGCTGCACTTTCCAAGAAAGTCAGCGAGCGGAGCCAAGCCTCGTCAACAGCCAGCGCTGCCACTGACCACCAAGCCTCAGCCAGTTCCTTTCTCTCGCTCGTGTCGATGACCTCCTCTGCTGCCTTGCTCAAAGAGGTGGCGGCCAGAGCAGCGGGAAACCTGCTGGCAGAGAAGAAGGACAGTTCCTCCTTGGCGCCCGCTGGGGTCCTCCAAGAGGATGTGAAGCCCCTGCTGGACAAAAACCAGAAGGCTCCCACGCCCTCGACACCCACACAGAGCCTGGAGTTGTTGTTGCCCTCCACCCCAAAGGGCAGAGGCAAACCCAACAGCCAAGCAGGTAATCTACAGTAAAAACATCCACAACAATCACTATTTGAAGTAAAATTACTGCGGAAATCAAAATAATGATGGCAGGATGCAGATAATAAGAGTATAGCTCAGCTCGGCTCAGGTTAGGTACATGTTTGGATGTTTTTCCCATTAAAAGATGTTTTTTTTCTTTAATGAGACACAGGTACAGAACACTCAGTTGCTGCCTTGTGTTAAACACTGAATCAGGCTACTTGAGCTCAAACAAGGTTGCTACAATGAAATAAAACGACCTTGTGTCTGTATGGAAGAAAGAGACCGTGAATATTCAAGATCATTTCAATCTGCAGCTCAAGTTTTCATCCTTCTTCACCAACATGCCCCTTTCTTTTAAAAAATAATAGTACAAAGTTACCTGAAGTTCAATAGAAATGTTTCCCCTGTCATTATACTTCTTCCCATTCAGCATTTATCCAAAGACTAACACCACTTACGTTATGAAATGCAAATTAGAACTCTTAGTGCTGATAAATTGAAACTAATATTGCGATGGAAGCGCAAATCCAAAAAAAGATCAAATGTGTCTGCTGTCACTGTGTGGGGGAGTAGAGGGTTTACTCGTCTCCAAAATACTATCAAAAAAGCACAATTCTGAACTTCCAGAATGACATGTTTTCTCTAGTTTTGTAATGGTTTTGTTCTCACCTCACTGGCGCCGAAGTAGCGAGTAGTGTAGCCTCGGCTCAACTGTCAGCCGAGCAGAGAGCGTAGCCGAGAGAAAACAGCCCTGGCTGGCCTTCTAGTCTGGGAAATGGTCTGTGGGCTCAATGGGGGGTTCCGACTGAGACCTCACTGCCTTCCCAGACCAGCTCGTTTGTGCTCGGATGTGCATGCTGCCAAAAGAGGGCCGTCAGTGTGTGCTCGGCACAGCGGGGAGCCCTGGAGTCCATATCCATCTCGGCAGCCTCCTCCTGGCTTCAGCCCCCACTAACCAGAGCCCTCTGCACTGATCAGCACAGCAGACTTAAGGCCAAACACATCATACTTTCCACTGACTGGATACAGATGCGTGCACACACACACTCTCCAGCTCTCATTCTCTCTCTGTTACTCACAAATGGCCATGCAGTATATTCTGCAGTGTGTACTCAGATGAAGACATGTAACCCAAACAAGGGTGCACACAGAGATCTCACTCCTGCTCGGGCAGAGAGAAAGCTTCAAAGTGCAGCCTCTCACTAAGTAGCCTTTAGGGAGAACAGAATGTTTTCAGGGAGATGGATGGGCACTTTTGAGGGATTGTGTCGCAACCCCGCCAAATCTAAAATGGCCGGATCAAATTGACTTCAGACAGATGAGGCAGTCGATGTAATATTCTGTGATCTGCATGCTAAAAAGGGGGTCTGCTCTAACCCGCGAGCCGTCAAGGTCGAGCAGCGCTGTAAAAATGCAGGTAGTTGTTTGGTCGCCAGACTGAAAAATGTGACCTTGATTACTGACTGTCATGTCTTGTTTTATTGTCGTCCCTCGCCACCATAAAACTGTACCGCGCGGGTATGCCGTGCACTTTAATGTATAAGGAAAGCTCTCTCCCTTTATCTGAAGCACAGTTGCGATTACATAGGCAGCGGATACGTTAAGCAGTGAGATGAAGGTACCGAACCCGCACTCGTTTCCTCTCTCCTGCTTTATTTCCGCTTCACTCGGCTCAACTCAGAATGAACAGGAGTCATTTTTGCATTGTGATCCGTGCTGTGCTTGGAGAGGTTGGGCCGCAGATGGCGGTTTATTGTTGCAAATAGGCAGTCTCGAGGTTTTACACCTCAGGTCAATGAATGGCTGAGCACAGTAATTTCACCAAACACTGATTACCAGATGTTTTTCAAGGAACAGCACTGGAATACTTATGAAGCCATCCTGACAGGCCCTTGTAGAATTTGTAATGCAATCATGCCTCTTTCTAATAAGACCAATTAAACAGTAATGGATGCCGGATATGAAGCCAACAACAATAATCGAGATACTAAAACATGCTTGAGTTTTTACTTCCATTGTTCCATTGCTTCCAGCTGGCATTTCCCTTGATAGTTTTCACCATTAGGTGTGGAGAAGTCGTCTCTTCCAGATCTGTGAATACTGTATTTGGGAAGGCAGCTTTTTAGTTTGTGACAGGAACAAAGGTGCATCTCAGTAACACTCTACATATTTCCACACGCTAAAAGACTGACGCCTGGCTTTTAAAGCTGCTCGGATGTTCTCTGTAAATGGTGACCGTGTTCTCTGGTGCCCTCAAGTTTCTCCGGAGGATGGCGGCAAACCGTTCCAGTGTCCTGTGTGTGGACTGGTCATCAAACGCAAGAGCTACTGGAAGAGACACATGGTCATCCACACGGGCTTGAAAAGCCACCAGTGTCCCTTGTGTCCCTTCCGCTGTGCTCGCAAAGACAATCTCAAGTCCCACATGAAGGTGAGGCGATATGGATTTTCTTCATCTCGTGACCCTGCACCCCCTGTCACCCTCACCCACATCATCTTTAATTAGTGGCTATTACGGCTCTTGGAATATAATTGTTAACATTAAAGGATGCACATGCTTTAGTTAAACTTGTGTTAAATCCTCTACACGGCATTGATTAAACACTCTGCGTGTTTGTTGTAGCACCTCATTTCTAACTTTAACTGATATGAAGCACAGTCTTTCCTCTTGATGTCCTGTAGTGCCAGAGAGAAGCAGCGATTTGACACTTAAACCTGTCCTCCTTTTCCAGGTACATCAGCACCAGGACCGGGGTGAGACGTTTCAGTGCGAACTTTGCCCCTTCACCTCCTCCCGTCACTTCAGCCTGAAGCTTCACATGCGCTGCCACCAGCACTTCCCCCGCACAGACGTCAAGGTGAAAGAGGAGCTCACCACCGACACGGAGGGCGAGGGCTCCCTGATGGGTGACAGCGGCTCCGCGGACCTGAGGGGGACGGAGGCGTCCCCGCTGCATTCAGACACTCAGCAGCAGACGTCGCCTCCGGCCGAGGCCTCCTCCAATCACGTCCACATCAAGGAGGAGCCGCAGGAGAGAGATCTGTCCGTGCTCTCCCCCTTTAGCATGTGCAGGGACCGTCCCAGCAGCAGTGCCAACTCCCTGGACCTACCCGGAGTCGGGGTCGGAGTCGGGGTCAGATCCAGTCCCAGTGGTCCAACCACAGCCTCCCTCTTCAGTCCTGACATCAGTACCAAGACAGCCACTGACCTGCTTATGAAGCTTTCAGGTGAGCTTTTCTTTTATTAATAAAACGAAAAATGCGATTCAGTCTAGAGCTGCAACTGATGATCATCTGCTGGAATGTCAGCGACCTCACGGACCAATCGTTTAATCTTCAGTGTGGTCAATCCACATGCGTGTGTGCAGTGTTGCAAACACAGCTTGTGTATGATGGCAGCAGCCTGTAAGAGCCTATAGAAGTTAAAAGCGTAACACCAGCGTCGTTATTGCCGATAACAAGGACAAAACCTCCGTTTCTTCACTTAAAAGCGTTGAGAAATTCGTGCAGAAACGGCTCGCGCAGAGACGCTGCCAGCGTGACTCCTGTAATCCATAATTGTTTTGTTTATTGTGCTGTTTTCTCAACTTGACTCTGTAACTCCAGTCGCCGCAGTCGCACTTTTATCAAAAGCGTTTCACTTCTCCCCGACTCGAACGTGAAGGCATCCGTTCTGATCTGCAGCTAGATGTTGTCTCCCCTTTGCCTTAAGTTTTGTTTTGATTCTCCGCCGTCACCAGAAATAACATTCGTAAGAAGTGTAAACGGTTTTATGTTTATCGTTTCAGGTCAGGGCTGCAGTGTGTCTCTGTGAGCTGTTTTTAATGGATTTTAAAACAATGGCAGCCTAAAAAGTCTGGGAGTTAGCTCAAACCTTTAATGAATAGACAGTTTTCGCTTTTGACAGTCGCAAATACGTTAATGTGTTTAGACTTTCTATGGGCTTTAACATCGAGGAAGGGAAAAAAAGCAAAATCCCACCAGTGTGTGTGTGAGAATAGAGCGAGTGTAGACGACATGTGCCAGATGACGCTGCGTGGGTCTTAGGTACATCTCCAGACAGGTTTGAGCTGTTGTTTTTCAGACTTTAACTATTATTGTGCATATCAAGGATATCAGGCATGCCTTCACTTGCACGCAGGGTTGTTCACAACCTTGGTTTCTGTGTCTTTCCCATGAGCACGATGGGAAAACAGGCCATGGATTTTTAGCCTTTTCTCAAGTACCACATGCCTTTTAACTGCTCAGGACAACACCCAACGAATTCACAAGCTGCCCCGAGGACGCCGATGTGAGGGAGACTAGAAGCTTTTCATTTGACTGAATAGATTCAGGTTTGCTTTTTCATTCGTGCAGAAAGTTTTAGCACAACGTTGTCGAGTGAGCACACACATTTGTGCACATACTGGTATTGAAAAGCGTAGTAGACGATCACACAGGAAGCTCCTCAGCTGATGTAACAGTGGGACAAACACATGGCGAATGTCACCTACCAGCTCTGACTTTGCAAATCTACATTCAGCGATCGAGGCTGTGCACAAACGGTGGACGCCATTAAGCCATCGCAGCGCATCGAACGGATTTACCGGCGCCCTCCTTCTAACGTGCCACTTCTGTGTGCGATGAAACTGTGTTGGAATAAGCAAAATGCAGAAGACATTCCTCGCATAACAACAGCACGTTCCCAGTGTTCTTAATCCTTCATGCGATGCGTGGAATCCAATATTGTGCTCTTTTTCTGACTTTTCAGAACAGCGCCTAAGTGGCTTCATGCCTTTAAACATCGCTCTGCTAAATGGTCAACGGGGATGTTTTTGTTCTTTCTTTCTCTCCCTTTCTTTCCATTCATCAGTGAGAGCGCTGCTCGCGTAGAAACAGTGTACTCCTGTGTGTCCTGTCATGATTGGTAGCAGCAGAGCAGAACACGCACATCAAAATCAACTCAAGTACCACTGCGCAGTGCTGAAGTCATGACCTAAATCAGAGCAGTACAGTATGTTCGTATCCAGTCTTATAGATAAATGGTCTGTTTTTGAGCTGCTTATTATTTGCTTCAAAATGTCATTACGGCACAAAATGATGTTACATTCTTCTACTGTTTTTTGTACTTCCTATCCAGCCAAGGATGCATAGCTGAAATGACACTTGATGTCTGCCCTGGTAGCAAACCCCAAGTCCTCTGCTGTTGGCCACTGATTAGCTCCATTGAGGCAGTTGGGGACTAAGTGATTTGCTCAGGGGCACCTCGACAATAGTTGAGGAGGGATTACTTTTTCTCACCCACGTCTTGTCAGCTGGGAGGGGATTTGAAGATCTGTCACCTGTAGGCATCTTCCTCCTGCGAGCAGTCCTCTTTGTATGTGTGTCAGTGTTATTGTGTCTGACAAGATGATGCTAAAGTTTATTCTGGTGTTTATGATACTGGAAATGACATACAAGTGGAAGAAGCCAGTCTGGAGCCCTGCGTTAAGCATGGCTTATGTAGAGCTACTGTACTTTTGTGAAAAGCCTCATTTGAATATGAATCTGCTTCCAGTTCTTCCCCATTCATTGCAGTTGATGCTGCCTGCACTTCACCACTGTGACTACTAATAGTGGCCTCACTAATATTTCCCATTCATGAATCAGTTTAAGACTTGATTATCGTTTAATTTGGTATTTTTTATCATTGGTAAAGTTGCGATGGGACTTGTAATTGTCCAAGTTTTATAACGTCATGATGCAGCATTCGTCTAACAAACTTCCCAAACACGCCACTCTGAGGTACACTCGGCCCAGACCGTGTTTAGATGCATTTCACCATGTTGCAGAATATCAAAGGATGAGCTCTGAGACGATGGCAAGATTGATGGAAAAAGGTTGACCGAGGTTGAGCGTCGGGGTCGAGGCTACGGCTGCCACTCTTCCACTTAATGCTGTGTAATTAGATTGAGATCTTGAGCGAGGATGGGAGGAAAAAACCCTGGGAACATTAGATTAATTAAAAATTTATGCATAATTCATAATTAAAAAGGAATTCATAATTTGAGATGATTAGCGCCCTCAGCGCCATCCTGTGACCCCGCCAGGATGCACAGGGACTAGGCCGGCTTAGTTAACTCCCCCTCGATCTCGCACGCCCCGGCTCCACATGGATGCCCCCTGGGTGCCAGTTGCACTTCACTCCCAGACTGCACAATCAAGCCCGGGCAACTCCCAGAGGAGCCAAGATGGCTCCCCGCAATGTCAGTCCAGTGTCAAGTGGCGGACATCTTAGTCAGGGCATCATCCAAGGAGAGTGATGAAGGATATAAAAAGACCGGGCAGGAGAGGATGTTGAACTTGAATGCGTGATGACGTTTTTTAATGAATACTGCTCCTTTGATCACAAAGTTCTCCCTTTGTTGGGGGGGCCGGATTAAAGGTAGAGGCTTCTGAAAGTGAGAGGAACTGGGCTCAGATCTCGGTGAGACTTAGCCATGCCACAGAGCAGCCCGGGGAGGGAGAGGTGAGGAAGTTCCTCCTGGGACCTCTAGACTCTATTTCTTCTGACCTCCCTGCCAACCCAGATTGAATGTGTACACGAGCAGCTCATCCCTCCTGCTTTTACTCTGCTGTCTCAGTGCCTCAATCCCACAAGGCCTGAGAGAGGGAGGGGCAGGGGACGGAGGGGGTGTATAAAAAGCAGGAGAGGGAACGACAAAAAAAAAAAAAAAAGACAGATAAAGTGACAGCAAGTGAGGGAGAAAGAGGCAAAGAGGGAGTTGCGTGGAGTTCCCCAGGCGTTAAAAGCCGGTGAACTCCTCCTGACCTCTGACATAATAAGCATATCATTTTTTGGGCTGCCCTGCTTTCCATTGAGTGTTGTACTGATACCCTTTGATTTTTATCCTTGCACGCTGACACAACCGTTAGCTATCCAGTGTGATCCACATTTTGATTCAGAGATGAAAGCCACCGAGACACTTTGAAATGCACAGCCCCTACCCTGTGCCCAGTGGACCCCGAGTTAATAATGACAGTGGGCACTGCACACCCTCCAAACACCACCCCCACCCCCCGCTGCGGTGACACAGGCGCAACGAGCTTGACCCTGGCTGGGTGTGAATAATTGGCATGCAGGGGGTTGTGGGAGGTGTTGCATCTGTCATGATGCTTCTGCAGTTGTCTTATTTATCTCTTTCCTGGGAGAGTATTTTGCATGCAGCGCTCTGCCACAGCGAAGTGGTGCACTGGCAGAATTTTAACGTGAAATCTTGAGTGCTTTTAAGGATTTTTAGAGATTATTTTTCCTGCGTCATCATGTCGTTATCTTAGTTATAGACATCATTTTTCTGTTACTGTATTTGAAAAGCCCACAGGGGGTGTCTATTGTATGCTCAGCTATGGAAATGTTTGGGCTTTTGTTGCAGCAGCTTTGAGTTGACAGAATATTTAGAATTTTAAAATGTCTTATCTTTAGTTTTGTCTTTTTTGTCAACATCTAGATTTAATCTGCATGTCCCTCGCTTTCCAGCTCCGCATGAGCTGACAGAGGCAGGCCTTTTGTGCGTGACCTCTGGTCCATACATCCCCGCTGCAGCCATCAGTATCACTGTCCGGTGTCTAGCACACTGTCAGCTATTGTTGGGTTCTCAACCTGCCCCACGTAGCCCTCTGCTTTTTTTTTTCCTCGGCGAGAAAACAGCAGCCAATTGTCAGAGGGGGAGCAGGCCGGCGTGACAGAGGTGGAAAGCTAATGAAGTTATTTGACGGCAGCCCTGGCCACGGAGCGAGAGGTGAGGCGAAGTGGACAAGCGCCTGGCAGCGAGACGGATGAGGCGCGAGAGAGAAGCGTGGCGAAGGGGAGAGAAACGGGCAAGAGAACAGCGATGGAAGTCGCATTGGTGGCAGGTGTCAGAGGGCTGTGATAACACGGAGACGGACTGATAGCATCGTTGTGGAGCTAGGAGCGGCCGTACAGTATCACGCACAGGGGAGCTGACATTGGCCCGGGTACGCACCGGCGCAGGCGGGAAGCTCGCAGAAGAGATGCCCAGTCACCCAGAGACGCCCGTCACCTCCTCAGATCTGTGCTCACTTGACGAGATCATCAGCTACAGACCGGACGCTCATGTTGCCGTTGTGAATGTGAAATTTGGACAGACTAAAGGCCAAAGTGTAAGCTGCATTGTTCCTGTTTGTACTGTGCTCTGGCTTTTTTTCTGTCATTGAGCCATCAGCTTAGAGGAATAAAAAACGTGCCTGTTGGATTAGGCTACTAAATAATTCATCGGGCTCTGTAACATAGATTCTTAGTGGAAATACACTCTATTTATAGCGACAATCCAAAAGGTCACCGTGTGGTGTGACTTTTTTGTGCGAGTGCACATCCCGGGGTTGTTGTTGTTCTCGGGAGGCCACGGAGGAGAAGAATTTGAAAATCTAAGTTTGTGTTCAGCCCGTGTTTGGAAGTGACTTATGTGCAGCCCAGCTTTTTGCATAGTTTGCACGCAGCATGACACACAAAGGCGGCGTTTGTCCTAACGCGTGTGTCTGTGTGGGTAAATGGGATAGTGTATTTTTCTGTGTGTTTGTAAGGCGCTGACCAAGTGTTCTGTCCCTGTCTGATCCGACATGGCCCAACACGCTTCTAATTAGAGGACGTCCTTCCAGGTGCTGACCGGGTTATACTTAGCCTGCCCGCTGACATCTGACGGTGTGACATTTCCAGCTGGTGCCGCGTGCGACCCTGCGCCACTGCCCCTGAACTTGAAGGTCACTGTCCCCCCTCCACCCCACCTCCCCCACCACTCAAACCTCTTCCCCCCCCCCCCTCTTGAACTGCAGCCCCGGCCCGCCATGGTGTGGCACTGTGGCATCGTGGCACCACATGGGTGGTCAAAACACCTGCACCTGTCCCCTTTCCCTGCCCCGAATCCCCCGTCCCCGAGCCCTCTATCCCTCCGGCATAGATCATCATTAATCAGAGGGGCTGGAGCCGGCACAGATTGATGATGCGGGCAGGGGGCGGCGGGCCTGTGGCGGTTAGAGATGTTAGGTGAGACGGTCGGGTGAGGAGCAGAGCAGATCTCTGCTGGGGCCAGAGGAGACTGGACAGCAGTCCGCCCGAGAGTGATAGCCTCTCTTATATCTGTGTGTGTCTGTGTGTGTGTGTGTGTGTGTGTGTGTGTGTGTGTGTGTGTGTGTGTGTGTGTGTGTGTGTGTGTGTGTGTGTGTGTGTGTGTGTGTGTGTCAGTAGTGATAGTGGACATATTGTTTGAAAACTGTTGGAAAGGGGCTTGATGTGTTTGTTGGTGCCCTTTCCAGCCACTGTCAAACTCCTCTGGAATAGCATTTTAAAACACGGAAATTCAAAATTTTTAAGATATAGTTTCAGTTAAAATCAAATTTTAATTCAAACATGTAGATGATGATAGAGGTCACTCCCTAAGCATCGAGCATCAGCAAACAAATGTGCTTATTTCCGTGACTTTTACATTGAGGTCAGGTTACAAACTGATTCTGCTGTGAGGAAAAATGACTCCTGATGTGAGGATATTTTAACAATAACAAAAACATTTACAGAAATATAGACATCAGCTCTGCTACGTTTCATCATCATTAGCATATGTGCTGCCTTTTAAACATGGCTTCAGCAGCGAGTGCTCTGCTCCTTACCTCGCATGGGAAACAGTCTAAAGCCTTGACGATACATATACTGATATTTTTTATTTTTTTAAAAAGGTGTTTTCCCCCACCATTAAAAAAAAAAGAAGCATGCACTTGACCTTTGTTGTGCACATGCAAATGCAAAAACGCAAATGATCATGTCAGAGCAGTAGCAGGTGATTAAACTATGCATCAATGATTGGTTAAATACCAGAGAAGAACATTCTGAGCATGAGTGTTTTTTATTATCGTATGATTAACCAAAATAAGTCAAACATTAAGAGTGAAAGTGTTATTGACTCATAAAACCAGAAATAAAATGGAAGATTTCTTTCAACAGTGTGATGTAAAAATGCATATTTTGCAGCAAACACAATGGCTCAAAATGACAGCATAACTTACACACTGATTCATGTGACAGCTTCAAGTTTCACGTATTCAGAGCTGTGCCGTGATTGGCTCTGAAAGACGGCGTGGTGCACCAGCAGTAAATCAGGTTACAGCAGTGGACAATAGTGTCCTCTAACCTTCCGCACGGCTCCCATAGCTGCACAGGATATCGAGTCACCTCGCAGACAAACACGATGAACTTTTAAACATATTTCCACTTCGTCTCTGTGTTTAACACCCATTTTAAATTTCGAGACCGCGCTAAACCGTAGCCTGTGTAAACCTTTGTTTTAGCAGAGTGTAGTGCAACACGCTGAGACACACAAAGAGAGGCGCTCGCCCCGCTGTTCTTTTCTTGGCGGCTATCGGAAGTTGCTCCATGTCTAATTATTAATTATTCATCTTAGGCGGATTAGATGTGGCCCAGTTTCTCTTGAAGATGACTTTAGAGCAGAGGGATCCATCTGACAGTTCACTCCCAAACCTAGGCTACACACAAGGCTTCATCTGATTGCTATCGCGCTCTACAGAAGTACAGGAATAATTTTATGTCCCTGCGCCTGAAGAGGATTCACCGGGACAGGATGAGGAAACCGGACTTAAAGGAGAATGGAGCTGAGAATAAAGTGTAGAGAAATTAATGTGATGGGGAGGGAAGGGGGGCAGAAAGGAGGAGGGAGATGAATTGTGAATTTGTTATGGATGCCCTGAAGACCGAGAGAGGAGGACAGTCATGAGGTTGCACCCTGTGTGTTTGCTCACAGCACACCAACTGTGGTGTCTGTTGCAGTGACGAGACTGTGAAAATGCACTGTGGGCCACTTTGTTGATCCATTTAATTAGCATTTTCATGTATTATACTTTCTGTTGTGTATACACGGTCCTCTTCGCTCACTGGAAACAAACGTTGATGGCACATCACAACCCCAATTCTGAGAAAGCTGGCACGCTGTATGAAGCACATAAACAGCCCAAAGACAAAATATTTAACGCTTGACCTCATTAACTTCATTGATTTTTGTAAATATCTGCTTATTGTGAATCTGATGCAGCAACACGTTTCACAGACTGGTAAAGATGTGGAACGCTCCAAAAACACCTGTTTGGATCATTCCACAGGTAAACAGGCTCATTGGTACCAGGCTCAGTCGTTCATGAGCGAAGTTCACCACTTTGTGAACACATGACTGTCTTCATTGCCTTCTGGTTTTATTCCTTTTGCACAGTGTCTCGACTTTTTTTTTTTTTTTTTTGGACTTGGTTTTGTACGCTAAACTTCAGCGTACAAAACTTCATTGTTTTTGCGTTTTTATTCTCAGTTTGCAATGAATTCGAGATCTGAAGCTGAGGAGTGAGTGGTATACAGAACGCGCTGTGTGACCTTTGGGTGCATGAAACTTTTGAGACCTTTAGTTTTTTTACATTCAGATGCTGTGTAGAAATAATGCAAACTTATTATTACTGGGTTAAACGCAACCCAGCAAACCTCATGTATTTAGTCTCTTTTTTTCTTCTCACTCCCCTCAAGTCTCAGTTTCTCCTCATTCCTTTGGTTTCTTTTCTTCCCGACTGCAGCGGCCAACCAGAGGGAGACGCTCAAGTCTCCATTCCACCTGAAGGAAGAGCCCAAAGTGGAGGAAGCCTTGAGCCCTAGACCATCCTCCCAGACCCAGTCCCAGGTCCAGGTCCAGCCAAGCTTCCCTGCGACTTTCTGCCAGGACGGGCCAGCGGGGGCTGCAGCAGCCACAGAGCGTCCAGGGCCGCTGAAACCAAGAGAAGGCAGCCCGATGGCGAAGAACAGCTTGCTGAGCCAGGACATCAACGTGAAGGTGGCCTCTGAGCTGCTGATTAAGCTTTCAGGTAATTCCTCTAAATCTAAGCAGCAAACATACTTGGATACATTAAAAAAACAGACTCTACACAGACGCTGATGTACAGAAATTGATATTTGTGCTGCTGGTCGGCTGTTGGAGTTTGAGATCAGTCAGAAGCAGCTCAGGTTAGCTGTAGGCCAAAGGTTAGGACACCGACTGCCATGAAAGGGCTCTGTTGTTTTCCACCGTGGCCCACCGAACCAAGCTGAAATTGGGGGCTTCTCAGAGGTGAGCAAAGTGTACCTGTGGGGAAAAAGCATATGTGGCGAAATAGTCTTTGTTTCTCCGAGGCCTCGGCAGGAGACGGTGCTGCAAAGCCTTTGTATCCTCAGCAATGATATTCAGCTAACTTGTCTTGACCTTTCATTTTCTTCCTGCGGCAGCTCTCGGTGGTTTATCACACGTTTCTGTGAAAACGAAGCGTTGACGTCCAGTTCTGCTTTGTGCTCTGCGACACTTTTCCAGTCTAACATCCCTCTTCAAAACAATGCTATCAAATGGCGGGGGATGTATCTGCTTGCTGTATTGAACTTAAAACTCGACCCTGACCTGCCCCGTGTTCCGTGACAGACGGTTGAACGGTAAGATATTCGACATGCACCATGTTTCAACCTGTGTGGACCGCTCTGACATCATCCAGCGCGGCATGATTTAGCCTGCACAGCGTCTGGTTTGAGCTCAGCAAGAATGCTGGTAACAAGTCCTCAGGCAGGGACTCAGACCTCGTTCTTTGTTTCGCAGCACATTATGTGTGCTGCTGCGCTGTTGTTTTCCAGTTACAAAACACTTTGTGTCGCTGCTAAATAAAGTTTCAATCTGCCGCTGCTGCTGCATCCAAAAACTGCTCCTGAACTCCAGGTCCAGTTTAAGTGTGTTATGGACAGGTGTTTGTCCACTGTGGGCTGCTGGAGTGCATCTCCCCGGCAGTTAAAAATGAAATTTGGTGAAGTATGTGTCAGTGTGTTCCCGAGCTATGTGAAGAATGCTCTTTTTTCCCTGATTGAGCAATTCATTGCATGTCACTTTAATCTGGTACCTATCGAGCCTCGTGAGCTGCGTTTCTCCCGGCTTCAAAATTGGACTGATCAGTATGCGAGGACTGTGCAGCCGTAAAATTTACAATGTGACACACGCGTGAAAATATGCATCCGCGGTGTTGAAAACCACAAAGCAAATGGCAGTCTGATGGTGGCGCAGTGGGGCGTTGCTCCATCCGCGGCGCTTCATCCTGTGCCAGTGTGTGCGTGCCTGACAGACACCTCACACACCGGTTGCCATTGTTCTCTCTGGGTCGACTGGTGTTCAGAGTGACTCATGCTGGCTGGAAGCTCTGTGGTACTACACGTGTGCTGCTCCACTGCCTGCCCCCGGGTCACGTTTCCCCGTGTGTGTGCGTGCGCTTTTGTGTGTTTCAGGAAGACAAAGATGACACGATCGCTGCTTTAAAACAACAGAAGAGCCTAATTTGAGATATCGGCCTTTGTGTTAAATCAGAGGGAGAAACTGAGAGGATGTTGTGGGCTGTATGTAATTCCTCTGCTGTGCTGCCTCCACCTATGTTCTTTGTTTCATCTTTGTTATCCTTCCTTCGCTCCCATCAGTTTTTGCCTTTTCCAATCACTGCACTGATGTTATCCTGCCAGTTTATTTGGTCCTCAAGCAGCTTGGCCAGCGTTTATCCCCTCCCATCACTTACACCAGCTCTGCAAGGTTGACCTAGGTTAGGGAAAGATGCTGCAGCGTTCATCCGTCCGCTGGCTCCCTCTGCCCCCTCACACAGTCCTCGGAGCGCAGTGCCGTCCATTGCCATGGCAACAGCGGGGGCGGTAGATGGAGAGGGCTGTCTAGAGTGACAGCCTTGACAAGAGTCTGGACCCTCGAATGACCCTGGGGGGAAGGGAAGGAGAAAAAGATGGCGAGGAGGAAAGGAGAGCGCCGGGGAAAGGTCAATGCCGTTACAGTCACGTGTGATTACGGTCGTGAGGTTCAAGGGCATCTCCGCCGCAACCTCCCTCTGTCCCCTGTTAAAGGTCAGCCCTGCAACACAGCAGCCCCGTGAGGATACTTGAATAGGGAAATCACTTTGGAGAGTTTAGGCTAAGCTTTTTCTTTGTTCAAAATACGGCTGCTTCTCTCTGTAAAAGTGCATCTTTTCCCAGTCTTGCTTGTCGTACAGCAGACGGACGCAGCCTAATTAGATTTCTGGTGCTCATCATTCGTCGGCCACGGCATCGGACGGTCGGAGCAACTGGGGTTGTCATCATTACTGCCCATTGTGCTGTAACATGAGTTGCATCATCCCTTTAACTAGGTCACTTCTTCTCCCCCCCCCATCTCTCCTCTCTTCCTTATCAAACATTGGTTGGTTGTGTTGAGTCGCCTTGCTAGCGCTACCTCCCCCACATCTGTTTAAAACCAGGCTGCTGGTGTCTGGGGGCTAATTACGCCGGGCTAAATAGTCCCCGGCGCCAGCGGCTAACGTGTCCTAGCAGATGGGCACTGGTGTTGCAGGGCAAGGGGAACATGGCGTCACAGGAAGGGAGGGGGAAGGGGGGGGGGGGGGGGGGGGTTCAGGCAGGGCCCTAGGTGGTGCCCTGGCAGACTGGCATCGTGTGGGTAACAGCCGTGCCACCCACTCACCATCCAGCCACCCTCACTATAGGTGTGAAATCACACTTTGTGCTAGCTTAACTCATTCCTCATTCCTAAGGAACAGACCTTCCATATCTGAGGACATTTTACAGGCCCTCTCCCCTCCGCAGTGCTCGTTACCTTGCTAATAAAAGCAATTAAGCAGTTTCAACCACTAAGGTGCAGAAACACTGGTGTTTATCCCCGGTTTGGTCCACCAGCCCTGCCAGTGGTTTTTATCAGAAACCGGATTGTTTTGGTTTTGGTCTGTGCGTCAGAACAATTAGCTGAATGCAGCAAGAAGAGAGAAAGTGGGAGTCGATTTCCAGAAGCATTGGCAGGTCTCGCAGCAGTGGCCAAAGCTGATTGATTGAGTGATAATTAACGCTGTTTATAATCAAAGGATGCCAACTCCACCTGGCTTCCCCTCAAAAGGTTTCACGGCTGCCTCTGCTGTGGGAGCCGCCGCTGTCCACGCTGTCGTCCTGCAGCGTGGACGTTCTCACCGTCAGCTGGATGAACTGACGTGACTCTCCATCAACAGTCCCACTTCACCCAGTTCACCGCAACATTCCCAGTTTTGATTTTGCAGATGCTCCGAGGTCTGCGTGGGTTTTGTGCAGCTTCCCCGGTCGGTCGTGCAGTGCATGATTTCCTCGAAGTTAACCACAGTGGATCGTGGTGCGTCATGGCTCTGCTCTTTGCCACAGCACTTGATACAGATGAAACATGCACTGAACATCACCTGCTGCCTTCAGGTAGCTGTAGGGATTTATTCTACCAAAGTGCAAGGCTTTCCTAAAGTCTAAAGGAGGTTTACGGCGACAGATGCAGACGGGATTGTTGACATTCTTTCTTAAATTGCATAATACTTCTGCTATTTCTTTCTTTATTTCTATAGGTTGTAGAATGTGTTTATTCAGCATTATTATGCCATACTTCTACCACACATGGTCCTTTTTTAGAAGGTATTCAATGTATTGAATATTCAAACAGGCAGTTTTCACCAAAACACCAACCCCTTGCCTTATTTATAGTACATGTCCTCGCATTACTCCTACAGAAAGTACAGCTGAAGGTTAGCTTATAGCACTGGTTATGCTAATCGGCAAGTTTCGAGAAAATGGGAAGCCTCAGTTTCTTTGGCTTCCTGGAGAAACCACCCAGCAAGATTAGGAATGAACCAAAAATATATACAGCCAAGTGACTTAAATGCTCATTATTTATGTTCATCCTTACGTTAAAGGATTCACTGTTTAGTCAGCAGAGCTCATCACAGCTGACTGTAAGCGTTGTAAATCACAACACTGGCGTCACTGTACAGTGTGACTTTATGTTAAGCTCCGCTTTGCTCTGCTCTGACAGCGTCCTCGTCGTGCCCCCTCAGTGTGGCCGCTTGCTGACCTCTCTTACTCCCACCCTCCCTACCTCCACATCTTTCTTTCTGTCTCACTGGCTTCTCATCACTGCCTATAGTTCTATTTGCAGAGATGCAGAGTCGATTCCTTTTGCCTCCTCGCTGTATATTTGTTTCCTGGGTGGGCAGTTTTCTACGCGGACGTGATGGATAGAATCACCGAGGCAGTCGCTTGTCGTCTTTTGTCTTGCCCTTGTATGATAAAGCTTTGCTAGCCTTGGGTCAGCCCTGGCTTGCGCCGAGCGTTTTTGTTTAGGGCTGCTTTATAAGGGCCATATCTGGTTCCTGATGGGCTGTTTATCAAGCGCGCTGCTCCGGAGTCAGATGTAGCTGCAGTTTGCAACCGTCGGAAGGCTGAACTACTGAGCGCTAGCTGGTCGAGGATCAATTGTAGCAGCAGCTGTCTGTGAAGTCTGCAGGCACGGCTGCTGTGGCTCCCACATGACATGCAGTCTCCACACTGCAGCCTTTGAAGCGCCTGAACTCTTCACCCCTGTCTGAGCAGGTCGGCTAGAGAGCAGGAGAATAGAGAGAGAGAGAGAGGGATGGGGGCAGGGATAGAGAGATGTGGAATAACAGAGCAGGGAGAAGGATAGGGGTGGAGAGGTTGTCATTTAGGCTCTAGCCGTTCCTCATCCTTCGTTCCTCCCCCAGCTCTTCTCTCTCATCCAGCTTTCTTCTTTCCTCTCTTACCCTCGGGTGTTCTTTTCCTGGCACTGTTTGACAATTTCTTCCCTCTCTTTACCCTTCCTCTTCGCCTCTCCCACTGTCTGTCTGCCTCACTGTGGGTCCGTCCAAGTTTTTTTGTTCCTCTGCTGCGTCACAGTGCTGCATTAAATTGACTTTGCATGCATTAAATCACTAATGGTATGACCTTTTTTTCGTGTAGTTACAAATCCACCCAGGGTCCTTACCCTCCTACTGTATATCCTGAGCGAAACAAGCTGTCACATCCATGCAGATTCAAGTAGACACCTGAGGTCAAAGTTGATCACTAAAAACAGAACATCGCACAAACCCCAGTCACTTTCGTTCTGACTCAAAACTTGAGCAGTGCTGCATCGGAGGGAACAAGGTATGTACAGTGCATTTAGAGGAAGCTGGCACACAGGCCGCGTCCAGACACATTGTAAAACTGTGGAACACGGTCGCAATTACAAACCACGCCGAGCTGAAAGAAGCTTTCATTTGCGGACGTGATGGAGAGTAACATTCGTACAAAAGTTTAAAACCCGCCTCATCCAGTCAGACTTTGTCAGAGAGGATCCATGTGCGAACCTTAAGCACTGAAACTAAAACCTTAGTAAACTAAAGGTGTGTGCAGTACTTCACTGTCAGACCTGCTCTTAAATCAACCGCTGTGGAAACTCTCAGGACAGTCAGGAATCGTCACAGCGATTTGGCTCTAAAAGTTTTCAGAATTGCACCAAATAATCAGTTTAATTATGCTTTTGTGCCCCCCTGCTCCCCCTTTTTAAACGTTGGCATTGAAACTGAAAGTGATGTCGGTGAGTTGAATGATAACATCGCTGGTTCCACCGGACTGCGTTGAGCCTGTAATGTTCAGACAAGAGGACTTTGTGCACTTTGCTGCGAGATTAATACTCTTTCAGATCGAGGCCAAATTGTGAATTTGAAGATGTAATAAATCTGATTGTTTGTAATGAAATAATACTACCCTGGTTTTTAATATTTCTCAAATATTACCACAGAAATGTCTCCCACGTATACCATAACTGTCTGTATTATCCACTAAATGCCAGGTTTCATTTTTGATTGGTGCAGCTATTACACACACACACACACACACACACACACACACACACACATGCACACACACATACACACAACCTAATAACCTGCAGTTTAACCCCTTTATTTCCTGTAGTGCATGAAAAATATGAATAGATTTTATTTACGTTTGTTAAGTTTTACCGGCACTTTGAAGTAATAAAAAGAACAACTGGAGCAACACTGACACGACCGAAAAGCTCTGATATTTGTTTTATAGAAAGGGCACTGGCAGTTTTGCACACACACACACACACACACACACACACACACACACACACACACACACACACACACACACACACACACACACACCCACACACACACACTCACTCACTCACACTCACACACTCACACTCTTCCAGACCTGGTTCTCTGGCCTAATGGCAGCTGGTGTATCATAGAGGAGGCTTCTGCACCCGAGGGGATGACACATAAGTGCGCGCGCGAACACACACACACACACACACACACACACACACACACACACACACACACACACACACACACACACACACACACACACACACACACACACACACACACACACACACTCACTCTGGATTCAGGCAGACTGAGGGTTGCTTTTTATGGCTTCAGAACATTAGGTCATGACCCTGACCAAAAAGCCACAGCTATTACAAGAGTGGGAGTACGGCCACATTTTCATTCCCCTTCGTTTTGTCACAGGTAGACTTCTGATGTCACGTCAAGCTGTGTGTTTACCGTCAGATGTTCTCTCCGTTTCATGTGATCTCTCCGTAATGGCTCTTTGGGTGGCGAGCGTGTTTGTCCCAGCGCGGCGAGCTCAAGTACATACAGTGCCCTCGGTGCGTGGATGTGTTTTTGTGTGCCGCTCTGTGTTTCTGCCACTCCGCCTCTGTCGTTAGGCTGGTGATCCACTGATGGAGGCTCGCGTGTCCCTTGGTTGACCCTTGCAGAGCAGTGCCCCCCCACCCCTCCGCCCTCCCATCTCTTCCCTCCATCAGCCTCTCCTAGGTTACTCTTGGCCAACTCTGGCCACCTGATTAAGGGATTAGCGGTGCTGATGGTTGTCAGTGTCCCCCACATGCTGGTTACTACCACTAAACCAGACACCTGGACCCGGGGGAGGAGGCGAGGGGGGAGTTTCCACTTTAATTCGTCCACATAAACAGCACACACACACACACACACACACACACACACACACACACTGATTCAGTTGTGCATTCACACGTGCACACAAAGGACTGTAGGTCCAGTCTTGGTGTCTCACACTGGCCTCGTTCAGCAGAGGAGAATGTGGGAGGGGAGGGGGTTGGCAGGGTTAGCGCAGGGTTACTGCCTTGTATCTCCCTCCCTCCCCACTCCCTGCCCCTCCCACTGCTCCCGATGCCCTGCCAAATTCATATATCCCATAATCGTGCTGAGTCGCCATGTCAGCAGCACTGTATCAACCCCACGGCTTTGTCTTGCTCCTGCTTGTCACCGCACTGAGACACTGCCTCCTGCCACCGCTGCAGTCAAAGGATCAGATACCTTGGATACACAGACACCCAGGGCTGTTTTTCCTCCACTCTGATTTATTTATTCATTTTTTTCCACATCATACAGCTGCACAGTGTGCAGGCCTACATTCATCTAGTAAATTTCGCCACAGAGACCATTAGAGAGCCGCTTTCTGACAACGGAATAGCCCTGCATTAAGAAAATACAGCCCGCCTCACAGTTTCCTTTTAGTACTTTCCAGTTTTTTTTTTTGTGGCAGCTTGTAGTCTTTTGTTTAATATCCGCAGACACAGGAGAGTCAGGGTTTGATCCCGCAGTTCGGCTCGGGACATTCCTAACAGATGCCATCTCGCCTATATTTAGCGCGCCGTCTTCGCCTCACCTTTTGAACTCGTGTGAGAGGCGAGTCAACAGCTGTGTTCAGGCCTTTGTTTACGCCCCGAAAAACTACCTTCACACAGATATCCAATAATTATCACTATAAACAGAGACTCATTGTTTCTTCGTTAGCATTTAAAGTGTTTTGCTGTCTTTCCTGTTTGCCTCAGTGAAGCTAAATGAGCTGCTGGAGCCCTGCGAGCGACAGCGTGACCTGCCGATGCCCTCGTGCCCTAATAATTACACAGCAAGATGCTAACCGGCTCAGCTCGGCTTCAGCAGCAACGCTCGTGTTTTGGCTGATATTTGGATTTCCCTGTTTTGCTGCAGCTCCATTCATACATCAGATATGATGCTTTCAGGCTGGATGTTGAATTCACATTTGAGTGTTTTGTTTTTTGTTATTGTAGATCGTAGATCAGACCAGCTGTGTGTAGTAATGATCCATACAAAGGAAAGAAATCCTTTATCCTCTTCTGTCGCTCTTTCTGAGGTTTGTTCTGTGGATCGTCCACATTGAGGATTCGTGGGTGTCACATATCTTATTTATTACTTATCTTTGCCAGCTGGTTGTTTTTGAGTTCTTTAAACTTGAAGTATTTTTGAGTTATGAATGTATTTACATGAAATGACCAAAAAAATGGGAACACCTGTACATTTTAATGTCATTTAATGCAACAGTCCTGTAGTAATGCTCCCTGATACACGTAAATAAAGCAGAAATACCTTTCAGTGAAGTCCAATAAAAGCAAATATAAAGCAAACAAAGTGTAGTAGTCAGCAGTAACTAACTGTGGTAGAAGTAATCTGAGCTTAATGTCAGTGAAAGTACCACAAAGTTAAAATACTCCATTACCAGTGAAAGTCCTGCATGCAGAGTCCTACTATGATTATTAATTATTGATTTACTGTTTGTATTTTTCTGTAATCTTTGCTTTTTTGTGAAATACTGTGTCAGTTTTACCTCTTTTGGGCCCTGAACACCTCAAAGTTTAGAGGGGGGAAGAACTGCTACTACAGTAACGTCTCAAAGATTTGACTGAGTTACTTTCCATCGCTGATCATGACAAAATATTTTTGGTACCTGTTGCAGGATTATTGCGTTGCACAGGTTTCTGTGTTTCTGCTCAGAGTATTGCAGTAACAGTGAATAAAACAGCCTTCTGTACTCGTGAATAATGTCCACCAGCTGAATCTCTTTAATCAGAGTCGAAGCAGTAATCGTGCTCTCGTTCTATCTGCTGCAGAGAACAACAAAGACGCCCAGTACCAGAAGGTGAAAGTTAAGGCAGAGCCCATGGAGGTGGACCCGCCCCCTGCAGAACTCACCCCGCCTGCCTCTCACCTGCTGGCCTTCAGCACTTTAGGGGCGAGTGAGAAGAGTGAGCCGATGAGCAACCTCCCCGAGACGTTGGCCCGCCCCCAGAAAGACCTCTTCTCCCAGGACATTTCGGTCAAAATGGCCTCCGAGCTGCTGTTCAAATTGTCAGGTATGTTCCTTCAGGACGTGTCAGGCACATGCTGTCCTCTGAGCGCCACACACGCACACACACACGCACACACGCACACACACACACACACACACACAGACACGGAAAGCAACATGTCTTCTTTTTCCTCGCAGCACCGCAGCGTAAACCTTGGGCAGTTTTTGATACTCAACCATAAAACCCACATGTTTCCATTTCCATCCTCTGGTGGCTCCGTAGTAAAGTCAAGGATATATGACATGTAATGACATCCTGCTTTTTACCTGCGCGGCCATGAAAGTGACATTGAAGCGGCAGACAGCTGTTTGTATTGCTAGATTAAGACGGAGCTTTGAGGTGGAACCGTCACCCCCAGAGAAAAGGATGCGTGCATGCGTGTGTGTGCGTGCGTGCGTGGCAGTGGGGGGGTCCAGGCTCGCGGTCCTGGGCCATGACCCCAGCCTGTGATTGCTTCGCTGAAATGCCACACAGAGAAACAAGCTCGTCTAAAATTCTTTTTCCTCTTGCTCTCACACATATTCACTCGTTCACACGTTGACAGCCTTTCTTTCCCACACAGTCTTGCGTGCACACCTTTACACACTCACACGAGGCCCCATGGGGAGCGGTGTCTGCACACACCCCCCCCCCCCTGCCTCCTCCCCGTCCTCCCTCCCTCGACTCGTTTTCAGACATGCCGGCTCAAGCACACTTGGCTGCACACGCTCTCCCCCTGCGCCTCCCCTCCCTTTACATTTCTCCCGTACGGCATCTCCATGGCAACGTGGAAAGAGACCTCTGTCCTTGGCGAGCAGTGTGACGGAGTGGGGTGTTCAGGGTGGGGCGGGGGTGGGGGGGGGGCAGAGGATAAGGAGGGTAGAAAGGGCAGCGGGGGTACGCAGCATGCCCACCCAGGGAGGGCTAGCCTGGCAACAGCAACAGCCGCCCCCCTTAGAAGTGGGTCTGAATGTGAGGGGGACTGGAGCAGAGTGGGCTGCTGTCACACAATGAGCAATCAATATGAATTACCCAGAGCAGTAGGACCTCAGAGACACATCAGTAGCAAGGTCGCTGTGAACACTGAGATGGTTGCAGCTTTGAAATTCGCTTCAGTCCATCGCCTTGAATCTCACACATACGGCTCCGTTCTCAGGCGTTCTGTGTCGCGCTCTTTACGGCTGAACACTCAAAACCCTCGGTCTGCGCTCGCATCAGCCGCCCGAGCGGCCGCATTAGCTGATTTTACAACTCTCGTTTTAGTTACCACTTAGAAACCTCTTAAAGTCATTTGTATTTAAGGCTCAGCCACTCTGATTAACTGGAAACGGCTCCTGTGTTAAACTGTTTTCAGCTCGTCATGAGCTTCGGCCATGTTGGTGCACAGAGGTGGAGGATCTGTCGCTTCCAGGTGCTGCAGCAGAAACTCGCCTTGCTTGTGCACAGAAACAGGTGTTCTCCCTCTCAGGTGCCAGAAGAACAGGTGTGAACACTGACTCCAAGTCAGTTATTGACACTTTTGACTCGTAATATCTTCATATTCGTGCTTAATCGCAGGATTTCCTGCAGCCTCGCCTGTAAGAAAGCGCCCGTCAGGAGAAATTATTCCCTTTTTGTGAAATAAAATATTACACTTGTTAAGCGTCAGGAGATGTCTGATTCTGCTCAGCAGGTGAGTGATCGATCGCACCGTGCGCTGTAATTAATCTGAGCAGCGGGCAGCTTTGTCGAGGGAGAAGAAGAGACAAGTTGGGAAAAGTAGACAAACAGTGAGTGAGGGCAGAAAATGCTGCAATGCAGACCAGAGAGCAGCTTGGAATTAGTTTGATGGTCACGAGTTAAAGCATCCTTCATCCTGGCATATGTTCACAAAGTGAACGACTGAGCCTTTCCAGGATGCCCCTGGATCCCCTCACCTGTTACCAATGAGCCTGTTTACCTGTGGAATGATCCAAACAGGTGTTTTTGGAGCGTTCCACATCTTTCAGTCTGTGAAACATGTCGCTGCATCAGATTCACAATAAGAGATATTTGCAGAAATCAATGAAGCTGATGAAATATTTGAACGTCTGTCCTGAAGGTAAATCGCTTTCAGCAGACATTTACATGCGTGACCAGCACACGTGCACCACATGGGCCGTCCAGCGCAGATCTGAGCAGCCAGCATGCTGAATCTTTTCACACTGGTGTTGTCGGGCTCACTTTGGGCCCACAGGTCGGCAGGCTCACCGCAGAGACTCCCACCTCTCCAGATGGCCAGCACGCCCCCGCTGGCACGGCGAGCCTGCGCCTCACTGGCCGAGCTGAGCTTCAAAGGTTCAGGATCGTATAGTGTTTGTTTCTCTGTTCTATATGTGCGCCAACATTTTAGGATATTTTTGGAAACTATTTATTATCTGAGTCAGTTATATTTGCAGGTCTTTACATCGAAATATCTGTTGTCCATCAGTGGACTCAAGACTTAGAATAGAACAAACTGAGCGAGAGTATTCATGCTTGACCTTCACAGTAATAGTTTCTAAACTCAAGTCTGTGTTCAGACACGTTATCCAGATAAAGGAAAAAAGTGATTGGATCTGCTGGAGCACATCTGGAGGTAGTCTGGTCCACCTCGTGTTCAGATCTGAGGTGTAAAATCAGTCCGCACTGTTATTCAGCAGAACTGAAACATGAAAGACAGTCAGAAATGAAGCATGACGCTGATCTGATGTTGACGAGTCGTTTAGTTTGTCTCATCCGACACAAACCGTCACCAGAGCTGCAACCAGTTAAAAAGATTATTTAGACAGCACCTTTCAACAGCAGACGTCACAAAGTGCTTCACAAAAGAAGAAAAAGAGCAAGTAAGAGACGTCCGGCTGGAAAGAAGAGGCAGAAACAACAACGAGAAAAAGAAATTCAGGAGATCAGATGGACAAAAGAAATATTTTGATCATCGATTCTTTGTTTCAGTCGAACATTTGCTGCTTCCAGCTGCTTATTCAGGAAATAGTGATGAGCATTTTTTTTTTTGGACATTTTATACACTCAAAACTGAAACGACTAATTGTGAAAATAATCTGAACATTAATCGAGAATGAAAATAAGTTTCAGTATATAATTTTTTTATAGAAAGTAATACTAAAACTAATACATGAAGTTCATGTATTAGTTTTGCCAAATTTACAAGAGCAGACAGACAATTTGACAACGTTTATACAGTTTCCTGTAACTTCAACAACTCACGAAAACTCAGATTTCTCTGATTACTCAGATTTCTCAGATTACTCAGATTTCTCTGATTACTCAGATTTCTCAGATTACTCAGGCGCAGGTTTTGCCCTGCAGAATCAAAACATGAAAAGACAAGATTGGATCATTTTTTATCCACGTCCAGATTTTCAGTCATGTCAGGTGGTGACAGGTGGTCGTGTTTGGGAAGTGGATTGTAGAAATGGAAATTAAATATGAGCATATACATTTTAATGTCTGGGTTGATAATTACTGTTATTTTCTCTTTTCTCGCAGAAAAAGTCAGCAAATCCAACAACCACAAAGACAGTAACATGGTGGGAATAAACAGGTGAGTGGACGATAAACGCCACGTGTCCGTTCTCCTGCGTTTGAACGTGTGGTAACTGTCAGCTTCACGCTTCACTTTCAGTCCGTTCCTGGACGAGTGCTTCAGACAATCACCCTTTAACTCGGGCTCCAAGAGCTCCTCCCCCGCAGAGGCCAGCTCTTCTACCAGAGCGCCGTTTCACGGTAAGACATGATACACACACACACTCAGAGCTGTAGAGAGCGTGAAGGTATCGCTGGCATTTGGTTGCAGGCAGTAGATGCATGGGTATTATCTCAGTGGAACAATCGATCCATTGGTCGACAGAAAATCAATATGTAACTTTTGTGATGATCAAACGAACTTTTTGATCATTTTTCATTCAAACGTGACAAACTTTTACTGGCTCCAACTCCTCAAATGTGACTGTTTGCTGTTGTTCTTCATCGTGTTTGACAGAAAGTTGAATATCTTTAGTTTCTGGACATCAGACGCAACAAGCAAACTGAAGCCATCGTCCTGAACTGATGACAGAGTTAGAAAACAATCAGCGGATGAATCAGTGGTGAAAATAATCGTTAGCTGTGGCCTCCGTGTCTTTACGCTTGTCCGCGTTTGTTGTTTTACACGAAGATCTCCAAAGTCTGCAGCGGGCCGAAACAACGAAGTGATTAAGTGCCAGCGGTCAGTGCTGCTGTGTCGATCAGGGGACGGTGTCTTCAAAGACGTGTGTCCACAGCTGCACATGGTCCTCACTGGAGCTCAGAGAAACGGCCGTTTATGCAGAGATGCTCGCTGTGCACATGCATGCAGCCGGAGGGCGGAGGTGCGATTTGAGGGGTGGTGCGTTGGTGCAGTTTGGGATTCCTCCCCCAAGAAAAATTTATTTGACTCACACATGACATGATCACTGAACATCTGAACTGAACATCACTGAAGAATGGGGCTTTTTGAAGTTATCGTTGTTAAATTAAAGAATAAATTTACAACAGCGAAGCCACTACACACACTGAGCAGTGTTAGTTAAGAGAGGGTGAATACGCGTCACTCTCACCCTCTCACTCGTTTTAACACACGTGAGGACACCTTTTCAGTCCATGGCCACAAGGACGCATTACAATTAACCACCTCCAGCTTTACGTGATCTCCCCCTCCCCTCCCGTAAACCCTCCTCCTCCCACCTCCCATATTCAGAGCTCCACCCGGCCGCTCTGCGCTCTCACACATTTCCCCAACCTGGAGGCCTCTGCTCGGGGCATCCCCCGTCTCCCTCTCCTCCCCTCTTCCCTGGCATCCCAGAACTTCCCTCCGTGTTCCTTTGGCAGTGAGAGATCCAGAGGTTAATTAGCTTGTGCCAGCTTTGCCTGCCCCTCTGCCAGTTAATGAAAATCTGATTGGCTTCTGGGTGTCAAGAGTGTCCTGAAAGTTAATTCGCCCAGCCCACCTTCCCTTTCCCTTGTGTGTTTAAGCTTCAGATCCAGCCTCTGCTGCTGTTGCACAGTTTTACTCTTTTCTCCGCTTCATGTGTGTCTGTCCCCCCCCCCGCCTCAGTTCCTGTTAAGCATCTCTACTCAGATGGACTTTGCTGTTCTCACAGCACGCAGCATTAAGAGACTTAGAGACATTTTATTTTTGGGTGATGACTTATAATTGGCTGCTGTGTCACGGCTGTCTTGCTGTTTATTTAAGAGGAAATGCCGACATTGTTGTTGCAGATGTTTTAATCATGTCTTTGGCAACATACCTGTTTTTCTAGAGGGGAAGATATAAATATTTGTATTATTATAGTCATGTTTTGATTAAAAACCTGAATATAAAGGCTGAGTTTAACACACTGATGGACAGTGCAACAGCTAGTGATGCAGAAATAGAGATTCTGGGTCTTTCTCTTTAAGACAGAAGGAATACATGAGCAGGAGTTTGTGTGACCTCAGTGAGTTTGCCATCTTCTCCCTTCAGTCTGGGGTTTAACACAATCCTTAATTTCTTGTTTGTGTCCCTCTCTGTCCGGCTCTAATAGCGCTAATTAACCCATTAACCACTTCAGGGCCCACGCCACTCCATAACTGGCTTAATCATCAGTGCGTTTGCCGGGTCGTGGCCCCGAGCCGGCACCCTGACCGGGCCATCCCCGAGTCTCACTTCTGAGTTAATGCTTTTACGGACTTAGCGTTAGCTTCAAGCCCCATAAGAAGGTGCAGGATTCTCAGAATAAGCCGCACGCAGACGATGAGTTTGGAGAAAAGAAGTGTGAACAGGCGGTCGAAGAAGTCAGATACGAGGGCCATGGTGGCGAGAGGCAGAGTGCGGCTAATGCAGGAGGTCAGGAAGTCTGTGACCTGCGGGTGGCCTGAGGTCGCCGTAACTCACGTCTGTCTGCTGCCTCCTTTACCACCTGTGTGCATGCATTAACCAACACACACACACACACGTTCAGAGCGATGAGTCACAGACCTACAGCAGGAAGGAGGTAAAGATATTCAGTAAACAGGTGATAATGTCACATTGGAGAAGCTGTCCAGGCAACATTTAGCACATTTCCTTAAAAATCAATTTAAAATTCAAATGTAGTCATTTCAGCTCCCAAACTGATCTGGACCGTTCGTTCATTTCTGATGTGTTGGGGACGACATTTTCCTTGAGAAAATACTGTGAAAAAGATGCTTCATCATCACTTAATTAAATGCAGTTTGAACGTGCTGCATCTCCTCGAAGCTGAGTTCATACAAATATTCTTTCAGTACTCTGAGTTTTGACTGCTGCGTTATTCCCCACGTGATATAAGCCCGATTTATTCAGCGTTTTTTCCAAATCAAGGTAATGTGAGACATGCAGTGCAATAAATTTTCATTATATTTGATTAATTATGAAACATTTGGCACATATATTACTGCATATATAACAGATACTCTGCATATGTAAATACATTAGCCCAAAAAATCTGAATTGAAATGCATTTTATGAGCTCGAATCAAACCGAACGTGCTGTTTCGCTTTGGCGCTTCCAGAAACATCGTGACACGAGTAAAAGCAAGCAAACAAAGGCGCGCAACAGAAATCTGCTAGTTTAGAGGGCAAAGAGGGGTTTAAACATGTGAGACCAATGCAGAAAAAAACGCTCCAAGGTTTGTGAGTCAGTGCCACAATAGTAAAATGTCCTTTCACACCTCCTTCCAAATCCAGGGCATCTGCTCTTTAACATTTGTTTTACACAATACTTAACCCTGAAAGTGAGAAAACAGTCTTTGCTCTTCCTCGTTGTGTGCTTACGCTCACAGACTCCTTCATCGGTGGGCGAGAACCCAAACGGTTTTCCCCTGGAGGCGAAAAATGAAAGTTAACGCTGGGCCAAAAGCAAACACCAGATGCATTAACTGAGTGACGTCATTAACAGTGTCACTCAGATTGTGGAAAATAATGAATAATTAGGGATCCTCCATAAAGACCATTTTCCCCTCATAAAAAATACATTTATTATCAATGTTATTTGTTTATTTAATCAAATCAAACCTTATGATGGGCCAACTTTGGCCCACAGGCCACTCTTTGACTGACATTTTACTGGTAAAATGCACCTTCATCATTATTTTGCATTAAACATAAATTGTACATTATGATATGTCTTTTGTGTTTCTCTTTTGTTAAGTTTATCCAGCTGACTTCCATCTGCAAAGAATTCAAAGCTTCAGTGAGAAACTGAGCATCTTTTATTTGCACAGGACATAAAAAAAACTCGGAGAAGCTGAAAGAATCACTTCTCTTTATCCGACGCCCTCCAAGTACAAACGTTTTGGCCGAGGTCAGGCTGAGTCGCATGTTCGGCGAGCACATAGACAGTAGCTAGAAATCATGCCTCCGCCTGCAGAAGCCGTGCAGCACGCCTTCATCCTCGTGGACTCGTTCTCCGCTCTGAGCCGTGTTCACGTGGCGAGGCTGAAGTCGAAGCTGGGACAGATTCGATCAAAGCGCCTGAAAACCGCAGCCGCTCATTTGTGTCTTTGATGAAGCGGTGGAGGGAAGTGGGGTGACGCATTGTAAGGAGAGTTTCAGCGATGTGTGTGTGCTGCAGGCTTTAGAGCAAAGGACTGATTCGCTGTTGACTTTAAGGATGCATTTACTCTGCGTCCCCCCGCCGGCTGCACGAGGAGCATCTGTCAAACGGTAGCAGACAGGTTTCAGTCTTGTGGGTTAGCAAATTAGCCCGCAGTGTGTTAGCCGTGTTGTTTCAGTGACCCTGAAGGGAATCAGACTTCTCCTGATTAGATGTCAGGAAATGTTATTGGAAGAATAGATTTGAGGCGCATCAGTCTGCTGCTGTCACCTTCGTATCTCGCTATGAGACGCTTCAACAGAGTCCTAAGAAGGTGATTTAAAGCAGCCAAATGAGCGAATGTGTCAGACACCAACCACTCATTAACCACAGGCTGAAGCGTGTCGTCTCTTTCATTCTCGTCTGTCGCCCTGCAGCCCCTCCGGCCTGTCTGTCCGGGAGGGTGGAGGCCAGAAGCGGAGCATGTAGTGATGCAGGCTGATTAGCATGGAAAAGCACACAGCCACCATAGGAGGGATGAGGACGGATGGGTGGAGGGAGGGCACATGGGCAGCGTCACAGAGAGAGATGATTGTTGCTGGTAGAAAATGTCTTTTTTCCTGACTATAAAGGAATAGTTTGGACATTTTTTTTGAGCTTACTCGACACAGCCGGTGAGTTTCAGAGCAGCAGGGAAGCAGCTAGCCGAGCCCTCCAAAGTTCAGGAATACACCTACGTACTACACGCACCTTTGAAGCTCGCTAAGTAACAAAAACCAAAGTGTGAAAACAAAAGAAGTGGTTTTATTGGGGTAATGTGCCAAGCTATTTCTAGGCCCGACACATCCACTTCCTGGTGTCTCAGCTGACCTGCGCTTTCCCCTTCTTTGTGGTCTTTGTGCTTAGCTTTAGCAAACCGCCTGCTGGCTGCAGCGGAGTGGAGTCAGTCCTCTGGTAACTCTCAGAACGAAAGCACATAAACATATTTCCCAAAATGTCAGAGTACGAGTGGATGAAACGGACAATACTGGATCGTTCCAGCTGTGTGACTGATGTTAAGACACATCTTTTATACCGGACTGTTGCTAATTACAGCTTCAGTAGGTTCGTTTCTGACCTTTGTCGCTTTCATCCCCCTCCTGTCCCCTTGAGTCCTGTCACCTCTCCACTGACTATCGAATTAGAAAACAAAAGCCTGAAACGCCGCCGTCAGGACTCGAGCACATGCCACAGCACTGTGTTCTGGTTTGGTGGTTACGCTTTCGACATCAATACATATTGAACCGAAGTTACTTTGATTTATAGCAGCGTGACTTCCCGGCCTTTTGTCCACCTGCAGATGCTTTTGTGGCTGATTGTGTCAGCGATGAATGATGAGCATGGTCTTCTGCATGTGTGTGTGTGTGTTCCAGAGTCGGAAAAGGACGATGGGGAGCCGGGAAACGGGATTGCCCAGTGGAGGCTAAATGAGCAGCTCTTCCCCTGTCCGGTCTGTGGCAAGGTGTTCGGCCGGCAGCAGACTCTGTCCAGACATCTGTCTCTGCACACGGGTAAATAAACACGCGTACACAAGGACATCGTCGGCGTATGTGCGCGCCGCCACCGCTGTCGCCTTGTACGTTTGCTAATGCTAATGCTAATGAACTCTTTGTCAATGTATAAATGCTAGCTGCTGTGTTTGTGCATGTGTGCTTGTTGTTGTGCTGCCCACAGTAAGTAAATAAGGCTTACTAGACTAGATTACCCTTCCTTTAAAGAGATTACTACCATGATTAGTCTCACTGGGAAAACTGCCCGTCTAATTACCCAGCTAGAGGGATGCCTCACAGAGCATCCACACACACACACACACACACACACACACACACACACACACACACACACACACACACACACAAGCGCAGCAGTACTTCTGATGCAGCCTCGATTGGTTCCCTCTTTCACTTTCAGACACGGGAGACTTCCTCAGGATGTAGCTGTTCGCTCCCTCGTGTCCTGATTACACTGTGTTTTCAAACTTGGCCCTTCTTTGCTTCAAATTGATCCATTCTAGCCCGTCACTGTCTCCTGCAGCCCCCCCCCCCCGTCCTTATTAGAGGGGAAAAAAACGAAAAGAATCAACATCCTGCTTAAACAATTTTATTTTAAGCAAATTATGGCTGGATTAGAAATGAAACAACCTACTTGAGATCGCAGACTCAATCACCGGCTGCACAAATGGAGCCTCGTGTACGAAATGCCCCCGCACAATTGGACATGCTCTCACATTTTGCGTGCACACACCACATCACACGACACACACACACACACACACACACACACACACACACACACACACACACACACACACACACACACACACACACCATCTGAGAGTGTTGGCTGTGAACAGCTTGGCCACACCACAGAGAGCAGAAGCAGGGGCATATGTCAGTGTGATGGTCTTTTTGGTTTCCCCAGCGACATAAAGGTTGCCTGGCTTCATGTCCTTGGGGCAAATGGTGTGTGTGTGTGAGCGTGTGTGCACGTGTGTGTGTGGGGGGGGGGGTGAAAAGGATGTGTGCTGTTACGTTGCTTTGTTTTGGGGTAAAAATGAAAAGATTTTTTTATTTAATTTTTTCATTTCGCTCACAAATGAGGTACAACGACATCTCAGCTTTTCACCGTCCTGTGGGAATATTCAGGCGCTTCCCTGAAAGGTTGATTCTGTCAGACATCACAAGGTGTTTTTCTCCATCCTCCCAGGATCAGAGTTACACATGGGGTCAAGCGAAGGTGAGGCGGGGTTGGACATTAAGCAATTAGGTTTAAGATAGCTTGAAAGGCTCCAAGGCTGAGCGCAACTTCATGAAATATCATCTGAGGTAACGTTTACGGAAACCCGGGGTCTTGTCTCTGTGTTCTGTTGCAGAAGAGAGGAAGTACAAGTGTCACCTGTGTCCTTACGCAGCCAAGTGCAGGGCTAACCTCAATCAGCACCTGACCATCCACTCTGTCAAGCTGGTCAACACAGACGCCGAGCAGATCGTCAGCGCTGTTACAGCCGACGGCGCCGAGCGCAAGAACTGCCCCTACTACTACAGGTAGCGATGACGGGCAGAAACACAACCCGAACTTCTTTTAGGAGGCAGTCACGATGAAGTCATTGCATTTTTTGATTGATCTCTATCTGCAGCGTGATGTTCGATTTCCTGATTAAATTTCTGTTAATGTTTTCAATGCTCTCTATTTATATGAGTCATATATCTGGAAATGATGCTTATTTGCTTTTTTGAGTGTTGGATGAGATCTTTAAAGACTGTATGAAGCTACAGCCAGGAGACGTTCAGCGTAGCTTAGCATAAACACAGGAAGTTGGTGGTGGGAGGAAACAGCTCGCCTGGCTCTGTCCAAAGGCAGTAATCTGCCTCAGCACCTCTAAAGCTCATTTATGTTAAATCATTTAATCTGTACAAGAATTAAAGTGCACAAATGTTTGTTGATGACTTCCTGTAGAATTTCAGATGTGTTGGTTCATAGATAATTGAACCTGGGACGGAGCCAGGCTAGCTGTTTCCCTTTATGCTAAGCTAAGCTAACTGTCTCCTTGCTCAGGTTCGTATTGACGGTATGATCGTACTGTCGCTTTAATACTTAAAAGCTCTCTGAAAATGGTCGCACGCAGTGTGGAAATACTGTATCTTCAGTAATCTTTAACAAATGCATCCACACTGTCCCACTTAGCAATTCATGCGGGCATAATCTAACACTAAAGCTGACGGTCCCCCCCCCCCCCCCCCGTTTTCCTTGCCACCTTCCTTCCTCTTCCTCTTCCTCTCTGTTCTCCGTCCAGCTGCCATGTGTGTGATTTCCAGACGGAGCTGAACGCCCAGTTTGTCAGCCACATGTCGCTCCATGTGGACAAGGAGCAGTGGATGTTCTCGCTGTGCTGCAGCGTCTGTGACTACGTCTGCATGGAGGAGAACGACATGAAGAACCACATTAGCACGGGGCACGCAGGTACAGACCCCCCCCCGACGGCCGCTGCTGCTGACGGACAGCATTGACACCATGCTCTCCTCTCATGTACATCAGTTATACTATATTATATTATTTTTCTCTGACACATAAACAATTTATTAATATTACGTAACACAAAGACGAGAAGCTACAGTCAAACTTGGCTTTTGTGCTTAAAAAAACGACTCAAATAAATCAGCAATCATCAAAATATTTGCTGATTTCAACTTTCCTGATTGATCGATAGGTCTGCTAATCGATTCAGGGGTGGTGAGCTTGTTTCTGCTGTTCGCGCAGGGTTCTCAAACGTGTCCCGGATAGTAGCAAAGTACATGTTTCAACCCCTAGAAAAATGATTTATGGAGTTATTTTCAAAATTACTCTCACATGTTCGAGTGGGTGGTAGCTTACACATTGTGGCTCTTGTTCACAGCTCAGAATAGAAATGCAGTGCAGCACTTGGACGGTGACACATTTTCTATTGTTTTGGCTCCGCACTCCAACACACGGGGTTTAAATTTAAACAGCGACCAGGGTTAAAGAGCTGACTTTCAGCTGTAAGGGTTTTAAGAATTGGAGCCTTTTTTATGTGTAATCCCTCCAGTTCCTGACGACGCTGAAGTTCCTGTCTCTTCACCGTTAATCTGAATGTTTGTTTATGTAACACCGTCGCATTCAAGTTCAAACTGCGTGTCGGAGCCTTACGGTCACCGCTTCATGGAGGACTGCAGCTAATTAGCATTGTCATTACGGATTCACCTGCTGATTAGTTTCTATAATGAGTCCCTTTGTTTTTAAAATGCAAGAAAATAGCGAAAAATGACTGAAGTGACACGTTAAGCTATGAGGCTAAGAAAACCAGCGGAAACACATATTTTATTTTATTTTATTTTATTTTATTTTATTGTTTTGGCAGGTTTCCTACAAAATGATGAGAAATCAATCAGCAAGATCTGTGCCAATTAACTGATCGGCTGATTGACGAATGGCTTCAGCTCTACTTTCGTTTCAGGCCAAACAGGTCAAATGAGCGTCGCTGTGTGAATGTTTACCGTGTCTCTCAGCGTTTTACTGCACAGGAAAGGAGATCAGCGAAGGCCGTTTCTTGTCAAATCATGTTGCTAATGTAAAAACAGTAATTCTTCATGAATCCAGAGGGCTCCGAGGAAGACGAGCAGCAGAATTGGGTTTCGCACTGGAGCCTCCTCCAGTCGACCTTCTTTGGACTTTTAAAGCCGCTGGTGTGAACCCCTGGTGGTCGATATGAGTGTTTTTGTCTAAAACAGCTTTGTCCAGTTTATTGCTGACATTTTGCTCTTCCACTGCTCCTCAGTGTGTGTGTGTGTGTGTGTGTTGTGCTTATGTGTGGGTGGGTGGGATTGTCCGGCCTAGACAGCTGAGGGTCTTTCAGAGGCCACAGTGGCCTTGTTTATCTGAGAAGGTTGGCCCTTATCGTGCCTGAGGGGAAAAAATCAATAGGCCTTGGGTCCTTTGGAGACGAGCCGGGTTTACGATGCCACTGTGGCCATCTTTTAAGTCTCCCAGCCCGGCTTGGCATTTATCTCGGTCTCACACAAGATGGACACCGCCACCGCCGAACACAAGCGTACGTCAGCGTGGCTGATTCTCGCCCTCTGTATGTGGAGATCATAATAATTTGTCGCCGTCCAGCCCCGTTTGTTAAAGTGCGTGTACTTCAGAGGCCGAGGCGGACGCCTAGTTATCTGGTCAGCTGTGTGGACACGCCCACGCAGGAGGCGGCTGAGCTCAGCGGGTGTCGTGGTTCAAGCTGACCCCCTGGGAAGCCTGGACTCTGCGCGGGTAAAGGGCTGCGAGGTGGGAAGGTGGTAAATTATGTGGCAGTATTCCTTCGTGTCTACTCCTTCGGCAGACTTGGCTTTTTTAATTCCCTTCCTATATCACCAGTGTTGCCGGGCAGTCGTGCACAAAGGTATGTGGTGAAAGAGAAAAGATGTTTCAATGAAGGTGTGTTCAAGGCTGAGGCCCGCTGGCTCAGAATACAGCATCTTTTTTTCTTTTTTTTTTTGCATACATTCTGTGGCATTAGCCTTTTGGATGTTGTAAGAGGAGGCAAGTGTATGTTAAATACTGCAGCAGACGAGATAAAAGCTTCCTCACGCTGGTTCAATACTGTATTCAAAATGCTGCTGAGGGTGTGCTGTGAATGACCCTGGTATATTTAGACTTGATTGAAGCCAATTAATCACATCTTCCCGTGCTGTATGTGTTGAGCGTGCATCCCTCTGTGTCTCAGACTCGCTCTCGTGTGGTCTGTGCCTGTATTAAAGAGATAGGTCAACCGTTTCAGGGTCCGTGCAGCCTTTTCTCCTCCTTTCACTCCCTCCTGAGTGAATGCCCTTTGTTGAGCTGTGCCCTGAGATGCTCCCGCCATCTTAGCTCCTTCGGCCATGACCCGCGCTCCCCACCCCTCCCTCCCGTCTCGCTGCCTCCCCTCCTTAATTCCCTCTCTCTTCCTGGTGAATTGCGGACTTAGAGCGGAGGATCAATAAAAGCACACTGCATCTTGATTTGAGTGGCAGCGGGGCCTCAGCCCGAGCGCAGGACTGTCGAGGCTGCCTGCTTCATGCTGTTGGTGCGTGCACATAACAGTGTGTCCATGAAAAAACAGGGTTCTCATATAATGTGTTCCTGTGAGTTCTCCTCATGGGAGCTGATGCAGTTTTTCCTCAACATCGCTTTCTAACACCCTGATAAAGATTCTACTTTTGCCTTCTGTGTTCTCGTGTCCAGGTCTGAACTCAAGGAGTCCCCTCAGCGAGACCAAGAGCACCTCCTCGTCGCTCTCGGCCCTCAGTGATTCGCTCAACAGCTCGGAGGGCGGAGACCTCACCCACGGTAACGAAGAGCTGAGGGGCCTGCTCGCCCCGCCCTCCTCCGCAGGCAGCCAGTCCAGCTCTGGAAGCCACTCGGGATCAGGAACTGAGGACAAGTCTGACAAAGGCAAGACGCCGCAGACACACTGACAACCTTCAGACCTTCAGCACAGCAGTGTGTGCAAACGCACCAGCTGCATCCAATAATGAGTCAAATGTTAAATCCTGATTGGTGTGTGCACCTTTTTCCTGCTGGCCCCGCCCACCTCAAACCAGTTAGAGCCTCACGGGAAAAAAAATATTCTAATAAGCAAAACTGTTATAACTTTGGCAGAAATAGTGCGTTGGTGCTCATCCCTCACAGTAAGACGCTGATTAAGAAGATGTGTTCAGGGCCTTTCCAGCACGTCTAAAGTGTAATTACCCTCATCTTCTGGAGCCATACTGAGACTGAACACTTGCTCTTTGGTCAGGAAGCTGCTCGCGCCTGGTGACAGAACAAAAACAGGCATCAGGGAGACGAGGGATCGTTCAGGAACACACGCGTTAATCCGGAACAGTTGCAGAAGGTTGCAAAGTGACAAAATTACATGTTGACTTCATTCACTTAATTGTGTTCGTGTGTGGCCCAAACCAGGCTGTTCTGAATTAGTCTCCTTCTTCCATTAAGTAACTCGACAGCGCAGCCTGCCAGTTTAACACATAATGTTTTCTCAAGATGGCGCCGCGCAAGTGGCAGCCTGTTACAGCAGCTCTCGCTCACCGTCGAGCTTTTTCTAGTCAGGAGGAGAAAAAACAAAGATGTCGTCAGAGTTAGATGATGCACAGTGGAGTTTGAAAAGTCCCCCAGCTGTAAATCTCTGTGTCAGCCTCCTCGACTCACCCGCTTCCTCTCTCCTTCCCGCCAGGCTTCGAATGCGTCTTCTGCAACTTTGTGTGCAAGACACGCAGCATGTACGAACGGCACCTGCAGATCCACCTCATCACGCGAATGTTCGAGTGCGACGTCTGCCACAAGTTCCTCAAGACGCCCGAGCAGCTTCTGGAGCACAAGAAGTGCCACACCGTCCCCTCCGGAGGGCTCAAGTAAGGAAAGCAAGTACAGACAGAGGTTCCTAACTCCGCCCGTCCTTCCCCTCCCTCACCCCTCACCCTCTCAGCTCCCTGCACACAAACACACACATGCAGGATGTGCACATTCGTAGACCAAAGCCAGGGGTGTGCGAGTTACAGCGTATTTAAAATGTGGCTTCATTTCAGGAAAATCTAAAGTTGTCAGGCAGTGGTTTCAGTTTTTAGTTTACATGCATGAAGCAGGCAGATAACTGAAAGGACAAAGACAGCTGCAGCATTTCATGCATATAAAACTGGCTGCTCCTTTTTAATAAGAGCTGATTGCAGCAGCCACACAGATGACACCTTTAAACTTTCATTCATGAGACAGAAACACAGATTCGAGCCCTGTTTGCACATTATTCCAGCCATGTGTCCTTAATCAGTTAACCTCACTTTAACGTTCATTATCTGCAGCCAGCAAATGACACGATACAAGCTGCAGTTTAGCTCGACAGCCTCTCTTGGCACATGTAACTTATCAGACAGTGGTCTCTGGGTCTGCAGTGGCTGCTATGAACAGAAGGGAGAGCGGAAAGGAGATGGAAATGGGCTTCGCCTCAGGGTCTGTTGTTCCACTGCCCACAGCTAACAGCCATGCCAAAGAAGAATATCTGATGAAACCTGCATTCCAGAAAGCTACTTCTTTTCCCCGAGAAAACAGTCAGTATACTGCGCTGTGTGTTACATAGAATTGGTTGGCACACCCCTGCAAGCTCATCATTTAGAAGCACACACTCCAGAAATGTCAGGGCGCATTTGTAAGATCACAGACTGGACTTAAAGTCAATCTGAAAGCATATTTAATGTACACAGCGCACAGCATGCCTCCTGCAGAATGACGAGCTTTAAAACGCGACGTCCAAACCGAGCTTGTGCTGTAGTTTGCATCCCACACAAACACACAAATACACCAAGAAGCACTCCTGCACATGCATCTGCATTTAGTTTTTTAAGCGTCCTTAATAAGGCAGCTATGTTTTGTTATACTGACCGTTTACGTAGCGCTAGTCTCCTCACACGCTTCCCTCTCCATCTCCATCCTCCAGCCCCACAGGAGCCTTTGTTGTACTGTGACACGTTTATGTCCCATTTCAGGCCTGTCGAGCTCACGTTAAGACCATCTGTTGATCTCGACATTCACACCACACTGATGATGCTAGCGGGTTTAAGCTAATCGTAATACATAAATTCACTTTTAGGGCGGCTCGGCTTGATTTCAAAAAAGAAAGAAGCTTCAACATGTTTGTTTAAATGTTTAGGGGGAAAATGCAGATTCATTTCAAGTAACACAAGCCATTTTTTTGTTTTTCAGTTGTTCTCATGTTCCCACTGTGTGCATGTGCAGAACCATTGAGCGTCATTATGATTATCGCCTCATCTTGTCATAAACGAAGATCTGTACTCGACATCTTTGTTTCTGTGCAGCCATCAGTGAAGTTAGGATGTCGTCAACATTGCCAAATGTGTGGAAACGGTAGCATTGCACTAAATGTAAACTAGGAAGCTGCCAACACAGTGACATGGACTTTAAACTTTAGACAAATCCTGAGGATGACAGAACACAAACACACAAGAAGCCCCTCAGAGCTCAAAGATCGCCACGCAGCATCTTCAGTGGCTGCTAGCTGTAGTGTGTGAGTGAATACATCCAACAGTTTGAAATGTTTCTTCTGTCTGGTGTTAATGTCTCTGAAGCCAGATTGATTTCCTTGAGCTAGCAATGAAAAGGGAGCGAAACAGGTTATTTTCCTTTTGTTCAAGGGAGAAAAAAAAGAGCTCTGTTGATATTTTTACAGTTAGATTTATCAAAATCTGCTTCAACTCAACGTCTTTGCTGTACTGTTTCTATCTGCACATGTGGGTTATGTTTTCAGCTCTTCAAGGTTTACACAGGCTCTTAATCTACGTAAACCACGTTGATATTTTCTCCCAAAAGCTGGCAGGATGGAGCCAAACAGGTGCAGGATGAGTTAACGGACCTTCAGGGCAAACGGTTTCAGATAAACTCCTGTTGCCCACATTTTCTGATCGCCGAGGTCCAGATAAAGTTTTTTTTCTAGACTGGCGTGTACACGTGTATGCACCTGAGCAATGTGAAGTGTTTCTAGAATTGCAGGAGTGTGTAGAAAGGGAGAGAGGGCCTTGACCATTTCGAGGTTTTCTGAGGTGATTCTGTTCTGCAGGGTTTGTGAAGCGCTTTGGGGCCCAGAGCAGATGAAAGGTGCTATTTAAATGTAAGTGCCACTCCATTCCTTCATTTCCCTTCATGTCCTACTGCTCCAATCTTTTCTCCTGCCTGTCACCACCCCCCACCCCCACCCTCCTCCTCCTACTCCTCCACCCACACATATACCTGATCACCTCAATTCTCCCACCATTAAACTGCCACACATACCGCCCTGAGCACACAGAACTGTACATGACACACACTTTTCCTTTACCTGTCCTTCTCCTCCTCATCATTTTGTGTTATTAAAATTCAAGGTGTGTTACGTGGTTGTCAATGTACACATCCTCTTAAACCGGCCTTTGCTTTTGTGTGTCATGTCCTCCCCCCCGCTGCCCCTTTGTCGCGCTCCTCAGGTGCCCTTTCTGCATCTACTCCACCAATCGTCCAGCGGCCATGGAGTGCCACCTTAAGACGCACTGTAAGATGGAGTACCGCTGCCGCATCTGTCAGGGACTGTGGCCCGACCAGACCTCACTGGAGGCCCACATGCGCGGGCACCGCCTGGGCAACCACTACAAGTGTGAGCAGTGTGGCTACTTGTCCAAGACGGCCAATAAGCTGATCGAGCATGTGCGTGTGCACACGGGCGAGCGGCCCTTCCACTGCGACCGCTGCTCTTATAGCTGCAAGCGCAAGGACAACCTCAACCTGCACAAGAAGCTGAAGCACGCGCCGCGCCAGACTTTCGGCTGCCAAGAGTGCCCTTTCACCACCACACACCCCTTCGTCTTCAGCCGCCACCTCAAGAAACACCAGAGTGGAGGGGCGGGGGGCCCGGGCGGAGGCCTGGGAGGAGAAGAAGAGGAGGACGATGAGGAGGCAGGAGAAGAGGAGCTGCCGCTCCAGGGAACATCTCCGGGGGGCTCCATGTTGCGGAAGAGCCAGGAGAACTTGCTGTTCGGCGGAGGAGGGGGGAGCAGCGGAGGGAGCGGGAGTAACAGCCCCCTCATGAGTCTAACGGCGTCCCAGGCGCTCCAGTCCGTCGCCCTGTCGCTCACGCTGGGCAAGTCCCACCCACCGGACGCCGCCGGCCCTCTGCACTCCTTGGTCAGCACCAACGGCAACAGCGCCGCCAGATTCCCCAGCGACCCGAGCAGCGGCGGCAGCGCCCCCTCCCTCTTCCTCCCCTCCTCCCGCCATGTGCTCGAGCAGTACAGGAACTGCGACCGGGCGCACCTGATCCCCCTCACCACCCTGTTCACCCACAACAGCCGCTTCACATTCCACTCGCACCTCCACTCCAGATGGCAGCCCGCCACATCTCCTCTCCTCTTCTCCTCCAGCTCGGCGTCCCCCTCCCGCTCTCCACCCTCACCCACCTCCCACAAACACTCCTTCCTGGCCTACCTGGGACTGATGGAGAGGGCCAAGACCGTTTGACCTCGCCCACCTCCTCTCCTCCTCCTCCTCTCCTCGCTCTTTCCCTCACTCCTCGGACGGTGGCGTGAATGACACTTGACCGCCGCAGTGGGAGCAACGTCTTTTCCAATCAGACCAGCAGAATAAGCTGGACCAGACAAACATATTGAAGAAAAGAAAAAAAAACATTTATAAGAGAAAAAGGCTGTACATGCTAAAAATGCATTTATATCAAAAAGCTGCTTTTCTTATCAGTTCTATCGATTGAATTATTACTACTTCAACTACTACTCTATTACCTTTTTTTTCTGTTTTTAAATGTCTGAATGACCTGGACCCAGTTGCATTACCTGAGGAAACTAACGTATCTCAGTTTTATAGATATTTTTCTTTAGTCGTTCGACGAGATAAAAAAGTTGAAAAAGATGAAACAAAACTTGCAAGTGCTATATTTTAGTGCATTTTTTGTCTCTTGCTATTATGCATCGAAATAGCATGCCTGTTTCTGTGTTTCAACTAGCTTTGACGTCATTAGGAAGCTAAATTCGAGATATCCTGAAGTGTTAGCGGTGCAACGTGGACAGAACCAATGAAACGGAATGCTTTTGATTGTGAAAGCAACGCCTCAAACCACGCACTTACTTATTTATCAGTCTTGTACATAGTTTTGTAGCCCCTCCCTTGCCCATCCTTTCGATTTCTGTTGGTTTTTTGTATAATGGTGAAACCATATTATGCGTAGCTGCTGCCTGATATCACCTCTGCCTCAGAATAAATGCCATTCAAAAGGGTTACTAGCTAATTTTAATAGTTTCCTATAAGCTCACACAAGAGAAGATAAGCTGTGATACTGTACATACGGAAAAGACTCAATCTGACCTATCAAGACAGAAACGTTCTACATTTATTACCAATAATTTGAATATAAATGTAAAATGTTGCCGGTGAATTTGCACTCGCAGGTGAAACAACGAGACAAAAATCCTTCTTTCTGAGACCAGGTGGATATCAGCACGGCGTCGTATGCAGAAATATGTATCACGCACCTATACTTAGAAGAGATATATGAGATAACCGTTTCGTGGAGGTGACCGGCTCTGGGTCAGCGAGCTGCCCGCGGCCAAGGTCACCGCAGGCCGATTCAATGGTGCTTTTTGGAGCTTTTTGTAATTTTTGTGTACAAAAAAAAGAAAAAAAACTGTTCCAAAATGACTTGAATGAATGTATTTTTGTTTATGTACATGAAAGTGAAGCGATACGGACGTGTGACCCGGGACGTCTTCTGTGCTGGAAAAGACGGGAAAGTTTGTGTGTTTGGTGGCCTTCTGTGTCTTTTTCTTTTGGTTTTTTTTTTGTCTTTCATTTTTTTTTAATTTTTACTTTTTTACTGAGCCTTTTACATCATAATAAAACATTTTCTACTAACATTCATAGAGAACCCATTGTGAGAAAAAGCTCCTGTAGGTGCAATGATGAAGCAAAGCCATTCGCTTGTACAGCGTTGCGTTCAATGGCACTGGCTTCTGTTAGGCCGGCAGACACGGTACTGCTTTTTGCCCCCACTTCTCCTCCTCCTGTCAACCTTTTGAGTTTTAATTGCACTTAATGTAGTTACACTTCAAGCCAAAAGCACTTAAACCTTTAATTTCCCTTTTTTTTTTTTTTTAAAGTGCAAACTTAGATCCACCAAGTTACCGTAATGTGAAGTGGACAGTATTTGCTGGAAATGACTCAATCAACACCCCTTAGTTTCACATCTAGACATTTCTAGCAGTGCAAAAGGGTCTGCCTCTGTGAAATCGGAGAAAGTAAATGAATACAAATTGCATGAATTAGACAGTAGAGGTCAAGCTCTCCCTGGGAACTAAAGGTCCCAGGCTAAATTGTGATGAGCCAATTTTGCACAGTGCTGCACTTTTTGATTAAGAGAATATGTATTTATCCGTGAAATGCTCAAAAAGAAGTATGTTTGCGACATGGGGCAGCATAGTACAAGCATTTTATTTTGAAAAGCTTTACCCATTATTAATAGCACTTGTGTTTTAAGTGGTCTTCAAGCCAAAATCCCTTATTTGTAAAGGGATTGTTTTTATTTTCCTTGTGTTTTCCTTTTGTCTGTTTTACTGTTTATGATGAATAATTGTCACCTCTTTTTTTTTCTTTTTATTATTTTTTTCTACTTAATTCATGTCAGAGAAATGCTGATTGGACAGAGAACGTGAATCATCAAGACCAAAATGAAACTGGCGGCGAGATGTGATGTTAGGATTGAATCCGTCACGTCCCGCTCTGGAGCGACGCCTCGATTGTCCCCCTTTACTCTGCTGTTTGTTTGTTCCTTTTTGCTCTGTCAGTGTCTGGCATGCTGTGTCTGGAGTGAGAGGAGCATCCCTCCAGCGCGCGCACGCACACACACACACACACACACACACACACACACCTCGTACTATCTGCGTTATCTTTTATACTCTAGTGCCACTTGGTGGAAGGAAACCACCTGAGACTTCTGAGAATGAGTCAAACTAATTGTCAGGGTCCAATAGAAAAAAAAAAAAGATGAAGAGATAAAAAGAGTGTGTCCACTCTTGACACCTTTTAAAAACGTCTGCCTTTTATTACAGCGGAATCATGAATGGCTGCACTTCCTCTTTATGCCCCCCTTAGTTTGAGTGTAATGTTTAAAAGGCGACAGGGCTCAATCCTTTGGGAATCCAGTATTCTGAAGCACTTATTCTGTTTATTTTTGCCCAATGGGAAGCAGCACAGCAACCTTTTTTTTTTTTTAAAGCTTGACTACCTTTCAGCACTTCAGAGTATGCATGACGTCGGCCTCTCTAGTTCTTCAGCACTTAATTGTGTTTAAAACTAACTCCCTCGGTTGCATTTAGTTAGCATCACACTGCACTGTCTACAATCAGTTAGCTTTACGTTTGGCTGTGTTTTACGATTAGGAAAGGCTCAACTATCTTATCTTTTGGCACTCGGTAAAGATTGGTATGTGCTGTACAAAGCTTTTTTTTATTACTCCATTGTTAAGGCTGTACAGGGTTGTGACGATAACTGGTAAATAGATCATTTGTACTTTTTTGGTTTTGTATTTGTTTTCTTTATTTGGCATTATTTTATGTTCAACTTGCCAGATCTAAATGTAACAGGATTTGAAAGTAAAGCTTACATCAGATATTACGTCACTTTGTCTTCTCTGTTCATTCTGTTGATGGTGCTCGTCTCATTTATCCTCCACCTCAAACGGCTTCGCCCGTGCACTTAGTTAAATGTAACTAAAGCTCATTCCTAGCGTTTGTGCCACATAGATTTCAGACAGTGTGCACATTAGTTTAATGTTATCTATGCTGCAAAGTGTATTTGCATGGTGAAAAACTGAAAGGTGACATTTTAGCAAACTGAGCAGGAAGCTCCAATCATGGATGTAATACTGATGCCCTTGGTTGTAGTTTCTAAACTGAAAATCCACAGCAGGGTTTTAGCATCCTGCTCTTCTCTGCTGAATATCTGAAAAGGCAAATTTTAAGTCTTTAAAGTCAAACACAAAAAAAATAAAAGGGATAAACATTACAAACTAAAACAGAGTTTATATCGCCGAACAAATGTCAGATTGATGTTTGGTTGCAACGAACTGCTGCAGGCAACGTCTCTTAATTATGTAAAAGAAAAACTTCAATATATCATATTCATATATTCAATAGAATTTCATACATTAAACTCAAATTCTGCAGAAACCCTTTATGCCCAGTCAATAATCCTGTCAGAGAAAAGCAAGTAAAGACACTGAAATACAGAGAAAGACTCGTTTGGACATATGAGATGGGCAGGAAAGGGCGGACGGGGACGGGAGTTAAGGAATTTGAGGGACGCGGCATTGTGTAATTTCTAACGCTGTCATGTCGTCATAATAATAAGGGATAGGATCTGTCATGGTGTCTAGCTGGTGTTTTTATTAGACCGATGGGAGGTCTCTCTCCCTCTCCTTCCTGCGTCGTAGTAATGAAAGTTACAGCACGTTCTCGGCCAGCCAAAGGTTGGCCCTGCCTAATGAAAACAGATGAAGCAGAGATAAAGTGTTTGCCGACATTAAGGGACTCATTTATCACCGTTAGCCCCCGAGCTATAGAACACCTTGGTCTGGAGCTCTCCTTTAACGGGCCCTGCCTCACAGCACCCTGGTGGCAGGCTGCAGCCGTCCAGGCACATGAAGGCCTCCATCTCTGCCTCTTTCTCTTCCGCTCGCTGCAGATTTCGCGTCACTTTAACGGATAATATCACTGCTGACATCTCTGCGCACGTCGTCTCATCCGCGCTGGTTATATAAGCTGAGGCTTTAGCTGCTAAAGAGGTTTTTTTTTTTTTGGAGGAACCTTTTGGCAACCCTTGCGGGACCTCCGTCGCCGCGCCCTCAGTGTTGACCCATGTGGGTTCAACAGCCATCCGAAGCCAAATCTCTTCTGTTGAAGGGCCGTGTTCTCATCTAGCTGCTCATCTCGCCTGTGTAATAATGAATCTTTTCGGCTGTGTTTAAAGCTGCTTAATTAAGTTCAAAGCAGCGCTCGGGGCACTGTGCGCCTGCTCATCTGACCTCCCCATGAGTGGAAGTGTTGATTAGGAAGTGAGGAGACACGCAGGCACTGCAGGGGATGGCTATTGATTGAAAGGATAGAAAAGCTCATTTGGATTTTGTGATTGGAGTATCGCACTGTACACGGGGGCTGTTTTTCTTCATTTGCCGAATAACAATAACTCCATTCCTGCGCTGACAGTTGGGCGAAATTGTCAACTAAGTGAGGAATTTCTGTGATAAGACTAAACGCTGGAGTTTTCCCTCATCCCAATAATAGCCCTTCACCCCGGCCCGAGCTGTCTGCACAATGTCGACCTTTCGACACCACCTCGCGAAAGTTGGCCGCTGTCGATCGATAGCGTGTTAGCTTTTTGTTTGAAGGTTCAGGCTGCCTTGGCTTTATTACAGCTGCTGAGAGTCATGGGGGAGTCGTGCACGGCTTTGTGAGAGAGGAGCTCCCTCTTGTTTGCCAAAAGTGTAATCCCGCCGTGACCCGCCGTGACCCTGCCCTGAGAGGAAAGCTGCTTAGACAGAAGTGCGTGTCTGTGGGAGCTCCCAGCTGCCTGGCCTCTCTCGCTCTTTTCTCTATATTTTGCTCACTGCATCCACCTCACACTCCTTTTCCCCCCTCTTCATCGCTCCATATAGCGTAGATCTTTCTATCACAGCCTCTCCTCATGCCCCTCACTCAGCGCTCTCCTCCTCTCCTGTGATGTTTACCTCCTCCTTCTTCTCTGCCCTTTCATTTTTCTTTCTCTTACAGTAAACTCCACGCATGCCTCGCTCAGCATCAATAATTCCGAGCCCCCCCCTCCTCGCTGCCCCTCGTCCACGGTGGAGGTTTTTTACCCGGCAAAGGAGCCGAGGCTTGCCTAAGTGGAGACAGATCTCCTTTTCTTTGCTCCAACAGGGAAAATAAACAGAGTCCTGCCATAGAAAGCCTTCAGAACGGGCTGCAGAACAGGACCACTGGCACACGGGAAGGAGAAAATGAAGGAAGAAAATGACCTCTGGAATCGATTTGGCATGGGTTGAAGCCAGAGCTAAAACTGCACAGAATAAGGCTCCGCTGAGGCTGCTGGTTGATTCGTAAATCTATTCATCTTTGGGAAAAAAAAAAACAAAAACAAAATTAGGCACCGAAATGAATGGTGAATATGAAACTCCATGTTTATTCAGTCCTTGATGGTGTGTGGACGCCGTATGAGTCTGCGCAGGCGGCTCGAAATACAAGCGGTTTTATGCAAAGCTAAAAACAAAGATGTCAGGTTCAAGCGCGTGCAAAACAAAAAAGACGATCCGCACCTGAGGCGCACCTGGGAGAGCAGCGGGGAGATGATCCGGAGGCTGTGCTGGCTCGGACACGCATGGCGGTGCATGTATTTACATGCATGTTCGGTGCCCGGCCCAGGGGCACAGCACCGCCGCCTGCCCGGCCCCCTGCTGCGCCCCCTCCCCGCTCTCCTGGGTGAGACATCACTCAGCGGGGGTCAGCAGCAATCTGATTCAGGAAACACTGCAGGGGGTGTTTTTTGGTGGGTGGTGGGGGGGATTACCCACAAGTCCCTGGGCCTGGCATATCAAGACTTAGGGCGGCCTGAATCAGCAGGAGGGGGCAGATCATACCCCCCCCGCTGGGTGCTGCCTCAAATATAAAGTTAGTGCTTAGCCACTCCAAGTGGATGACAAACACATTACAGAAGTGAGGGAGGGGAGGGGAGGGGGGCGGTAATGGCAGAGGGAGAGCAGCTCTACTTAAGCATGATCATGTCTTTGAAACAGATAGGACACAAGCCAGCCCACACCCCCCCCACCGTTATTAGGCTCCGCTGTTACCATGGCATTGGATGACAGTCACCAGCCATAGGTTTCTCGGTTTCTATGGGTAACAGTTGGCGCTGCACTTCATTCACATCTCCTCTGACACTAAAACTGAAGATGCTGCCCGCCGCTTCTCGCCAGCTTCCAAGTGAAACCTGTGTGACTGCAGCACAACAGACGGTGATTCTCAAAGATCCGCACGCGCCCCGGCCTCATAACCGCTCTCGCCTGCAAGACCCGGCGATTTCAATGATTCGAGTCTGCTGAGATCTGAAGTGAGGAGATTTGGTTAGCGAGGGCTTAGCAGAATAGCCCAAGGTCAAGCCCAAACTAATCAGCCTCCTCATTTCCCTGAATGGAGTAATGAAGTAGAACGCTGACCCCCGGCTGACCCTGGGAATCCGTAGCAGGGAAAACTGGCCTGGAGACCAATTAGCTGCAAGTAAACGGAAATATTAAAACAGAGTATTCATTTATTAATAAATATGATCTGAGTCACCCAAAAACACAGCTTCAAAGCGCCTAAGTGTGCCTTCATGTGAAGAGAGCGGTGGGTGTTCCTCACTAACTGTCCTCAAACCTTAAATATTGCAGGATAACGAGCTCCTTTTCGTCTGGATCCTAAAGATGATTTGTACCGAGGGTTGATTGCAACCTGGTTAGCTCCCCTAATTATCTCATGCACTTGAGCTTTTAATGATTTCCATGATTCAATTATCCCTAACTGAATTTCTGTCTTCAATCAATTAAAGCCATAGCTGCACACTCATCCATCTTGCAATCAGGACATCGGGAATCCCTCCATCCATTCTCATTTGAGGAGAGAGTGGGTCAAACAAATTAACAGAGATCGCATCCATCCACGTCTTTCTGTCTTTTTTCACATCTTCCAACCTTTTCTCTTACTTTCACTTTGTTGCCCGTGTGTGTGTGTGCTGAGGATTTGTTTGGGATGAAGGCATTACCTCTGGATTTTCTTTCAGAGCGACTGAAGCTGATGAATATGTTGAACGTTATCATAAACAGGATCAATGCGAGCCTCCTCCTAGCTTGACCCCACGTCTCCACCCCGAGCGACTGCTGTCCTTGTGATCATAATATATTCTCCTCAAACCTTGAGGAAGCACAGCTCAGTCTTTTATGTGGAAAGCCTTTTGTCCGGCTCCTCTGTGCTGGTTGTTGTGATAGTGATGCGAAGGTGAGCGACACGGCCTCTCTTCATTCCTCTCGCACAAAGACGCCCACAAAAGACATCGACACACACACACAAACGCTGGCTTCTGAACACAAACACACACAGTTTGGCACCATCTGCTGGAACCTTTGGAAACATGTAGGAGAAGGATGTTTAGCGTGAGGACGTTTGGAGGAAAGTAAACAAGAAGAAGATGTGTGTGGGGGGGAGGGCTAAAGCCTGAAACAAACATCAGAAATCGTTCAAACATGGAACATTTCAAGATTCCTTAACAGCTGACTGAAAGGCAAAGACTGATGACTGCAGCCAGTTTGGAGGAAAAGGAAGAAGACGAGGAAGAAGCCCAGAAATGGTTGCCAAGGTGCCCAGATAGTCACTTAACCCTCATTGGTTGAGAAAGAAGCCAAGGGCAGGGCAGCCTTTCCACACGCTGCTCTTTCCATCCCCATTATCTCCCCTGTCTCATCCCTGCAACCACCAATATGGCTTCCTTGAAAGGGTTGAACGTTCTTTTGAATGTAAATACCAAATTGTGCTCTTTGGGCGCAGGCGCACAGGATGGCGCCCGAGATTAGGTTTGATGTTTTATCACCGCGCCGGCTTTCTCTTGAGCAAAACCATTTACCGGCGGCGGCAACAGCAGAGCATCGGGGGCCTGTCGGTCACGTTTAACATCTGGGGAAGATCAAACGCAAAGACGGGCCTTCTGCGCCGCTGCGGCCTCGTCCGACCATCCCGCCACGACGGGCCGCGCGGCAGCAACGAGGCTGCAAACTTCAATCTCATCGCTCTCAGCGGCGTTCACCGTGTTACCCAGAAGCCTCAGATGTCTCCAGTCAGAGGGCAGCATCGGATATATCTTCTCTCAGAGCCCTTGCATTTTTTTGGATGGCGGTGAGCGCGCATTCCCTGGCACAATTTTCAATAGAGCTCCCCCTGGAGTAGCCGGGGAATGGCTATCACAACAATTACACTGACAGCTCTTTCCTAAAGTGCACTTGATTTATTTGATTTAGCTAAGATTAATGGCTCTCCCTCCAAGCAGGCCTGGCTGAGATGTGCAGCAAAGCACAGGCTTACTCCTGCAGGAGCACAGGTGCACGCTCACGCAGATAATGGAATTGCATCAGATGTATGCACAAATCCGAGAATACATGTACTTATACTCACAAATCATCCTCCACCGTCAAGCTTAGGCCTTTTTTTTTTTGTATTTTTTCTAGCTACCCCTGAACTGACAGACACAATGCTCCCAGTCAGACATCAGGATGATTACAGTGGAAGAAAAGTAAGATGGAAAATGGAAGTCCAGAGCTGCCAGGTTTCATTAACATGTTAGCTATTATTTATTATCCGAAAAAACATTGCTGATGAACTCACTTGCTAACTGCAGTTTTCCCTTTCAAAGCTTGAAAATGAAATGACAAACTTAACAACGTGAACAGCTTTTTTTTCCCCGCATCATTAATGTCGTGATTCCCTGAATCTGCCAAAGCCAAGCATCAAAATCACTGGATTTTTACCCACAACATCCAAAATACAAACACCAGAGAAGGCCATTCTGCTGCTCTGGTTCCTGGACACAGTTATCATGTCTGTCTGCTCATCTGGGCTTGATTCAAAGTCCAGCAGGCTGTCTTACTCACTGCTGATGTCTGTATTTTAGTCTCAGGTGGTTGTTCGGTTGCTGTTGTGCTTCATTTATGTACATATTTGGATTTATCATGAATACTTGGCCCACTTTTACCATTTGTCCTTTGTTTAGCCTTCTGACAGTCGTGCTATACAGATTTAAAAAACAGCATGCTAATTTTTTAGTCAGGATCTACGTACATATAAGGAACTGTCGCTTGAGCATCATTTAAGTTATGAAGGCCAAGCCGACCAAAACGTGTGTTTTATATTCATTTCTGATTAAACTGTGAGAGTTGTGCTGCCCTCTGACTCACCTGTCAGGTGGACAATTTTGAACAAGATTTCATTTTAGTATTGGCAGCTGTAGACTTCCGTAAGTCCGTAAACCTCAGAGAGCTGCTAAATAACGGCAGAGCGTCTGATTTCAGTCTGATTTCAGTTTGGTTTGTCGCGTTTGTTTAATTGATTTCTCTTCTTCTCTCTCAGCATCAGTTACATTTTGTTCTAAATATGTAATTGGTGTTACATTAAGTTATATGTTTTGATTTTTAGTGTCTCTCTCACACACACAGGCAGATACACTGTATGCACACACACATGTTCCCAGAGCTCGCTGCTAGAGGGAGACACCTGCCCCTCCACGATGTGCCAGGAAGCGCTACGTCTGGCTGGCCGGCCAACAGTTGCCAGGCCAGCGGTCTGGTACGGTCCAGCGCGGTTGGCACTGATGCCTGCCCATCTGCCCGAGTTGACACGTTTGCTCCCACACCACTTGTCCAGGAGGACGAAATGTGCTGCGGTGTCCTGGCAAAGCTCCCCGAAATGTCAACCTGGCGTGACAAACCCATGCCGGCCCCTTGGCCCTCGCAGGCCTGGTAGTGCGGGGCGCTGCCCTGGATCGGATGCGAAGCCAGGAACATGCCACGGTAACAACAACCGCTGATCAACTACCGGGGCGCTACCATCTTGTCCGGGGTGGATAGAGCTTGTTCGGTCGGGTAGAGGATGACTGTTCTCATTACTGGCCCTGAACCTTACAAAACTTGGCTATTCACTGGTTGATAGAGGGCAGCTGGACAGAAATGAGACATCATGAGCAGGAAATGCATTCAGGGAACACGCTTAAACCCTCGTCTGAAGTAATCCCATTCCATTAAAACTGTTATGAATGAAACAAATTGTAACTCGCCGTCTCCTCTCATAAGCCAAAAACAATGGACGCGGAAGACAAATAACATGCGGAACATATTTTCTGTTGTTTGAGCAGATGGTCTTGGAGGTGCTGTGGGGGTCTGATGTTGGCCGACTCGGCCCTGCAGCCCCCTCGGGGCTGCAACTGTGAGTGGTCATTAACACGGAGCAGGCCATGCCAGGACAGAGAGGAGTCTAGCGGTAGTTAACAGCCACTATCCAGTTAAATCCTTCTCCTCTTTGCTAAACAGGAACAACTACAGCATTCCTACCGGCTGCCAAGCCTGTAAAAGCAACACATCATGTAAAGACTTGAAGGAAAAAAGACATTGTTTCACGAGCACAAAGGAACAGAATGGGGAAAGGTGGATTTCTAGTCGACTGCGCCTCATCGCTCACTTTTGCTGAATCTGAGGTTACGGCCAGGTCTGTCTGGCAGTTATCCATACACAGTGAAACATGTCGTCTGTGCGTGTGCGTGCATGTGTGTGTGTGCGTGCACGGCAGAGCTGTGGACAGGTATGACAGGCTGACCTCCACATGTTACCAGAGAGAGTGTGCGGCCCAGTGTTACCTGTCATAACACGGGCTGCCTGGAGCCCTGCAGCACCAGCCTGACCAGGCCACTGGGCAGCCAGAAATAATGGAGACTGGCAAGAGGGCAATGAGGGGTCACACGGAGGGAGAGAGGAGGGGGAGGAGGGGGACAGGGACACATGACAGGAGGGCTGGTGGAGGGATGAAGGCAGGAGAGTGAGAGGGAGAGGGAGGAAGCAAAGAGAAATTTAGTGTAGCGAGGAGAGCGCTGAGGATAATGATGTGGGAGCAAGTGGGTCAATCAAGGAGCAAAGAAAGGAAGATAAAAGAGCGGGATGGTGAGGAAGGTGGCGGCTCTTCTCCCCGCATATCACCTCCTCGAGCCTCTGAAGAGAGCTGAGAAATGATGTGTAAAGGCAGCGAGGGAAGAGAGGAGAGAATCTGACGGCTGCCTTCTGAGCTCGCCGTCTCTGTGTGACACCCTCCAACCAGAAAAACAAGCCTCGGTCTTAACGAGACGGACCACCTCGCATCACTTCCCATTTGTTTTGAAGCCCAGTTTATCTTTGAGAGTATGATGTTGGAGCGTTCCCGAAGTGCAGCCGCTCGCCTGCAGAGATGGAACAGCTGAATTCACTTAGGCAGACTTGGCCGGCAATTAAAGTGCTGGATTAAGAGTGATTGCATTTTGTGTCCTGAGGAGGCGCTGCCTGCCATCTTGAGAGGTCTCATTAACATGGCTGCCGTGGGCTGTGCTGAGCACTGCCACAGGCAGTTAAAAAATAATGGAGACATTATCAGCCTTAATGTCTTGTACCTGGAGTGGAGAAGATTTTATAATCACTATTGTGATGGGCCACAGGCTGCCGGTTGTGCGAAAGGGAAAGGTTGGATGAAGATAACCCTTTCTCTGACCAGACCCCTGTGTGTTTTTTTGATCAGCCACTACACGTGGGGAGTCTGAGCAGCTGGATTTCATTAATTGAGTGCTGGCAGCGTTCTGCTCTGGCGGCAGGGGTGAGTCACACTGGTGGGATTGGTCTCTCTCTCCCTGATATCATCTTCCAACCATAACTACAAATAATTATTCACTCAAATCCATTACCGGGGGTCAATCAAGTTCCCCAATCAGTTCTAAAGTCCAATTACTGGCGCCAAGGCTCTATTCGCGCCTTCCTGCAGATGAAGGCCTGGCCCGCAGGCCGCCCAGTAAATTACACATAGCAAACAGTGGAGTGTGCATGTGTGGGAGAGCCAGCCTCCTCAGGTGGGTAATAAAGCAGAGGTACACACTGGCGTCCCTGGGGCATTCTGACCGTACCATCTAGCAGACTTCACCGGGTTAAATAGAATTAGCCCATGCAACGCGACGCTCTCCGAATACCAACCACATCTCATCACTCTACAGGCTAGAGAGCACGCGGCATGCGCAGCGCAGCCTGGTATTAACATCCATCTCAGCAGCTGATATAATAAGACATGTCGCCATAAGGGTCTTCTTATAAAGAGGCTGCACGGTGACCCATCAGAGCGGCATAATGAGTGAGGTGTTACATCTACAAGCGTGCACGCACACACACTCACTCGGGGCTTCGCTGCAGCTCTCCAACCCCATTAGCGTGTGGCTTCTTGCAGCGTTTTGCAGCCGTCTTGAATGTGAGGCCCGAGCCTGGAGGAAATGCTCCTCGTGCACTCATCTGTCACTGCGGAGACAGCAGCGCAGCCAGCCGAGTCGGGAGCGTCCGGGTGGGCAACAAGGCGGCGTGCGGGTGTGTGCGAGTGACAGGGGATGGATGGCTTGTATGTATGTACAACACGTGTAGGAGGTGAGCAGGACGGGCGTCCATGTGTGTGGAGGAAGAGGGGAGGGCGAGCCCGTGCGGCGGTATGTGCTTGTGTGCGAGGGGACGGGGTGAGGCTTTGTGGATCAGCAGCCCATGACCGGTTGTCACACTCCACACACACAGCTCCCAAATCAGCCTGGTAGGAGGGCCGGCCTGACATTTCCCTCAGTGTCAGGCCTCCCTCACGAAAACAAGCCGACTATAACGCTGACACAACCAGCCAGAAGAGGAACATAGATGTCTGTCAGCGCTACGAAATGCTCGCTTTGGTTGCTGACATTTGTAGCAGCCCCACTGTTGAGTGCTCGTTGCAGACTTTGAGGTTTTGAAGGGGAAAAGCTGAGTTTTTGGACGGCGCTCGCAACACGAGGGCACCGTTTTGTTTTGTCCCGAGCCAGGAAAGCATTCTGACTTCAGACTGCTGACACAAAGAAAGGCTGTCAGTGTAAGCCCCTCCATTAAACATGAAAAAACCTCATCAAAGAGCCAGTCTCTGTCCTCTGCTTACATTCAACAGATCCGGCGAAATGCTAAACACATGTGGACGATTCCCTGTGTTTAGGCTAAAATGGCCGAACACGATCCGGCAGCATTTGAGTTAATCTTCCTTAGTGGAACCGCATGGTGTTGTTTACACTGGAGACAACCATGTGTGTACATACATGCGTGTGTGCGTGTGTGGACCGTGTCCAGAGCTGCAGAACTCACTGTTCCCTTTTGCAAAGCCAGAGCAGTTACAGTGTGTATGTGTTTGTGTCAGCATGATGGAGGAGAAGGGTGTTACTCAGACCTAATGAATCCATCTGCATTCAAGGGGCATTCTTCCTCTTGTATGCAGGCGGGAGCGAACGAGCAGCGACCTGGGAGCACATCCAGCGGTTGGGGGGCTCAGGCTCGGTATTTCCAAAGCAGAGCAGCAAGGACAAGCGTGGATTAGTCTTGAATTCGCCTCATTTTTCTTTTACCCTTGAAATATAGGCTGTTTGTCAAAGAGAGGGCTGAGGCCGAAAGCTGTGCAGTCACACGCTCAACCCTCCCGCTCCGCTCTGCACTGAGCATTGCTTCTGTGCGTTTCTCGGCGAGGGCTGAGAGTAGCCGAGGAGGGTTTGGCACTGAGGACGAAGACTACAGTACAGCCTGTGCTCCAGGAGAGTGGCAGCTGCTGATGTCCTCACCTCTGAGTGACCTGGCACCCCAGGCAACCTCAATGAAGAATGGATGGAGGGCAGGAGGCGGGGGCGTTATGAAGGGGCGGGTGGTTGGCACTCAGGGCCCAGTCATTAGGATAATGAATCCAGAGCTGAGTGGAATTTGGGAGACCTCTAGTGGCCGAAGACAGTCATAACTACCACCCACAGCGTGCTGATGTACAGTATCATGAATAATACACATACTTTATAATATCAAGTCTGGATTTCTGTTTGCTGCTGACCAGAGGACAGCTATTCACACGTTCATGTTTCATCCCATCTTTATTTTTATTTCTCTTTATACTTTAGTTACATAACTTCTGTTATGTCTTGACGACATCAAAGCCTGGATGGCCCTGAACTTTTTAAATTTGAATGAAAATAAAACGGAGGTGTTGATGTTTGGACCCAGTGGCCCCTGTGAAACTCCCCCTGTTGATTTGGGCCCCTTGGCCCTATATGTGAAGCCAACAGTCTCAAACCTGGGTTTTAAGATGGACGGTGATTTTAAATTGGACCGTCAGATAAGTGCAGTGGTCAAATCGAGCTTCTTCCATCTCGGGCAATTGGCAAAGGTGAAGCCTATTCTCCAAAGTCAGCACTTTGAAACAGTGATTCATACCTTTGTTTCTTCTCGGCTGGATTACTGTAACGCCCTTTATTTTGGAGTCAGCCAGTCTTCCCTCTCACGTCTCCAGTTGGTCCAGAACGCTGCTGCTCGTCTCCTGACTGGACCACGTCAGAGGGAACACATAACGCCCGTCCTGGCCTCCCTCCACTGGCTGCCTGTGCATTTTAGAGTTCACTTTAAGATTCTTTTATTTGTTTTTAAATCTTTAAATGGTCTCGCCCCGCCTTACCTCTCTGAGCTGCTTCATCTTTACGCTCCTGCTCGGTGCCTCAGGTCAGCTGATCAGCTGCTCCTGGAGGTACCGAGGTCAAAGTTGAAGCTCAGAGGGGATCGTGCCTTTTCTGTCGCTGCCCCAAGATTATGGAACGACCTACCTTTGTGCATCAGACAGGCCCCCTCATTGTCCATTTTTAAAACTCGTCTTAGAACACATTTTTATTCCTTGGCTTTCGACCAAGCTTGAGACCCTGCTCCTGTTTTATTGTGTCTATTGTTTTTATTGTTTGTCTTATATTTTAGGTTTATTCATTTTATCTATTTATTTATGTTCCTATGTGCAGCACTTTGTCACAGCTGTGGTTGTTTTTTAAAGTGCTTTATAAATAAAGTTGAGTTGAGTAGTTAAAACAAGCACCAAATTGTCTGGAGTTGGATCAAAATACAGCTGCTCTGCTTTTAACTTGAACTAAGAAACCAGAAGAAATGACCCCAGTTTTACTACGCCGCCACTGACCTCCAGTTCATCTTTATGATGCTTGAATGAGTTACTCCAACTTATGTTTTTCTAATTGTTTTGAAAGCACTAAAAATTCAGGATGGCAGCATTGCTTCACTGATCATTCACTTCTTTACATTTTTGGGAAACATGTCTTTCCTCGGCCTGAAAATGTCACTTTTTCCAAGTTCTGCACTCTTCAGCTGTTGGATGGAGGAAGAACATATTGAGTCTATATGTACAGGACTGCACCACCAGGCCGACAGAAGGCTCCACCCACAGAGCTCCATCACTTCTTTTAAACTGGCTGAACCAAACATTTCCTGGATTACATTATTTTACTCATTTGATCTATTTTACTACACATATAGATTTTTTTTATGTTATTGTCTTCTTTATTTGTCAAGGCACCATTTAATTAGATTCAGAGTTACTCAGAAAAAACTTTATTACTGTGCAGTCCAACACAACAAACCAAAATACTGGATAAGAAAATCACCACAAAGCTGAATCAACACTTCTGACGGTTTCCTTTAAAATACATCATGTGCTTCACAGACAGGAGGATTTTATGGCTTTTGTTCTGGTTTGCAGTCTGAACTGAAGTTTACGTTCACACCAAATCTGAGACGATTAGTTAATCAATCGGTTTTGATAACTGATTCATCATTTAAGTCTTTTATCATGAAAAAATGCTGAACTGTCACTGGTTCCAGCTTCCAGCAGCTTGTCTCTGTTTTAAATCACCATAAACTGAATATTTTAGGGTCGGACAAAAAACAATTTTCAGACACCAATTTGGCCTTTTATAGACTGAATGATGAAGCTCTTAAATGACAAAAACGGACAGATGAACAGATAGTGAAAATAAAGGGACAGTTGCATCTCTAGTTTGTGGTATTTTCAGCAGGATACTGGGATTCAGTATACGGAACAGTCTTCTGCTCTACACTGAATAAAGCAGCAAGTCTGTTTAAATTAATAAAGCAGCTGCAGCGGCATTATGAGTGTGTGACTTCCTCTTCGGTGCTCCGGTGGTGTCCAGGACTGCGTTATGAAGGTAATTCAGAAAATATTAAAGTGTGTTTTGCCTGAATTAGAAGCAACTGTGCAGCTGACTCATTCAGGGGATACCCAGCGCTGACATTTCTGGCTCCAGAGTGCGGGAAAAAAATTTTCATTACATCTTTGACAAATCTCAGGACTAATAATCGTGGAGGTAACATTAATCACTCCCCCTTCTTTCATATCGGGAGCAAACAGGAGGAGAGAGGAAGGCTCGGCCAGCTGTACTGACAGGTTTAATGTTGTCCATTTAAGATTCACATCATTCTTTTAATATTTAACTCACAAAGAACAATAGCAATAATAGCGTCCAGTGGCTCCTCCAAAGAACATTTTATTTGTTATTAGATGCAGTTCAACAAGAGAAACAAGTGATCATAACAAAGCTCGGCCGATCTTTCATTAGCACTCCCCTTTTGTGGGTTGCAGACAGTTTGTATTATTGATCGCTGTGTGAGACGATTGGCTAGAAAGTCTCGTATTAGATCACCATTTGATGAGCCTGCTCGTAAAAATGAAGAGCACTGTGCAAACTCCAAACGCATCTCATCAAACAGTCTGTGAGGGTTTGTAGTGTATTGTTGTTGAAGGCTGTGCTTCAGAAAAGCAGGCCGTTTGCAGAGGAGCATCTTGTATCTCACGGCTAAAACGCTTCATTTTGCCGTCCGTTATCCCAAAAGTGAATGTGTCTTGAAGCTGTGGGCGAGAGGAGTCAACTGTCAGCGCTCTCATCTCTCTCCTGATTGGGATTAAAGCATGCAGACACTCGACGTTTCTGTGGAGGGCTGACTTCCATCTGAGGTGTTTTAAATTTTAAATCGAGTGGAAAAAGAGCAAGACTGCTTTTTTGTGCAAACATATTCTGACTGTGTGCCGTGGCCCTCATCAGCCGCCAGCCATCCGTCCTTCTCCGAAACTGCAGTCCCGCTGATTACTATGAGGCTGAGAAGGCTTTGAGAAGCAGGTCGGCAGCCAGGCCGGGGGAGATGGCGCCTTTGGTGACCCTCTCCTCAAGGTGGGGCAGAGCGCCTCTGACACTGGGATGATCCTGGAAATGGCGGAGGACATTCTCCTGGATCAGACTCCACATCCACACCTTCTGCTGGGCCCTCCGCCGGCCCTGCAACTCGCCGCTGGCCAACATGACGTCCCGGTACGACTCCATCTTGGCCCAGAGCTCTGGGATGCCCTCGCTGGTGAGCGAGGAGGCACGGACCACCTGAGGAGGGAGTTTGGGGGAGGAGGAGGGAGGTGCAGGACGCATGTGTGAATTTAAAGCATCTCATCTGGACCGATGAGGAGGACGCTGATGACACAGCCTTCCACTTTATTCAGCATGGAAAGATTTCAATGACATGTATGGACTCATGTCTCATATTTAAGATTCTGTTTAAGCCACTTTGTCAAACTCACAGACAGCATGTCCAGAAAAATCAAGGGCAGCTGGCAAAGCGAAACCTTTCTGTGAGAGCAGCAAACCTCTGGAGCCCAGAGGTTTTATCTAAAGGAACTTAAAATGTGGCGATAAATGGTCCTGGAGGCCGAATGACTGAGACGGATAATCGTCTCCAGGCTGATCGTCTCCGTTGTTGGACTCTGTAAACTGTCCAACAACGGCAAAAATATTTTTCTTAAAAGCTAAAATCTTCTCATGTATGCAGACATTTTTGTAGATTAACTCTAAAATGTCTTAAAAGTGTCTTTGATCTCATTTGATGGTGTTTTGTTTGTTTTTCTGCACTTTTCTTGTGACTATGTTTAAAGAAGGAAGCAATAAAAAATCTATAAAACATATTGCTAAAAATATTTCACAGTGCAAAACAAACCGGGTTTCTTTTGATAAAGACATATTCTAACTCAGCTTGAGCTTTGTTTTTAATAGTTATGCACATAGTTAATTGCAGGTGAGTCTGAGGAGTTTCTGCTCTTTCTGTTCTGTTGTTTTTTCGGCGGTTTAAGATGTTTTTTGTGACGCACTTCCATCCTGTAAGAGGCTGTCGTGTCACTTCACAAACAGCCTGAGTGTTTGTCTCATAACACCTTGTTCACACCAGCGACCTGGGGATAAATGTCACTTATGTGTTTAGTACAAGCGACTGCACGTCTCTTGTCAGAGCTTGCCACAGATTCAAGAGCGCATGATGAAATTCAGGGTAACGTTCGGATTCAAAGCAGACACAGGAGTGAAAGTGCTTCCCGTTTACGGACAGAAAGTCAGGGCGTTCGATCGTGCTGCACTGAGACGCCATGAAACAGCTTTTATAGAAGCTAGCTTTCTGTTCTTTAACACTTCATTACACATATGAATTAAAATAAGAGGATGGAGGCAAGAGAGGAGCTCGGTGCTGATGTCAAATACTCAACAACCTCCAGACCGCTGAGGAGTAATGAAATTACACGTATCATTTGGAGATAATTTGACATCAACTGGCGAACGGTGTAGCCGAATGAGACAAGCCTGATAAATATGAGAGGCCTGTGATCAACAGCCAATTATGAATCCTCTAATTACATCATTAAGTTAATCATTTTACAAGGATTTGATTCAAGTCTGATGTAAAAACAGGAAATCAAACTCTGAGAGACTAACTGTACCGCACATTCGCTAATTATCTTAGGGCCAGTTCGTAATCAATAAACAAACAAATTAATAAATAAGTAAACACACCCCTGCTGGTGTCGAGTCGTGCAGATACGTTTGGTTTTATTTTAACAGGCAGCACCGTTTCAGAACAACACAGCTGAATGCAGTTTTGTTATTTGCGCCCACAGCAATGAAATTTTGGATTAAAAAATATTTTTCTTAAAGAGACAGTGTCCCTGTTTCTGTGCTCAATCCACCAAACTGTGAAGAGTTTTCAGGGGAACTACTTTCTCCTGATGAATTTACCTTTTGTGAAGCCGTTCGTGAGGGAAGTGAGAAAAATCTGGATGTTTAGTGCAACTGAAGGCTCGCACTTTCTTAAACTGAAGGATCCTACACTTACCCAACTAATGATCCCATAATCCAACTCAGTTGCATTTCTGTAAGATCCTCGCTGCCTTTTCAACGTCTTTCAATCCTATTTCTTACACACAAGCTCAAACTGAGATTAGAAGTTAAGCAGAGTGAGTAGAAGTTTATTTATTAGACACTTTTCAAAACCAGGGTTAAAAAGTGCTTCAAAGAAGCAAAAAAAGGACAAGAGATGAAGAAAGAAACGGATGAAAAAAAGGATCTGAATGAATGTTTTAAGACGAGAAACTGTGAAAGAATAGGAATAAATCGGGGCGAGGAAGCATCAATAAATAAAATGCCTTTGAGAATAAATAAGCCTTGAGATGAGTGATTCTCTCAGACTTCCTCCAGTGTCACAGAAGACATTCAAGTGTTTTCACAGGCTGAACTTATTCCCTCTGACGAGTAAGCCCACTTTAATATGTAATAACGGTGGAGTGGCCCTTTAAGACACTAACAGAGACCACAACTCGCACTCATCACTGCTTCTTTCAGTTTGTAGAGAAGTCTTATCGTTAGCGGAGCAGGCATGATCAATCGATCGACAGAGCTAATTTGACAATTCACAACAAAAAGTCGTTTTTAAAGCTAAAAGTCCAAATGATTTCCACTTCCAGCTTGTTTAATGTGAAGATTTAGCTTTTCTGTGATATCATTGTCTATTGAATGTTTTTTGGATTTATGATTCGAAGGCATTCAATGACGCCACCCTGACCATTTCTTTCAACAATTTTATGGAAGAAAAAGTGAATTGATTGAGAAATTAACTGTTAGTTTCAGCCTTAATTGCAAGTCAAAGCAGAAGAGCATTTATGTCATTCATGTCGTATGTTTTCATGCAGAAGTTGGACTGATGGAGAATCGAGAGTCTGAATGGTAGATTGTGGTACAGAGAGCAAAGGTAAGACGGCGTACAGAGAGGAGCGACTGAGGAGCAGCCGTCGAGCTTTTATGTCGAGCGTGCAGGCTTCTAATCAGCGAAATGCATGACACAGCAGCCGAGTATTCAGAGCAGCGGGAGTGGGGGGGGGGGGGGTGAGGCGGGGGTGTTTCCTGGCAGCTCGCCCAGAGGGCAGATGCTGCGCTGAAAACAAAGGGACAAGGCCAGGAAGGCAGGCGGGCGAGCCGGGACATGCGGGGAGGAGTGAGACACTGCAGTACTGAAAGTATGATGCTATGACATCACCACCACCATCCTCATCATCATCATCATCATCGCCATCTACCCCCTCCCTCCCTCCCTCCCTCCCCCTGGCTCAGCTGACCTCTCGGTGGGATGGCTTGTTGGGTCCACAGAGCGTTGCTGCTTCTGCTGCAGCTGCCCAGACGGTCACATGTCCTCCGCTTGTCACTTATCCTTTTTTTATTTTTTTTACATCATTCTGTTGTTGGCTGCCTCCATCCCTACGCTGTCTAAACACACACAGTCATTCTCACACACACACACACACACACACACACACCTTAGGGTTCCAGGACTTGGACTGTCTCCTGAGCAGCTTGAGTGCGCTGGTGTATTCGGCCTGGATCCTCCTGGCTGGCACCACCAGATCTCCATCCGACTTCGTCACCACCACCAAGTCGGCCCTCTCGATGATGCCTCTCTTGATACCCTGGGCAGAGATTTTGGCATTAAAGGGGTGGGCGGGGGGGGGTCATTAACTTCTCAAAACACTGAAAATAAATCTGTTGTCTAGACGTCTAATCTGCAGAGATCTGAGCAGAGAGACGACGGAGCTGCGTTTTTCTGCCAGTTTACTTTCTATTAATCAGACATTGTTGCTTTCTATCTCATGGTGGAAGCGCCTGACTGATCCAACACAGGGAAAGCAGCTGAACGCGTTTCATTTTGAAGAGTCATTTTACTCCGTTTGGGTCACATAAAGCATCACATCTCGATGCGAGTCGACGTTCATCTCACACAGTTTTGTGGCATTCCACTGCACTTATCTGAATAACATACGCTTACTGTTTTTATGTTGGTTTGATGAATTCTTGGTTTCACTTAAGACATAATTACAACAATTAAAACAAATGCCACTTGAGCTGCTGAATGTCCCACAATAATCACCACATTAATCCTACTGAGTTCGGCTAATTCAGCTAATTCTTTGAGCTAATTAATAAATTGATTAGCATACGGTTGACACACTTATCTTGACGTAAAAAAAAGTCAGTTTCTCCACAATAATGTACATTTGTGAATGTATTTAAGCAGGAAGGTGATTCACAATGTAGATTAATACATAATCTAATAACTAAACTTTAACTCAAACCAAGTATGCAAACAAACTTATGTGAAGCTTGTGTAATGTTACTGAATTCACGCAGCAGCAGAGAACATTCAGTAGATTAACACCACGAGCCGAGAACATCTGATTCTCTTCCTTCTTTCTGGCTTGTTGCTGCTGCTGTTTTCCACTGACCTGCAGCTCATCGCCCCCTGCTGGTGGAATCAGCAGCACAAACATGTCAACCATGTCGGCCACTGCAAACTCTGACTGGCCCACACCTGGAAACACAAGAGAGATTCCAGTGACAACACGACAAAATATGATGCCAACTCCTCCAGAAACACAAATCAATGATGAACTTAGAGCCTCCAGTCTGCAGGTTCATTTGATTTTACAGCAGCATGCATGAAGAGCAGGAGATTAAAAGTTATTCACCGTTAATGGTCTTACTCAGAACTTCTCAGAAGTTCTCTTGAATAAACATGAGCCTCCGCAAACTTCAGATCCATCACGCTGAATAAATTCTAGCCTCTGAGATGCAAAGAAGGCGTCTGATGAACAGGGCCGAGTATCAAACCTCAACACTTGATCGAATGTTGTGTCTGGAGCGCCGAGTGCCAGAAAGCACTGAAGTTTCATTGAATACTTGCTGAGAATGTTCTTACTCTTTGATCATGTATTTCCTGACTTCTAAGCATAATTTTGTTAATTTTACAGTGTTTTTAATTTGCTCTTGTAAGGTCGTATTACAACATTTTGACTGAGTACTAATGATGAACATCAAGGGAATGAGCCACCGTGCTGAGCTGCCACTTTTCAGTTTTTTAAAGAATCAGTTCACTGAAATATGATGCAGAAGAAAATATCCCAAAAGTGAGACTTTGTAGTTTTGGAATTATAAAAAGAAAAATCAGCTAACTGGGTGAAATTTGTCTCATATGGATAAAAACATTATCATTATTACGGCTGGAGTGAAAATTCACTTTGACATCACAGTGTCTTACCTACGGTCTCCACAAGGACGATGTCATATCCCGCGCCCTCACAGAGAACAATGGCCTCGTTAGTCGTCCTGGTGACTCCGCCGAGGGTTCCCGAGGCCGGAGATGGCCTGATAAAAGCGTTCATGTCCCTGGAGAGTTCAGTCATACGAGTCTTATCGCCCAACAGAGACCCTGCAATAAGAGAGATGAGTCAGTCTGTGGCATGAAATCAATGATATGAGGGAAACTGTGCTGCTGCTGATTGTACAAATATTATAGCTGGAGCCTAATTAATTACATCAAAACATAAACGCTGAAATCACTGAGCCTGAAAAAATAAAAATCTTTACACGTCGCTTTACAAGCGCCCACATTAATCTAATGTTGTAAAATGTCCAATAACAGCTCTTCACAGCAGAATCACATGATCTGTGATGTTACCTCCTGTGGTGCAGGAGGACGGGTCAACGGCCAGCACCGAAACTTTATGTCCACGTGCTGTCAACATCTTCCCCACCACCTCGATGAAGGACGACTTCCCCGCCCCCGGAGGACCTGACAGACCTGAGAAACCAACAAAGCCGTCAAATCAGCAAAAGCTGGAACCAAGAACTGACTTTAAAACAGACTTAAATACAAGATCAGCAGTCAGTGTTAGCGATCGCTGGGATGACAAGGTGTAGAGAGCATCTGCGTGAGGCACTGCTCTCAATGACTGCATGTTATTCTGCATGCAGACAAGAAGAATGACTCACAACAACAAGAGCAGTGTGAGATGAGAACATGGAGCTCTTTGGTAAAATGTCAAAGGTACAGGCCTGTGTACACACAGCATTAAACTGAGTCAACAGCTAAGGTTCATTTCAGTGCAGAGCAACTTTAAAATACTGTAATGTGCACACGTCCTGCAGAAACCTCAGCAGCTTAAATCAGCTCGCTTTGGGATTTCAGCTCAGTTTTGGATTCATTCAGGTGCTGCGGTGCAGTATTTTGTTCACACTGCGAGAAATTTAATTTACAATGAGCCCACAGTATCGCTGAATTGTCCAGGAGACTCGTTTAAAATGAGATCCCAACTCTACATCATGGGTCCTGCACTGCTGTAGCCTGGCGTCAAAGCCTTTTCTAAAAAAATCATGTTGCAAAGCGTAATACATATTGTACTTCCAAGGCACCTGGAGGATACAGGGTCCATACAGCTATACTGCATGTTTATTGCTGATGTTGTACTTTGCAGTGGTGTTGAACTGGACTGAAGTGTGCTGAATGGCGTTTCTAATGTTTTGGCCACAAACACAAGGGAACACATCTCCATATAAAGCAGTTCAGTACAACACCACTAAAAAATCTAAAAACTGCTTACATATTTTTACTGTGCAATAGCCCAAATTTGACACTGTCTTTTATTATTCATATTATTCCCATGTGCTACTGAAAAGCCACTGAGAAGCTGAATAAACCTTCAGCCACTCAGCCCACACACCTACTCTGAAGGCCACCGGCTTCCCTCCGTTCTGACTCTCCTGCTCCCTCCTGTAGGCCAGCACCCTCTGCAGCAGCACCTGGGCCAGCTCTTTCTTTCTCGGATGCTGTGTCTCCACCAAAGTGATGGATTCAGCCAGAGACGCCCGCTGTCCTCCGATCAGCCCCTGGTACAGTTTATCCAACAGCCTTTGCTCAGGTCCACTCAGGTCCTGGATGTGCTGCCCGAGGGCTGTGCTCACACCTCTGCTGCGCTGGCAGCTCTGACCGGGGACGGTGCTCTGGTGACAGGCGTGGGAACCTGTGAAGACCCCTTGGTGGAGGCAGCATGTCCGGCTGACTGAGGGGACAGTCAGTGAGGGAAGGGGAGAGACGTGGCGGCGGAGGGAGACGCCAAACCGTCGCGTTTTATGGAAAATGTGGGACATCTGGGAGGAAACAGGATGAAAAACAATCAGCCAGGAGTGATTTTCAACTCATTATCGAGGCTACAGTGTTATCATGCTAACTTGAAGAGCGACTTTTCTGTCTCTTCATATGTGGTGCCGAAACAGACACTGCTAGCTAAAACATGGCTAGCTAAACAACTTTCAGACGCCAAAGTTTGGAAACTGTTCGCTGTTTTAACGGTTGCCCTCCATTGGACGTTCGGCTAGCGTCGCGTCAACACTACGGTTGTAAATCAGCTGTCGAATATATAGTTAAGAAACAATTTATAAAAAACTGTCCATTCAGTTTAAAATGAGAAATCACGCTGACCTCGTACCAGCTGCATTGAGGTGTTACAGGTTAACCACTAACGCTTGTTTCATTCATCCTCTTCCTGTTTCCGGTGACGTAAGGCACCGCCCCCGACAAATACTTCCGCCGATTCACTTATACAATAAAAATATCTTTAAATTCTGTAAATGAAGATATCTACAGAATATATCTTGAAAGATCTTTGAGTTGTTTACGAAAAGTATTAAATAAAAATAAAAATCTAAGGAGGAGTGTAGACACCTTTAGCCAGCAGGTGGCAGCAGAGGTTAATTTTCACATCCCATATGAACCCGAAAGCTGGCTGGTTTCCCTAAAAATCATCAAACTTAACATGTTATGACTCTCTGGCTGTAATGCTGCCAACGCATTCTTTATTTGTCACTGCGCACCTCCGTGCTGAAAAGGGAGCTCGTGTGGCCTGCAGAGTATTTTAGACAATTTCTCTTGACAGCGATCATATTAGAATATACTGCTTTTGGCTCACTTCTTGAATTCCTAATCACAAACACCTGTCTGTCCTCATGAGCTCATTGGTTAAAAACATTAAATCATCTAAACCTTTTAAGAGAGGACTGGCAGAGGCTAATCCAAAAGATTTAATTATAAAAGATTAAAATTTGTTGTGCTCTTGGACTAATTAAGCACATTATAGACAATAAAAATGTGGGCAAAGAACTTTTATTTGATGGGCTTTTGGACTCATTCAAAGAACAGAAAATAGTGGGTCTTTATTTGTAAAATAATGCACACTTAAGTTTGAATTAGACTTGCGATACTGAAAATAAGAACACAGCAGTAGTGATGGAGAATACACAAAATCTGCATCCATTAAAATGCTTTTGAAAAAATAGCGTTTGTAATATTTGTTTCCTGAAGAACTGACGGATCATCAGCACATAAGGGCTGTAACAGACAAGGTCACTAAGACACTCAGTCTCTGGTCCACCTGACGTGCTCAACTGGAATTTGGGAGAAACATGCAAACTCTTGGGAGGCAACAGTACTAACCACTATGCAACCATACCACCCACGTCATGTACAGTCAGATGAATCTCTGCGCACACACAGACACACACACATAAGTCAGTGATTTCCAGGGGAGCTTCCTGGAAGATTGCTTTAACTGTTCCGGTACTGTCACAACGTTTCCCCATAAAACAAAGGAGAACACATGATTTCATGCACTTTCCAGCAATTTACTGGAAAATGCAATTATGCTTAACATTAGTGGAGTTGGGTTTCAGATGCACTTGTAATTGTTGTGCTTCCCTAATTGAAGGTCTATGTCCACACACACACACACTCACCACACACACACACACACACACACACACACACACACACACACACACACACACACACACACACACACACACACACACACACACACACACACAGAGCGGTTGATGTTTTTGAAAGTCCCCGACAATACCATGATGCATATTTCTTAGCATGGGTGGCCTGTAATTAAAGAGAAAGACACACACACATGCCCTGACACAGTGTCCATAAAAGAGGCAGAGATGTTGGAAGTACTGAAACAAATTTATTGAATCTTCCAGTAGAGGCTTGATATTCATGGAATAAAACTGCTTTTCTGGGAGTTTTACTGAGCAAAAACACAAAGGAGAAAAAACAAAAAACAAAACGAGGAGGCAATGTGTGAAAGTGCAGACAAACAAAAGAGAAAACATGTTCAAAATTACAAAAAGAATGTCAGGAGTAATACAGTTTAATAGCAAAGAGGATCGCTCGAAGCATAAAAGAATTGAATGGCAAAATCTGCGTTTTATAAAAAAGAAATCATACCGGGAGGTCAGTCACTGACACCCTTTTCTCAGTCGACAATTAAAATTTGAATGCTCAACATTTTCCCATAACAGTCATTTAACAAGTTTTGCTCGGTCGATGTAATAAGAGAACGAAGCGCAGTCACTGAAACGTTTACGTGACTGCGTTTGACACATCTGATTCTGCTGCAGAGTAAACAGCCAGGGACAAACGAAACTGCACTTGTATTTGCCTCTGCTCCACGTGGTGTTCAGCTACCAGTCTTACATGTGTAACACTACACTAACCAAACTATGCTTTGCAAAACCAGACTGCACAGCACATATCCTAATAGTGAATATATCTAAACACTATTCTTTTTTTTTCTTAAAATTCATTTGAAACACGAGTGTAACACAAGATGAGCAACATTTAAACATTAGTCTGAATAGTTTGAAATGCCCTTTGAGTGCCATGCCCCACACTAAACCCCCACTCTAAACTCTCAACCTCCCCCTAATTTTGCCCTCCTATTATTTTTCATGATCTGTGATATGGGATTTTCGTAATAGCTCTGTACTGCTTTCATTTATTAGCCCCCCCCAAAAAAAGAGTACTTTGAGGAAACGACATACTTCTTGAAGTATCCGGAGGTGATTACAAAATTTCAGTCATATTGGTCGACCTCCAAGTCCCTGCTAACTTTTTACATAAGCACATTTCATGCCAACCTCATTGCAGTCCGAGTGCAATTTTGGCGACCTGGAATGTCCCATAATTATGGTAACTATACAAGTATATCTGGATTTCAGAGGGAATATTTAGATGCAAACTAGTAATGAGTCAGAATAATAGAAGAACAATGAAAAAGAGACATTGTTGGAGCAAGATCAGGGAGGATACTTGCGTCATGATGAGTGTGATGGTCTAATTATTACAGTTGGTCACAAAGATCAAGTATCTTCCAGTTGCATCACGCTCACGTTGCTTACTCCTCTCCCAGGCTGTAAATGTGCCCAATCAGACATCCTTCAAGTAGAGAACAAACCAACCCATTTAACAACCCGCCCAGCCCTTCTGATCCCAGATCAGCTTGTGTTTCAGTCGAAACCTCCATCTGTTATCGGACCAGGCCGATCGGCCGAGCCACAAGCCGATCTGCGACCCTATTCTCGCTACTTAGACCAAAATGCTGGGGTATGGACAGCCACAGGGCCGAGGACAGTGAAGCCTAGGAGACGGACGATATAGGGTTGTGGGGGGAGCCCATCTGGGTTAGCACCTTATCCAACCACTGCAGGGGACCATGCAGGTGGATCTCGATCCAGCAGGGTGTGCTGGTCACATCCTGGCGGTGGTACTCTGCTCCCCAGCCCTGGAAAACATGAAAACATCATGTTCAGTTACGCTTGTTGTTTTTGCATCATGGCCCGTGTTAATGCTGACTCAGATTTTTACTGAGAAGATGCATGAAAAGATGCATCAGATGAAGAAATGACAGTGTTTGCAGCAGAGATGACATTTAAAATTCAGATTTTTGTGATTTTCTTTGTTTAAAAATCTATTTAAACATTTATAAATTCACACATTTCTTAAACAACAAACAATAAAACTTAACTGACTCGCCAGTCAAAGAGAAAGGAGAATGTGAACATTTGACAGGCCAAATGAAACACTGTCACTCTTTAGTGTCTGATTATCTTACTTTAACAAAGCTCATGCGGATGGTACACATCTTGGTGAGCTCATAAACGGCCTCGAAGCCGTGGTTGACGGACTGCGCCAGCAGCTCTGCAAACTCCTGGTTGTTGAAAATCTTCAGGCTGCAGCCACTGGGGATCTTGCACACAGTTGTGGGATGGAAGCCGTGGTGGTAGTTACAGTTACGACTCTGGACGAAGATACTGCTGTCGCTCAGACATTCTGCGTACACCTCCCCGCCGACGTAGTACAGGTGGACACCTGAGAGGAAGAATGAAGCGTTGGTCACCTCGCTCTCATCAGCTAAAACAGTCCCAAAACCAGTGTGGTCATCTTGAATCCATCCATTGTCTATACCCCACTATCCCTTTCGGGGTTGCGGGGGGGCCTGGAGCCTATCCCAGCTGTCATTGGGCAAAAGGCGGGGTACACCCTGAACCGGTCGCCAGTCGATCGCAGGGCTTCATATACAGACAGACAACCATTCACACTCACACTCACACCTAAGGACAATTTAACCTAATGTGCATGTTTTTGGTCTGTGGGAGGAAGCCGGAGTATCCGCAGAGAACCCACGCATGCACGGGAAGAACATGCAAACTTCACACAGAAAGGCCCCGCCCAACCCGGGGATCAAATCGGTGACCTTCTTGCTGTGAGGCACGCGCACTACCTGCTGCCCCACCGTGCCGCCCTCATCTTGAATCAATGCACTGAAATGTTGACTCAATTTGTTGTTATTGTTCCGTTCTAACATCTATCGACAGCGTGAATTGATTTAGTCTCGTCTGCTGACCGTGTGCAGCCATTGACGGGCTCTGAATACTGCACCTTTGCCGATGTGTCGCCGGGTGTTCTCAATGGTGGAGTTGCGGTTGACGTTGGAGAGCAGGCCGAGGCAGAACCGGTTGCGGTTGTTGGAGGGATCTGTGAAGCCGTCGACCAGCACGCTGGTGGAGGACGCCTGGAACGCCTCTCCGACGCGATTGTTGAGCTCGTAGTAAACAATAGAGCACCAGTGCTTGGGTTCCTCGTAGGCCACGGGCTGCACATCTGCTCAGGAAACACATTAACAGGTCACAGGAGTGAGCTTAGTGGACTGTACATGCAGAGAGAGACGCAGACACATTTAATACACATTTAGGATTCCTCTGAGCAGACTCGTGCAGACAAGCTGCCAGGAGCCACTGATGCCAGCGGAGGCTCACTATAAATCTTACTCATCTGCACCATTATTTCTTCCAAATTGTCCCCTGTAGCCTATAACAATGATTTGAATAAACATATAGGACCCATTGGTTGCATTTGTGTACATTTATGCTGACCAAAATCAATGCAGACGCATCCTAAATGATGCAGACTGTCTGTGGTCTGTGTGCCAGCCTTTATTGAGCGGGAAAACAGTCGATAGAAGGTGCCTCTCCTCGCTCTGAAGCTCTGCCTCAAATCCGAAGCGCAGCAGTGCCAGCTGGCCTCACCCTCTCGCAGAGAGGAATAAATCATGTTTATCTAAGCACATACTTCTCCCAAACCTCCTCTGTAGCGTGGCACTGGCTAGCAGGTGTGTTTTGTCTGTCCCATTCCCAGAGCTGGCCTACAATAGAAACTCACTCCCCTGTACAGGATGCAGCTTGTGGAAAAGAAAAGAACTCCCAAAACTCCCACTTCCAGCAAACATTTCGACAGCTCTTCCCGTTATCGCTGTCACCGTGTGTGGGCAGGATCTTTGAGCCTTCAGTTCAGTTCAGTGGAAAAGCAAAAATATTTCGTTGGTCAGGTGTCCAGCTGTTCTTCCACAGTGAGGAGAGAATAACTTAACACCTACATCCGGTGCTTGTGCAAAAATTAAACATTTAATACTTAAACAACTTATTTCAACCATTTTGCCCATCGTTTCTACTGGTTGTCTGACAGCATGGCAATACTACTACAACAAAATTAAACAGAGCAATAAAAAGAAAAATAAGACAATCAGACAGGCTTCAGCCCTGAGGTCTGAACCCCAACAAGGACTCACGAGATGAATCTCAGGGGTCTTGCGATAATTACCAGGATGTGAAATGACAAAAGACACAAAGCTGCCTGTTTTCTGCACTTTTTTTTCCTTTTGAAAGTTATAGTTTACCTCTTTGTGCCTCTAATTAAGGGAACATCACTCTTTGATGGCACTGCTTGCGGCGCACAAACATGTCTGTTGTGATGAGGCGTCACAAGTTGACACCGCTTTGATGAAAGGAGTCAGAAGCAAAAAAAAAAAAAAAAGCTGGGAGTGACTGATCTCAATCACTTCATGTTGAGGTTAGCAATGTTTCTCAGCCATTAATTCAGCAAGTAAATTGCTCACTGAAATTATTCCCAACACTTCCAAAAGTGCAGAGTTTGCCAGACGGCTCTGGAGACTGCGACTTGTCCGTCGTACGGTCTATTAGCATCCTGAGTGCAGGGCTCGGATGTGTCTCCTCTCCAGCACAATAAAGCCAAAACCACAAAGCAGAGATAGCAGCAATTATTGCACCACATTTCAGATCTGAAAGTTGGAGGTAATTAGTGAATCTTATCGTTAACGAGTTTCAAGTCATTACCACCAGCAGAGATGACATAAGCCCCAGCTTTTATAGAGCTCATAAAGCTGCTCTGAGGTCTGGCTTCATTTGCTGAGGCTCTGAGCGTCCCCTGGGCTCGCACCCGCAGACACAGCCCGGCTGTGAACGAGCAACACTTCCACACTCTGCTCAGGTCTAATCTGACAGGATACGGCGTCGACTCAGCTGAGGCTTTTCTCTCTTTTTCAGATTTTGAGCTTGACCACAAGAGAAAAAAAAAACTTTAAAAACAACCGGGCTTCTCAGAAATCTTTGCACCTGCAGATCAAGGCGAGCAGGTGCAGACAGCTTTATGTGGATGATATCACCATGAACACAAGGACGTGTGTGTGTGTGTGTGTGTGTGTGTGTGTGTGTGTGTGTGTGTGTGTGTGTGTGTGTGTGTGTGTGTGTGTGTGTGTGTGTGTGTATGAGATAGTAACTGCCATGGTTACCTGGCCGGTTGTTAGTCTCTAGAGACAAGGGTGGAGCCATGAGGTTGGTGTCCATTGGCTGGGGGCAATCCTGAGTCATCTGCTCCTCTGGGGGCATGTAGGCAGGAGGGGGGGTCTCTGCATCAGGAAGGAGGTGGAACAAAGAGCAGATAAGTGAGCTGCTGTTTGGAGAAAAAGGAGGAAAAATGGAAGATAATTCGCTGTTGGGTCTGACCTGGCATCTGGAATGGACTGCCGGGGTCAGAGCTGGAGGGTGAATGGGGAAAGGTGGCGCTGCTGCCGCTTCCCGGTGAGTTCGGGTAGCTGTTCCCCGGCGAATGGGGGAAATTGGGGGGCATTGTGTTGGCCTGAGGAAAGGATTCTGGGAAGGTGGCATTCTGCGGCATGTGCGGCTCATTCTGTTGTAGAGGGTTGCGGAAGCGAGGCAACATTGTATGCTTGGCGTTGAACTCACTGTTCCTCGGTACCAACACAGGGGGCAGCACTGAGGAGGGAGAGGGTCATAAAAATGGTTAAAACAGGAAGTGCTTAGAAGCAACCAATCACAGTATGTTTATCCAGCATGTGCAGATCCTTAAAGTCAACTTGTTCTCCACTAATACGTCGAACCAAACTGATTGACGGACAGCTAAGAGCTCGAACTCTTTCAACAAACAGTCTTTGTTTGACTTTCAGAAAAGAGGTTTTCTTTCTGTTACACAGGGATTTTATCCATAATACAGTAATCCTAATGTCCTGGTGTCCTGATGCTTGACCCCACAAGAAAGAGGCTCACATTGTGCACGTTGCTAACACTAGATTTGACTCCGATCTAATCAAATGTCAGAAAATAGTACAAAATGCAAATCACAAGTTCCACAGAGCCAAAGGCGAAGTTTTCAAAATCCTGTTTCCAACAATGGAAAAGCTAATAAACTCAACTACGATTGTGGCATTGTCATTGTTCAGTCTACATTCTGCACACATTAGAGTACGAATATGTTCTTGGTCCAGCTTCTCCTCTCAGATGTTATCTTATTTGAGTAGTTTGCTTGAGTTGATTGTTCATTATTTATGGCCTTACCTTCTTCGGTGTCTTTACGTTATTGTTCTGTGATTTACGTGACTTGGCTTTTGTGATAATTGACAGTTGGGATTAATGAAGAGCGTAATCTATCTCGGCCAAATGATTAATTGACTAATCCTTTCGGCACTGTGGATGTCTTGTGCAATCACACACATGCAAAACCTCTCCATACAAACTCAATAAGAGCTGAGTTATTTGATTCCAACATAATAAAGCAATCTCTTTCTGGCACTCTGCGTGTTTTTACGTCCTGAGCACAGATGTCGCTGCATTTTTCAGATGTCAGCTTCCAGCCTGTTGGTCTGAGCCAGCAGTATTTGGCCCAGACTCTCAGGTTTCTGCTCTGAAAAGACATTTTGAGCCAAGCCATTCTTGAGGAATTCATCACTTGGGGTAAATATCCTGGCTGATGTGAGGGCTATTCAGGTGCAGTGCACACAAACCACACAGATATGCTCCACTTGTGTCTATAAATACCTGCGCAGATAAATAAAGCTGGTGCTGAAATTTTAGACGGGGCCTGCGCTGCTGTCAGTGTTCCTGCAGGTAGCCCATGTGTGCTGCAGCGGACCAACGCATCAATGTAGGAGTTTATTTCAAAGGTTATGTGTGGAGCAGGTGTTCACTAGAACAGCAAAGAAAGATTGACAGGATGTGTGTGTGCGTGTAGGTGGGCGGTGTTCGGGGAGTAGGGGAGAGGGGTTAGAATGGACGGACAGGTGCTGTGGGGCTTAATCACCTCCGCCCTCCGTCTTCCACCCGCTGCTAAAACAAAAAGTGTGCAAGGCAGGCAACAACTCTTTCCTCCCATTGTGTGTGGGTGACTGGCTTCCTGTTCCAGCCATCCTCAGAGAAACTGTGCGTGCAGTCATGGGTGTGTGTGTGTGTGTGTGTGTGTGTGTGTGTGTGTGTGTGTGTGTGTGTGTTCGGATCCTCGTTTTTTTAACACGCATGCCAGTGTGAGTGTGTGTGCCTGTTTGTGTCTACATGTGTGCATAAATGTAAAAAAAAAAAAAAAAGGCCGGCAGCACAGAGCATGCCCAAAACAAAGCCCTCATTCTCCCCCAGATGGAATTTCCTGCTCCACACACACATGAACGAACACACACACACACACACACACACACACACACACACACACACACACACACACACACACACACACACTTGGCCCTTTACACACTTAGCACCCTGCACACAGCTGTTTCCATCTTGTCAGCTGACCCTCATTTTCTTGTTAGTAAGAGGCCGAGCAGTGTTTGATTTCTCTTGTTTCTGCGTCACCTTTGCAGTGAGCATCCCTTCAAACCTCCTCTTCTTCTGATTATACTTTAATGCTTTTCGTTAAATTTTCCTTAACGTGTCTCTTTATTTCTGACTTTTTTTTTTCCACTGGAACGTAATTTGACGATTTTATTTTGCAGCCTTTTGTGAAGCATTTTATGATTTGAAGTAAAATCTCTTGATCCTGGATTTAATGTCCTGAAGCTGAATTTTGCATTTTCATAAAAGGTACACGTTGGTTTTTCTTACTTCTGAACACAGAAAAAAAACTTTTCAAAAACAGATAAGAGAGTAAAATAAGTGAAAATCTGCAATAGTCATTACTGGAAAGGAAAATGCAGGAACATCAGTGTAAAAATATTTTACATGCTCAGATAACTGCTCAAACATTCCTTAAATTTACTTTAAATCAGTTTATTGACTGTGGAAAGACTAGCATCGACAGCGGGGATCAGTCGGTCCGTACTGGCCCTGAAGGGGCCGGTGTCAGGATCACATCACTCACCTGGACTGTCCACTCGTTTGTAGTGGTAGGGGTTGATACACACATCCTTCTGTTTGGATCCAAAGGGGTACTCGCAGCACTCCAGGGCCTTCAGCTCATGATGGGACTGCAGGTCGGGCCAGCGCCACACCCGACAGTAAATGACATGTGGCAGACCTTTCCTATGGGACACCTGCAGCCGTCCATCCAGGGAGCGGGGGATTGTCACACAGTTACTGGGCTGGCCCGGGCAGCTGAGAGCCCTCTCCAGCTCCTCCATGGCCCCCTTCTTCTTTTTCAGTTTCTTGACCAGAGCATCCACAGCCTTTTCCGCCCACTTCTCTTCCTCGTCTCCCTGCTTCCATCCCAGCAGCCGTTTGACCGCCGGGCTGGTGAAGGAGAAGAGCGAGGTGACGTTCATGTCGGACGAGCCGCCCTCCTCTCCTCTCCCTTCTGCCCAAAGGAAGTGCGAGCAGCGGTGCTGGACAGTCCACTTAGAAAAGAAAGGGTGAAAGGCTATGAGTGCTCGTCCTTTTGGGGTTTCAGATAATCCTCTGCTTCAAAGACGTAAGATCAGGTCCTCTTGACAGTCACTAAAAGAAAAGGAGTGGTAGGTTAGTATCTGTGAGGAGATTTCAAACACGCTTGTGCAGATCAGCCCTGCTCGCTGCGTCCTGTTCCAACTCTAACAAAGTTGTAGTGAACATTAACCTCCCCCGTCCTTCTTCACTCCTCACTGATGTCTCACCAGAAGACTGTGATGATGATGTCACCCTCATAGCTGTTCTGGCCGTATCAATCATGACTTCTGGGAAACTGGCAGAGGAGTCACAGCGGACACCCTCCTGTGAACATCCACCCCAAACAGACATTCTGCAGATAGCTTCCTGTCCGTATGGCTTGTCACATTACCACCACTCACTCATGTCATTTACAGCAAAGGACTCAGATGCAGTGTGTAGCCTCCAAAACCTTCAGGAATCTGGCCTGCAGATTTAACACCTGATTCACTTTGCAGAAATGTGTACTCTTCACCGGTTAAATCTGACCCCTGTGCAGCACTTTAGCATCCACTGCACAGCTATATGGCACTTTTCTACTGATACTGCAATACAAAACTCATGCAGCGATAGAGGAATTTAGCCATGCTGCCACAACAGTTTTACTTGCAGCAGCTCGAGCAGAAAAGCGTTTGCCTGACGACTCTGCATATATGCAAGTGAAATCTGAAAAGGTCTTTGAGATTTCAGAGGAAGGGGACTTTAAATGAGAAGCCCGCTGAGGCAAATGTTCTGTAAAGCTTCAATACGACCAACCAACAAACACTGGTTTTGGGCAGGAATCTGCAGTGTGCAGGACAATAAATAGGAAGTGCATGTGGACCCCAGGATAAATGTGCCCATTCACTCGGGTCCCACTGGAGCAATTCAGTAGCCAGGAGGTACATGCATTCTCGCTTTTAGAAGGGAAAACAAGAGCGCATTGAGCTCTCCCAGTTCCACCTTCTTTTCAAGGTTCTCTGAATGCAATTAGGGAGATAAAAACAAAGTTATGGCGGAGGTTTGGCTGTGCATAAACGTTCAGATGCAATCGCAGAATCAAATGAACAGCTTGTCAGAGATCCACCACCTTTTGTCCGTCCTGAGTCACGGGTGAGGATGCATCACCCTCTGACAGTAAACCCTGCTGTATATTGGATTTCCTACGAGCAGGAAGAAATACATCATTAAAAGTGCTCTGTAGTTATTCTTGGCCCTTCAGATTATGGGATGAATAGCGATTTCTATCTTTGTCAGCTACTGCATGCGTCGGCTACATCATACTGACAAATGGGCCGGGAAGTTTGATGAGAACAGGTGCTGTTTACAACGTGTGTGTGTGTGTGTGTGTGTGTGTGTGTGTGTGTGTGTGTGTGTGTGTGTGTGTGTGTGTGTGTGTGTGCGTGTGCGTGTGTGTGTTGTGAGTTCCTTGTACACTTACAATTGCCAACCCCACTGACAGGAAAGCAGTAAGTTGCACCTATACTTAGCTTTGCCACCCGAATCACACTGGCTGATCATAAGCGTCGCAGAGCTACTACCATGCGAGGGAGGGGACCTATGGGTTGGGGTAGCAAGTGTGTGTGAGAGAGACAGAGAGAGAGACAGATCAAGGGAAAATATATCAACACTGATATCTCTTATGGCACAAACGCTCACATCATAGAGAACAACTCTCTACCATCAGGGAAACAGGAAGCGAGCTGCACAGTTACGTCTTCATAACTGTCATCACCAGCAAAGACATCACTTCCTCTTGCTGGGACCTGCAGGTTTTTTGCAGGGTGGGAGAGAAAAAGGTAGGTTTGTAAAGTGGCCACCCCTGACTTTAATCTCTCTCTCTCACTGAGAATGCTCCTTCCTCTGTGGTGAAGCTGTTCACAGAGGAGGAGGAGGAGGATGGGTCAGAAACGTACTGGGTGCAGCTTCTGTTCCTGCATGTTTAGTCACTGAAGTGGTTTTATTTCAGTCATGCTTCAGACTTCATATACATACTCTTGTTGCTATCAGGGCTGGGTATTGTTTGAAATTTTCTGATACTTCAGGTGATGCAAGACCTGAGTTTCAGTGCCAATACCAATTATCTAATCTTTGATACCTTGCTTTGAGGACTATAAACATGTTTTTTTTTCTTCAAACCCCTTTATTTAGATTAATAAAAGATGCCAAAGCTCCTAAATGTTGGTTAAATACAAGCAGTTGCACGAGAAATTTACATGAACAAAATACCTTTAAGTCGGGAAACAGCTCATCAAAGAATAAGTAAACAAGATTAGGAACTAATGCAGTAACGATTAATCAAATTATTGTTGGTCTATGCAAAAAAATGAAGAATTCACACGAGAAGTTTCCAGGGCCCAAAGATAATCAGTTTACTGTACTTTATGAACAGTTAAAACCATCAAATGTTTTGACAGTTTTGAATGAAGGATTTTACATCTCAACCAAAATTCATCAAAATAGTTGCAGATCTACTATTGGCTTAACTGTTGCAGCTCTTAGCAAGATTACGAATGGGACCAAACATTTAATTCATGTTTTTGGCATGTGAGTGCTGCACACAGGTCAGTTGGTACCAAGAAAATATGGTTTGGAGGTTGAATAACCAACTCTACTCAGAAATGTCAAGGGTACAGCCTCTGCTCCTTCCTGCTCTGGAGTTTCTGGCTTTCTGTGCTGTTGTCTCAAACTAAACATATAAACTATGATTGTTGTCATAATAAATCTCAAAAAGCTGATGTACAGCATCGTGCTACACGGTGACCTTGTCGGTGCCCGATGCAAAACTGACTCAGCACAAAGCAAAAGACATACTTGAATGCAGAGTGTGGGGCATAACAATAAGACATTAAGTTCAAAAGGCAAACACTGCAGTGTCGTCTTTGTACCACAGTCACCAGCCAGACACGCAGAGAGTCTTTTTGATCGACTTCCAGCCACAAAGCCGCTTTGATGGCTTCTCAGTGACAGGCAGCCCTATCAGCACGAGTTCAGGACGAGTTGCAGAAAGACAACCTTTAATCCATTTCAGATGGAAGATTCCCGAAAGTTCTGTATTGTAACATCTGGAGCAGGCTTCATCATCCTCTGTCATGCTCCTGCAGCTGGAGACCATATCTCTTTGATATTTCCAACCCTGACACTGACAAATATCTGACTGCTGGCCTGACCACATGCTTGTTTAAAGGGTCTTGATGGCTTTGTATTGGTTCTTTGGACAATGCTAGTTTAGAGCTGTCTGTGAAGCAGTCAAAATATAAAGGCGCCATTGTGCCTCCCTGTTCCTATATCTATGTATAGACTAGGATGTTTGCATGACATAAACAGGCTTTTTGTGCAGCAACTTTCCGAATGACTCTGAAAATCTCACTTTAAAAAGACTCGGTGTTCACATCCAGGTTTGCAGATTGTCTGTCAAAACATGTTCTGAGTGCAATGAGTGAATCTCAGATCTAATCTAAACGCTTAATAGAAACCTTTCATTGGAAATGCTGGCACACCTTGTCACCTTGAAAGATCCTGATTCTAGCACTTTTCACTCAGACAAACATTCGAGGCTCGGTTGGTCGCTAATACCTCCGTAATGACACAGAAACGCAGTTCATTTCACTTCTTCACTCAGTGTGATCGTGTGTTCCTGTCAGCTTGTTTATGTATGCAGCTCAGAGCAGTTAATCTCAGCATCCTGATCAGAGAAAATGGCTATTTAAATGTTTTTATATCAGCAAATGAACAAACAACAACCTGCACAGGTGACCTCTACCATTCCTCTTATTCCTCACTGTCAATCAGTTTCATGCACACTGACGTGTGTAGACTGACTGAGATCATTTCCACTAATTCTCCTCCCTGATCACATGACTCAGTGAGTTCAACAAAGACACATTTCTTTCCATGCATCAAATGTCTACATGTATTCATCAGCCTTTGAGCCTCATCACCTGTGTCACACACAGTCAATGAAGACTCACACAGATGCCTGCAGTGGCCTTGGCTGCTGCTCTCCTCCCTATAAAAGCTGACACACACACCAACATTTACACAACGGCTCCATAAAAACCAGTCTGACATTCCCTTCAGCTGAGTCCGGGAAATGCTCTCTCACTATTGTGTTAGCGGTAGCTTGTTATGGCCATCAGTTAGCCCACCAGACAGAAACTGAGGCTAATGGGAGCACATAGTGGGATCATGCGACACGGACAGGCAAAGGCTTTGACCCACCTGGTGCGAGCTGTTAGCCACTACACTAGTCCCATGGATCATTTTGCACCGCTCCAGTGTCTGTTAATCAATTTAGGCCTGGGCTGTGTAGGATGAGGAGGCAGTAATGATGCTCTCTGGACCCTCCCCAGGGACGGAGCATTGTAAAGAAGCTACATTATTTATCAGCAGGGTCCTGGATGGGGCCTCCATTAGCCCGCACTCAATGGAGTCACTGGCTATAAACAGAGGAGAGCAGGAAGAGAGAGAGTGATAGATAAAGAGAAAGAGAGAGAGGAAGAGAGGGGGAATGATGCAGAGAGAGAAAGACAGGAAGAAAGTGAGAGTGATGGCAAAGCCAGAGATGTAAGACAGAGGGAGTGTTTCAGAGAGAGAGATGGAAAATACAACGTGTCTGGGCTCTTCCCCGAGCACTTCTCAATTAAGAGCCTTCAAGGGTCGTTACTGAGTAAAGAGTAACACTGCAAGGATGCGATATGAGCTTTTTCACAAATACAAATCATAGCAAACAGCAATGACATGTGAAAGCACCTCCGCAATAACAGCGGGCGCTCAGTGAGGCTGAGGATGAAATTTCAATATCCCGATATGATACTGAAAACCCATAAAGACACCGAAACAATACTTTTTTCTATATGTTCCTTTGAGACAAATGGACAAACGGTTGATAAATCAATTAGTCGATTGACAGAAAAAAGACATTTATCAAGCAAGCTTGTCAAAAAAATCTCTGGTTTCAGCTCCTCAAATGCATTTCTCTGTTTAGTGTGTTTTTAAATTGAATATCTTTGGGTTTTTGACTGTTTGTTGGACTAAATAAGCAATCTGAAGACGTCATCTTGGCCTCTGGAGAACTGCATTAAGCATGTTTCTCTGCTTTCAGGCATTTTACAGACTGAATGATTGATCCAACAAATTATTAGCAGATTAATTTACAGTGAAATTAGTGGTTGGTTACAGCCCTAGAAATCCTGTTTTTCTACAAAACCTTTAATTCATTCATTTTCTTTGTGTATGACTTAGTGGCACCTAGTGGTCAGGCTGCAGACTGCGACCAACTGAATAAACCTGGCTGCGAAAAACGTGAAATGTGCGAAAGGCTGTCTCTAGAGCCAGTCTTTGGTTTATCCATTCTGGGCTACCATACAACATGGCAGACTCGCTCTCTATGTAGATACAAAGAGCCATTTTAAGGTAATGAAAACACAGCTTTTCTTAGTTTCAAGTGCTTATACACTAAAGAGAACATGACCGTGAATTTTTGATTGCATTTCTGCCACACTTTACTATATATACTAAACCTCAGCGCTCTCTGGTGGACAAACTTGTAATAGCACCAAATCTTTGGATGTCTGTACTGCGTTTAATTGCTAACTATCGACTAACATATACGGACCACATAACCAAATACTGGCTGATAGATCAGCAGGTCCAGTTTGCCAGTCAGGCTCAACTCTTACTATTTCAATAGTCAGCCCTAGTAGCCAGCAAATGCAGATATTTACCACAGCCACTCATGTCTTATAAAACAGTTGAAGAGCAAAGCTTGAAATAACCACAGTCAGACACGCTGCTGCCCTCAGTGACTAGACATGGCATTGACCCGGGAAACTTGCCGGGGTCACTTTTCCTTTACAAACACCAACACATACACAGGTCTGACGTAGTAAAGACACTCTGTCATGCGAGTGAGTGAAACCTCGCTGTCACATCGCCTCCAACACGGCATGGAAAAACACTAGAAAACCCTCCGTCACCAAAATCGTGGTCGGTATTGTCCTGACTTTGAGGGCCTGGAGTGGGATCATATTCTTTGTGTCCCAGACACACCAGTCCACACGCGACTGCAGACATAACTAGCAAACACATGGGGTTTCAAGCAGCTATCTCAACCATGCTTGGCACTCAGTGTTGGGTTAGTGTTGTGTTAGGGTGGACACCTCACCCCGACACATGGCAGGCTATGCCGTACAGATGCATGGGGGGGGTTTAAGTTCTTCACTACTGTTGTGACTGACTCTCTGGATACAGGAATGCTGCTAACCTATATTTACACCTCGTAGTTGAGAAGTTTTTTTTGTCTTTGTCTGACTCAGGCAGGCAAATATAATGTTTGTTACGTCCAGTGAGTAGAAAGACAAAAACGAAGCAGATCAATCGAATCTGCATTCGGCTTCACCCTGATGCAAAATTAACTCTGTCATTTCAATCCTATAAAACACTATTTGTTTCATTTTCAAACAGGATTTTAGAGCCGCGTACCCTGAGACTGCAGGACGGTAAAACAATTGGAAGTAAATCATGGACAAGGACAAATTCCTGTCCTTTGGGTAATCTGATATGTCATCTTCAATAATGTCAGGAGATCTCGCCTCAGCTCCTGTAGGTCTCTCTCTCTCACTCTCTTTCACCCTCCCTCTCTCCCTCATGCACACTTGCACAGACACAAATTCATAAACACATTGGCATAAAACCACACTTGAGGGGGGGGGCATGTCCTGTGAAGCATACCGGTGCACCAGCTCTGAAAGTGTCTGCATCAGCCAGAAGATCATGAAAAGCTCATGAAAGCTTCAACATGGCAACATCTATGAATCTGTGACAATGTAAGGCATGTACACTCCTTTATTCATTATGCTGGTTTCACACAGTTAAGTTAACACGATAACAGTTAAGTCACACAGTTCAGTTAACAAGTGTATGATAGAAAAAGACATCTTTTTAGTCCAGAGCTTAAAGGATTAGGCGATTAATCGATTAACTGATCACCAGAAACTTGATCATTAACAGGAAAAATGCTAAATATTCCCATTGTCTTGCTTCTGAACATGTGAGGATTTGCAGGTTGTTTCTGTTTCCTATCATTATAAAGTGAATATTTGGGGGTTTTACTAATTTGAGGGCGCCTCATGGGGCTTTAGTGAAATGTGGGGGGCATTTTTCACAATTTTCTGACACATCCTGTAGCTTAATAAACCAAATATGCCCACACCATGTGCTTCATAACTGCAGTTCAACCTTTATTCTCTACTGAATGGTGACTATATGACTATCAGTGTACTAATCTTTCAACTGATAGCAGCTTCAAAGTGATTTAATGGTGTTTTTAGTGTCCAAAAGCAGCTCTTCCACAATATTCCTTCAAAAACTCGCAGTTTTTCCTGTAACATACAGTAAGCTAGCCCACACTACTACAACTTTACTACAGTTCTTCATGAAAAGGAGCTGTTTTCAATACTTAGCCTTATGAATTATCGTACATTTCCACTAAAAAGTGGCTAAATGTGCAGCTCCAGTGTGACACAGTGAGTAAAAGGAAGAAAAAAAAAAGTTTGAAGCTGCCAACTGACACACAACCGTTGACTTGATAACCGTTGGGATCTACTTCTCTGCAAACAGAGCCACGCACGCCACAACGAGCGAAAACACACACGACGAAACTTTTCATTTAGCATTTTAAGACAGAAAATAAAAGTTTACGGTACCTTTTCTTCCACTGCTGCCCTCCCTCTGCCTCCTCCTGTGTGCTCCCTCTGCCTGTCTTGGGTCTGCTCGGCCTGGCGTCAGGGAGTCGCGGAGCCGCCTCACCCTCCGCTGAGCGCCAGTATCACGCCGCGGGATGCAGCCCCGACAATAACAAGACCTACTTTTCACACATCTAACATCTTCATTCACTGTGTGGAAATGGATTATGTAACTGTCAAACAATGCGGTTTTCTGACTCAATTCGAGGGGCTTCTCACCAGCGGAGAATTTCTTTTCACATGTCACAGTTGGCAGTTACAGACCTGCCCGTTGGAGGTGGTGAATTGTTGCTTGTTTCGATGCAGTTTAGGGAGAAAGAAAGCAGAGGGGGGGTCTTTTCACTGCAGTGCCTCCCAGAAAATCCATGCAGAACGTGAAACAGCTGCTTCATTTGACTTTTTCTGCATGTTTTATATTACCAGTATGCACAATGAGGAATTTTAAAGACTTTTCCCGATCTGATCTTTCACTCCTATCACTCTAGTACCTCCTTAAATACAACAAATTCAACTCAAATGGGGCCAAAACCTTGATTACAGTTCCAAATACAAACTACACTGTAAATTCAGGTTTAATAAAACAGCTCCTCTTCTCCAAACTTGGCCAGTAATCTCTTGCAGTAGTTTCAACTGGCAGACAACTCTGTGGTTTATCTGTAGTGAACTCCTGAACTGCACCACGTTAAACCTGCCTCTCAGTTCCCCTCTTGCTTTGATTGTGATATGATAAGCACTATTTATGTTGTCAGGAGAACAAAAGTGTCCAAGAGCAAGGGTAAGCACAGGAGCATGCTTACACATGCCATCATCTCAACTTCTCACCCCAAGACAATAATGCACAACCTGTTCAGTCCTGATTCCTCTGGTGGGTGTACAGGAGCATAATTTTGCAATGTCAAAAGTGAAACTTCTTCAAACCATCTCATCAACGTTGTATGATTGTTCATGAAAATAGCCTGCAGACAGGAAAGTAGCAGCAGCAGCAGAGGACATGCAGCGTCCACTGAAGTGAGCTAAATCAGTTCATGCATGTGCGTCATCATGCATGAATCTTTAGGAAGATTTCAGAATAACTTTTAATGCAATTGGAAACAATGCATAGTACTTTGGTGCAATATTTCACCTGATCTGAGCAGTGATGAGGAGGTGATTTTCCTCTCAGTGCATAAGAATGATGCAAGTGTCATGCAGGTGTTATAGATAAAAATGCACTTCCTCAGAAATTTAAAATGCCTTACAAGTACGATATATGATGGAAATAAATATCATAAAGTACTCTCTAACTTACATGGCAGGCATGTGAGTGAATATTATAGGAGTATTACAGTGTTAATCAGCCCAGGAAAACTTTAATTATATAAAAACAATGAGTCAGATAAAAAATAAACCATGTTTAAAAACAAACGCCACAGCACAACCAAAGTCTTTTCCGTTTTATGTCAAGTTCAGGGTTGCCGCGGTGAGGGGGGACTAGATTATCTTGAAGACAGGCGGAGGGAAACGCTCAGAGCGGAGGAGGCTCCTGGCGTAGGTGACGTCACGGCGCTGGCGACAGAATGTCTGAGTGAGGCGGGAGCGAGCTGCACGTGAATAAATCTGAGAAAACAGTGCGAGGAGGGGTGGAGATGATGGCGGTGGTGGTGGTGATGATGATGATGATGATGATGATGATGATGATTATGTTTAGGAATAGAAAGAAAGGCTCCCCTAACTTTTTTAGCTGAAGGATTCCCTGTAATACACGCACATGCGCGCGCACACACGCACAAAGCGACTGCACGCTCATATCACTGCAGTCAGGCCTCACGCTTCAAGGGAAGAGGCTGCTGGGTTTATGAAGACTATCAGGCTTTATGGCGTTTAATCTTATAAGAGCATAATAAACCTCTAATATTCTCATAATAGTTTACTTTGTATTATATGTATTATATATATTAATATTTGTACAGCGGCCGTCTTTATCTTGACGCTGGATTACTCCATGAAAAGTGACATTTACCTAGAGGCACTCCATTTTATTTCACAGGGAAACTACACTTTTACTGCACGACATTTATCTGCAGTTCAGTTCGTTAAATATTATGCATCGCAGTAAAATCACGTCATGTATCTCCATCTTCACCTGCTACAACATTAAGTACCAATACCACAATGTAAAAATACTCGATTACAAGTATATAAAGGATCTTAACACTTGTTCCACCACTGCATTCTATTTTTTACCATTATGTTTAGGGTGAGCAAGTAATAAATCCTTTATGTACTTGTTGGCCTGTACATTTGCTCTAACAAATACTGAAATCCACCCATAAAACATCCAACAATATGCTCCATAAAGCAGCCACAATGCAAATATTTGCATTTTTAACGTGACTAACATGAAGCAAATTATGTTTTACATCACATCAGTTCCCTGATGCCGTTGCTGGGATCGGGACTGTGTGGGCACCAGAAATGAAAATCAATTACTGTTGCTTATGTACTTTCTTTATCTAATCATTACGGTTGTATCAGTGGCAAAGAAGCTACCCAAACTATCACAAAGAGAGACTTTGATCATTCACACTGAAGCCTGTATGATTGCATCCTGGTAAAACAAGCAATCAAATAATGTGTTTCATATATATTATGAACACAAAGACAAAGAGGCTGCTGTCATTTCCCATCCTTAGACTGGCCAGTGGAGGCATTTAGATGACAGTCACCATTGTGGAGCTATCACACAGCAGGACACCAACTACTGATGGAGAAGAGAAAAGGCCAAGAGAAGGGTCAACTCCTTCCCTCTGCCGTCTGACACAGAAACTTGTACTACATTTTACTTTGTAAGCCAACCTTAGGTCACCTGTACTGTAGCTGAAAGAGATACAGTAAGCATCCTGCAAATGCAAAGCCGTGGCAAGACATGGGGAGATATAATGACCCTCGGGCAGTAAGATAAGTTCACCACAACCACCTGATTTCTAAATTAAACTGCAAACACATTGCAGGAATGTGGCAGACATCAGCCCTGCTTCACATGAAGCGAACCGAGTGGCATCAAGGTCCCGCTGCAGCCTGGAGACGTGACGCTCTGCGCGCCTCATGTATGGTCACTGCCATGCCATTGGCTTCGCTGGACCGTCCAGCATCCACATCTGGAATGTTCATCGGGTTCAAAGCTGACAAAAGATCATTAATGGTCACTGAAGTGTAGTTGCAAAAAAAACTGCAGTACATGACTGACAGACTGAGAATTGGAGGATTAAACTGTGAAGAAAATTAAGGTAAATTGGCAAAAACCAAGGTAAAAACCAAATCTCAGACAACATGTCAGCATGAAGTCTCTCTTTCTTTGCTGTCTATAACAATTCAATTTCCCCAGCATGGGATTAATAAAGTTTTATCTTATCTTATCTTATCTTATCTCAGTATGAACCAGAACTAAAAGACACCAACGTATAATTTTTATTTCTTGATCTGGAGCGAATGAACTGAAGGAGAGAGTTCCAGTTGTGGCTACTCTCTAGTCATTATCAGCCACGGCTGGATTATGATGCCTTTAACATCCTATCACTGTGGTTTAAAACAACAGGCACCACTCACCAGCTTCCACCATTTGCCTTAATCATCATCCTTTTGCAGTTTCAATGTATAAAGCCTCAGAGGGCTGTCCCATGTACAACATAAGGGATCCTGCATCCTTAGACCTTTGTTTAGCATCAGCATACATTTAATGACAATTTAAGAAAGAAGTACATATAACATATATCTTAAAAATGAGCATTTGAAGTGTGTGTCAAGTGTAAATGTCTTTGGGTGCACAGCCTGTACTCCAGCAGCAAGGGGTCATACCTAAAGCATTTCATTTCTTTTTCATATTGGCTCCACGAATGAGTAAGTGTACCTTTGGGCTTTGATTATTTTGTTACTCATACTGTTCCCAAAGCTCAGCAATAAAATGTCATGCTCCAATTTCATTTCTCATCCCGTCACCTAAAAATTTCTTTGGCAGAAAGTCCTGCTCTAGCGTCCAATCCTGAAATCACAATCACACTGACGGGCAGGAGGGACAGGTCGCTTCATCTAAAAGCAGAGCTCCGGTTCTTGAAATAGTCAAATACATCTCTGCTCCCTCAACCCAAAACAGGACAAGAACTACAAGGCCAAAACGTTGCATGTAGAAGGTGTAGACAGGACATTAACTTTTGAACCACTTAGTATTAGGCTCTATTAGGTCAGGGGTGATGAAGAGCGGGAGCCATTTAGAAACTTTGGAGCGCTGCCTGTCTCTAACCAGACGGAGGAAGGGTGAACTCACGGGTTCGGATTGATTACAGCATTAACTCCATAGACCTCCATGAATTAGCACGGGGTGGGAATTCTTCACGATGACTGACACACGTGTTTAGATGACACTCCTCCACACATGCAATTCATTTCGCCATCCGAGGGCTCTTGGCAGGCCCATCAGATTTTTTGCAGCAATGCGAGGCACGGCAGCAGTGCATCAGGCCGGCTCGCATTTCAAACGGGTGGCTCATTTGGCGCGGCTTTTTGCAAGTCCTTCTAGAAATAATGTCTGGGGTGGTAATATTTGAATGCTGTCTCCAGGGGCTCTCGGCTTTCCTCTTCTACCTTCATTGCACAGAGACAGAGGATGCACCAATCAGAGGGGGACACTAGCTGAAGTCCCACTGGCTCGCCGCTTGGTCACCGTATGATCAAGTTTTGTCCATTTACATGCAGTGAGGCTCGTTGAATGAGTCGCGTGCATGATGGGCAGGCACACGCCTTATCTGACACTTTTTTCACTGCCTCTCAAACACGTTTGATTGATCGTTCTCACAGGTCTTTTAGAGGTTTGATCTTTGGTCCTCTCACTAGACAATGCTGTAGTTCTAATCTAAACCCACTGTGTAAAATGAGACTCCCCTGAGGGCTGTGTCTGCAACCCCCCCCACCACCACCAAGCCTCACACATGCACACACGCAATTCTGTCCACCCCCAGCAAAGAGATTCCCCGCGCTCAGTATGGAGGGTGGTCTGCCCTGGTTTATTGAGTAGAAGTGTTGGAGTCTTGGGGAGGGGAAGTGTCTAACGGCAGCTGTCACAGTCACTTGTTTGATGGGACAGTTAACCCTAGATAGCACAGCTGTCACTCAAAGCGGTCGCGGCACATTGTGCACAAGGGGGTGGTGACACGGACTTCAACCAACTGCCAACGCTTGTTCAGGCCATGCACCTGTATCTTGTCCAGCTGTCCATCACTGTACAGGTGCGCCCTCAGATGCATTTCTTTTCTAAGGAAGTGCCTTTTCATCCTAATTATCCGATTGCATTTGAAGGTATTACCTGTGTTTGTGTGAATTTCCTTTCATTTTACAAAGACATGTAAGGCAAGTGAATTTTGAGGCTCTAAGTTGCCCAGGGCTGTTCTGCTTTAGAAGTGCAAAGCATTGGCGTCCAGTCCAGGGCGTTTCCCTTTGATTCATGAATTTGTGCTTGACACGTTCTACCTTTGAAGATCCTTCAGAGCTCAGCTGCTGAGGAAAGGCTTGCTGATACCTGCCAGGAGGGTTGTCGTATTTTCTTAAAGGCAACCTTTTGTCAGTTTTAAAAGAGATGGAACAGTCTGCAGAGTTATTTCGCTAACATTGTAAAGTATAGACTCGCGGATCCATGAGTGCGCTAGTGTCGCGCTTTGCTTTGTGTAGACATGAAAAGTATGTGGGTGCATGAAAGTGCGGTACCAGCAGGGGGGGATAATAACAGGATCAAAGCACGTACATATGATAAGTCGTGACAAAGTCCAGGAAAGAGGTCGAGGTGCATGGATGGTCAAACATATTTACAGTTTGAAGCTTTTGGAAAAAACGCTTATTTTCTTTTTTTGCAGTGAGTTAGATGTGAAGATCAAGACCACTCCCTTATCTGTATGGTAAATACAAGGCTATCATCCACCAGCTGGTTAGCTTAGCTCAGCATAAAGACTGTGAACAGGGCAAGATAGCCTGTCACCGTCTCAGGGTAAGAAAATCTGCCATCTTAAATCTATTGCATCTTACTATCTTATCTTATTAACTTACTTTAAGGTCCACATGCTAACATTGGTTTTGCTGAATCTCCTGGCCAATGATATTTCCATGCTGTGTGGAACAAAAATTAAACATTTCATGGGCAAATAGTCCCTAAAATTTCCCTGATGTGCACAATTTAGTACACTTCGGTATACAAGGAGACCTTTAACTTGCCTTCTTGTTTCTGACCCATTTCGAGACAGCAATCATAGCTGTAGTAGATGAGGAGGGATCACAAATATTTTCCCCTAGATCACACAAGGAAAGCTGTCTCCAGTGTAATGTCTTGCATCAGATCAAACCTGCATCCTGCTAACCAGATCATCACGCAGATGTTCCCTCTGTACTCCCAGGCTGAGGTCATACCTCAGGAGAGAAGGGGGTCTGTACATCTGGAGCTGGCTGGAGCATTGTAAGTGATAGCCATCATGACATCACCTCTTCCTGGTTTGGCCTCCAAAGACAGATCTGCAGGGCAAAAATAGACCGCTCCTCAAACAAAGCTGATGACTGACTGTTTGCAGCAAAAAATGATTACGCTAGCGGACATTTGAGGTCAGATGTCACAGAGTAAGCAGAGGAGCTGTGGATAATGAGATTCTGTAAAGCTCTGCTAAATTAAATTAATGCAGATATTTATATCAAACGTTAAACACAGAATGGGAACATTGTGTGTCTACTGTATATGGGACTGATCCATTGTTGGGTGTTTCTGGACAGACGTTTTGGACATTTTTATATTACATAAGGTTACATGTATACCCTGCATCATGTCTCCTTTGCATTGTTTCAGCAACACAAACAGGAAAATGATTTTCTTCTGTTTATTGCAAGCAAAACTTCCGACAGCCAAATTTGGGAAATCAAAATACGTGTTATTTTTTTCATGGTAGCTGCATGCAATGACAGTTTATCCACCAGTTTGGTCCAGACTGAAGTATCTCAGCAACTATCAGAAGGATCACAGACATTTATGGTTCCTGGAGAATACATTTCAGTAATAGTGATCTCTTAACTTTTCATCCATCACTGTGTCAAATTCTCAGTCTGTCCAGTATTTTGGTTTATGACCAAATAGCTTTGAAACTAACAACATTCCCGTCAGCCTCAGCAGTATTTTATGCTTAATGCTCTTAATGCAGCATCCTAATATGCTAAAATAAGATGTGAACATGCTTAACATTACATCAACCATTAGCATTTTAGCATGTGAGCATGTTGCCTCGCTGGTTAGCATTTAGCTCAAAGCACTGCAGCCTCATAGAGCCTTTGTAGTAATGCTTATTTTGATGTATTCTGAATGCCTTGTTACTGTTATGCTTTGATTTGAGCTTTCCTGTTTGCACCCTCAGATCTGTTTGCATGTGTTTATTTACATATATTGAGGATTCGAGATCTTTACCGGCCATTCACGTAAAAGAGACGAGTGCGGCTCTTTCTGGAACACAGCGCTCGTAAATACATAACAATGGGACGCTGTGTTTGTCTAACTCAATGGGTGGTGAGCTGGCGTTTGCCCTGCTGTGGTATCATGACACTATACGAAATGAATGCTGCCACCGCGCTGCAAATGTAGCTGTAAATCGCTTGCTAAAAAGGATTTTAAACCATTTTCTAAACCAGTGCTGACTTGAAACTATAACAAGAGCCGGTCACAGAGCAGCAGATGATGTAAAGCATACACATGGTCAACCTGGGAATTCCCTCCTCACACGGGGACAGAAACTGTACCCAGACACTGCGATGATGTCACCAATCTATAATTGATCCATGTGGTTACAGCTGTCATGTGATCAGGACATATATGTGTGTTGAACAGGGACAGGAGGAGGCTGATGTGTTTTATAGGGACTTTAACAGGACCAGACATTTACAGAACAAGCTCACTTAACTGCTCAGTCTTATTAGATAATCCTCTGTCTCACTTCCCATTCAATTCATTCCTGAGTGAACAAACAGGCTTCGCCCGTGTGCGAGCGTGGTGTCGTGTTGCTTTTCAGGCAGATGAAGTGCACCGCCCGTATCCTCCACCTACCTCCACCTTCAGTTTAAAGACTTGGCCCTTGGCAGGTGGCTGTGAAGGCGGGGACCCATCGATCACAGCCATTTACAACAGTCCTTCCTCTCAGGACACCAGAGAAACACTCAGCCCAGTTAGCTGCACCGTTGTTTGACCTGCTTTTTCTGAGGATTAGATGTTTTTCTCTTTACCAGGTGCATGAAAGTTCTGTCTCTCCACAACAAAAGAAATGTTGTCTTGTAGTAGCAGAAGGAATCTTGTCAAGCCCACTAAACATCACTTGTCCTCAACACCATCAGCCAAAATGATGTCCTTTTTAGTCACAGTGAATCCATTTTATCTCATGTGTCCTCAGTATGGACGGGAAGCTGATTTTCCAGAGCCCGGTTAATATTTCACATTTAAAATTCAAAGATGATTCAATGCACATGACTTCATATAAGCTATGAAAGTAAACACACTATTGCAAGACAGAAGACATCAAGCATCAAAAAACACAGGAAGTGTAAGTGAACCTCCAGCCAATCGAAAAGCTTGAGAGTCCTGATATTCTGCAGAATGAGAAATGATAACTGTATATGGCGTAGAAGACTCCCATAATTATTGTTTGTAATTTAAAAAAATGCATTTTTAATTAGTAACGATCAATCAGTCCTTTAAGGGTTCACGATTATGTTACCAAATCGTAATATCCATGTTTGGCTGCATAAACCCTAAACTTTATTATAATTAACAGAGAGTCCACGGACAACAGTCAGATAAATAGAAAATAAAAACAATCACAATAAAGCTTTTGTTTGAATGTCTCTTTAATCACATACATTTGTTACCATTTTGTAAAAATAAATGAAATAAAATGTGAACAAGCAGAACTGCCGTCAGAGGAGGAGCAGCAAATCTTAAAGTGGGTTATGAGCGCCATCTAGTGGCCAAAAGAGGTCAGTGACAGATTTTGCCTACAAGGCAAGCGGCTCAGTTTAATGTATAGTGAATGTATATTCAGGTACATGCCTTATGTAAAGAGATGTAATATTTCCACTGCTGGAAACACACTGAAATATCCATTCATAAAAGGCATAAAATTAACTGTAAAAAACATAATGAGCAAAATATGAAATATTTGGAATATTTAGAATTTTTTCAATGATTCCTGTACAATGAGAAAAAGAATTTGCATGATTTATGAAAAATTTGATTGACATCATTTAATTAAATTTGATGAAAAGAAAATAATAATGAATGAGTCGTGTAATTCCCTGCGATCGGCTGGCGACCGGTTCAGGGTGTACCCCGCCTCTCGCCCGTTGACAGCCGAGATAGGCTCCGGCCCCCCCGCGACCCCGAAAGGGATAAGCGGCATAGAAAATGGATGGATGGATGGATGGAGTCGTGTAATTGTAGGTTTTAATGATAAATGTGCATTTGAAGGCCTTGAAGTAGCATCTGATGGTCAAGGCTATGTCTTGCTATATGATCTGTAGTTTGAATCTACATCAAAAAGTCATTTGTTATAAGCAAGATGTGATCCGCGATACAGTTGATGAGTTATTATGAATCATTACAGAAGATTATTATTCCCATCTCCTTCACCCAGAGTGAATCAGAAAGTCACCCTATGTCTTCCTGTCATTTCAGTCCTTTTACTCTTTTTTTTTCACACTTTCACTTTAAGAGGAAATACAAATATCCTCCTCAGCTCCTTTGCTGCCTGTTTGCTCTCCTTATCCAGAGGTAAATTACAGCGTATCTACCTGCGAACATCACATTTTAGTTTCTAAATTAAAGGTGTTTGTATAAAAGGTCAGAAATCTGATAAGACAAAGAAAAGGGTTGGGTTTCTGTTTTCCTTGCAAGATTTTTTGTGAATTCCAACCAGTTGGAGGGTGAATGGGTTAAAGGGTGACTGAAGTTCTAGAACTGGATCCAAATATACTATTGGTTCCTCAAAATGTACGTATATATTTCAGAAACTGGAAACACTTTGCAGCTCACCCGTCTGTTTTCTTTGCACATCTTCCACTTTTCCACAAGATGTCAGTGTTGCACCACAAGCAGTTCCCATCTCCCAAGAAGTTGAGTCAAAGGAGCCTTTGAAAGTCTCTTGGCAGCACCTGACTCACAGCTAAACACTGGTACATTTGGATGGAAAATCAGACTCTCGCTCAGGCCTCAAGAAACATTCCATGTCAAATTATTTAAACTTTTCCGTCAAAATAGACTAAATTTTTTCGAGAACCTTTTCAACTGAAATGGTTTGCCAGTGATTCATGGAGCGAACATGGAGGCCAGTGTTGATTTCTATGGTGCCAAAATAGACAGAGTAAAGCCTAAAGTAAAACAATATCTCAACCAATGGTTCATAACATCTCAGCGATGGAACAGGCTGCCAGCAGCGGTTGCAGTGCGGTCAGGTTGAGGTGAGGCTCTGGGGTTGTCGGTTCCTCCTCAAGTTTAGCTTAAGTGGAAACTGAGGTTCGGTTTGGCGCGACCTGTGTGGCTTCAGAAATGGAGCTTGTCAAGCAACTTCGCATTGTCAAAAGATAATCTGAGCAACAATTAACGGAACATCAAAATATGTTTGCGTATAAATAGTGCAGACTTGGAAAACATCTTGTACCGTGTACCGCTGTCTGCACTGAATATGCAATCTGAGCTTTGCAGCCATAAAACAATTTCCACCCATTGAAGTTTTTTAGCGGAACACACTGTTTTCATTTCTCAGTTCCACTCTGAAAATTTAGAGTGCGTCCCCGCGGGCAGGGTGGGGTGGCGGCTAGGCAGAGTGAACGGGAAGGTATTACACAGCATGACTACAGTCCGTCTCTGTGTCTACGTCTGTGTTCCCCGACTACTGCCCTTGTGAGCTCACCGGCCACTGACAGGGAATTGGCTGCAGTCTGCTCTCACTGAGTGATTCCCCAGTGGGACGACCTGCCAAGCGGCGAGCTCGCCAGCAACCCTCTCATACATTCCTCAACCGAGCGGCCGCTGCCAGCTCGGCCGGTCTGGGTGGGTGCCACCCAGTGCTTCCTTAGCTGCCCCAGACACCTGAACTAGCACAGGAGTGGACGCGAAAGGCAGAGAAACAGGGATAGCTGGACGGGTGCACGGTGGGAGTGAGAGCTATGTTAAATAGCCAGCAAACAGCCACTGCAGCTGTTGTGGACTTTTCCACAACGATTCCACTGTTCCAGCTTCCAACACGGCGCTAATTAAAACGATGCCCATCCCTCGTCCTGCCAGGACTTTCCTCACATACGTATAAGCACACATGCATTCAGACACATGCTCTATCTCAGATGTATACACACCCCCCTTAGAGCCAGAGCTCCACTGACCACACTTTCTTGTGAACAAAATAGCCACTTTTGTCCTTTTTTCTCTCACTGATTTGCAGCTGCATTAACAGATTTTTGGCCACTTGGGGGCAGCAGAACAAGCTGTAAACACAATACTGATATACTATGACATTATGAATTGTGAACGTTAGCAAACAATTGCTAATTCACTCATTTAGCAGATGCTGAGTCTCTGAATCTCCTTTTAGCTCTGTTTTTTGGTTTCCACCAAGTCCTGCAGGAAACATGTGGCTCTTTAAATGCCAAAGGCTCCTTGTTGTTAACTCTGTCAGTGAGCTGTTTGGTGCTAGCTGTATCAGAGTTTTTTCACAAAAAAGAAGAAAGCTGCCTCGGTGTATAAAAATACGATGAGAGCTGTGACCTAACAGTGAGGTTCTTGGCTGTCAAACAAACATAATGACCTGAAAGATGCTAAAGCGAGACTTCTTCTTCCAATCACGTGCCCCAAAATAACATAATATTTACGTTCAAGCAAAAAAACCCTCTAGTGTCCATAGTTATTATGACAAGAGCAAAGGAGGAAGTAAGATGACAGCAGGGAGGAGGTCAGGGTGGACGGACTTTAAGACAGGAAACCGCAGTTCGTTTCCTGTTTCCAGCCTTTTTTTTCCTGTTTCCAGCCTTTTTTTTTAAAGCATGACCACGATCGTTCCTTAACCTGAACCAAATGTTTTTATTGTAACCATGTCAACCAAAGTCCTCAACAAAACAGCCTTTAACGAAATATTCATTTTTAACCCGAACCAGTGAGTTGTTTTTGCTCCTGAATCTAACCAAAGCTTAACCACGATGTTTTTGGATCATTAAATTAATACATGTTTCAACAGTGATTTGTAATGTTTGTGCCACCGCTGACAAACGCTGTCGTCCCGCCAATAAGGGCCTCAGATCAGAAGACTTTTCTTTCATATGTGTCATTCTAGAGGGCGTAAACAGCTGATGGATTTGTGTCATTACATCATTACATTTGGAGGAAATGCTCTGCAGATAATGGAAGTTAATGGAAGCTTAGTAATAATTTTGTAAATAGCGGACGGGGATGCATAACATTGGCAAACATACCAAATAATCAAAGGTCCCAAAAAACCTCAGTCAAGTCTGTGCTCTGGACCAAGGGATCATATATTTACATGAAGTACGATTATTTTCACCACAAATTCATCTGAGATGGTTTTTGATCAATATTTATTCCCCCAATGACCTTCATGATGGCTTTGGTGGCTTATTGTGTAGGCATGTATGTATTGCGTGGACTGCCATGTTTATTAATTTTTTGTATTTACTGTTGACTGTTGCCTGAAAGCCAATTGCAGCTCAGCCACATTAAAGCTTTAAAAATGTCAGAAAATGGCCAGAAGCCACGGCGGCATCTTCAAATCCACTTTTGCATAGTAACAAACAATCAATCGATGATAAGAATTGCCAAACTGACCAATCACGGTGACTCATTTCTGCGCAAACAGAAAGCAAACTCACATGTTGTAATAGAATAGAAATATATTTCTTTTTTTTTAGCCCTAACTGCTGCACAAAAGAGTAATGAAGTGTGTTGACTTCCAAGAGAAACCTTTGGTCCCGGCCACTTCCCCTCACCTTCTCCAGAGTGGACATTCCTGTATAGATTAGCTGGAAATCTTTCCTGTTCTATCGAGGATAATCCCCCAAACAAGGCTGCTCGGCCCTCATATTAAGAATGATTTAGGCACAGTGAATTCCGGTCAGGTCAGGTCTCCGCTTTCATGTTATGATGTGGCTGTTCCAGTTGTTATACTTACCTTGTGCAGAGAATAGGAGCAGACAGAAGAAAGGAAAGGGAAAGAGGGCTTTTTTTCCTTACTGTTCAAACAGAGTTCAAAGTCATCATGTGGATTTGAAACACGAATTAAGGTCACTGATACACAACTCAGCTCAGTCCATCTGAAAGGAAATGTGTGTGTGTGTGTGTGTGTGTGTGTGCGGAGCTTGAACGCGGGTGTCTGGGAGTTCAGTCTTTAAGACGTTTGAGGTCTTACAGATATTTCCACATCAGGTTTTCCTTCAGCCTCGCACACACACTCCCCACCACATAGCAGAACATTCATCAGGAGTGTATTAGCATGAATGAGAATTACAAGGAAGCGCGGGTGCATGCATGGGCTCTTTTCCCTCCCGGGGTCACACAGAAGAGAGTGACTCACATGTATTTACTCCACATAATGTGATTTAAAAGTGACTGAGAGGACAGTGCTGCCTTTAAGATAACAGAAAGCTTTAATTATCCCCGTAGCAGAATTGGGTATAGAGGGTTAGTTAAGCTGCTGTGATGTGATTCTATTTTCATTTCTAAACTGAAACAAATGAGCCCAGTTCATTTCTTTTTCTCCTTTTTGGCACAGATTCATGAATACGGGGTGCGATTTGGCAACAGAACCAATAAGCTCAGCTTTATTTAGTTCAGCTCATTTTGGTCAAATTCAATAGTGTATAAAAGAAATCTGGGAAGATTGCTGCAGGCAGCGAGCTGTCACACTCTCTCCACTCGACTGCAGATTTTGCAGGCAGAGAAAATGGCTCCCTAACAAGATTTATAATTTTACGGCAAGGGTTCAAGCTTTGGCTCATTCCCCCTGAGTGGGATTGGTCAGCATCTATAATTTTAATTCATTCATGGAAACACTGCACTGTGTTCCTCCTTATAGTGACTGTGTGTCAGAGGAGATGTGGGTCCAATAGGAACATAATACCAGAATTAGCCGTGGAAAAGCCTCCTCTGATGGAGCACGGGGAGAAAAGCCTGGCTTATTTCAAGCTAAAGTGAAAAGGACAGTATGGGCAAGACAGGGGTTTTAGTGGTTTTACAGTTCAGTGGTGGTGTTTGAAAGCACGGTCTTTCAGCAACGTGGGTGGCACGGTTGTTCCTAGCATCTCTGCTATTGTATTGTCATTGGCTCTATGCACTTGTCAGCATCACTGCTCACTTTCTCAGGATAAATGTTGATTTTGCCTTATATAAGGAAAGCCGAGGCAGCAGCGCTTTGATTCGTGAAATTGCCATGGCCTCGGTGTGAGAGCTCGTGTCACTGCTGATGTCCAAATTCCTCTGACATGTTTATTGTTTTCTTTTATTTTGTGGAGGCCATTCTGCACGGCTCCAGCGCCACTGTAGCTACTCCTCCATGCGAAATCTTGTGTGTTGTGTAAACAGAGAACCAGAAAATAACAAGCACAAGAAAAGGGAAAATTTCCACCCCAGCGTCGTCCTCCTTTTTCTCCCGAGCCCCCTTCAGTGTACCCACCACTTGTTGTCCTTTATTTGTGGCCTAAGTGCTTTGGCATTAAATCTTATTATTTTTTGGTAAATAAACCAGTTTCTGGTAGGAATTACACACAACTTGGTGTGAGGTCCTTTTCAGAAAGGGGCCTGGATCCTTTTATCTAAAATGTTTTCTATTTCTGCTTTTGTAAGACACTTTTGACTGCTTTGAAAGAGAGAAACAAGGTTTTTCTTGCGTTTCTGGGGGTGAGGTTGGGGATTTTTCTCAGCATTGTGGTGAGATTTATTCGAAGAGGCTGCATTTTTTCCTGATTTCCCTCTTTGTTCTCTGTAAGTAGTTCCAGGTCCCCCCTCACTCACACACACACTCATCTGTGTGTGTGTAAATGTGCATGAGGGTCTGCGATTTTGCACATGGCTGTGTGTGTGTGTGTGTGTGCAGCACATGTGTGAATGTGTGTGCGTGAGGCGGGGACTTGATGTGACACCTGCTGTTGGGATGAATAGGGTCAGTGGCAGGGCCCTTCAGCAGGCAGCAGCTGCTTGTTCTCACTGCAGCTCGACTCTCTCAGCGCTCTAAAGCCTCCAGGACCACAACCGAGGCCCTGACACGACACGCAGTGCCCCCTACCACCATCTCCTATCATTACAGTTATTATCTTCAAGCATGGCAATTCCCCCTCACCCAGGGTCACCATCTTAATCGTTGGGAAGGAAACGTAAAATTGGAGTGAAACATCAAAAAGGAACTTCAATTTCCATTCTTGTGCTGTGCGGACGCAGGAAGAGGTTTCCAGACAGCTGCTGACAGACAAAGATTCTTGGTATTCGGTTGGTCTGACCTGTCTGTGCTCTCTTGCTGTGTGGTAGTCTGCCCTGCGTGTGACTTAGTGGGTCTGAAAACATTCCCTGTGGCATGGCAGGGGAAGATAAACAGTGAGGTATGAAAACACCAGTCTGTGTTTGAAATGCCTCTGAATCAACTAAGTTGAATTTGTCATCTTTTTTTTGAAGGTTTTTTCATTTGAATATCAGAGAAAACAGCATCATAACAACCCTTTGCAGACATGTCATACAGCAGACTTACAGATTACAGTGAATACGTTCTGACAGCGTTTTTGAGTTGAGCGTGAAGGCAGCAGATACAGTATCTTACCTTATCTATCCACCAGAGGTCAGCCTTTTATTAACAAATTCTGAAGAAGTCTCACAAAACTGCCCTTTTCATGAAGAAAACTTGCACTTAACGGCATATTCAATAAATTACCAACAAATCATAAGCACTATTTGCGATTTTGTGCCGCAGTTCGTCGGACAAAGCTGACCCCATGTGCAGTAACAGCGGCGACGTTTCTGTGACGCACGGTGAAGGAAAACCCTCCTGTCATCACAGTCCATTTGGGCTGAAGCACACAAGCAAAGTGCAGAGTGTGGTCCAGTTCGTCAAATGAAGGGTTCCTTCAACAGACATCAAACAGGCGACTAATGGTGCTGGAGGTATTCCTGGTTTTTGCCTCCCCGGCTGTGAAGAGAAATAACAGCCTTGAACAGAAAATTGTTGGGACTTCACAAAATACTTGACGTTACAGCTTGTTCTGAAAACCATTTTGTTAACCTGAACACCTTTAATGTGTGTCAGTGTGTCAAGGGTGTTAAGTTACCCTTTCATGCTGCAAGTCTTTTTTCATTTATGAAGGTTGTAAGACTCTAAGAGGAAGGTTGAGCGGGCTTGGTCCTTTTCGAGAGTTTGTAGTTGAAGTACATGACAGCCTTGGACTGTGGGGCTCTCCTGGGCCAGCAGGTGCGTCCGTTGCCGAAGTAGCCCTCCAAACACTGACAGGTGTAGGAACCATCTGTGTTGACACACTGAGCGAGGCGGCTGCACCGGTGCGACCCGGTTAAACATTCGTCCTTATCTGTGGAGAGGAGGGGAAGGAGGTTTGAAATGTTTATACATGACGAATGCTTGTTATCAGAGCAGCGTTGCTTCACCGCTAAGTCATAGTAGATCAGAACGGAGGGTTTTGAGAACGGGCTGTTTCAAACCTGCTCGAGAGATAATTTAGCAATTTTTTGCAATGCACATGGTTGAAAACAAAAACAGCTCGTGGGTGAGCCCACAGCTGAGTGGGTGAGCTATGAGTGCTCATCAAATAAACATGGTCTCTGGATCCACCGCTGCCAAAGCACATCTTCACATGATCCCGCTCGCTGCCAATTAGCACAGATGAGGAGAACATGTGGAGCTGTGCTGCGATCCATTTAGTCATTTACAGGATTGGACATGGAACAGATCTGAATGTGGCTTGAAGAAATGTCATACATGGGCGTCGCTGTGGACTAGTGGTCTCAGATGCACAACACGTTGACTCTGGTGGGCAATATTTGAACACTCGAGCACATGAACGCACATCCTCGCACATTTATGAGATTTCATGAGAAACGTGAGCATCTGCTGAACAGCTACTGGGTCTGTGAGTGCTTCAAAAAGAACATTAAATCATTAACTTTATTCAAGAACCAACAATAATACCTCGACACTGCACCGAGCCGTGGAGCGTACCCATCACAAAGCCGTCTCGGCACACACAGACAAAGCTGCCGAACGTGTTCTTGCAGGTCTTCCGTGGTGGACACACATCAGCATCCCGCTGACACTCATCTACATCTGCAACACAACACAAACATGTGTCAAACACCAGCAACACATTTCATTGCACAACAGTCCAAAGTTTTGGCCTTGTTGTCCACACATCCCAGCCCGCCCTCACCTTTTTAAAACAAACACACGCACAAACCGAACCTCTCAAGGACAAGTTGCTTAAATGTTTCTTGTGTTTGCTAAAAACAATAATTACCTTCAAAAAGACACGAGAGGCACAAATGAGTACCTTGACCTTGCAACCACGTCTTTGTGCTGAAGCTTTGAAAGGTGCACCGCCGTTCAACAACAAGGAATGACCCAAATGCACTAATGTTTCGCAGAAGGAAGTCCTTTATGGCATCTTCTGGGCAACATTTACTGAAAATGACACATAAATTGTTCTCTACATTCAGGGTTTTTTGTCTTTTGTGTCCTTGTTTAGCTGTATGTCCTTTTTTCCTGTCCAAGTACATTGAGTGCAATGTTTAAAGCAGAATCAAATTCCTTGTATGTGCACACATACTTGGCCAATAAAGCCGATTCTGATTCTGAAATTCATCTCAAGCCAGTTGTGACCACAGAGAGTCCTTTCCAAAATAAGATTGCAGAAAATAAACATGATAGAAAATACCATCAGTTGGTGTACCTAATAAACTCGTGCATTTACTATCCTTAGCTACATGAAGAGAAACACCTGCAGGGTTTTCCACACTGCTTTAAAAACTGTTGTGCCAAAGCTAAGATTTCTGTCCCACCGAAAGCTCTCCCACAGTGTTAACAGCTATGAGACAGACTGTGGACGGCTCGCCTCATTACAGGACAGGAGGTGTCTGCTGCTCACTTATCGAGGGGACTTCAGTGCGGATGCTTTTCTTTACACAAGATAATTAAAGGCTTTTTACCATTGGGTGGACTGACCCACTGCTGGTAAGTTCGTTCTATGTAGTTAACATAATCTGCATGGGAAGCTGTGTGCATCACCTGTTCTGCAAACAAAGCCAGACAAAAAGATGTTGATGGTGGCAACAACAGCAAAGACAACAAAACTGAAGAAATAGGGGAGCCATGATAAGTAGGATATGCAGGATATGGCCAGAATTTTAGTTTGAAACGTTCAGATAAACATTATCAGCGAGTAGCAGTCCTGATGGTCCATGAATTGTGTTGCAGAGATAGCTACTGAAGTTAGCATGCTAACCAGTTAGCGGCGGCTCTTCCTGTGCCACAATACCACTTTGTTCCACAAGAGGCGAAAGTCCACTAGCATAGCCTCGTCCTGAGGAGCTATTGAGGAGGGTTTATGCTCAGTGGTCAAGAACATTCATAGTATTTTACAACTCAGCAGACACAGCATTTTGCTTTACAGCTCTTTGTTTAACATGTTTTAGATTAACCATCATGGAGTCACAGAGATTTAATGATAATATGGAGTTTTGTTTATGCTGCAGTAACCCATGCTGACCATTTGTAACCACAGCAAACATACAATAACACTGACATACTGTCACCTTTCAAGTGAATATGGCAGACTTGTTGGCAAATTCTCACCTATTTACCACCTGATCAACCTAAGCCTAATATTCACTGTCATTTTAACTCTGTTTTGATCTGAACCAACTCCTGAGAAAAATATGATGACTGCTTTGCTGCTAAATGGTTGCTAACTTTGTCCGTCAGCTCTTGGTGGTGGTTCTGGTGTTCACAGTTGGGTTTTCAGACCAAAACAGAAAAGATGTGGGCTGCAGAAAATCAAATTCTCTAAGGGCTCATCAGTATAAGCTGAAAGTTATGTCACCAGATACATACCTCTCTAATGATTAGTTAGGACTAAAGAACAACCCCTCCCAAACATGAATGGGATGATGATGATGTCAGACTGAACAATGAAGTGAATGAAAATCACACTGAAGATAAGAAGAACCATGAAAAGCACCAAATCTAAACATCTGAGGCGTGTTTCTGCAGCGATTCACCACAGCGATAAGCTGACGGGTGTTTCTGAAGAAGCATTACCTTCGCAGGTCTTGTTGTCAGCGGCCAGGTGGAGGCCGGGGGGACACAGACAGCGCACCGCTCCCCCCCTCTCCATCTGGCAACCAAACTGGCAGCGCAGGGAGAAACATGCGGCCTCTCCTGGAAGACAGACAGGGAAACACTGGCTGAGGATCGGTCAGAGAAATGGGCCACTGGAACACACACACACACACACACACACACACACACACACACACACACACACACACACACACACACACACACACACACACACAGTCATACCACCACACACAGCACACAACTACAGTCTCCACAAAACTGGGACCAGTAAAGAAGCCATAAACGGAAAATGGTCACAAAAATTGTACATATTTCACTCATTCATATTTTTTGCCTTCTAAACACCCTATCACCACTGAACTTTGCTATGATATCACTTTCTGTAATATAAACTGTTAATTTCTGTCATAAACATTTATGTTAGCCTGAAAAGGTGTGTAAACCAAGCACCAAGTCCTCAGATACTTAACCTCCTATTATGGTATAAAGATGGCAGATGGCTTCTTGTGGAGAACTGCTCCAACATCAGAAATATCATCTGTGAGCGTCCAGATTTTCTTCATTTAGGTTTTAGATACTGGACTGTAACTTTTAAATGTTCTGTTTAAACAGGAAATTACTCACTGGTGCAGGTGTATCCATCTGCACTGAGTGTGTATCCAGGTTCGCAGTAACAGCGATGGCTACCGTGTGTATTCATGCAGCGCTGGGAACATGGTCTCTCCAGGAAACCGCACTCATTCACATCTGGAGTCAATATGAAACATTGTTCAAGCAGCAGATAGAAATCCTTGTGGTAAATGATGCAGGAGCGCAGGTAATGGTTAAGAAATTAGAAACATAAGACTGAATGATTTGGTGCATTATGCTCTACCTTCATCACACTGAGGTCCTTGATACCCTGCGGAGCATAAACACTTGTCTGGTCCCACACATTTTCCATTTACACATGACTTCTTGCACACCGCTGTGGAGGATGAGAGACACAATAAAAACCAAATCATTCTAATGTCACCAAGTTCTGTGTTCTTTTATGTGCCAAGAAGGAGCATTCATTATTTTTTTGACCACTTAAAGGCAAAAGATAAAGCTGTTAACACAACATTGAGCTGTATCAAATCATGGTGGCTATGTTAGCAAACTTGTCTTTTTACAACGTTAGTTTTTTATATATGTCTTATGGCACCTTTAAAATGGTTTCCACCAATTCCTGGAGGAAATGTTGGATTCTTTAGGTGGTAAATACTCCAAAAAAATCCAAAGAAAAGAACCAGAAATGCATCAAAACTTCCTCACACTTATTTCTTAGTATTTGTTGTTTTGCTGAGATGCCGAACTGTGAACTGTGGGTAACGTGTCATTGTGCTGTCACTGAATCACAGACTTACGCTGACAAGTGTCGTTAACATTCCTCCATCCCAAACAACAGGAAGTAGTTTGTCCATAGCTGCAGAGTCCCGGCCGTGCACGACCCCCAGTGTGCTCCAGCGCATCCTCCGCTGACCTGTGGGGGCTGGGGCAAAAGGTTATCAGACCATTAAGCATCATCAAGCCTTCAGCGCTTCAATCTCAGCACAGAACCCACACAGACTGACGTCCTGCAGGAGGGTGAAACACACCAGAATCAGAAAAGCGTAGCTCATAAAAATGAGACTCCTGAATCAGCAGTTAGACTAATTTTATTCCAATCATCAACATCGTCCCTCACGCCAGAAAGAATCAAAGAATCACAGGTGAAAGATCAACACAAAGAGTGCAATGCACTAATTAATCTGGCAAACATACACAAGTCCAAAATCGCTTCACTCATTCGCCACCTCCTATGTAACAAACACTTAGCAGTTTACGCTATAACGAGCAGTTTCAAACACGTATTAATCATGGCCATTGTGCGTCATCGCTGACAGATTCCTATACAATGCTAATTTTCACTCCTATGTAATGTGATGCATTGCATTGTGGGACTGTTGCCTCGAACTTCATGCCATGGACACTTCTTCGAGGGCTCTATATGGTGCATTTATTTCATCATTGTCATCAGAATTCGGAAAGAGGCACTCGAAGAAAACGTAGCTCGCTAAGCTTTTAGACACAGTCATAGACTCCAGGAGTGAGAGTAAACAGAGTAAATACATCAGCAGTTTTAGATCACCAGGACATTAACAGTTCATGAGTTAGAGTGTATTAGCAACATGTTCCTCGACTGGTTAGAACAAAACTGATCAATGAAAACTAAATGTCCAAATCGCAAATCAACAGCTGTAATAAAAAAAAGCTAACTCCAGCTAAAAGTTGTTTATAATGGTATCATCACAACAATCCTCATTTCCTGACAATAAAAGCAACAAATGCATCGAAAATGAAAATGAATGAATAAAGGCCACTAAAAAGATATAAACTAGGGGTTAAAAAAGAAAGACAGAGGTGTGTTTTGATGCAGTCAAGAATGAATCTAGTCCACAATCTCATATTAAGGTAAATATCTCACGTACTTCATTGCCTACTGGATCTTTTGAGCACACTACTGCAGCTGTATACTGTAAGTTCTTATGAAACACCTCCCTCGTGCCCGTGCATTCACCAGAAAGCTCCTTCGACTCCACGCAGCCATGATTTCTCTCTCATTAAAATCTGCTGTCATCCACAAAAGTGTAGTAAACGACGTGGTCTGCAGAACCGTTGAACAAGCTCCATTCACAGCTGCTGTTAAATCTCCTCACGCTGCAGTAAGAGGCTATTAAACGATCACACTCAGGCCCAGTGGGTTCATTTCACATGATCATACTGTTCCGGAAGAGCCGCCATCAGTCTTTTAAGAGCAAAAAACAGATTCACTTCTAAAAAAAACTCTCCGTCTTACCTGTCCTGATGACGAGCCATAGATAGCGTAATGAAATGCACCATCACCACAAAGATCGTTCTGCTTATTTCAGTCATTGTCTTCCACCACAGCGTCCGTTATAACCCTTTAAGTTCATATTAACTGTCCTCCGAAACGGTCTCTCCGTCAACCCGTTTCCAGATGTGTGTTTAAAAGGCAGCTGTCGAGGTGTCTTCTGTGACAAAGGCTAAGGTTTAAGTGTGTGTTTGTTGTGGGGTAAGGCTTGGGGGAGGTAATTGTAGGGTGCTGAGAGTACGAGGTGTGACGGCTCACCTGTGTGCAAATACAGGGAGCGGGACAAAGAGGCAGGAAGAAAAACAAAGAAGGGAAAATACTGGAAGAATGGAGGTACCAAACTGAAAAAATCTAGTAGTTTTATTATCAGCTAGCAAGCTTAGTTCATTTTTCTGATCAGGACTTCTTGTTCATGGCAGCTTGACGGTTGATTGTTGACCTTAGAAACAGAGCGTCAAAGTCCACTTACTCACTTTTTCTGCTTTTTTCTACCATATCACAACGTCTTCATCAGCATCAGCAGACGTCAGGAGCAGTTTGAGGCTCCGCTGCCTGAGATGGAAAAGATAGATCATTCTCATGTCTGCAAGCTAAATATGAAGCGGGAAGCAGCAGACAGCTTTGACACAGCCACTGTGTTACTGAAAACGTTCAGCATGAAACTCTCCGTAAAACCACAAATTGTCAGACTTTTGTGAGGATTTAACTTTACAGATACATTTTGTTCACTCACGAGCTTTACAGGTGCTGGTGGGGAGATTTTTTTAAACTCTGGATAGAGCTCGGCTAGCTGTTTCCCCCCGCTTCCAGTCTTTATGCTAAGCTAGGCTAATCACCCCCACACAACGTGATACAGTTAACAGCTTCAGGAAAATAAGGAAGTGTACTTTGAGTGGAGGCTTTCAGCTGATCAGCAAAGAACTGTCACGCTCAAATTATATTACTGTTTCCTGTGCAGAATGTATTATTAGATTTTTGTTATTGTCTTTAATGATTTTTTTGTTTGTTTGTTTGTTTATTGGGCTGCATGGTGGCGCAGCAGGTAGTGCGCGTGCCTCACAGCAAGAGGGTTGCAGGTTCAATTCCTGGGTGGGGCCTTTCTGTGTGAAGCTTGCATGTTCTTCCCGAGCATGCGTGGGTTTTCTCCGGGCACTCCGGCTTCCTCCCACAGACCAAAAACATGCTCATTAGGTTGATTGGTGACTCTAAATTGCCTCTAGGTGTGAGTGTGTTTGTGCCCTGTGATCGGCTGGCGACCAGTCCAGGGTGTACCCCACCTCTCGCCCGTTGACAGCCGAGATAGGCTCCGGCCCCCCGCGACCCTGAAAGGGATAAGCGGCATAGAAAATGGATGGATGGATGTTTGTTTATTTTAATATTATACCCTGCATATGTGTTTTTTTTTTAACTAAACAATAATTCTTTTCTCTTTTGTCTTGTTTATTTGTTGCTCACTATACTAAAACTTACGGTAAAAAGCAAAAAAATAAATAAAACAGAGTAATGAATTGCTTTTCATAAAAAGTGAAAGACAGACACAGATGAGGACTAAAGTGTTTTCCAAAGGCTGGGACTGAGATCTCGGGGTCGGAAATAACTGCTGGCAGCCTCAGAGGTAGAGCCTTTGAAGCCTTAACTATTACCAGCACTGATCAGAGTGCAATCAGTTGTATTAAGCTCAAAGGCGGAGTCCATGTCTGGACGCCTGGTGGTCCGCTCACTATGCAAAATCGCACACACACACACACACACACACACACACACACACACACACACACACACAGTCACACACACTTGCCTTAACACTACATCTGTCTGATGAATGAACATCAGCTGCTAAAAAAGACTTTTATAAGTTAGCCCCCCTGCAGCTTCACTGAGAGCCCAGATCAAACTGATTATACTCATCCCCAACAAGGCCAACATTATTCTGCTTGTTTAGTCAGCTTACAGCAAACCAGACTTGTCTGTTCTCAATCGACACTTCCATTTGTCTCACCCCAAAACAACAAATGTCACATATTTGGCAGGTCCCTTCATTCCCATTCGGCTAATTATGAGATTACTGTGGGTAGGTGGCCCCAGGGTGCCACAACTGCAGAGGAGACCATAGCGCAGAACTGCAAACCACACAGTTTTTACATTCAGCCAATCATACTTGTAGAAGAATGTGAGTGTGTGAGGTGCTGGATGGCAGTGAAGAAGGTGTGGTTTAGGGTGTTTAAAACTTTTGTCTCAGTTCATTCTCAACTATGTCACTCTGTAGACGCGCACACACACACACACACACACACACACACACACACACACACACACACACACACACACACACACACACACACACACACAGACCCCCCCCAACCCTCCATCTTGGATGGTTTTTGTCAAATGTGTCACCACCACACATCAGCAAGTGAGGTGGAAAGAAACCATAAAATGGCTGTGCACGGTCTGCCTTGAGTTAGTGCCAAACCTCACTTCGTATCTGTCATAAACGATACAATTAAACTTAATCCTGCCTGCCAAAGAGGAAAGGAGTGAGGAGAGCGGAGGGAAAAAAGAAAGTGGCCGTCAACAGTAAAACGGGATGATAAACGCCGTCGGTGCAGGCGCAGTGTGTGGCAAGTGCAGGAGTTGATCAGGGAGCTGCGCCGTGCTCGCCTCCATCTGCCCGCATGGACTCGGTGGGAGCGGATCAAGATTTCAAGAGTGCGTCTGAGCCAGATCTGCAGATCCTCCTCCTCCCTCTCCTCCGACCACATTAGAGGTGTAACACACTGGTGGTCTTTGATTCCTCGACTTGAAAAGGGATGCCCCACAAAGAGATCAGATGTCATTTACTTAAAGCCTCTTCCCCACCCCCACCTGCTCAAAAAATATAACATATCCGTCATAAATGATGAGGTTGGAGTGAATCCCTCCATGTGAAAATAAGATTCCTGGAACAATGTTGGTGGTCAGTCACACAGGCCATAAAGACAGCCCTTCTGCTCTTATTAAATCCTACTTTTTCATATGTAATAGTGACATGCGGGTGTTCTACGTGACAATTCAGATTTTCTTGAGGAATATTTGCTTTTCAGATCTTGCCCACAGTGATAAAAAGACCACCAGTGCACTGGAAAGTCAAATTAAACTTAATTCCATAATTGCTGATTATCATTTTGGAGTTAGCCACTAATGGCTTAATTTGGACTTAATTGTCAAAGATCTGCTTCCAAAATTAACACTCTCATGAGTGTAGTTTTATTTTTCTAATCTCTCTGTTTTAATGTTTATATGTTGAAATTGAAAAGACACGTGGACATTAATCACACAATCAGCTGAAAAAGGAGACGATTCTGTACATTTATGCTGCCCGCATGGGTTTACTTTGATTACTTTTTCTGAATTGAGAATAAATCCTTTCAGTTTAATGAAAACACAGTTCAGGAGAGTTTAAGGAGTCTTCTGGAGTCAACATGGAGAGCATGCTTCAAATAAGAGGCGACCAAATGTCACAATGAAATTAGACTCGCAACGTGCTTTAAAAGCAACTTCTAAGGGCTCCAGTTGTTAAATTTCAGAGGAAAAATAAGTCACGAAATCCACAATAGCTTGTCCTCGTAAACAGGACGCCACTTGTACAAACCATTAGAATATATTCTTAATAAACTTTTTGGATTCCTGGCTGCCTGCACACTAAGCTGTTGAGTCCAGGAGTAAAACTGGTTTAGAGTCCCAAAGAGAGCAAAGCTTGTCAATGATCAAAGGTCAAAACAAAAACTTAATGTGGTTCGTTTTAAAGATGCTACAGTCACATACAACTTATCGAGTTTCAGATTAACGGATGCTTCATTTCTAAAGGCCAGGAACTAAAAGACTACATGAGGTATTGAAAAGGACAATGCATTTAAAGCACTATGTTTTATATTTGCATTGAACCCGCTCATACGGCTGCTTCTGTCCACTGCCGGTCTGTCACCTTCAGCTCTGTGGATGCTCTCTGCTCAGGAGCCGGCAGAGTGCAGAGGTGAACAAGAGACCGATACAGGACGTTTTCTGCTGTTTAAACCAGCAATGAATGAGCACTTCACCTCTCATGGCGTGCTTGACAGACACACTGCTCTGTATTCATTCATATGCATAGCTTCACGCACACATGAAAAGGTGTAAAAGAACATCTGGTTCTGATACACATGCAGGTCTACGATATGAATTTATGTATGAGTGTGTATGTAAAGCAGATATTGGCCCATGCCTGTGTACCTATGCATGTTTCTCTATTTCTTCATGAAATGCTAGAATCTGACATTTTTCAACCTGCTGTTTAAGACCACAAAAGCAAAATCAGATGAAGATGAACAGGTTGTGTGTAGTCTTTGGTGTGTTGTGTGTGTTAATGAGGACATGTCTCCTGCAGGAAAGAGCAGAGCATGAAAAATGAGACTTCCAAAAATCCAAAAAAGTTGTGTCTCACACTCATCGGGATGAATTGTGACCGTGCAGAGCTGATGTAGTTTTTTGGTTAATGCTTTTACCAGGTGACCCCCTGGATGATGGACAGTCTGGGGTCAGAGTTCGGAGAGGGTATGCACCGGAGTGGTCCAGGTGTGAGGGGTTAAAGACTAAAGGTCAGGGACGAGGTCAGCAGATGGGACACCTGCGAGGGCCTGATGAGGACAGCAGGGACGGCTGTGGCAGGAGGACAGAGTAGAGGATCTGAGGGGAAAATGGGGAAAAAGCTGCACTCCATATATCACCTCGATGTTGAATGAATTACTCTGTGATCTGTCCTTTCATGTGCGGGAACGTGTGGACATTTCTTTGAGTCCTCTCACTTTGTAATTTGCAAATTGAAATGATATCAGTGCGGTGAATTAATTTAAGAAACTCCAGAAATCAGGTGATGTTGTGCAACATGAGGATGATCTGTCTCCCTCATAACAAGAAAATTGGCAGGTGTAATTACACCTTTATCCGCATCAGCAAGTCCTCTGACCAGACTAAAACCGACAAAACAATTCATTTATTCTACTAATAGGTGTTGTTTGTGCTCCAGTTTCATGAATTGTTTGATTTGATTGTAAATTGAACATATTTGGATTTTTGGACTGTTTGTCAGACACAAATGAGTAATTTGAAGTTGTGCATTGGGTTGCTGAAAAGCGTAACAGACAATTTTCACCATTTTCCACAAAGACACCACATTCACCCATGCAGAGAATTTCAGGGCTCAGAATCTAGTTCAACGACACTTTGAAATCAAGGAATCGAACCCTCAACCTTCTGATCAGTGGACAATCAATCCCCCTGAGCCACAGCCTGCTAATACTCCCAAACTAACTGACAGGCCTTGTACGAGGCATATGAGTAATTCATGTTTTCTGATACATGTAAAACAGGCATGTACTCTCATTTATGACCCTGCTGATTTTTATGTCACAGTCTCTGTAATTATATATGACCATGCCCACAATTTAACGCCCTCCTTCCTCCCTAACTTCCTTCCTTCCTTCCTTCCTTCCTTGTCTGCTTGTGTAACAACCTCTTCCTGTCACCACCTCGCCATGCTTGTTAGGCTATAGCTAAACTGGAAGTACACAGTGTACAGAGAGGCAGTGCAGCCATTAGACACAGAGCTTTGGGGAGATTAGGATGCACACAGTACACCACCACCACAGGCAGCCTCTGTACCAAAACGAGGATTAGGGCTTTGGCAAAGGCAAGGCAGCGCCACAGAAGAACACTTAACCATGCAAAAGACGCCACAGCAGCGCCAACGAAAACTGTACACCATGTGTGTTTTTACCTGATGTGGCACTGATGAGAATGAATGGGCAATATTTTCTGAGAAGGAATGAGCAATATTTCTCGCTCAGTCCAATATTTCACCGAGGAGAACGGCATGTTTACTCTGTAATCCTCCATTTCTGGAATAAGAGCGACTTGATTTATTTACGATTCATTTTGGAGAGTGCGCTCCGACGCTGGAGTCGGAGTTATGGGGGTGCATTTGTATGATTGTGTGTGGGTTTGACTGAGAGGCCATTTGTTGTGATACCAGAGCCATAAACAATCAGGTTTTTTTTGTTTACCAAGACTCGCTTTGCCTTTTTGTGTTTTACAGTGGAAGTTGATTCATTAGACACGCTAAGAGAGGGTTTTTTATTTTGAATGTTGACTCATTAGAAAGCTTTACTTAATTAAGCTTCAACACTCAAAGGAATAGTTCAACATTTTGGAAATGCAGTGATTTGCTTTGTCACAGAGTTTGTTCCTTTGCAGTTTCTCATGTTTGTACATTAAAAGCACAGAATGTGATTTCTTCTTCAATCAAACAATGAAAACAAGTTGTGTGGGATCATGGGAATTCAAGAGATTTTAATGTGGAAATCTTACTTTTTATCTTTTATCATGGAGCTAAAGCCAGGAGGTGATTAGCTTAGCTTAGCATGACTGGAAACAGGAAAACAGCTAGCCTGGCTCTGCCAAAAGAGTCTACAGCCATGCTAGCAGCCGCACAGCTCTGATTGGACTAAATGAAGAAGTAATGCTGAAATATTCACAAATACAACGTCAACATAGTGATGTTTAACAGATATAACATTTACCATGTTCAGCATCTCAGTTTAACGTGTTGCCAATAAGCACTGAACACAAAGAACAGCTTCAGATTATCTGGTCCAAAACAAAATACTGATGATTTTATTAGAGAAAAAGACATCAAACACAACATTCAACACGAACATCTGAGCCAAATTTCATGGCAATCCATTCAATAGTTGGATGGATTTCACTAAAAGACAAAAAAAATGTTTTTGTATTGTGCACTGAAGGCAACATTAATCAAGCCAGTGATGGTTTATTAATTTCAAGAATAGCTTTTCTGTTGTTTTAAATTAACTTCTTGAATTAAGGGACCGGTGTGTCAGATTTAGGGGATCTACTGGCAGAAATGGAATAAACTATTCATTTACATTTTCATTAGTGTAAAATCATCTGAAAATAAGAAATGTTGTGTTTTTGTTATCTTAGAATGAGTCCTTTATATCTACAGAGGGAGCAGATCCTCTTCCAAGTTTCTACAGCAGCCCAGAATGGACAAACTAAACTATGGCTCCAGAGAGCACCTTTCACATTGAGGCAAGGTGGTGGTTGCATTCTGAGACATCATCAATCGATACCAGAAATCCCACGCACTGGATCTTTTTAAAGAGGTTCAGATTTTCTTATTTGATATTTCATGCTGAATGATAATTAAGAATACTTCAGATTGAAGCTGCAGTAGGATGATGGTCTGAGAAGATCTGCATGCAGAGGTGTGCTTTTGTCTCTACACATGTGTGCTCATACCTCTAGGTGTGTGTCAGTGTGTGTGCGCTATCACTTGTGCAAGACCCCAACCTCTTTGCTAGTGGCTTGTGATAAAGTGTTTGGCCCACACAGCGCAGCAGAGCGGGCCGTGCCTGTACAGATAACAAGGCGGCAGGCATCTGGCAGAGTTCACTGGCCTGGACACACAGAAGCTCGGACAGTGGGCTGATGCAAGCTATGGCCCCACTTCAGTCAGAGGAAACCACATCTTTGCAAGCACAGAAAACCAACTGTGCTGTACTTTCTTTTCCTTTCGCTGTTCCTTTTTCTCGCAGGGCAGGAAAGTTCTGGAGGGAAGTCAGTGTTTGAAGAGCAAATATGTACAAGGACATGGTCGTCAGATGATGCATGTTGGTTCCAGGAGCTAGAAAGTACAGATACAGAACAGGTCATTAAAGGCTGCCCTGCTGCAGTGGCCAGGTGCCTGTGAACATCAGTGGATGCTTAGAGTCAACTAGCCAGACCTTTTTTGGCTTTTCTCTTTGCTCGGCTCGCTCTGGCATAGAGACACACAAACACACACACACATACACACTATTTGACCCCGGTGTTAGCTCTGGTGTTAGCAGTAAGGCTGTGGCGGATGTCCCTCTGTTGACTCTGAATGATGTAAGCTCGAGATGAGCTCCGCAGATTAAGAGTGAAGGCAAACAAAGGACCCTGCCAAGATGAGCCGCAGTGTATACAGATTAATATAACAATACAGCCACACGAGCGCTGCCGTAAACCATTTGCATAACTCTTTTTAATGTGTTTCGGAAAATTTCCTCACTTTGCTTTGAGGGGATACCCCCACATGGAAACTTGTACCTAGGTGGTCCATTCCAGCCGACATCAGTTGTTTACCTTGCCCGGCTGAGGATCACAGAGAGGGGAAGCAGACAAAGAGCGATGTGTTGTCTTTGACAGCCGCATGCACATTCATCATAGATCAGACACACATACGCAGAAATATGTGATACATGCAAGGTTACACATGCACTGAAAGGACCTGCATGCTACTGTACACACGCTCACGGTAGCACATTTCACTCACACTTTTTATAGCAGCGTTTTTGTTGCATTTTTTTCCCCCTCAGTCAGGAAAGGCACCACAAGTGAGCAGGAAGACTCCCCGATATTCAGAAAGCAATATGACATGTTGAATACAAGATCAAGTGAAAGGAAAATTGATTAAACTCATCAGTCAAATCCAAGAAGCCTGTGTTTCTCTTGAGCTTACTGTCAAGCTAATGCAAGAGCCTCGACAGTTCAGGCAGTTTGAGGCAGTTCACAACAATAACTCATGAAAAACATGCACTTAAATGAAACATGCAGCTCTATATCTGTACGGCAATACTTCTGTTGGTACGCTCTGCAGTATTTTTATTGGTTGATAAAGTCAGGTCCACATAAATATACAAACACATGAAGGAGTTGTGGGATGCATGTGGGATTCAGAAGCTGACATTTATACTCACACACTTAATCTCCCATCAGTGTTGTGTGGTATCATTTATCATGGTTGCATTTCACCTCCTCTGCAGTACAAGGCGCCGCACTCCCCTCATTTTTTAACCACCCCTCACCCCCGTCACTCTTACCTGTCGCCCAGCACTCAGTGCTGCTCTCAGCCCTCTGTGGGGGTTTAGCATGTGTTAAGATGACAGATTGAGCCCCAGTGGGATCCTTAATTGCATCATTTCATGGATGCGAGTCAGTGCTGTGGTCCGGGAGAGTAAACAAGCTCTGAATCCAGGAGCAGAGAGGGAGGAAGGAGAAGGAAGGGGAGGGGGGGAGTGATGGAATGAAGAGTGGATGAGAGGTGAACGGAGAGGAGCCATACGGGAGCCGGTGGAAAGAAGAAAAGAGGAAGTGCTTCAGGATGGGAAATTGGTGTAAATAGCTGAGGTATTGAGATGAAATGAAGAAGTGTGAAATATGAGATAGTGGAGGTGTGAGGATGGGAAAAAAAATCTCTTAGGTAATAACAAAAGCTGACAAAATCCAACAGCCTCGCATAAAACCACCCAAACCTCCTCCAAGGTGGTCGGCGAGCGAGGTTTGTTTTGTTATGTGATAAGCCGAGAGTTAAGTGAGGCAGAAGGAAAAGGCAGCAGCAGCAGGCTGGTCGGAAAGTGTGTCTTCATTAGTAAGCGATCAGGGCCAAGGAATATGAGATTTCAGCTGCCCGTGCGTTTCAGCAGTAGTACTCACTGAGTCAGCCCAGAGTAAACACATGAGGTCACAGAATACACTACGCAATTAGGGGTGTGACAAAACCAGATATACAACCGGGGGATTGACATGCACACAGATGTGCACATGCAGGTACAGACAACCAGCACATTTAATGTTTACACAGTCCAGATCCAATATTCTCACATAAATCAATATGTGGGAACCTGGAGGGGCCACAATTCACATTCACAAATCACAAGAGACCAGCATGGACAAACACAGATGTTAACGCACAACATCAATCAGCGCTGCTCCCCCAGTGAGGATCCTTCCCTGACAAGACATCATGACTTCATGTGCTAACACATGACATCAAACTGAGCCGAATGTTCGACATACTCTGCATTTAACGGTGATTTCCACAGTTTTGTGGTACGGCGGTGAAGTGGTAATGTACAGTTAGATCACAGTGGAAACAGTTATTCATGGTGCAGGCAGAGTCAAAGGAGTCTGGAGGGGATGTCACGATCAGACTGGATGCTTGGAGACGTTTCCAGAGAAGTGTCAAGGGTGGACATGAGTGCTATCACAAACAGGGAGTCGCTGGAGTCAAGAGTTAAAATAATGAATAATGACGTGGGTTTGATAAAGGAGCGGAAAATTTGGAAAAACTTTGCATGGGTAGTGAAAGAAAATACATTAAAACATGGTGGTCCACATTTAGAATAATTTATTTGTGCCAGCTTTATTAAAGCCAATTTTGTGCAAATCTAAATGATTTATTTGAGTATGTATTTCTAAAACCTTGAAAAGGCAATTTAGCAATTAGATCATTAAAAGACATATTTCACACCAACCTTTCAAGTTTCCATGTACGGCTGGATAGAATTATATATGGTTTTTCCACAGCGTAAGTCATCCCGTACCTGCACTGTGTTATGTTTTACCTCCACGTGCACGCTGCACTTTGTGCTTATAAACCTCGCAGTCACAAGGGCACCTAAATATTCACTGAATGCTTATTTTTGGAGAATGCCAGTGACACAAACAGTGCTACACCTGGATGGGACTGCCAGGAAAAAAGGGTGTGAATACCGACGGCCAAACATGAGCTCAGGGAGGCTTAGTGAAAATGTAAAAGTCTAAAAAAGATTGGACACACGGTGACCTTACTCTCTTGCAAAAAGGATCAAATCGCAGCACCAGTGTGTAGAGATGGTGAAGCTATTTTTTTTTAAACTTATTTCTGTAGCTTTGCACATCCTTCTCATTGGTAGTGACAGGATTGGACTCTCAAAGTTAATTATTAAGGTAAACTGTTGCAAAGGCTCCATACAATGTTATACAGGCGATGATGATGAAGCATTTTTGTAGATTTGTAGGATATGAACGATTCAAATGCACAAAAGATAAGCAGGTGCATTTAAAAAAAAAAGGTAAAAGTCTCTGTGCATGAAAACAGATAAAATAAACTATGACTCCCATGGTGCATTTAGGTACAAATGATCAAACTGGCTGGCTGAAGATAAAGATGGTGCTGCAGCAAAGTGATACTATAATCTGACACTTAAAGCAGTTCAATTTCAGATTTCGGGTCAATTTTAGATGAATTCAGCAAACGGGGTGGGGCTTGTGGACAGACCTCTGTTGGTCCCTTTACCTCACTTTGAGAACCATCCATCCATTTTCTGTACCGCCTATCCCTTTCGGGGTTGCGGGGGGCTGGAGCCTATCCCAGCTGTCAACGGGCGAGAGGGGGTACACCCTGAGCCGGTCGTCAGTCGATCGACAAACAAACAATCATTCACGCTCACACTCACACCTAAGGACAATCTTAGAGTCACCAATTAGCCTGATGAGCATGTTTTTGGTCTGTGGGAGGAAGCTGGATTACCCGGAGAGAACCCACGCATGCACGGGAAGAACATGCAAACTTCACACAGAAAGGCCCCGCCCGGGGATCGAACCAGCGACCTTCTTGCTGTGAGGCACACGCACTACCTGCTGCGCCACCGTGCAGCCCACTTTGAGAACCACTAATCTATTTTTTCAGTATTCGTCTCAAATGTCCCAGAATTGGTGCATTTATGTGTGCAAAAAACAAATTTTTGCAGCGTGCATTGGTGGGGTGGGGGCCCCAGGGATTTCTTGCTTGGAACCCCAAGAGACCTTAGTAACGGCACTGTCAGCAAATGTGGCACCAGGTTTTGTTCCAATAGCAACTAACTACTGCATTATAAAATATATAAAATTTGCAGCCCTACATAGATAATCTGTCCAAAACGGAGTCTGGCTGTAGTTGGATAGACCGTCCAATCACATACGTCTCATGATAGGCGGTCATCATTAACATTTAGTAGAGCAATAAATAGTTAAAGCCTTGACGTGAGTGTCCAGTCTGAACAGTTGGTTCGTTGAGGACCTGTCAGATTGTCTGTCTTGCCCCATCGACATGATTTGGGACAGTGACAGTCCCACAGGACGTAATAGATTACTGCAGAATAGAAACAGGAGTAGATGCAGCTTGATGAGTTGTTCACTTTGGTCTGGACGAGCAGAAAAAGAATGACGCGTCTCTTTTTTAATCACGGGGCTATTGTTTCGTTCCCATTCTCTCCTGTCTCCTCCTGTTACCCTATAAGTATTGCTTGTGCCGACTCTTTCGCTCATGTATACAATATTATAGCATGCACTTCCAGCCATCTCAGTCCTACAAATATTTGGTATACAGGCTCCTCATGTTTATTCAAAGTACTGGGTTACACTGTTTGGGAAAGATAGCCAGACAAGGGCCCTTTGGGAAGGAAAAAGAAAACTATTCCAAATGAAAAGTAATGATTCATGCCACAGATAGTGTATAAACTCAAATATACGCTGGACCTCGCAGCACTATTGGACAGTTCCACTTTATGCAATTTTGATTGGATCTGAACATTGCGTAGACAACTTAGTATTGCATTACTCTAAATATGGCAGTGCGTGCACTGGTGTGTATGTGTGAGTGAGACCAGAGTGAGGTGGGTGGTCTCCACTCGCTATCATTATACAACACAAAGCCTCATTGGTATTTTGAGAAGGAAATTAATATTGCCATCAGCAGTGGCTCTTGCGTGTGTGCCCTCATGCGTGAACGTGTTTGTGTACTTCCGAATTTCCACTTCAGATGAGGAATTTTCAGGCTGAACTTTGGCATCGCTCGGAGTGACGCTGCGTGACGACACAGCAGCCATCTCGGCCCGCTCGTCGCCGTCGGCCCAGCGGGAGTAAAGGGAAAACCCTGGGCCCGCAGCCACGTTGGCCCTATTTAAACTTAAACATCTTTCTTTTTACTCTTAGAACCTGGCTGGAGGACAGAGCATCAGTGGAAATCCTGCAGCTGATTTACCAGAAATGACACAGGTCCCAGTATGGAGCCATGACGAAGGACAAAGATGTTGTACATCAAATGACAGATTACGTCTGATAAAATCTTTTCTGTATTTTCTGAATAATTTCCTAATAGTTGAAATTTAAAGTGAAGATTCTTAAATTGCCGTTTTTCTACAATCATATATCGAGTATACTGTAAAGACAGACAGGAAACATGGGGAGAGACAGACGTGTCCAGCAGCGATTACAGGACAGAAAAAAAAGCGCATTTTGATTTTATTGGAGCATCTCAAAGGGAAGGGATATGTTGAGATTTTGGGAAATTTGTGTTTCATTGCACAGAGAGATGAGGGGACCAACACAACTGTCAGATCTGTGCCATAAATATGAAGCTACAGCTAGCAGCTAGTTAGCTTAGCTTAGCTCAAAACATCTGAAATAAGGGAAAGTCTCTACCAGCACCTCTAAACCTCATTATTTAAGGTTATATTATACAATACACTATATTTCGTACACATCCTAAGTGTAACAATGACTTTAAAATGGTTTTATGGGGTTTTATGAGCTGGGCTATTTCTTGACAGAGAGCATCAACTTCCTGGAGTATCCGCTGGTTGCCTGGTAATGTCACAGTGTTGACAAAAACCCAAAGTGAACAAGAGGTCTAGAGGTCTGGGTTGGTAGATTTTTATTTATTCATTGATCTTACATTTAGGCAGAGCCACAATAGTGTTGTTTAGTCTTTATGCTAAGCTAAGCTAACTAGATCCTTGCTGCAGCCTCATGTAATGAACAGACTTGTATCAACCTTCTCGTCAGAGCCTCTGCACGAAAGCAGAAAAGTGCTGTTGACTTAAATGTTGGGACTGAAAGTTAATTCTTTACCTTGAAAAAAGCAGCACAGCTCTCGATCATATCGCATGATCTTCCTCAGTCAAAATGGTTTATCCAGCCAACGCTAGCCGGCATGGACACGTGCTTAAAGCTGGAGTTAAATATAACGTCTGTCACGTTAAAGCCCTTTCCAAACAAGTTCACAAAATGCTGATTAAGCCTTTGACGCCCGGGTAAATCTCTGCTCCAGTACAGTGGAAACTATATCGCCATTAGCATGTGGACAGCGTTTATGTAATTACTCTCACTGCCAGAAGGGGGAGACAAACGTTTGCAGGTTTAAAGTGTTCAGAAAAACATATCTGCTATGAAGGTCATGTGAATGAAGTGTGAAATTTGCCATAGGAAGAAATATCGACAGTAAAGGGGAGTAACTGGGAAACTTCTACTCACTGCAGTCATTAGTGTAACCTGGAGTCCTTTTGACAAAGCAGGAAGTCAGTTGGACAATTTACATGGAGGCGAGCATAAAATTCAAACTAGAGTGAAGTTTATAATGATGCCTGAATAATGAATGAATATTTTTATTAAATTGAGCTTTTTTTCAGTTCTAACTTGGACAGGAAACATCCTCGGAGATGAACCGAAAATCAAAAACAAAAGAGACAAACATTTCAGACATGCTATAAATTTTAATAGACATATTGATATTTCTGTAGAGAAACAAAGTTATCCCTAGTTTTATTTACAATACAGGAATAAAAAAAATTGTCACATACAGTACAATGGTAAAAACAACATAGAGAACTTAAATAATTATTTTATTTGTGTAACTACTTAAATAATGAAAATGGTTATTCTATTCACACCACGCCGTCTCAGCAGCTACAATGCAACTTTCACATTAAGTGCTAAAAAAAATTAGAATTTTCCATTTTACAGCATGAATTCCATTTTGACCAGGTAGAGTTGATTTATTTCAGCAAACACAAGCGAGGCGGGAGATGAAGGACGAGTACACCTTTAGGAACTTCGATTCACTGATGATACTTGAAAACGTGTTTTTCAAAATAAAAGCAAAACTGTGACTGTTCGCCTTCAAAGCCGTTAAACATGATGACTGATGGCTCTGTCCAGACTCATTTTATGCAATTTAAATGGCAAAAGATCAAATGTGGAGTTCTTAATAAGATGTGTTATTAGTTTAAGAGAGTATGGACATGCGTGCGTGCTGTATATGCCGCATCTGTTTGAACTTCAGTCTGGCATCCGAAAAGACAAAACACATTAATGTGGCTCCAGACAATCCCAGTCTGTGTTTAACTGTTTTCTGACTGCATGCGGGAGTCAGATGCTCATTAGAGTGTACCGTTCAATCTTATGTCCATTAGACGGATCCTTAGGTTAATCTCAAGTCTGCTCTCCACAGATAAGATCTGCCTGTGAACTGCTTCCACAGTGACTTGGTGGCCCGACAGGATCTTTGATCATCTCGCAGCGGAGACACATTTCAGACAGTGGTAATGAAACCACGTCAGGGAAGAGAATTAGATGGATTCAGCCAACTGCTGCCAATTACTCTATGCAGGCACAGACATGCATCACTTTTATGCACCTCACGTGTCTTTCTTAACAGAGGAAAAAGCTGCATATGTATAAGTACAAGAACATGAAATGACATGAACTGACAAGCTTAGTGTAAAACTGCTTTCTATAAACACCATTCTCTCCCATATATTATTACGCTTAAAAAAATAAACCCTCCTCTATGATAACAATAGTAATGCTATAGTTTTTTTTTTGTTTTTTTGTTTTTTTTTGCAATGCTAAGTAGTACTTAGGTAAGCTCTATTGGAAATATACATCACCGCGCAATCTCTTCCCTTTGTAGTTTTGAGTTCAGGTTCAGTGTGTGACGCAATGGAAGGAGCTTGTCTAGGAGACCATACCTGCGATAGTGTGGCGTGTGTGTGTGTGTGTGTGTGTGTGTGTGTGTGTGTTTGTGTGAGTGTGAAACTACTCTCATTGCGCTTTTACTGACAAATTCATTCTGAATAATAAAGTGAATGAAAAAAAAAAAAAAAAAAAAAGAATACAGTGCATGGGAGCCGGGGACTCCGTTCAGATTGTGTGAAACTGGCTTTGACGAAACGTCGCTCAGTCGCTGCTGTTTCTGTGTCGGTAACAGTCCTCTGTTGTAGATCCATTCTGTACATTGGTAGCGAGTGAGTGTTGCAAAACGAAGTATACATACTGTATACTGTTATAGCTTTTTATGACAATGTGCCCACAAACTAAATACAACATCATGAGTGAGACAACATGGTTCATGTCTCTTGTATTAGTGCCTTTAGAATAGTATAGCACAAAGCACTGCAGGCTCTATGTGACTCTCATTGTCTGAGTGTTCCTTCAGTCTGTGTATGTCGACGTCTATTTTGCTGGGTTTTGAATGGACCACCAACTTGGATCTCGAGCCACGCCACCCTTTACAATTTTGACTCCTTAAAGGACCGCTGAACAAGCAGCTGTCGCCAGTGAAAACGCCTCGCACTCCATTTTTTGAGGGGTCTTGCGTAAGGCGACAGATCACCCCTGAAAAGATCCAAAGTCTTGAGTTAATATGGTCTGTTCCTGTGGAGTTCCTGTTCGTGTGGAGTCGGCCGTGTGCGACAGAGGAAACGTCTTAGTGGAACTTCCGTATCTTGGCCATGCTTGTCGATCGTCTCGCGGCTGTCTGCGGGTCAGTGAACACGGCTTGGATGCCAGGCCTGGTGCTCAAGAGCGAGTAGCTTATAGGCGGAAGAGGAAGAGTTCGGTGATGAGGATGAAAAGCAGTCTGACGGGGATCCTGTGGGTGTCTCTTTGTGTGTGTGTGTGTGTGTGTGTGTGTGTGTGTGTGTGTGTGTGTGTGTGTGTGCATGCCTGCGAGGGTGTGAGGGAGATTAAGAGGCCATATTAAGGACACCTCGTTAGAGTCTGCTGGTGGTGGTAGGTAGATTTGTGTCAACTTGAGGATGACAGCGGGGAGCAGCCCCCCTCTGCGCGCCCCTATACGATGTAGCTGGTCAGGTCCAGGAGGTACGAGGTCATGTCGATGATGTGGTCCAGTATGCCGTCTTTCTCCTGGTCGTTGGGCATGCCCCGCTCGCTCTTCTCGCACTGCGCCCCAGAGTAGCCGCTCTTACACAGGCACTTGTTGGGCTCCATACACACTCCTCCGTTGCAGCAGGCTGGTTCACATTTGGCTACGACCACAAAGAGAGAGAGGAGATGAAAACAGTGAGGTCTGAAGCAAAGTAAGAAAAGATGACGCGAAAGATCAAACAGCTTCTTCGACGATTTTGAAGAAAAGCTGCGGCGGGCCTACTGTGCATGTGCATCGCTAAACCTCGTTCACACATGCGGAGAGGAAAAACACATGGCTGTTTGTACAGATGATACCACTCGTGAAGCAGCGCACGCAAATGTACTGAAAGGCACTCACCAACTCGGCAGAAGGGTCCCTCCCAGCCGGGGCTGCAGCAGCACTTGCCGGTGGGAGTGCAGTGTCCGTTCTTACAGTGTCTGGAACAAGCTGTCATCAGCAGCTCTGGAGGCTCCACCTGACGCTGGCACTCCTTCGGGGCATGAGGCCTGCAACAGTTGTTAGAAGGAGGGAAGGTCAACATGTGGGGGACACAAGCGTGCTAACGAATGACGTTAGCGCAGAACTGAGACACATTAGCAATCTCACAATTGAAGCTATTTAGGGAGTTTAATTTAAAAACATCAGGTTTAGGAGGATTTTAAATATTGGCAGCTTCATGACAAATAGTTGGGATGTAATAACAGTATGTGCTAAGGACCAAAATACTGGTGGTCATCTTTCTGGCTGTCTAAATGGTAGTTATACTAAAAATAAAAATCTTTGGCTTTAAGGTCACAAAGTTAACTCACGTCTTCATTTTTCTAAATTAGGTTCAATGTTGAGTTTACATCCAATAATATTGGCAAAATGACAGAATTTGGATATCTGGGGTATGCCATTCCAGTCAAACAGTGAAGCAACAGATACATCCAACAATAAGAAATGTACTGTAAAAAATAGGTGTGGTGTGGTGTGAAGGTGTGGACTGTTACCATAACTTAATGCTTTGATTTCATGCTGTGAGACCAGTTTAAATTCTTACTACTTCTCAGAGTTGTGTTCGGTTAATCAGCTCTGGATTCGTTCTGTGTTCTGCCAAGTGGAGAAATAAGCAGGACTGATCCACAGGTTGTTTTTAGCATCGGCTGGTTTCCTTCCTCTTTACGTTAAACAAGTCCATTTTGAGGTTTTCAGTGAGAAGTCACACCCAACTGACACACACCACTTCTTATTGGTCAGATCACAGTTTCCACAAAGTTACGTGCAGAATCCATTCATACATTTTTAAAAAACATGCTGCTGACAGAACAAAGAGCAGGAAAATTAAACCCTGGTCCAGCTCGTTCCCGCTGAGGCACACAGTAATACTATACCGCGACTTGTGGAAGCACTGTATGAAACATGTTCTGTTTACACACTTCATTTTGATGAACTGTGATAGCTGTGGCCATTTGTTTACTGTAAAGCTATTTTTGAAGAGTACAAGAAGGATCAACAAGTCAGCCATCATATGTGTCTGTGATGACAGATGATCCGCGGGGCGGTCAGCTTTTGTTGACACAGAAGTATGTAACCAAGTGGGACAGTACTTCTGACGTGATGCACATTAAAGCAGAGATTTTAAGCTCTGTAGCTATCTGTAAGCACATGTGTCTCTAGATCCTATATTCTTTCCATTTTCCAATGATTTGTCATTGAGGCATTAGAATTTTTTCTGTATATCATCAATTCACAGCGAGTCAATCGTGAATCCACGGCCGAAGATGGATTTCAACTGTACAGCTGGGACGAATTCCACGTCAAGTGTGGTGCTTTTATTGTTTTGACGCATGTTTTCCTTAAATTCTCCCTACTTGAAGAACAAAACAACACATAGGGTTAACGCGGGGCTCCCGCAGATATAAACATGATCTGGAAAATGCAGACACACACAAACACAAACATCTCCACACCATATGCGTGAAGTCTGAACACGAAAGAAACATATTGTGATCATTCCATATTAAGACAAACATCCAGACACGCACATCAGCAAATGGGCTGAAACTGAATTTTTTCATATCACGCTCTACAAATCTGGAAATAATACACCGAGTGCGTAATCAAGTTCAAATGTGAAGCGTCTGTTAGCGCCTGTTGCCCGCTGGCCCACACACACACACACATATTTGTGTGTGTGTGTGTTTGTGAAAGAGAGGGAGAGATATAGATGTGTAAACAGTCTGTTGTACTGAGGTAAAACGCTACTGAGGCAACACACTTTGCGCGCACACACACACACACACACACACACACACACACACACACACACACACACACACACACACACACACACACACACACACACACACACACACACACACACACACACACACACACACACACACATTTTTATACACAGACATGGTAACTGGACTCCTGTGGATTGATGCTGGTATGAGTGGTGAGGTCAGTGAGTGTGTTTACTGTATATACTGTATGCTGACTCCAGGAGAGAGCCGACCTCATCGATCAAGGCTGGAGAGGAAAAATGGACAATCAGCAGCAGAAACCAAAACTAGGCTGAGTTTAGGACATGTGACCATGACGATTCTATATTAAATCTGAAGTTAGTTAACCGTGCTTCACTCTTTGATGCTTCAGTGTTCTGCTGTGGGGAAATGTCGATGGGTCTCACCTGTTCTGACCTGCTATACAGGACTGACTGCGCTGGAAGATACACATCTCAGCTTTAAGTACTAATCTGCCAGCTGGCGGATAAACGGCTGTATTTATCTGACTGTGCGACGCTTTCCTTCCTATTTAATAAATGTGTTTCCAATGTTCTGACAGACACACTGACTGATGGCAGTGACAATACTGTGACTGTGTGTGTGCCTTAACGTTGCTTTAAATTTGGAGGATGGAGGGGAGGGCGGGAGGAGGGGGGTTGATTCCCATGCTCCCATCAGCACCCAACTCCAGACTCCATCCGCGCTGGCTTTTGTTGTTGCAGGCTGCATGTAGTTAAAAAAGAGCGAAGGAGGGAAGCAAACAGAAAGAGAGGGAGAGAGAGAAAGAGTAAGAGTCCCTGGAGGATTGGGGGGTCTATAGCTAACACTGTTAATAGCAGGCAGGGGTCAGCAGCGCTACTAAACAGTCTGTACGACTGCCAGGGTGGCTGTGAAAACAGCACCTGCTGGTAGCGCCACTTGACAAAGGCAGCTGGGTCAACAGCCACTGTGGGAATTTATCAACTTTGGGAGGGGTGGTGTATGTGTGAGAGCGAGGGAGTGGGAGAAGGGCGACAGCGCTCGCACATGAGGTAGTTACATGCACCGAGGGAGAGGTGATGATGACGGCGAAAATCAGAAAGCTGCATAAAGCGCAGATCGGGTCGTAATTAAAATGAAAGCAGAGCGGAAAGAGAGCAAGGCGCACTGAAGGCAGAGAGGAAGGAAGACAAACGCGGGTTCAGAGCGTCGCTTTGTGCTAAAAACTGAACATTAACATATCTTAACACTGACATGCATTCAGGGCTGCGCCATCAGAGCCGTGTGGATGCTCTGCCTCAGATTTGTTCCCGATCGGTTTGATTACTATGTTTGTCAGTGTGTGTGTGTGTGTGTGTGTGTGTGTGTGTGTGTGTGTGTGTGTGTGTGTGTTTAGCTTGTTGGCTCGCAGGGCCCGTTTGATTGACGCGAGGTATATGTGAGAAAAGGGCTGTGGAGTGGTGTACATTGTGTGCCCTAACAATGGCTTAATCAAACGGCCCAGTGTGGTCTCTTTTGCTGTTTTGTCATCCGACTCCATTGTTTGGGGGCTTCTTTTGTAGCTTCATTCCTTGTTTTAATTGTGCAAGAAATTTACTGTGTATTGTAGGAGCCAGGGCTATTCAGTGCGACTGGCAAGCAGCTTTGTCAAGGGGAGGACCACAGCAGAGATGTAGGAAGATTTAGGAGGGATAGGAAAATAAAGAAAAGGCTTTTTCTGCAGCGTGCTGGGGGCTAGCGTACCACACGCTCACACAGGCTCACAGATGTGCATGTTCGCGTGTACCCACCACCCACACGGCTTATATCTGTACACACAAAACACAGAGAGGCACACATGCAGATAAATATATCCACAAACGAGCACCCGCAGTCTCCTTCTGCTGTACATGCAGTGATTTGTGACTTCCATGGCTAATGCAGTTCATAAAGGAGGTCCCAGGACCCCATTCGAAGTTCACTGTGTCTTTTTAAGGTCTCCGCTCGCTGTAATTCAATCAGCCCAGCCTGCAGCTGACAAAACCTGAACGTGTGAAAAGTCCTCCGTAATACTGCTTTCCCTTCTTCTCTGTGGAGAGGTGCCGCAACAGTAAACAGAGACGGCAAACTGCATTCGACAGCAGAAATCAGCAGGAGGGCTGGCGCTATATGTTTCAATTAAGCTGCTGCCAAAGACCAACTGTAAGAGCAAGGCTGATTCTGTCCAAGTGCATGGACGGAGTGCAGCATGTGCCTTTTGAATTATGTTATAATAAACATGCACTTTACTGTTCGACTCCCATGGCGTATTGTATTTACACAGAGGGGCTGAAACAAATCCCGCCTTGTGCTGTATCATAATATCTTTGTTTGTTAGTGTGTTTCTTCTCCAGCATTATTTGTTCCTGGCATAAATATAATGCCCCCACTGTGTAAATAATTATGTTATCAAATGCAGACTCAGTGGGACTGAGAAGTAGCTCAACTTGTGCATGAATACCTGCTTACAGTGTGTGTGTGTGTGTGTGTGTGTGTGTGTGTGTGTGTGTGTGTGTGTGTGTGTGTGTGTGTGTGTGTGTGCAGTTAATCACAACTGGACTGAAGTTTCACTCAGTTTGAGGGCTAAAGCTCTGCTGTTTGTTTGAGGCTAATATAAGAAGTATTGTTGAAAAGCATAAGAAGATGACATTATTTACATATTTTACTACATATTCTAATACGACAAACATTACTCTATTATTTATGTTTGTTGTGTTTCCTTTATATATTGCCTTGGATAAAACATACATGCATGAATGCCCATTCTTATGACATACGGTGAAGGGAATCTAAGCTCAGAAGTCCATTTCAAAGCATTCAACTGGTCATGATATAGAGAGATATATGACTGGAAATGTTTCTATCTGGCTGCTATACCACAAACAAGCCACGTCTTGCCCTCTGTCTGTCTGTCTGTCTCTCACACTCACATCCACCCTCACACCACACACATTCAGCGTGTTTCAAAATGCATGGTGGCCTATTTATTATTGGAGGGGTACTCCAACTGACAAACAAATACCTAGAAATGAAGTCATCTGGCCAGGACATGTTTACACAAACACTGCTGAGGGATTTTATGGCTGATGTTTCTCTGTAAGCCTTTACCGCTCTCCCTAACAGTTCCTCTTTCCCCTCTCTAGGTTCCCAAACACACAGTTGATCAAAACACAGCACTAGATGCTATACTGGACCACAAAAACCACCATATTCTAACACAAATCTCTTTATGTGAGGGCTTTAGGGTCCAGATGTCCTCGCAGTATGGAAAAGAAAAAAGGGGAAGACCACCAGACTTGATAACGCGCTCAGGTCAGATACGTTAGCTACTCCATTTACTTCCCCCTGTCACCCCCTCTCCATCCTCCCTGTAACAAGATCATAATAACGAAGCCAGAGTGTATTAGGAGTCAAGACTCCAACACCACAGGGTCCGCGCAGACTAAACAAGTCCACTTGACGGTGGAAAGAATTGTTCTTTGGGAGAAATGCGTCCAGCGGCTATGCCAGAAAACATAAATACGGAGCTGGCCACCAGGGCCCCTTTGAAACATCTGTGGTGTAATTAATTGCACTAATGCCTGGGTGGCACTGTCGTCGCCCAGGAATAATCAGCTGCGGATATGTTTCTATTGTGATTCTGAGGCATGCGAGTTCTCTCTCAGAGTCTGCTTCTCTTACTTTATCTGCCCGTCTTAATCAAACCTGACTTGCCTGAAGAAATATTATCCATTTGGGACTTTTCTTGTGACTTTTCCTGAACAGATGGGTCTAACCCTGCGGGATCTCTCTCTCGACTTCCTGCACGAGTGCTGATAAGGCGATAGGTAAAAGCATCGGCGGGGTGGGGGGGCTTCAGCTTGAAACTTAATATGCAATCGGTTTGAATTACAAAGTCAACTTATCTGCTTGTTTGCGGTGACTTCCTCACTGCCGGGGTAATATATCACATGTAAATACTTACACATCCCTCCTGTACCATGCAGGATGAATTCATGCCCTGTCTGCATATTCTCTCGTCTTGAGTGACAAATGTTTTTCACATGTACTTGACTTTGCACAAACAGTTTATAGATCCATCACTATCGGAGCGATTTCTAATACGGTGATGCATATGGTAAGGATTATGACACAGTGACACGTACACACGTTTGAATTATGAAGCTGCACTCGCGCGCATGTTCCCTCAACATTCCAGTTGTTTAACATCAACTAATTAAGCATTAGACCGCACGGAAATAGGCTGGATTGAACCACTCAGAGTAACATTGATGGATGTGTGTGTGTGTGTGTGTGTGTGTGTGCTCCGTCTCATAATGATGAACAAAATGTGCACCACTTTATATGCATGAATGTGTGTGCGCTTCTACATTAAATAAAATATGCAGAGGTCTCCGTACTTGACAACAGGTGCCTTTGTGTGTTCCTTACGCTCAGCAGAGTAAACCCAGCTGTCAAACGCTCTGAGAATAACCAGCAGGCAGCAGTTACTAAGGTGAACACAGCCAGCTAATCAACTACACACGCCAGCATTTTGAAGTTTTTTTGCTTTTTCTCCAGTTACTGCTCAGCATTTGTTTTGGCCGAGGCAAGTCCTGGTCCCAGCGATTTGTTTTGTGTGTGTGTGTTGAGGGGACACGTATAAGCAGTGAGGACCGGAGGAGGAAAATGAGCAAGAAAAGACGTCACCGCAGTAAAATGTGGTTAACTATAGATCCACTGTTTCATGAGAGTCTTGGATCTTGCATGATATACTCAGTGTGGGTTCGTCTTAAAACAAAACAAAAACCAGCATGGAATTAGGGATGGTGGGCTAGTTTGTCTCATTAGATGTCATGTACAAGTACTGAGGGATCACTTACTTCTTGAACTAAGTGTACCGCCACAGTCTACAAACATATGACAGCTGAAAGAATATGGCTCACTCAAAGCCACTTTCCAAATGAGAAACAAACCACCGCTGAGAAAAACAAAATGTACTTCACTGTTGTACCTTTTGGGGTCGACCAGCTTGTAGAGTTTCCCGCTGTGTGACTGCGCCATGCTTTTACTGCTCGCCAGTATGTAGACTTCACCTGCAAAAGAGGAACGGCCACATCAGCATTTATTTGCATTACATACTTTGTGTAATGTCTAATGTGCAGCATACGTGCCGATAATTCAACTTTTCTGCCACCCATGCAAGAAAAATGAGGAAAGGAGACAAGAGGATGAGAGGAGGCGACACGAGGAGATGAGGACAACGAGTGTGGCTAAAGCTTCTGCATTGCTGCACTTGCCAAATGACTTTAAGAAAGAGTTTAATGGGACAATTGGATACTCATGACTGGGAACCAGGCGGATAATTTAATGAGGAACGAGCCTGCGAGAAAATTCCATAAGGGGACAAATTGTAAACATGTGTCTTTTGGGGCCCATACTTTGGGACACGAGCCCACCCCCTCCGTGATTCTTGCACCACTTGCAAAACATGATCAAATGCAGGAATCTTTAAATACCTCGTCAAATAATAACTCCAAGACCTGGCAAGAGCTGTGATCAAACATTTCTGATGGCTGTGTGAGTGATCCACATCAAATGTCTTCACTTTAATCAGAAACACCAGAGCTGACAGCTAATAATTCTGTGAGTGTCTGGTGGGGGTCCAGCGGGTAAAAATGTTCTGTATCATATTAGCCTGCTCACCTCGGCTCACCCCACCTAATCTTCAAGCTGCAGTCCCTCAGGTGAATAGTAACACATCTCTCCACCCATGAAAACACGGCCGTGTAGGTGGCCCACATAAGTGGGTCTTTGGAGTATCACTGCTATCTTATGGAAATGACAATTAATCCAGAAGGAAGTCACACTATTTAATATCCTGTTGGGAATGTTCCATAGAGGTAGAGTAAGAGGGGTATTACTTTCCCTGCAGTTCTGAGTGTTACTCCCACTTCCCAGACTTTCAGTCAGATTTTTTGCATTACTGTGTGTTAGTGCAAATCATCACCAACTGGAAAATTCCATGAATGTATGTAGCATTTATAAATATACAACAAAATAACTCCAAGCCATGATTTTTCCACAGTTTTGACATCCGTCATTTGAAGCCAACAAGCCTTTACGGGTTCAGGAGGTGAAGTGATGTGTTGACACATAGCTTTAACTCATGCGGATTTGGGAGGAAGAACAAAACAAAGGATGAAAAGATTGATTGAAAGATTGAAGAAGAGATAGAGAACCTGCATGACAGCATGGGTTTCTTAACCTTGCCCCACTAACCTAGTTCATCCTCTCCAAAACCCAAGATGTGGCCCACCAGCGCAGATCCACAGGAGCCGGCTGAGCCCAGACACAGAGCTTTCTCCTGCCACTGGTCACCACCTGCTGATGTTGACAGCGTAGACTTCTGGAGGATCCGCAGGTTACTGAGACACACAAAACACACAGAGAAGGTCACACAACACTGTGCACAATATATTTATGAATCGTGTGGGTGAGAAATATAATGTGATTCATTTACAGCAGCACAAGTCAAAATACAGTTGAGATGTGGAAACAGCTATTACTTCTTGTAACACGGTTCATTGGCCCATCGTCCTTTTTCACCCCGCGTCTCACATGGTGTTATTTAAGACCTCGGCTTTTAGTTTCAAAACAAACATCACGCCGGAGCCTTCACTTAGCCACAACAGTGTGCCCTCAAATTGTAATGAGGCACAGAATTAACCGACCACACATTGTTTTAAACACGGTGCCAACTCCTGATAGTGTACTTCCCCGCCGCTATTTACTTCCTTTGTTTACTCAAGCGTCAGTGTTTGACATCAGCAAAGTGGGATAAATTACAAACCAAAGAAAAGTGTGAACAGCACAGGGCAGGACGTCTAATCTCCATTTACACTGAATGGGCCATGCCGTAGTGATGACAGTAACATAAAACTTGTTTTCCCCCCACGTGGATAGAACTTTGTGCTTACTTTGGCGCGTATCAATGCAAGGGACAGATTTTCAGTGTGAGAGGAGGAAGATGATATATGTTGATCTATATGAGACTGCAGATGTTTCTAATAACTCATAAATCAAGTTTACATGAACGCCACTGTAGAGTCTGTAAAATACAGCTATCTGTCATCAAGCATGAAGGAAGTCAATCGACATTTCACAACATGCAGCAACTTCACTTTTCACTTTGATTGTACTGTTTCAGCAGTCAGCCCTTTATCACACTTACCCATTTTTATCTCCAAACACATAACTGCCATAGAGTCTTCTAGACTGGCAGCCTCTGTAGATGAAGCCCCCCACAGGTAGCGCTCCTCCACTGGACTGCAGGTCATAGACGGAGGGCTCATTTTCTAAAGAGGCACAAAGAGGCAAAGGTCCAGTTTAAACACTGCTGCCTGCAAGCCCCACCAGCAGACAAACCACAGAGATAATCCACTGCAACTCTACTGGTTTACCTCATAAATTGCTATAATTTGTGCCCATAATACAACCCTGATACCAAAAGCATTGCTGTGTAAAACATAAATAAAAACAGAATGCAATCATTTGCAAACAAACTGTGTTTATTGACAACAGTGTTCCTGAGTCCATGCAGTAACATCCTTCATCCAATCATGTGTTCACAAAGTGGTGAACCTCGCTCCATCCTCTATGAACGACTGAGCCTTTCCAGGATGCCCCTTTCATACCCAATCATGATCCTCTCACCTGTTACCAATGAGCCTAATTACCTGTGGAACGTTCCAAACAGGTGTTTTTGGAGTGTTCCACATCTTTCCCAGTCTGTGAAATGTGTTACTGCATCAGATTCACAATAAGCAGATATTTACAAAAATCACTGAAGCTGATGAGGTCAAATTAAATATGTTGTCTCTGGGCTGAATTAAATTGAGTTTATGTCAAAAAGGATAAGCAAATGATCACATTTTGTTTTACTGATGTTTCACACAGCATCCCAACTTTCTTGGCATTGCGGTTGTAATAAGTGCTGTTTGTTTATGTTGGAGTCAAAAATATGAATCATGTTTGTGTATTAGACAGAACGGCTGAGTGGTTCCTATTAGGGAATAAGAAAAATAAAGCAAAGAGTGAATCTTGATTTAAATTGGATGGTAGTATATTTGACTTCTTCCTTGGCAACTAAATTAGACTTTAATATGTCTTTATCAAAACTGGAAGAGGATGTTTTAATTTTTTATTCATAAGTGGGGTGTTGAGGCAAAATGAGATGTTTTCTGGATTACAGTCCTGGCAAAGGGAAATATGAATGGAGGTTTGCTGCCTTTAAAATTTTATGATCCAAGCCTTGGTGTGCTCATTTCCCAACTGCAATCACTTTAGGGTTTGGGTAAACTGGCTAAATCAGGCATCTCGCCAGGTGAGAGCTGGTCTGTGACAAGAGCTGGCACTTTGAATCGGAGTAGGAGATTGAAGGACTAATTTGAGCTGCCAAAGCATCGCTCATTGTGGCAAAGATAACCGGCCCAGTCCAATTTGGAACAAATAGCAGTGATTTGTTTTTTTGTGAAGAGAAGAAAGCTAAGCATTGTCAAGGCGTTGCTGTTATTGATTACTTTCTCAATGTGAGAAGAGCTCGGCCCCTCTCGGCTGTGGCTTCAGCAATGCTAAACCATCATCTAGAAAGCTATTGTTGTTGACAGCTTTAAATCTTACTTGTGGACACAATCTCACATTCCCTTGGCAAATCTACGCTCTACAAGGGAGGAATCTTTCTCGATCACATCATTTTTACATTTAACCTTCACTGTCTCTGCACTCAGCCCGGTGTGTTTTCTCAACTTGTTGCCAAAACACTGTGGTTTTACAAAATGAAAGACATTCGTAAAAACAGATGAAACTTTCAGCAGGAAAAATATGAAAGGTTAGCCGGGAGGTTAAGGTATTTTCATTTCTTTCCCCAGATGTAATGCCATCAAACAAAACTCAAGCAACTCTTTTATTTTTGTCAGAAGCTACATTAAAGTTGCAAAATAATGAACTCCTTCCAAACTTTAAAAATATTTTGAACATTTTTGGAAAACCTCATGGAAATTGTAACTCACCATAATCTTTACCCTTAGTAATCTCCAGTATCCTTCCTGCTGATGCGTTTTTGCCACTGGCATCTGTACAGAGGATCAAGAAACTCCCATTGTCCGTCTGAAGCCGATCCACTGCACACCTACAGTACAGAATACCAGCGATGAGGACAAGAGGAACAGTCTGAAACTTTGCAAAAAACAGTAGTAATGAACACCATTATCAGGATAATTGCCTTTTTTTTAACTGAACAAACAGCTGTAAATGTTTGAATCCGTAGCAGCACTGAACGGTGGACCCTCAGTGTGACGTTGCTCAAATATTTCACTCACCTGCCTGGATCATGTAATCCATGGGCAAAGATTTCAGGCGGCTGGTTGGTGCTGTTGAAGTAAGGGTTGTTCCGCGGTATGGAATAAGGTGATGTGCAGCAGTCTGTGTCCACATCTACCCTCAGGACAGACCCTGTGAAATCACTGCATTCAAACACACAAACAAAATATACCTTCACGATGGCAGGAGCTAGGAGAGGATTCAATCATTGGGACACACACCAGCACTCGATCAATTTCACTACGATTCTTAGACCTCTGAGCTCACCTGAGTCCATCCATCTCCTCCATATCATCCAGGGTGATCATGCCATCTCCCAGGATGATGTGCAGCAGGCCGTCAGGGCTGAACAGAAGCTGACCGCCCAGGTGCTTCCTGTGCAGCTCCGCGACTTCCATCAGCACCCGCACAGTCCGGGTGTCCACCTGGTTCGGGTTTTTCCTGAGGAAAAGCATAACACAACACGACTCTGTCACCGAGTGAGAAAATGATGGTTGTTGCACTACAAAGTGACTAATATTTACATTTCTATCCTACATGCTTCCATAGAATCTCACATAAATATTCACGAGCATACACAGTATTAGGCTCTAGGTAAGTGGTGGTAATGTTTAGAAATATGCTGCATAAGACATGATTATGATTATGATTATGATTATGAGTACGCTCTCCGATTGTCTCTGAGTACGTTAGAGAATAGTCGTGTTGGTGGGTAAAATAATACCAAAGCACGGAAAACGCTGACATGACACACCAAACAAAATTCAACATTAAATGACTTTAAATAGTTTGTTGTCTGGAGACGTTTAGTCTAAATCTACTGCACTGTCGCATTAAGGCAAAGACAGTGGGTGGAGATGTAACACAGGCTTCAAAATGTTGCACAATTTCGACTGCAAAGTGAGGATTTGGCTTCACAGTATCAGCAACAAATATTTCATGATGTGTTATTTTGGGTAGTCCTGCAATTTTTAAAAAGCAGCTTCCCAAAGAAAAAGAATTACTCCTTACACAATCATCAAATGCTTTAACTGTCATTTCTCTATTGGACCCTCAAATTAAGGAGTGCGGCCTGCAGTCACCGAGACTGCGTGCCAAGACTGTAATTAAGATTAGATCATTGCGTCAAACATACAGCTGTGATTATGCAAATTAAAATGTAACACTTAAACACGTTCGTGAGAGAAGATTGTTTTCTTCATCACAGGTGTGTGATTAAGGATGCCGCTAATGAACGCCCATCACATATTCAGCAAAACTCTGCACACTGAACGTTAGTTAAGTGGGACCTTTGACTGACATTCTCCAAATCCCCCAAAGTCCTTGATTTTTTTCAAGTGCATCTTCAGAAAAATTGTGCTCTACTGGGTTTCAATTCTTGTTGTGGGACTTTGAAATCTAAATGGATACATCAGTGGACTGTGTGTGAAGAAAAGTAAGTCCAGGCTATATCAATCCTCAGTATGTAATAGATGAGTCAATTTAATGTTGTGCAGACTGTGAGGCTCTCAGGCAGCGGACGACCCATATTTAAGGCACATTTGGCGCACACTTCTCCCATTACCTCGAAACGGTGTACTCAACCACACGGAGAATGTGGTCGTGTGGTCCGATGGCCCAGCGCTCCTGGTTGGTGGTGTAGGAGACGTAGAGCTTGCCATTCTTCTTGTAATTGGGGTGGAATACCAGGCTTAGCAGGCCCCTTTCATCTCCACCCTGCAGTCAGATGAGAAACACAAAAGATCCAGGAGTTAATTATGTCCCTCCTTGGCTTCTGCTCAGCTGTGTGGGGTTGGAATCACCCCCCTCGGTCATCTTCATCATCACCAGGACCACTACATGCAATCCCTACACACCCATCATCCCCCACCTCCTTTAATTCTTCAACCTCTCTAATCCCCCTTTTTTATTTATCCATTGCATTCCCTTTCACACCCCTGCTATTCGCCCATTCTCTCTTTTTCTACCCTTGCCTGTTTCACTTCACACCTTCACCAGCCTCCTTGAATATACCATTACCAACCATTATAAAGCATTTGACTCTGGGTAGAGCTGCGCCTCCTCCACAGCCCCCCGCCTTCGCCCAGTCCCTCTGCAGCCTGGTTATGTGTGCTTGTCCACAGGGTCGGGGGCCCCTGCGACGCCCAGGCCCTCCCGGTGGCCTCCATTGTGCAGTGATTTGTGTGTGTAATCTATGGGGGATATCCGTGAATGCTACGCTGAGTGCTTGAAAGAATTTATTAGCTCACTCACAGTTCATAGAGAGCACAAAAGTGCAGAGTGCTTCAGTCCGTGCTTTTTGCTCCCCGTCCCCTCGCTCTTTCCCGGTTTACAAAAAATCCATGCAAAATTCAAGGCTTGGAAGGGGAAGAGGGGAGGGGGCAGAGAGCTGCCAACTCCCACTGTCTTGGCAACATGTTTAGAAAACATCCAAATTGCTTGTGTAATATGTAAACCTTTGTCTCACCCCGGAGGCAGCTACATCAGTTGTCACTACCCTGGTGGTCCTCCCATCATAGTTAGCTGTAATAATCAGCTACAGCATTTCATTCCCCAGGCAAGGCAAGCCAGGTCGGCCCTTTTTTATGTTGTACTCTCCCTCACTGTTTCTTCTTGACAAAAGAATGAACAGAATGCTGGGTTTAGGTGTGAAGAATGTTTATAAAGTGGTCCCTGTGTGATTATTTCCCTGCTAAACAGCTTGATTCTCGTTTCTTTGACTGAGAAAATTAAAAAAGAAAAAAGAAAAACAAAAGTGAGCATTAAGAAGGGAAGTTATCTCACTCATGGCAAGCAAACAAGTGTCATGTCTGCAGTTAACACAGCTGTCTCATTCTTAAGATGATGCCACTCAAAATAGTTTAAAAAAGGGAATTCAGAAAAAGAACTATCTTGGTTTGGATGTGCGTAAGTGGCAGGTTCTGGATAGGTGTAGTTTGTGTCACGGGCCAATGAACACACATCATAAATTGGTGTACTGGATCTCGTAGTTCTGTTTGGACTGCTTTAGACTCGGCCCAGTCAAACACAGCAGTGACACAGGCCACATGCGAATGCAAAAGAGATGACTCTTTGCAAAGGAATGTACTTGAAGCACCACTGAGCAACAACAGGGACCCACATGATAAGCCACAGGGGTTCTATCAATCTGAATATAAAGTGAAATGTTGTGAAAGTTGACAAATAAATCTCCTCCCCAAAAGGCAAGGAGTTCCTCCGCAATGAATTTATTGAGTACTACTTAATGTCAGATCATTGAAGTCAAATAAAAAAGGAGTTATGTGGGAGTGGATGCAGCACGCTGTACAGCTGGACGTTAGTCGGAGCAGAGGTTACTGCACTTTGCCAGAGAATGTCAAAAAGTTGCATCTTGGGAAGAGAAGTTCTCAGCCTCACCTCTGAAATGCTGGATCCATATGTTGGATTTTGGGGATGCAGTGACCCACATCCCAAAAATAAACTCACCATAGGGAGTGGGTCAAAGACCACAATTCCAAAGAGGCCTAGATCCGGAGCCAAAGGGGGACCACCAAGATACACAGCGGTTAAAAGGGCTGAAATATTAGCTGCCTTGCTAATGACTAGCTCCTTCAGCAGCAGGCGAACAGCAGACCTGGCACCCAGGCCACGAGAAACAAACACTGCGTTAGAAAGCCTTTCATTGTAGAGCCGATCCAAGGAGACACCTTGATTAAAAGAAGACAGAGTGCCAACCTGTGGCTCCCGAGCATTGATCGCGGCAAGACGGCTGCCAGAGCTGCAGTAGGTAAGATATTCTTGGCACAGCTCAAAAACCAATATACTGTACAAACAAGCTCATTTAGAGCGTGTACAAACTCTGGGTTTCACATACTGTCAGCTGCAGAGGGAAATTTCAGGGGGTTTCAGGTCAACATTGTGGGTTTAAAAGCCGTAGTTTGATTTAGGACTTTTGCTCTGCCTTGTGTCAGAGCACATTTTAGCTGACACCTTTAAATTATGCTGAGTTATTCCAGTAAATATAAATGAGAATGAGGGATTCTCTGTTTTATTACACTTTGCTTCATATTAGAAATAATTTACCTTTGTGATTTCTTAACAGCAGAGGTTAATGTTGCTGGTTATAACCTCTGCCATCTCTAACCCTCTTCCAGACTACACAAATGTCTCTGCTGTGACCACTTGAAACACATTCCCCCCATTTTTCCCTTGAACATCTTTGTGTTTTTTATGACTGCCATCATTCTTCCACAGCCAGTCAGGGGGTTCTGATTGAATCTCTCATGAGGAATTATCTCTTCATTTTTCACAAACACCTGCCTCTACATTCCTCTTTTCCCTCCAATTCTCTTCTCTGGGGCTCCGGCTTTGGCGCTGTCAAAGTGTTGGCGTCATTCCACAGAAAGCTGGGAAAGTGAGGTGCAGGGATGAGGAGCGGTTGTTATCTCACATCTCACGGTGCATTACATGGAATGCTGGTCCTGTCTGAGCAGTGGAGGCACTGACACACCACGCTACGATTTCCAGTCCTGCAGGGGCAGCTGTCTTTGAGTCCTGGTGACGCACGCTCGCTCAGGCATTGTTACTCTGAACCTTTTGATCCTGCCTCTCTGGCTCGTGGGCATTCCTCTGCCGAAAGACATTCCACATGAGTTGATTGGAGCAAAACAATGTCTACGCGCTTCACTCAAAGGCTACCTGATGCATCTACGCTCACACCTCCCTCCCTCCCTCCCTCGCTCACAGACATACAATACACACCTCCTGTGTAGTATTCTCTGCCTCTCTCAATGCAATGAGAAGCTAATCTCCACAGCAGCTCCTCCACCTGTTGATGCATAAATCCTATGACAAGCGCACAGCAATCCCATGATATATTAATCCTCCCACCGACCAAGAATCAGATACGATCCATCATCCGGGCCATAAAACTCACAGAATAGGCAATTTCTTTGCCTAACTGCTGTACTTGTTGACATTCATCTGTCACTTGAAGGCATCCCACTGTTTGAGGATCATTGTGAGATCAGTATGAGTTTGACCCTGCCTTTGCTTCTAGTCAGAGTAAATAGTGAAGATGAGACCACTTATTTTAGTCTGTGTGAGAGCAGCACTGAGCCTCTGATGGCTGCTGAGAAGGCACAGCAGCTGTCAGCAGAGCAGGGACAGAAAGAATAATATGCTGTGACTTATTTGTTTTAACAGTGGAATATTTTATTGCCGGCCCCCTCGTCCCTGTTACACAGGCTAATACGTGTCAGTGGACTGTCAAGCTTTGGGTTGCTGCTCACAGATGTCTTCATTCATAAAACTCACTGTCACTATCACACATGCTTCTCTCAAGTGTCTCTTCTCAAGTAGTACTTAACTGTAGTTGCTGTCATGTTAAATTTCATTCAAATTTTTGCTTTTTTTTACACCTCTGTAAAGCTTTGAGTAACTCCTCTATGTTCAAATCACCAATAAAACATGTTTAACTAAGAAGATGGCGTCTTCCTGAGCCACACCTGTGCTTGCGTGGCACTGCTGTACAGAATGAAGGTGGTGCTTTTGTGTCCTCAGACTCACGTTTTGTGAAATATTCGAGTAACTCAAATGACCTTAATTGACTATTTACACAGGCACAGGCAAGAAAGATGAAAGATGTTGCAAACTTGCCTGAAAATTGTTAAATTAAATAAAAAACATACTGTATTGTTATGTACTGCATATAGAATACTGTTTAGACCTAATGTGGTTTTGTATCACTTACAGTTGTTCTTCCAAGCTGAAGCAACATTATCTCAAAATACAAAATATTCAAATTTTGGCAGCTTGTTATTGTGTTTGTTTTTGTATCAGTGCTGGACTCAAAAATGAAGTATCAGTCAGTGCTTCACTAACGGTAAAAGCTGGCTACATTAACCAATTCCTGACCACATCCTGTAACAAGACCCTGTCCAGTCAGGAGGTTTGTCTTCAATTCACCATCATGTTAGAGGTGTGTGAATGTCAGCCAATTGTGGAGAGACCACTGTGATGATGACATGGGTAGCGTGTGTGTGAATGTGTGTGTATGTGTGTGTATGTGTGTGTGGTAGGTGGGTGGCGGGTCGGGGGGGAGCTGGAGTATAGAGATTGAATTTCAGGAGAAGAACACCCACAGCGCAGTTAGGAGCCCACACCACCACAGCACAGCATTGTTTCTGTGCAGTTCAGCTTAATTGGCACCGGGGGGATCCGTGGAAGGAGGGGGGATAGAAGACCAGGAGGAAGCACAGAACATTACAATCAAAGCATGTGCATGGAGCTGATGATAAACCCGTTATCTGCCCTGTCTCCTGGGGGCCTTGGTTCCTCTCTCTGTATAAAGGCACCTCCATCCTGTTGATGCTGCCAGTAAACACCTTAGCCCTCCCCTGGTTCTGTTCACCCCGTGTGGCTGGGAGCCCGTTCTGGCAGCCAACATCACAGAATAGGACTCCTGGGGCCTGCAGGGGATCGAGCCACGTCTAATTGTCATAATGATCGCTTTATCCACAACCAGTTTGGATTGAATGACGATAAGGGAGCACAGCAGAGCAGTGACAGTATCCCGTAGGGGGCAGTTGCATATTCAATTGCTGTGCTCTGTTTGACTCCTTATAAGCAAAGCGTCTTGTCAGTGGAGGAGCGGGAGGCATGCGTGATAGATAAACTTCCTGTCTGGGAGTGTGCCCCCCAAACATCCCAGATTCCCTATCTGCTGCAATCTAAACAATTTCTGAACAATTCTCAAATTCAAAATGCGAGATGCAGAGAGGATTACTGATAAAAAAAATCATCAAGGCATTAGAGACATTACTCTGAAGATTACAGTGTCATCGCAATTGAGACGTCCACAGAGAATTCTTAGAACTGCTGTATACATCGCAGAACAAACACTGTATGTCTGAGGCTTGCAGTATGTCCGCTGTCACGAACAAGATATTTCAGCCAAGTAGAACCACACCACAAGACGCAGGTGGATGAAAGTACACCATCTCTATGCCAGAATGGGTGTAACAATATCCAAAAATCTGCAAAAAGCCCAGAAGATTTACTCATGTGCACCTTTAATCTCTTCTTTACTGTCTGCCCGTGTTTGTTTTTCTCAGACAGGAAGCAAAGCCAAACACAAGCAGAACACCTGTTTACTCGCCGCTTGATACCCCATCATCTTATCATGTCCCCTCTTGGAAGGCAGGCATATGACTCTGTCAGCTCGTCATTATTTCTAAATGCATCATAACCCCTCATTATTTCACTAGAAGCGCAGGAGAAAGCAAAAAAGACACTGCAGACAAACAATGCTGCTGAAGTAAAGGATATACCTGGGAGATTTGTTTCTTGTTGACTTGTTTGTGTCATTTCAGTCATCATGTGGGGTTTTCAGTCAGTCACTATGTCAAGTGTTGGGTAAGTCACTATGTGGGATATCAGAACCTTTAGAGGAACAATATGGTAGAGATTAAGAAAGCCATTAACCCATCTTGTGAGAATTAGCAGAAAATTAGCAGTGAGCACAATGTGTGCTGTATGTACAGTTAATTAGCAGATAATAGCATAATGATTAGCCACGATCACATTTGATGAATGACTGCTTGTTTGGTGTAATTATATAATTAAATACTAATAGTGAGCAGGCACCACTTTCAAGGGATTTGTCTTGGCCGGAGATATTCCTCACACGTTTACATAGGTGCAAACAGTTGTGTTGTACAGCATTGTGTCAAGGCTCTACCACATTACTTCCTTGGTCTCGCAATGTAGCAATCAATATTTCATAGTCCCTCAGCCAGGTTCATTTCCTCTTCTCTCCTGTTTGCATCTGTGCTCAAAGTGCATCCGTATTCTCACATTAACAGGCTCATTCCTACCTTCAGGCCGCTCTGCACCAGCTTGTGGATGTCCAGGAAGGGCTCCTTGATTAGTTCAAAGTCATGGTTGAGTATCCTGACAATCCCCTCCCTCTCCAGGACAAAGAGCCGCTGGGATCCATCCCCGCAGTGCACCACGGCCACCGGCTGCCTCAGACCACTCAACACCTCCTGGGCACAGTAGCAGTTGTGTTTGTGTTTCCTGGGTAACAAGGGAGATACAAAAGGTCAGGGGCTGAGGGCGGCAGTGAATAATCCAGTTACAAGGACAAGGGCGAGAATTTGAAGTAGTAGTACTTGAAAGGCATGTATGACAAAATCAGCAAGTTACATTTTAAAATGATTTTTATGACATTTGTGGTCATTTGGTGGAGGATTGCTTTATACATTCTTAACCAGGATAAACATTTAAATGCAAAAGTCTGCTTCCTACCACCATCTCAAGTGTAACAACTAGTCTGCTGTGTGAAGGCTTTCTGTTGTATACCTCCCTCTACACCCATCTGCAGGCAGCAGGTACAGTGATTTCTATCTGCAGTCTCTAATCTGAGCTTTTTATCCCAGATCCACCAGTTCTCTTGATCAGTATTGTACAGTAAACATCCTCACTTCTGTGCTCTATTTTGATCTAACGGGCTGGTTGTGACTCCTATTTTTTGCTGTCAAAGTCATGATCAGTGTTGAAACTATTGCACCCTGAGGATGAATTAGACATATTCTATTCAGAGTCATAACCAGTTGTCCCCATTAATCCTTTCTCTCTATCTTTACACCTTAATTCAAAAACTCCAGCTGCATGCCTCATCCCGAACTAACTAACCTCCAACGTCCACCCTCCACAGTGCAGGTACCTCACCAAACTGTAGAGACCAGGCCAAGAATCACTGTTGCTTTCCCACTTGCCAACATGGCCACTTTGGTGCAGAGAGCACAGATTTTATGCAGGATAAGGCAAGCTGATGTGATTGGCCACAACAGATACCAGCTCATAATCAATAAACACACTCAGGTAATGTATAATGATGGATTCTTTAGTGTTCTGTTTTCTCTGTGTTCCCAAGGTGACCTACAAACCACCAGCCATGAAAATACCAAAAAGTGCACCATCACTCCCTCTGTGCATTGCACAAGGAACACATGAGCACTTCCATTAATTCCCCAAAAGAGAGGCCAAAATGTTGGCCAATAACTGTGACTTAATTCTGGCATGTTCTCCCAGCCTCTTACGTAAGAGAGTCCAGTCATTTACCTGAAACATCTGAGAGGATAGGGTCACAAATTAGGCCCTGACTCTAACTTTTGGAAGTTATTTGACTGAATGTCGGTTGCTGTTATTCAGGTGCACATGCTGCTTGGCCTTCTTGCCTCAGGGAAAAACAGAGATGAAAGGCATCCCCCCATGGACAAAAGGGCAAAGCCCTCTGTGATGTACAGACCTTTGCAGTGAGGGAGGCAACCAGAATGACGCAGGATAAGCATTTTCATTATGTGAGCAAAGCTGCTCAAATGCAGTCTGCACAAACTTTAGGATTAGAGGAGAGATGGCATAGCATTTCTGTCTGAGAGTATGGACCTTGTCAAAATGGACCGGTGAACCCGGAACATGTGATCGAGGCTCCGCCTGTTTCTATAACAACATAAAACATCACAGCTGAATGTCATGAATCTGAACTCATACCTACTAATGAAGCCTGAAAAGAAAGGTTCACTTGGCTGAAACGCATTACGGACTGGCCAAAGCTCGTTCTTAATAACAATATGTACGGTACATCTTCCATAATATAACTAAATGGATGAAAAATACGGTAAAAGTTAAGCTACAAACCTGCTGATATCTTCTATTTTCTCATCTGACAAGTAGTTGGAATCTTGCGCTTGTGGTTGCTTTCGTTGAAAATCCGGAAAACACAGACTGGCATCTCTCCTCCCATAGTATTGGCAGAACTCATCCACATCGGCTTGGAACAGTTCTAGCAAACACAACACATAGAGACATAGACAGAGGGTCATACACTTTATGTACATAGCTGTATGACTTCGTACACTGGGCTCATGTAGACGGCTAAACCGAGATAATCCAAAGAACATTGCCCTAAAATTGGTTTCATGGTACTTAAGTTCTGTGCACGTCTGTATTTTATGTGGCTGTACTGTGTGTACACGAGTATGTACGAGAAAGGACAAAAGAGTAAGAGTGAAAGAGAGGAAGAGAGAAAGGATGTAATGTGCTTGTGTGCTGAGGAGGGTTGGAGTTAGTCTTGATGAGCCAAACCAAATCCGAGCTAGACTGGGCTGAAATGAACAAGTGAGGAGAAACTGGGCCAAACCAAATGGATCACAGATTAGACAGGGCTCTGCAGTGAACTGTGCCTCCTCCACAGAGCAAAAAGACTGCATTCTCAATTTAAGTTTACACTGTCAGTGTTTTGATTTATGAAATGATGACTGTGCACTAGTCCTAATGGGTGCCGATGGAAAAAACTGAGTCTGCTCAGCAACACAGTAGTCAGTGATAATAAAGAACTTGAAATACACCCAAAGCAAGGTGAGGTTTGATCTGGGCAGCAATGTTCCCTCTTTGGCACTAAAAAGATCTTCTATCAGCTGGTTCATGGGGCATTTGATGGTTGGCTTGGTGTCTTGTTGTTAGTAAAGTAGTGCTCTTCAGAGTGCTGCTATATGTAGAAAAACACACCTTCACCCCAGAATAGAAGATCAACGGGCAGTTACATCATGACTTTTAATGTGAGGTACAAAGCAAGCAGAGTCTTCAATATGAACTATCAGGACTATTGTACTGGATCTCCCATTCAAACTCTAGTCAGAGTATTTCAATTTTTACTGCAATGTCTCCCTGGCAGCGAACTCAGGGGATTAAATTTAACAACTATGGAGCCTTTCCTCTATGCACTTAAACACTGCATATACAGACTAACCCAACCAGACTGTTTGATAAAAAAGTCTTGTTTCCTTTCGATTAAGGAAGACATGACATGACATGAGCAGAGAAAAACTTCGCAATTCCTACCTCATATAGAGAATACAATAACAATTTACATTTACCTAAAAGCAAGTGAGCGCCAGACTCACCATCAGAAAATGACAAAGCCCTGACCTTTCAAGCAATAAAGTCATATTCCCCTCGTTCAGCTGAGGCTCTGCTCACACATCCTTAACACACCCTGATACAAACCCAATCAAACTATCAACAAAAACAAAACTCCACTGCATATCAGAAAAACAACAGAGAAAGACTGACAAACTCCCACATTTACTGTGGTAGCAAAATCGTCATGTTATCACATCAAAACAGCTCACTTTATAAGGTTTACTGTAGCAAAACATTTCATTTGGCAAAGTAAAAATCATTTCTCCCTGCACAGAAAAGTTGAGGAGTACAACGTGTCACAGCTCTTTGTATCGCCTGATAAAATCAGCATGTCAAAAGTTTTCCCTGGAAAAACTGCGTTCATTCAATTAATTGGAGTTTTTTTTAATCCCTGCAGTTATTTGGGATCCCTAAATCTTCTTTAATGACCCAAACACTTCTTCTTTCCTTAAAACAGGTGTGACTGTTTCGCATTACTGAGGAACACATGGGCACAGCGTGTGAAATGAAATAATCAACCTGTTAAATATGGCATGTAATTCTAAATAAACAAAATGTCTTCAGGTAGAGAGATACTCTTTGCTTGTATTGGTGAACAAAGAAATGACGTTCCCAAATGCTTCCCATGTTGTATCTCAGCAACTATATATATATATAACATATCTGACAGTAATCATTTGGAATCTTTTCAACATGCTTTTAGTGCCTGTCACTGAAATCAAACTGCACTTATTGATTTGGTGAGTGATCTTCTGGTTAATATGAATTTAGATTCCACCTCGGTGGTTGTATTCCGAGATCTCCATGCAGCTTTTGACACCATATATCACTGTAAACTCTTAGATTGCCTGGGAAATCAATTTTGATTCTCTGGCCTGGCTCTTGCATGATTATTGTCTTACAAATCTGAAAGAACACAATATATTTTCTATAGTGATAACACATTTAAATCATCTGAGATGATGTGGAGTGATATGGAGTACCTCAGGGCTCTGTTCTTGGGCCTCTGCTTTTCTCTCTATATTTCACCTCTTGGTCAAATTATACACAGTCGTGGAATTAATTGCGACTGCTACGCTGATGATGCTCAGCTGTATGTGCACGTAAAGGATGATCATACCCACATTATTAAAGTCGAAGCCAGCTTGACTCTTGTGATAAAACTAGCATGCTGGTCACTGGCTCTGCTCGACAGAAACACTAGTTTGACCAAGTAAGAGTAACTTCCAGACAGTCTGATTCTAGTGAGGTCTTTAAATCCAAACTTAAAACTCATCTTGTTAGATTAAATGTAGGTACTTGCTTGTTCTGTTACTGCTTCAGGCCTTGTACCTGTTACCACCTGTTACCTTCCTTCCAGCAGGTCGATCTCAGCCTCAATGAATCTTTTAAGCCTCATACTTATGGTCCATATCCCTCTGTTGTTTGTCGTCCCACAGGCACATGAACATCCAGGCTGTGTGCCTACCTCTCTCTCTCTTTTTCTCTCCCTGCCAAGTTTCTCCTTCGTGTCCTCTCTCTTCACTCAGGCTTCTCTATGCTGAACCTCTGGCCGTCCTGGGACCTCTTTCTCCCCTGGCTGTAGGTGACTCGTTCCAGATGTTTTGGATCTGGTCCTCCAACAGATTCAGCCTCCCCTCGTCTCTCTTGCTTGTGTGCATGTCGTCCCTGTCTCTCCCTCTATGTGTCTCATTCGTCTCAATAATCTTTCACGGCAGAGAGGAGGCGGTGTGGCTTAGCTCATGTCCATTTGGCAGTACCTGGAACTTCTCCTGGATCAATATTCTTTAAACATCTTTAAACATCCATCTATCTATTTAGAATTTTGTAATCCTGATTGTTCATACTGTAATTTTACTATGGTGGTCTGTGCACAAAACATCTACTGCATATTTTCCTTCCTGGAAGAGGGATCCCTTCTCTGTTGCTCTTCCTGATATTTCATCTATTTTTTTGTCTGTTTAAAAGGTTTTTGGGGGGAGTTTGTCCTTATCCAAAGCAATTCATGATTCAATATTGGGCTATATAAATAAGCCTTAACTAGACTTGGCTTGACTTACTGATTGTATTCTACTAATTTAGCATGTGAACTCAAGGTAAAACTACCATCACATCGTTCCTTATTTCCTTTTGGCCTGCTGGTGTAACCGAAAATGTTTCAGTGCTAGAACAAAAAGTGATCTGCATAAACATGCAGTCACACACAGCTACGCCTCCAGCCTGAGCAGTCACAACATTATTCCCGGCAAAAAGCAAAGTGTGCAGTGGGTCTCGGAGGCCCTTTGCGACCTAAAAACAATCTTTCCAATATTGTTTCCTTTAGTCAATCCCTCAGAGGACTGAGGAGAGCAAATACACCAGTGATAAAAACACAAACAGGACTCTCCCTGTCCCTCCTTTCATCTCCTTCTCCTGCCACACACCGACCGCAAGCGCTGACCGCACCAAATACTGGAGGTGATAGGATATCCCCTCAAACATCTAAACACAACATGAAGATCAAACACACACACACACACACACACACACACACACACACACACACACACACACACACACACACACACACACACACACACACACACACACACACACAGAGCTTTGGCTATACCACCCACCTACTTGTGTCTGCAGTTATCTTAACCATGCTGGTTGGGGACCTCGGGTGCAGGGTGGGGGGATGAGTGAAGAGGGGAGGAAGATATGAGAGGAGTGAGGGGAAGGTGGGAGGCCTCCACACAGAAGTGAGAGTCAAGGCAGTAAATGTCTTTATGGAGAAATGGGGGCTAAGTACAAGGGCTAATCAAGGGCTGGTAGGAAATTTCATGGGAGAAGGATGACAGTTATGGATGCTGTAAAGGCTACTGTTTCATTTTAATACCTTAGACAAAGGACACATCATATTGTCTGTGGTTATATTCAGTGTTACTGCCTCGTATGATACGATTGCGAGCCACAACTTAAGAAATGCTTGTATTAAACGCAAACACAGTTTTTACTGCTTTTGTAAGCAAAGCATATACCTTTTCTGGAGAGATTTCTCCCTGCAATAGGATTCAGTCTAATTAATGTTTTTTGCATTTAGTTAGTTCTCTATTCTAACATTTCATTTTAGATCCAAAAGCTCTGGCAACATGTTCTACCTTTATTGTACTGTGGCACAAATAAAAACCTAGACTGGAAGAGAGTGTGAACCAAGTAAAAGACATGGGGAAGAGCATGCAAAAGAAAAAATACAAGAGAGAGAAAGAAGAAGGGAATAAAGACAGAGCGAGAGAGAGAGAGAGAGAGAGGGAGAGACAGAACTCTATCCATATTCCCGGCTCCCCAGCGCTAAAGTTATACTTCCATCTGGTTATCTTCCAAGGCAACCTGGGTGGCCCACCCAAAGTACTTGACATCTTGATGCACTTCAGCAGTTTTACATACACACAACCTTTGTAGAAAAATAAATGTGTCATTCGTCACCACATATGCTGATCTGTGGAGGATGGAGGGGTGGGGGTGTGAGTGTGGAGGAGTGCGACGGTGAACGCGGGGGGGGGGGGGGGGGGGGGGGTCTTCACTGGATTCCTCTCTTGAGCTTTTTTGGTTTGACTCTTAGAGCCCATATGTCTGTCAGCTTATGAGCAAGTAATGTACATCCAGACAAGTCTTCTTCTTCATCCCTCCTCTATCTGTGCTCTGTGGAGCGCCACTCGCTAGCCTCAATTGTCCTTCAAGTGTTACACAAGTTGCGCCAGCAGGCCATTAGATGCAGACGAGGATGGACTCAGATGGAATGTATGTGTTTGATATTCGACTTGAGCTGCAGCGTACCATGTGGGTGGGTTGCAGACAAGTGTGTTTCAAACTGCTCTCTGTTTGCGAATCTCGGCAGATCTAATCAGTTTGCGGAGACAGAGATTGGAAGAAGACTTGGCTGGAGCAGAGAAGACACTCAAAAAGTGTTTGATCATGCTTGGTATGCGCTCTGAAGGCACAGGTACCTGTGATCTTGCATCCCTTCAAAGGAAATTCTTCTGAAGACCAAATGCTTTCAGGGGGCAGAAGGGTTCCTATTATTTAGCAGTACTGTATCCACAAGAAAAACTGTTGCATCGATGAGTTTTTTCCCTGTTCGGTGGTTTCTGCCATCTCATAGTTGAGCTCATGGTCAGAGATGACAGGGCCCAGAAAAGCAACACTTCAGCTATGTTTACATTCATGTGAACTTACTACTCAAATGAAAACATACTGGTGGCAGAACATGAGACAGAGGTTTTTAAGTGACAGTTTATGTCTGAGGAAGGCAAGGTGCAGGGCAGTCATGTCTAGACCACAGCTTGGGTGCTTATGCATCCCGAATACAGAATCAACCCCGGGAGTTGAGTCTGGTAAGCAGTATCCAGGAACAGGTCATAAAATAGTTCATTTTGCTCCAGTCCAGTTTTCTGGTACACTGGTCAGGCTGGACTGGCTTTTGTTAGTGAATGTGAGATATTTGTTTTCACACCCACCTTTGCAATTCAAATATTTTCCGTTCACGTCAGGAAATGCCTCAAATCTGTGTATTGTTACTACACTCGAGGTCTTCAAAAAAGTCAATTTTTGCAAATTTATGCTGATTAAAATAAACTAGCATGATCCCCATAAACCTAACAGAGACAAGGGAACAAAACTTTTTGCACCTGGTGCCATAAACACAGTTAGACCGAATACTGCATCAAATATTGCTCTGCTATTTGCTAGACCAAATGTGCCAGATCAGTCTGCAGACTTATCATCAAACCGGCGTTGTGTCTGTGCAGTATATATACGGTGTGCGGCGAGTAATTTTACTGATGCATTTAAGTGCAACAGCAAAGCAAGAAGCGAGGCAGTGAGCAAGTAAACGGGTAAGACAAGCTCAGCAACAAATGGAGGTGAGGTCAGATGAGGTAAGAGCTGGATAAATAAATATTCAGACCAGACTACTGACGCACCACTTCTTGCATAAGTCCAAAAATCTGCCAGTTCTACATGTGCAGGCTGAGTCTCAATGAAAAATAAGGCCTGCTGTGAATTTTAATTCATCCCAATCAGACGCGTCAGCTTCATTTCAAACGTATGACACTGAAATGTGAAAGCATAGCGTACACCTACTTTCACTGAGTCTGTTCATGTGTGTATGTTTGCTTGCGCATCACCAGGTAACCGCACAGGGTCTATAATTCAAGTCACATTCATGGTCATTATTATCTGTGTAATTACCTGGTATGTGCCCCCTGCAGGTGTAGTAGAACTCGCGGCAGAAGTCCTGGCAGAGCCGCGGCAGGTCTGGCTCCCTGTGTGGCGTCTTATCCATGTCCAAGGAGTGGAACAACACCTGGGCATTGGGGGAGCAGCGAGCACACTTGATCTCCTCCAGGAGACGTCCACATTCGGTGTTGTTGGTGGAGAAAATCTGGAGACCACACGCAACAAGGACCGGTGATTAAAACGGTGGGCTGTAAACTTTTACTTCTTCACTTCGCACAGCCGAGCCATTTGGAGACATTTGGTGACATAACATCATAAACATGACGCTAAGAAGTCGGGAAAGTTTAGATTGTAGGGTGCATTTTCAAAAATGAATTTTCATAAACTCCTGATAAATGAAGACACGTCTAAGACTTTAACTTTACAAAATGAGATGTTTCCAAATGTTCCCACTGAGTCCAAATGACCTTTATAAGGCAAATATTAGCCCTTAAAAGTTTCCAAGCAACTTTTGCTTTCTTTCTTTGTTACATGTGCATACATCGGCCCATGTAATGTGTAAAAAATGTTAAATGGCTTTTGTTTAAATGTTTAGATCATTCCTACTATAAAACACAGAGATGCTTAAGCACTTTCCAGCCCTCATTAGACATTCTCATTTAACAGCCTTAAATTAGCCAGTCTCACCCCAGTTACCACACAGAGCATCAGAGATCTCTACTTAACACAAATACTCTGAAGTTACAACTTACTTACGAGTTACAACTGTAAGTTAACAACATATTTTTCCCATATGCACGGTGAGATGCTCTGGCAACAAGGCAAGAAGCAACACTAGATGTCATGAACACGTTACTTCACATGCCACGCCATATGTTCAACCTCCGTGTCATCATGGAGTCTGTTTGTATTCTACATGATCTGCAGATCTGACATGTGGTTCGTTTGGCTAGTTATTGTTAGGGTTGCTATAGTGCTGAACAGTTTGTTCACACAGCAACTTCCTTATTTTTCAAAGCATCATCTGTTCAGTGCAGAATGAGGAGGGAGACAGACAGTCACTCGCATAGTGTGAAAGTCTGCAGCATCTCCACCACGATCTGCATGAAGGTTCACACCATTCACACTGCAAAGACAGCAACATTTCACTGTTATGGTGGTATTGCCTCTTTCCTAATTTTCCCACTGAAACATTTCTTTAGAGTTTTTGCAATCTTGTGTACATAAACTGAATTTTAACAATGCATTTCTATCCTAAGATTAAAAAAAATCTTCTGCAATATCCAACTCTATAGCCTTTGGTACCAATTTGTTAAACACTGAGGTTGGAACACCCTGTCTGTTTGGAGAAATAAACACAGAAATCATCTCATTCACTGCCTACTTACCCAAGTTCATAAACAGTTAAAGTCAAATTACAATTCCCATGTCTGACAGATCTCAGGGCATAAAATGAATGAAGCCAAATATGAGCCTCAAAGCCTGACTTAGGGTCATTACGCAAAAGTACACAAAGAGTTAATCCAAAAGAAATTAGCAGGATTATTTACATAACAAATTAGCTGTAATAAAACACAATGTAATCTGTTTTAGGTCAAGAGCCGCACTGCTTGGGCAGCCAAGCAGGCAGGCAGGCTGGTAGTGCTTTGCTCTGTGTGAGGTCCATGTGTAAACACCAATTTAGAGATAGACAGGCACATCATTCCCACTCTGGTATCAACAAATTAGCAGTCTGTCGAAGTCAATTACACCAGTGGACCCAAGGCCAACATATGGATGCCTTACACTTTGTTCTGACTGCAGAAATGACTGCAACTGAGGAAAAGATCTTTGGTTAAGCTATCCAGAGCTGTGTTTACCCAACAGGTGGCAGAACCTCTGGCAAAACCTTGAGGGTCTACCTGAAAAATGTAGTTAAAGTCTAGTTGCAAAAGGCAGTATAACAGATGAATGAAGAGGGGAGATGAATTGCAGCCTGTTTGAGGTTCCACAGTTAAACTCTGATCTGAATGCCACTTTTGTTCTATATTTTATCTGTCTAATTGACGTTTTCCCCAAAAAGGGAGCTCCAGGCTGGCTATGACCCTGTATGTGTGGTGTGCTCCTCTGTCTCCGTGCCCTGTTCACTCATGCCATGTAGCGTTGTGGGCATGCCTGCCCTCCTGCTCTAAATTGCCCATTGATTCCGTGTGCCATGGGCTGGCACAAGGTCCACGGAGAGTAGCATTTGTGTGCTCTCAGCCATGCCCTGTGTCCATATGTTGCTGGGACGGGCTCCAATGTTGCCATCATCCAAACCAGAACAAGTGGACCTTTGTTTGTTGTCTTTCGCTGCACCTCAGTGTGTACATTCCTCAAAAGGAAGGAGAAAATGGCAATGAGGCTCAGCTGTTGCACTTTTGCTGAGGACACGCAAACAAAGCTGTAATCAAACAAACACGGAGCTATAAGCGTAAGAAAATAAAATCGTCATTAATGCACCCCCGGGCTGTTTCAAACGTTTAGATGACATTTTCTAAAGTTGGCATCACACCAAGCTGCACACACCGCTTCTTATGGGAGGACAGCTGCTGAAGGATTACTTCTTTCTACGATAGCGTGTGCATAATGGCTTTTACCGATGAAATTGCCGGAACAAACATATTAATTTGCAATGCCACACTCGGTTGCAAGAAATCAGTGACGCTCTGCAAACCTCATATGGCCAGAGAGACTGAGAGAGACCTGATGCAGGCAGCACCAAGCTGAAACAAAGCACTAGTCCTCAGGGAGTAGGTGTAAGTTGGCTGGCAGGGGGATATAGTGAAGGACACACACCCTCTCAAAGGCATTAACACTTGGACAGGGTGATGACTGGGGGAGAGTGATGTTCTCCAGCTTCTCCCATTAGTGAAACCAACAAACACAATGGTGTTGTTGTTATTCTTTTGCCATAATCAGAAAAGGCTCCGTGTGTGGGCAGTGTAGTGGGGAGGAGGAGAAGTCGAGTTCGCCCCATTCAGTTTCCCCCCCCTCTTATTTGCATGACTTGAGCAAATTAAATGATGCAATATGGCTTTTTGTCGCAACACAAAGTGAGATACCACCCAGCCACTGAATGATTCGAGGGGGTGGTTTACATGAGAATAGCCCGGTGAGGATCCGACGGAACCCACGACAACTTTGGCGCATACAGTCGCTTTTTTTCCGCCTTCCCTCCGCGCGGGACCCGAGCGGAGCTTTAAAAAAAACCTACCTTACATGACATTAAACACGTATTTTACCACTTCGGTCGACGCCATAACGGTCGAGAGTGTTATATAAACGGCACATTTTGTGGAACTTTTTGCTTACGGTAAACACGTACGCCAAACAAACTCCTGTACGTTAACGCCGCACAACCGCGAATGGACGTTAAACAGACGACAACAAAACAGTTCGCTAACCGCTTCTAGCTGCCGACGGTTGATAAAAAGGTGAAGCCGGGCTCCTACCTTTTCGGGTACGCGGTTCGACAGTTTACCTAGCACCCCTTTCTGCTGACAGTTGGAGCGGACCGCGGCGAGAAGTAACGTAAATCGGCGACTGATTACCATGGTAACGCCGAAGCGCAACGGAGAGCTGAATTCGAGTTGCGCCCTGTCGCGTGAAGCGAGGCAACAAAACGAAAACACGGTTTATCCTCGAAACCTCGAGTCAGTTTCAGACCAGGTGGGCTACAGAAGAAGCAGGTTAGAGAAAAAAGAGCGAATTTAGGCGCTTCGAGAAGATATAAACATGATAAAATAACAGTACAGACACGGTGCGTGTCACAAATGGGGTTTTACAAGGTAACGGTCAAAAAACAAAGGTTTGAGCACCCATAGACACGTTATATGTCCCTGTAGGACTGCTAAAATAAGACTTTTTGTCCCCCAGAAGCAGCACAGCCCAAAGCAATCCCCCCCTGACCATCCCAAAATTCAGCTGTCGGCAATAAGACGCAGAATGACAATACACAAAGGCTGTAAATGCATCACCCGGGGCGTTTCAGCAGTAAACCCCGGACCCCTAATCTGAGGAAAATGCACCGCGGTGGACGGACGTGGACCTACCCTGGCATCCCTGCGGTGCAGGATCTGATAGGCGGCTCTCCTGGTGGGACAGCAGGACACTCGGGGGTACAACCTGTGGCAAACTTCTCCGCTGCTGCTGCTGCTGCCGTCAAGCAGCACTTTTCGCTCCCTTTTCTTCAGCCGCTTGGGAAGGCTTCCGTCGTAACATCTTCTCCTCCTGGGGCTAATTTCTCCCCTCTCGCCGAATTTTGCGTCCCCACATTCCCACACGTTGACCGCGATGGCCAGGACGAGCACAAATTGCAAATGCTTCATAGTTTAAAAAATCATATAAAAAAAATAACAAATATATATATATGAAAATATAACAGCAACAAGGAAATACCAAAAGATATGACCCCCCTTTTTTTTCAAAAGACTGGGGTTAACTAGAAATGTTATATATATATTGTTTTATTTGGGCTATATTTCTCCAAGCAGCAGAAGCCAATTACTCCAAAAAATTAAAAATATGCTGTTTGTCAGAGCAGGTGTCCTACATTTGATTCACTGCTATAAAGAAAGGTGTTCAAAAATAAATTATTCTTGCTTCTGCTTATATACTACAAGTCAGAAATTAAAAAATACAATAAAAGCAAAACAATAACAATTTATCCTGATGAACCAAAAAGTCAAAAACCCCCCAAAAACACCGTGAACTGCCAAAGAGCCGTGACGTTCCTTTAGATGTAATTCCTTTAAAGCACAGCACGGCGGGTTGTGCATGCACGGGGTCAAAAAAAAAAAAACATGTAAGACATAAAAGTTGTCTCTCACTAAAGTCCTCAGACCGCTCACATGTTTTCGCGTGCTCTTTCCTCCTTCTTTTTAACCAGCGCGCGAGAAGAGGAGCGAGCACGGTGACGTATGACTCCGCGGGGGCGCGCGTGTGGCCACAGTCGCGTCCACGTCGAGGTAAACAGTTACCTGGTAGAGCGGAGGACGGAGAGGAGGAGGCGGCGGGAGGCGCGCGGCGGGGCTCGGTCCGCCGAGAAAGTGAAGAAACGTGTTAATCAGAGTGTACGTCAGGCTGTAATGTGCGACGTAAACTAGAGGAAAACCACTTATTATTTGATTGATAATCGAATAAATGAGGGAAAATGACTTCCCTGCCCCATCGGTATATATACTGTGTGCGCGCGCGCGTATTTATGTGTATGTATATCTAAAATATATCTCTTCTTCCCTCCTGCAAACAAATAACCTCCAAGCTTTAGTCTTGTAAACCTCTTTCTCTGTTTTTTAATTTCTTTGTGGCAGCTGCAAATCAATTTCACGCTCAGTGGTGGGATGTAACTAAGTACAGTTACTCAAAAACAGCAGAATTTTAAGACACTTGCTATGTATCATTAAGTATTTTATGTTTCTATATACTTCCGCTCTGCCACATTTCATCGGATGGTACCGCACTTTTTACTCCTCTACATCTTCTGGCAGCTGTAGTTGCTCTGTAGGTTCAGATTTTAATATAAAACATAATGATATATGAAGCCTTGTTATAGATTAACAGTCCATAAACTCTTTTCTTTTCTTTCTTGCAAACTTCATGCATCAGTAGTAATAATGCAATGATATAATATATAAAAACAGTATTCTTATAGTTGTCCATTCGTTTGCATATTGAATACTTTTAATTTTTTTGTACTTTTGCAAGATTTTGAATGCATGATCTATTCTTTACTTGTAGTGGAGTACTTTTTCATTGTGTTACTGGTACCTTTACATAAGTAAAGAATCTGAATACCCACTGCTGGAGTTACTTCATGGCCATGTACGTGAGCCAAGTCTTAGAAATATTTGAAAAATGATCCAGAAATTGTTGTTTTTTTTATCCGCTCTCGAATAACTGAGCTTCTGAGAGAGGCATGGAGATTTCTTCAAGACACTGACATTATGAAAATGGAGTATTATGTTACATCACAAACTGTGTCATGGGTGTTTGACTTTGTTTCTAAATATGGTCTGAAAGGTTTATTCTGGTAGCCGCAGAATGAAGAATTACATGTGTCAGGCAGTGGAAAATCAGCAAAAATGTGAATCAATCGCTGTGACTTGATGCCCAGCAATTTGTTGCCCTGTGCAGTTGCACATTCTCTAGGCCATCTTAATTTGGCTCCTGATAATACCAAACCAAATGTGGGACAAATCCTCTTTCATTCCCCTCTTCAGAAAAGTCTCCCGATAGTGATCCGAAAGGGAATGTCCAGCCATGGCAATTACTGGAGAAACAACTGCCCCCCTTTTTTGGGATACACAGAGAATCTGAAATCAGTTACATTAGCGGCACCTGTTCTTACTTGGGGGTCTCCGGCGCTCACCAGAGCCCCAGCTCAGCTTATCTGCAGGAATCTGGACCGGGAGGAATCCAGGAGGGGTTGGTTTGATTGTGGGCAATTATGGAAATGACTGTGTGTGCTATGAAGCCATGGCAGACCATGCCAGATCTGACCCCCCACCCTCCACATTCTTTACGTTACCCAACTGGAGACGTTTCAGGACCAAGTATAGCCAAAGTGCTACTGCAGTATTCTGGATGTAAAGGAGGGAAGGAACAAGACCATATTCAGAGAAGGAATCTGCCACCACCACCACCGCTAGAGTTCCTCGCAGAGAAAAAGAATATAACTGCGTTGTCAAACAGCGTGAAAACATGTGGGATGCAGCTGTGGAGCAGAGAGGAGTACATCTGCTGGGAGAGATAGACCATTAGAGAGAATCACAGTTCGACAGACCGCAGTTCTAAGCTGACAGAGTCCTGCTGAAGCACAGGCTCAAAGCACACACACACACACACACACACACACACACGCACACACACACACACACACACTCACACACACACGCACACACACACACACACGCACACACACACACGAAGAAATAAGCAAACAGCCATATAAAATGTCTTCTCTTGCAACATTTGCTCTCCACATTTGTTCAAAAGTCATTTGGTTTTATTACATTCATTGCATCACATGTCAGGTGTGGAGATGAGGCTCACTTTGCCTTAATTTGCCTCATTTGGATCACGCTTGAAACGCACTATTGATGTAATATTAACATGAAAATTCCCTGAAAAGACACCACCTGCTCTGCCCTTTCATTTCTGCAGGGTCAGTTGGGGAATTCTCATGCACTCAGCGTCTGACCCTCCGAGAGGATATCCCAGAGGATGATGGTTAGGTTTGCGTGTGACCACATAAGGATCAACAACATGAGCCTGGAGCTCTGCAAGCCCTCATTGCCGCCTCCACTGTTTCCCAAACTGAGGAGATGTTGAAAGTTTCCTCTGTTCTCTCTGTCGATTCTGTGTCTGCATTGTTTGCTTCATAACTCAGCATCGTAATAATGAGCATACACAACAGGACCGATGACAGAACTCCATTTGTGCTTTTTCAGTTTTTCCATTGCAAGCTGGCGAAACCACTACCTCACACCTCACAGTTCATAAGTCTACCGAAAGTTGTCTCCCAGTGTTGTTAGAGGTGGCCAACACTTAGCTGCGGGTCCAGCTCAATTCATCTGTGGAGCTGCAAGAAATGAAGGATTTTTAGTCATTATTTGACTCACTAATAATCTCTGAACATGAACAGAACAGAACGTCTTTTCCAGATAGCTGTAAATATTGGAATCACTCTATTTTAAACTCTTGTCATTTTGTTGATTTTGAAATGTTTGAATAAGAAAATCAGCCTCTGAGATAATTCTCTTCTGCGTTATTCCAAATTGAAATATCTCAATAGGAATTTGATGGACTGCCATTAAGTTCGGTGCAGACATTCATGGTCCTCAGAGGTTGAATCTTAAAGACTTTGGTGATCTCAGACCTTTCCTCTAGCACCACCATGAGGTTCACATTTGGGGCTTGGAAAGAAATGTCTCAACAAAGTTTTGGATGGATTGCGATGAAATTTGGAGCACACATTCATATTTCCCTCTGAGTGAATTATAATCACTTGATTACAGTTCATTGATTGATTCCCTGACTTGTCATCCATCATTCGCCACCATCAGTTCAAAATAACCCATTTATTCAGTTTGTCTAATACTTTGGTTTATGACTAATTACCTTCAAAAACTAATGCCGTTACATTTGGCCTCAGCTGTACTTGCGCTGATTAGCACATGTTAGCATGCTGACACGCTAAACTGAGATAGTGAACATGAACATTATACCTGCTTAATATCAGCGTTAGCCTTCTTGTTGTGTTGGTGTTAGCATCAACATCACTGTGCCTAATAACAACCTCACAACTTGCATAGAAAGTATCACCTGAAAGTAGTACTAGTGGCAAGTACTTATCTGAAAGTCATATCTGTAGTGTATTTTCCTCTACCACAGAATTAGGTGTAGAATTGGAGCGTACACAATGCATATACTGTAGTATACATGCAATGTTGCATTGAAGGGTCAAAGCATCCAAAGTCCTCTAACCGTCCAGTTCTAAAGTGCTGATAATTACATTACATTATACCATTTTTCTCAACTCCACAACTAACATGAAATCATTAACGTCAGCCCACTGCTAACAGCTATTCAACCATGTGTGTACTTTTCTTTCATGGCCGTCATCCCTCACCTTGCAGCACACAGCAGCATTGTGTTACTCTCACACCTTCTTTAATGGCCCAGCTTTGGCAATCGCAAGCCCTAAGGCATACAGAGCTCGGAAAGTGTTCACAATGTCATTAATAGTCCTGACAACAGCTTAATGAGCCTCTGCCATCTGTTTATGAAAGCTTCAGGGAAAAGCGAGAAAGAAACAAGAAAATCAGATCCAGTAGCGATTTCCAGCTGTGTGAGCGCGCCTGATTTCCACTTGAACATTTCTAAACACATGAGGACATTTTAAGTGTAGTGACTTATGCAGCGTCATCTAATGTGAGTCAGTGACTGAGCCTGGGCTGTCTGCCCGGTATCAACAGCCTCTAAATCACTGGCTTCAACCATCGGACCACACTACCTCGCCTTTAGCTTCCTCACCCCTCCTTCCTCTGTACCACCCTGGAGTGTCCTTAGGCCTTGTTTGTCTAAAGTATACACATGGCATGAGTAACTGAAGCCACCCAGGGCTCCCCAACGCGGTGGCACGAGACACATACCGGGTTGCACAAGTCGAGAAGATGAAGTGTCATGTCACTGTTTACGCTATACTCAATGCCTGATGCATACAAATACACACAAATACGATGGCACAGCCACGGGGAGATGAATACGGCAGCACTGGCTTGCTTCAGATAGATGCCTTTCCAGATGTGTACGCACAGCGACTGTTTAGATTCTAACCCGGGGAGCTTAAAAGTGGTCGTTCTACCTCTCAGGGGTTTTAGATCTTTCACTTTGATCATGTCTTTTTTAATCTTTAAGCAAAAGGAAGAGAAGGATTGAAGTGACCATAGCTCGGTCCTGTTAGTACTTGGCTAATTGCCTCTGTAGTCTGCTTTGAAAGGGACTATTTCCATTTCCTCCCCGTTTCAATTTCTTTGGTCGTCTCTGAACCCTATAATAGAGAATAGCACAATCCCCCGAAGGCAAGTAAGAGGTTAATGTGCAGATTGATGACTCTTTGTGGCCACTTGTTTGTAAATGTTTCCATCGGGGGTTAAGGATCCCAAAGTAGTACCATGTTAGGCACAGTACATGTGTGCAAATTGCAGATTCATTACAGTTGAGACTGCGCTGCAAATGAATTTGGTGGGATGGGATGGTGGCGGGCGGGCGAGTAGTGGTAAATGTAGTCTGGTGTGGGCAGCAATGATGGTGGTCCCTGACTGTCGATGCTTCTCTCCCTTCGTTCCCTCCCTTTTGCTCCCTCATTCCCAGTACCCCGCCGTCCTCAGCCCATCTGTTCCTGCTTGGCCTCTCAGGCTCTCCATCAGGTAGGCCCTATTGAGTGCTCCTCTCATCTCATGGCATCCAAACAAGCCAGGCAGAGGATTGTGTGTGTGAGCGTGTGCATGCATATGCGCACCTGCAAGACTGTGTTTTTCTAAATGTTCTGTCTAAAGCGTTTGATAAATGAGGGCCCGCCAGTGTCATTAGCCGGATATCAACTTGCCGTTGGGCAGATGGGCTCAAGTGAAAATATTTAGCGTGAAGAAGAACAGCGAGGTAAGAAGAACAGGTGATATCGAGCAGCATGTTTTTCTGTCGCAGATTTGCTGATTTAGAGATTATTTTCACACCGTTTCAAATCTAAGCAGCGTCACACCTTTCCTGAGCAGTTTCTGCCTTTATCAAGAACCATGCCAGTAAGTTTACACCCCAAATTCCTGCTGGCTTGGTGGATATGGAAGGCATCAATTCTCACTCTAAACTTGAACATTTTGTCTGAGGAGACTTGCCTGCAGTGTTGCTTTAGTGCCACATACTGTATATTGAACTTTTATCATTCAAACAAAAAGGCTAGCAGACACACCAGCCAGATTAATCAATTCCACCCTTATTTAGATTAAGCAAATGGAAAGTTTTTTTATTCATTCCTTCCATTATTTGGAAAAGTGGCTCTCAGGGTGGTCCTCAGCATGAGTTGGGAGGGATGACTGGTATGATAGTGCTGTGCTGCACAAGTTCTCTCAAAAGTGGACATTATACAGTTTTCTCAGGGCTTGTGGTCAATTGTGAAATCCCGGTTTACACAGACTCTTTGCGTTGGGATCGTTTTACAACAGAAGGAAAAGAGCCGAATGGAACAGGCGCTCCCAAGAAGGCAGTTAGGTGTGGTGTGGAATCAGTCTTGGGATTTTTTCCTTTCATCCCCCCATACAAAGGTCACAGTTTGGGAACCCACTGTGTTTTATTGTCCCAGGGAATTGTTTTGAGGTCTCATTTCAGAGTAATATTTCCTCGTCTGGCCCTTGTTCTTTTATATCAAAAAGCCAAAGTGAAAACTTCCCCTTTGTCTGGGATCTGGTTACCAAGCATGAGTCATTTTTATAATGTGCCAGCCTGTCCTGTCAGGATGTTTTTGTTCTAATCCCTTTCAGTTAGTCCAAGGTACGTCTGCTAGAAAACACTGCCCAGTTATTACAGTATACATTTTCATATTGCCACCCTAAATGTAATTCAAACTGTGCTCTCCTTTGTGTTTTTGGTTCATACTAGCCATGGAAGGTATTTGGTGGTAGCTTTGATGCAACAGCTTGAAAACTGCAATGTGCCAGATTCGCCACTGCTTTTGTTAACCTTGCTTGCTCTAAAACTCAGTGTGACATCAACATGTTTCATTATTTATGTCCAGGTGCATTTCCACCTTGCCCCCGCTATTACTCTTTGAGTATCACCGAACACTTTAATAGCTACAGCGTCTCAGGATTGGTCATGCACAACTGCATGTTAGTCAGATGTGTTTTGCCTCGTCGTGGCCTTAAGGTTCTCATTAGCAGCCGAGTGAGCGTCGTGTCAGAAGGTGGTCTCCATGCTGGCCCCAGCGATGGCAGGTTTGAGTCAGTCACTACGTTTTTCATGCACACAAGGAAACAGGTTACCATTAAAAATCAAGGTGAATTACAAAATGGGTTTTACATGCACTGTTTACTACATTTACTACAGCTTCTATCCTACCTCCCAACATATTTTGAGCAAAGGCAGCTGAATGAGTGTTTGGATTGACGGTGAAGTAAGAGAACAGGCTCTAAAGTGAACAGCACAGTTTTTACTTTCTGTGCAAATGTATCTGAATTTAACAAACAGTCTAAAGGTCGGCTGTGGAAACTGATTTATTGGGACTCATCTGCTTTAGAGTTTGAGTTTGAGTTATTTTGAAGGATCAACAGCTACCAGTAACAATGTGTACACATGGCTAAGAAATTGTGTGTCTTTAGCAGGAATCTTGCTGTTTTATCCAGTTGTCTTTTAATCTCCTCACCTGATTGAGAAAACCACATTTCTCATTACAAAATCATTTAGAAATCTGACAGTAACCCTGTTAAGACAGTGCATGTAAACACACTGTGTGATTGAGCAGCCTTGGACCTCTCTGAGCACGGTTCATCTCAGACGGATGGGGTCGCTGCCCTGTCTGCCACTGTATGTCCCCCTCCCATTCCTCAAACCCTCCATCACACTGACACTTGAACAGACAGGCTGTCTCTTATATGGTCTGAAACCTGCAGATGTCCTCCATACATGTGCGTAAATCCATCCACATGAGAGCACAAAACACACAAACAGTTGCTGGCCTATTAAACACTCGAAAACATAAACACGGCCTCATTATCTTCATACTCCCCTCATAGCCATTTAAAGCAGACAACAAATTAGCGAAAGTCAGTGAGCATAAACACAGGCTTCATGTTTGTACTTTCTTGTGGGAAAGATCATTTTGTAAATAACTTAAGAAACAAAGGATAAATCAGGACAGTGTAAAACCCAAGTTTATCTTCAGCTAATTGCAAAGATACAGAACAGAACGTTTTGGGTGCAGTCCCCACTGTGCTACATTCCAGATGCTGATAGCAGTATTGGACCACCAAGGACTTTAAGTATACTTACATGACTGGAGATGTACAAAGACGCTGATAAAATGTTTCCTTCTGCTGCTTATCCATCTCCTCTGTGTCAGAGAGGCAGCATTGGATGTAAGGCAGCATGTTTTATTTCACAAGTCTATTAGCAGAGGTTTGAATCCTGCGCATGGCCTGGAAGAGACAAACTCCGTGGACAGATTTTAAAAACGAAGCCTGCTGCATCAACGGCCTGATCGACAGAACGCACTGTCAACGGTTTTCAGTGGCACTATGTCTTCAGTAGAAATGAGCTCCAATGAAAACTATCCACAGTGAGGTTTGTGGATGGTGAAGAGTAACCTGCGTTTGGTTCTGGAAAGATGCACTGCTGTTGAAAAAATTTAAGGAATTAAGTAGCTGCTGGGCTCTGGGGATGGAAAAGTTGGTCTGTTGGGTCAGTCAGTCCACCACATCGGTCCAGACTAAAGTACCTCAACAGCTACTGGATGGATTGTCATGCAGTTTGGTACAGACATTTGTCTCCTCATCTCAGGGCTTTTCTTCTATTGCCACCATCATAGGAAACATGGAAAACATCATACCTGTACCATGCCAGCAATGCATTGTGGGCATGTTTGCATGCTCAAAGCACCACAGTGCCTACAGCCTCGCTCAGCTGCTAGCATGGTTCTTGACTCTTAGTCTTGTTTTGATTATGTGAACACCATAAATGAAATTCCATTCACCTGCCTCATATTTAGGTAGTGCTGATAAATCCTACACACTGATCTCTCAAAAAACCTGGAAAAAGCCCAAAAATATCTGCATGGCTCGATACAAAAAGGGGTAAGTGAGAAAAGTATGTTTTTTGTAACTTTGGTGAACCATCCCTTTCATTTAGGGGTCTCCTTTGAAAACCATCTGGTACAAGTACTATACATAATTGTGAACAGCAATGCTGTTAGTCACATGGTGGCCTGCATGAGCAGGTGTTTGACGTTGATGCTCATAGATGTACAGTCTGTGCTAATTCGCTGTAAAAGGCTGACTTTTTTATTCAGCCCTTGGCAGGAGAATATAAAGAAGGAAATGGGGTGTCTTGCCAACATTAGGCCACAACTGGAATCAGTATTCCTTTGACACAATGTCTTTGATTAGTAAGGTTGTTATGATTTTACAGGCCAAGACATAGAAGCCATATGGCATGTTTTTTATTAAGATGCTAAATGAACTGAGCCTTTATGTTCTTGTGGTGCACTCAGCCCACCAAAAGAGCTCTGTGAATTCTGATATCCAACAAATGCTGGTGAGATAAACCAGCAAGCATATTAGAGGATAGATTGATCATAAATCATTTGTGCACCGCTGTGCAACATTCAGATGCATTTCAACACTTGTGCTTCCTTGGGAAAGTGGATTTTTTCCTACCAGTCTTTCACAACCTGTGGCTTGCACGCGCTTTCAAGGAGAAGCGGACTGCCAAGTATCACTGCGTACTCCAAATATTTGTGTGGTCAACTGGACAGCGCTGTTGCGGTTGGATCCCATCAGTAATGTTCAAACACTCTTGAGCTTGCTTTATGTTTTATACTGTGCTCTTCAAGTGTTGTGCATTTATTTTGCTATTCAATGAATAAACTGTGGCAGTTATTCAAGGGAGGAGATGTCTTTCGGTTGTCTGCTGATTTCTGTTGTCCTGCAACGGCATGAGCATTTGGTACACATTACAACACACGATGGCCAATAAATTTGGGTTTTATTGCTTCATGAATAGGGATGACAACAATGCTGTAGATGTTCTGATCTGTTTGTGGATCAATACCAATATTTACGTAATTACTTTTGGAAGGAGCTGAGATTTTAAGCTTTTAGAAGTCACTTTTGGTGTGTTTGGGGGAAAAATACTAAATTCAATAAACATTTTACCGTTCATCAGTCATTCCTTAGTTTGCATCACAAACATTTTAAGTTTCTCTTGGATCTCTGCTCTGTTTCTCATTGTAATTAAGTTGAGTTGATTACTGCGTTACTGTACAGGTGACATATAATCAAAGGGAGGTCAGGGAAGGAAAAAATTACTTCTGCAGATGTGTTTGCAGTACCGGTCTCTGATAGTGGTCTGTGAAGGTCAGTGGTGGTTCTGTCTTCAGGGTGTACGAAGGTCAAGAATGAGCTCTGCCACTCAAACAGAGTGTTTCACATTTCTCATCAATAGCAAACCAGGAGAGTGTACTTATGATGCACATTTTTATGTGTGTTGTGGTAAATATCAAGTGTGTAGGATTTAGGCGGTCTATTGACAGAAACTGAAAATAATACACCCATTTCTTTAAATCTACAGAGGGAGCAGGTCTTCTTCCATGTAGTCCGCCATGTTGCAGTTCCATGTTTCTACAGTAGCCCAGAGTGGAGAGAGGCCAAACCCTGGCTCCAGAGAGCCATTTTTCACATTGTTAGCAGCCATTGCAGGGGAGGAGAGTCGAGGGGTTTTCGCTTGGTTGTGAATCTACAGCTCACCGCTTGATGCCACTAAATCCTACACACTGGACCTTTAATGTGTGAGTTCACCAATCAGATAACTCCATATTTTATTTCAGCTACTTTCCATTTTGCACATGTATCAAACATTTTTTCCTTTCTTATGCATCAGATGTGCAGTTAGAATCATATTGCGTGCTCACATGGTATTATTCTTATTCTATTTGGCTAACTTTGGGTGGCTACCACAAACAGCACAGCATTATGGTTACCCACAGTCACAGGATACAGTCTTTGTTGGAATACAGCTCAGTTACTGTAAGTAGGAAGCTGAGCGCCACATTGATTCATCACTGCTGTAGGCCTCCGGTGTGCTGACCTGAGAGCGTAACACAAACTTGAACACATAAAAAATTCAGGAAGATCATCGCATTTATTGGAAACGGCGAAGTTTCCAAGATCAACTGCAAAATGCTGAGCATCTTTAAATCACCGTTCCTGCAGCCTCATTAGCAACCAGCAGAGGAGAGGAAGCCATACTTTAGCAAATGTTTGCATACCCAAGTGTGACAACTTCAGCGGTGGCCAAACAGAAGGGTTTCGTGTGTTTGTACCTGTCTTTGTTACATGCTTAGCAACCGCTGTGTTAGTCATTTATGACTCTTGTAGATCCACACGACCAAATTATTTTCCATCATAACATAAGTCGAAAGGATCTCCCTTCACACTGCTGATGGTTTGCAAAACAGTTATTTTTTTGTAAATCTAGTGTGCAGCCTTAATGTAAAAGCCATGAGTCTATGCCTGATGTTATGCTGCAATTTGGGTTAAATTTTGTTTTAAATCATACATTTGGACACTTTCTTGTGTTGCAGCTGTGACGGGTTGGTTGTATAATTATAGAAAATACTGTCACTGTTGGGATGTCGACAACTTGCCCAATGGAGCTGCTAAATGTTATTCTAACACTCTGGGTTTCCTGTGCTATCAGTCACCTTCTCTATGTTTCTGGCCCCACATTTGAGACTGACCGTCTTCTGTCCGTCCAGCTTGTTTTTTGTGAGAAATTGTAGAGTTCTCGTGTTTGTGGTACCATGTTGCTAATGAGCACAGAAACACACAAACACACAACCCCTGGGCATCATTTATAGCATGGACTTCACGGCTTGAAATGTATATTTTCTTTTTCTGTGGTGTCAGAATGACAGTCAGTGCACAGTCAGTACAATTTGACATTTCAAGTTAACAAAATATCACACTGTGTTTTAAAGCCAAATACTATATTGACACATGGATACATAAAGGAGGCAGCGCAGTATACAGATTATGCCAATGATAATTGTTTAGCAGGTTGTTTGGACTGGCTGTGTGTCACAGTGTGGAGTCCTGGCTAAATATTTACTGGGTGCTGGGGGGTTAGGAGGCATACTTGGCCAAGCTTGAGACTCTGGTTCAGGAGCAAAGACACGGAGGGGGGGTCAGATGGTGAAGTCATCGCCACCGACTGATGTCGTTAGCAAGCCAGTGATGTTCACTCCTGACCTTTTTACCATTTAGGGGGCCCTGGACTGATATGAGTGTTATTGACCCAGAGGCCATGCGTGGCATGTTTGGGGTCTGCAGAATATATCCCAAGCTTTAACCTATACAACGAAGCCAATTATAGCTGCGAAAGGCCAAACAATACAATCCATCAGTCAGGTTCCTCGGGTAAACAGGAATGGGCGGCCCATGTCAGGGTGTAAACTCCAAATCCCAGAGAAGCTAAGGGTCAGTGGAGCTGTTTGATTGTCTAATTGGGGGTTGGACTCCGTGTGAGTGTGTACGTCTGAGAAAACGAGAGAATGAGAGATAAAAAAGAGCGTAAGGGAGACTGTGCATGTGTTTGTGTGTACGTGTGTGTGTGTGTGTGTGTGTGTGTGAGTGTGAGTGTGTGTGCATCACTGGGCAAACACTACGGGTCTGGAGGCACCAAGACACCTAATGAATGTGTGTTTGTCCTTCAGACCCCACACACCTCTGTTTATTTGAACATGGGATAGTGTTCCTGAGCTGTTTTATCCTCCCTGTGTTTGCCACTTAACACGTGCACCGCAGGGTTGGCCTGTGCAGCACTGCGCACCACATTTATAAAGCCAGGAAAATATCAGTCAGCCTGACAATAATGATAGACAAACAAACTTTATCTTGTAGTTTGTGGATACAGTGTTCCTCTTCATTATTGTTCAGTCTTCATAATGAAGCAGGGTGATAATCCAAACAGCTCCAGTGCTGACGGTGCCAAAGGCAGTGGGCCAACGGGAGATTGGCGGTCGGTTTAGTGTCAATGATGTGGTGATGTGGGTCAGGGATAGCAGCAGCAGCGATCATTGCACAGTGGCTAAGAGCCCAGCCAGACCACCAGGGAGGAGGCCTTCACCTCTTTCCTCAGCCATCAATCACTCACATACGTATAAGCAAAGATAGATACAAGCAAACACACGCAGACCCTCATCCTTACACCTCGCCATTACGTTTCATTTACACTGACTCTCAGTCTAAATTACTTACAATGTAAAGATGTTATAATTTACATTATGCTGTATGTTATTCATGCCAGATCTTTGGTTCCCAAGCATTGATTGATGCAGCATGTGGTACTGTAAATGGCAGATGTATATTTTTGTTTAATGTTCTCTTTATTTTGTTAAAGCGGACACGCAGAATGAACCCTAAAGGCTAGCGTGTGCTCAAAACTGACTATTTCTTATGATGTGTCCTCCAACCACGTCAATCAGCAAAAGTGTTTGCAGCTAACAGCCACACTCAGAAAAGCCTGCTGGTGTAGAAATCAGTCAAACAGGGAATCCTTGTACATATAAACACGAGAGGAGTACTTCCGTAAAGTTAAAATCAAGCCTACTTTCTTACTTCCATTCACCTGCCACCTGCTGCAGTAAGCGGGCCTGAAGTTGGACAGTTAAAAAAATTGTCAGACACAATTCCGCCCAAATTTCGCTGTCGAAAAACAAGCAGGAGGAGAGGATTTCAGATGTTTTGCGATCACCTGATAAGGACTTCAATGGAAGCATAATGACATCTTAAACCCCCAGGGTCAAACAAGGCCTTAATAAACACTGACCTCCGGCTTTATGTCCTCAGATAAGGAGGTTTATGTCTCTTACATCAGGCCAGACCCTCTTTTATGTTCAGTGCCATATCTAGCCTACTAGCCTAGGAAAGTGACAAACTGAAAACACCGGGTAGCACTGATGGACACAGCTGTGCAAAGCAGGATCTGTGGGGTGATGACAAAACAGGTTCAAATGCATGTTTAGCTTGAAAGGAAACATGACCAAAGGGATCAGTCTCTTGCTATAAACACTGGTTTATTCAGAACGTTCTACAATCTTTAGGAAATACAACATTTCAGACTTTGCCCAGCATTGAATAAAGTCTTTGACCTTGTTTCATATTACCGTGAGAGTTCTCTCTGCACCAAACCTGCTCAGCATTATGTCAGTAACGGTGAAGTGTGTCTTTGACCTCTGAGCCCTCAGTGTGTCTTCTGTAGAGGCCTGCTACTCATCTGGTGTTCGCTGTTTCATGCCGGTATCATAACTGACAGTTATTAATGGTCATGGTGATCTGCGTGAAATTCACCCTGAAAGTGGCGACAGGAGGGATGAGAGGAGCGTCTGGAGGTGTTGAAGAATTTGTGAAAGTTTGATATTTATAGCATGGTGTCTAGCATGATGCGTTCGGATTCCACTGATCTTTATGATGAAATGAGCACCAAACATAAAGTCCTGCGTTTTTCCTTATTCTTAGAATCAACTTCACACACTCACACCAATACACAGTATGGACATGCATGCACTACTACAACCACACACACACACACACACACACACACACACACACACACACACACACACACACACACACACACACACACACACACACACACACACACACACACACAGAGGCTGCCCTGATGCAGCACCTCTTTAATTCACACCAGCACTCGCTATTCTTCGCTGGTGGTGTGATAGCATTCGCTGAGAGTCGTTCCTCCTGAGTCTTTCAGTTGTCTCAAACACTCTACTTCAGCGCAAGGCCTTATTGCCCACCCAAAGAGGTTATAGGGATTCTCAACTGCCCTCTCTCTCCCTAAGTGGGTGGTCCTCTGGGGTATGGCTGAGGCACAGGTGGAGCATTGTAGGGGTGCTCACAAAAATAACCCCCCTCACTCCTCACCAACAACCCCTCTCCCCACCCGCTTTTGCCACGCCTGCTCTACGGAAAGGTGGACTAAATTTTGCAGAACCCTCCATTAGACCGTTAAGGCACTAAACACTGAAGGTGAAACGCTGACACACACAAACCTGTGTGTTAGCCATTCCGGGAAAAGCTGAGCACTCTAAACACTCATATACAATACAGCGTTCTGCGCTCCTTTGAGTTCAAACCAGCCAACCGCTTTGAGAGTGTCATCATGGCGTGAAATCTGATTCTTAATTAAGTTTTTAATCACAAAGGCCGAGTGCAACAAACCCCCCAAAATCCCCCCACCCTTACTAAAAATATTCCCATGCTCTGGTTTTGTAAATAATTATAGTTCTGCTGAATGTGTTTTATAAAGTTTACATGGTAGGTTCAGTGCACCCTATCTGTTGTTTGGAACCCTGCAAACCACCAGCAAGATGTTGACATATGGCAGCTCTGGTGTAGTGCACAAGGCATGGATTACTTCGGACCATAATAAACAGGAGCATAAAGAGGGATCTGTGCAGAGGGGGTGCCCTGAGAGGGGTGACTCTCCTCGGACCTCCTTGTCTTAATATCACTGTGTCTGTCTCCAGCCTTCTGAAAGCCCTCTGAGCAGGCAGGGATGCTGGATGTAATCACACGCGCTCCCATCCCGTACAATCGGACCGTGTGACTGGGTTGGTAAGCGGCTGCCAGCCACCTGCTCATATGTGTTAACAGAGTGATTTATTGTTAAAGGGATGTTGAAGGCAGACGTAGAACATGTGTCTTTATAACCTTACAAGCCCTGAAATGACAAGAGATCAGCAACATAAAGGTATAATAATGAAAAATGTGGGTTTTTTACCATGTCATGCACTTGACACATACACTCATAATAGAGACATATTTGTGCAAGAATACAGCAGGTGCTCCCCATAGTGAAACTGTAATGCTAGCGTGCACAAAGACTTGGCTGTGTGCTCTATCCACCTGCACTTAGGTAAAGAGATGCCAGAATTTCTGATTCAATGAACCATTTGTACAAGGTCGAGTGACATAGTAGTGTGCATGGTCTCCACCTGTGCACCAATGCAGGGTGGATCATGCAAAAAACCTGAAAAGCTTGTTCACGTTTTGTCGAGCGTCTCACTGCAGAAAAGAACCAGTAAGATTGACAGCCTTGGCGAGGTTGCTTAACATGCGGTGGCAGGTATTTCAGACAATGACGGGACTGCCGAAGAATCAGCCAGCTTCATGTGAGGCTAAATAGCCATTATCAGAGTTCCTATCCTCTTACGTCTCCCATAACTTCCTGCTCAGATCTTTGCGAGGGCCAGATGGTTACATTGGCCACTGGGGATAGCAAGAAGCCCCGAAGACAGTTTTACAATGTGCAATTATGGGACAGATAAACTAAACGCTCAACAAAGCAAGGCATTCCCAGATCCCTGTCTTCAAGCCTTTGATAAGGAACAAGCTGCATTCCTTGGCCAATTTACTGTCTTCAAAATTAAAATACCAGTGCTAATGAACACTCTTACTGTAGCTTGAATGCGAGATGTTTGTCTCAGTCTAATGAAGGCAGAGCGCTGTAGATATACTGGAAAGCATGCCTCAGTGATCCAACTGTGGAACCATCAATGTGTGCTTAAAAATCTTTGCAAAGCGCTCAAAGCTGTCTGATTTGTTTTGGGCTTGGTCACATGCCAATTGATGCTAAAGGGGATAGAGTTTCTTAACCAATGAGTGGGGCTCCACATATTGCTACACTCAGAGTTCAGCCTGTTTTGTTCCACATTAACATTTCACAGAGAGATCAGGCGCCTGCCCTCTGTGCTTTACCCCAGGGAGCAAGAATCCCCCACAAACTGACACTGATACAATCTCCAGGTAATGGCTGCCTGCCTGCAAGCCAGAGGGTGTCTGAGGATATACTGTGTGTGTGTGTGTGTGTGTGTGTGTGTGTGTGTGTGTGTGTGTGTGTGTGTGTGTGTGTGTGTGTGTGTGTGTGTGTGTGTCTCCAGGAGGTACCCAGCACCACTGGTGTGGTCACAGGGCCAAAGTTCACTCAGAAATGTGTGGCCCGGGGTCGAGAGGTGCTATGGCCTCCGTTAACGGTGAGGGTAGAGTTTCAACCTCCACCCTCACCCTCTCCTCTTTCTCCAGGCTGCTCTGCCACTTACATTTCTCACCATGACACGCGTGACGACCCCCACCTTTTAGTCAGGTGACAGAGGCTTGATGGAGGTGAAGAAAGAGCGGACAACAGAGCAGGACCGCGGGGTGTTAAAAAACAGAATTAGACGTCAGCGGTTTGGCGGTTCAGATTTGTTGATGCTTTGAATGAAGCTGGAGAAAGTCGGGACAGAACATGAAAAAAGGATTGCTGGAAAGGTTTGCGAGTGACTTTTATGTGGGAGCGGGTGTGTTGATGGTGCAATGATGTAAATACATGGTTCACATATATAATGACTAGTCTTTGCATTTGGAGTGGAGCAGTGGTGGAATCTAAGTACAAAGACTCAAATACTGCTCTTAGGAACAATTATGAGGTACTTAACCTCTGTATTTCCATTTTATGCTACTTTATATTTTACTTTTACTCCACTACTTTTATTTGACAGCTGTACCTCTTACTTTGCAGGTTAAGAAAGATGTACAACACCTATGACCATCATAAAAGGTATTGCATTGTTCAAACAGTCAAATTTACTCTCTTATATAATATCATAACACTGCTTACATGTTTTGATATTTTCAGACTTTTGCTTTTGCTTATTTAAATTGACTTAAACATGGAGGTAAGTGCTTTTGCATTTTAGTAGTACTTCTTTCTTAAACTGCAATAACTGATTTTGGCCACTTGGGGCAGCGAAACAAGCTGTAAAGAGCACTGACAATTGTCACCTTAAAAAACTGTTATTTGCTATCGTGTTAGCGAACAGCAGACACAGCAGAACATTAGCATTCGTTTGGAGTCTCATTTCTGACCAGCCAACGAATTTAAGTCATTCACTCTCCTTTTAGCTCAGTTTTGATCTCCACCAACTCCTGAGGGAAGCTTTTGGCTCTTGATTCTCCACTATGTTCACCAGCTGTTTGGTGCTTGAGAGGTTGTGTGCAGTTTTTTTTTGTTTGTTTTTTTTTTGGCTGAAACAACCAAAACAATAAACCAAAAGACACTGAACGGCTCTGTAGAGGGGCGTCACTGAGGGGAATTACAGAGAAAGATTAAAATAAAGTCAGGAGTTAAGTGTGTGCCTGATATAAAAACACTGATTAGTGCACGTTTAAGTAAAAGATCTGAATTATTTCACCTCAAAGACATCAGATGTTGTTCTTCTGGTGTACAAACTAACATAGAAATGTGACCCGGTGTCCACAAACAGAAGCTTTCCCCTCTCTAAAATCACAGTGACAGTTTTAAGAGTGATCCACTTCAGGAATTTATGGTATTAATTGGTGCAGCTTGCAAAAATGGACACACACACACACACACACACACACACACACACACACACACACACACACACACACACACACACACACACACACACACACACACACATGCACATTCTCAGCCGGCCCTGTTTAAGTGTTCCCCAGACAGTATGTGATCCTCAGACAGGACAGTGCTTCCTCCTCCAGCAGTCAGGTCTTGTCTGAAGGATCAGTCTGGCGAGGTCATCCAGACAGAGACGGAGAGGGAGAGGATCTCTCTCCTTTATGATGCTCCTGAGCCCGCTCACAAAAATGTTGTGTTTTTTCAGTTCCGTCCCAACTGATGTTACTAGCAAATGTTGTTGACAACTTTTTCAGGTTCTTTTTGTGCTTTAGCCTCAGTTTTTCCCTCACTGTGCTCTGCTTCAGCCCTTTTCTGTCTGTTTATTTCCACCTATCTGTACCTGTGCCTCCTCTTTTTCTGCTTTAGGCTTAGCAGACCTGTTAATTCCCTCTTAGTTTTATATGTCCTATCTTCTCTTTGACGTTGTTTCCTACGCAGTGTTCTCCCTCTTGTTTTTTGTGCCTTTTGCAGTTTTGCCTCCTCGCCTCCCTCCGTCTCGCTTCCTCTGTCTCTGTCTCACTGCTGGTGTTTTTCTGAAAAATAACAAGGTCTGGGGCTGTGCGTGTGCATGTGTTTTGCGCTGGCTGCATAGACTGGATGGGCTGGCTGCACTGGGCTGGCTTCTTGTGTGGTCCCCCGGCAAACTTTATGATTTATTCAGCTAAAGGCAGAGGAGCACGACCCCCAGTGACCACAGAGAGAGAGCTGCACGTGGGTTTAATGATTTCACCACAAAAATGTCTGCTATGGCTGGGCCTGCATGGAGCTCAGAGCCCCCCCACTGGCTGAATGGTGGGAGGGGGGGGTTGAAAAGAGAGCTCGGCTGACCGGCCTGAGTCAATACGAACGCTTACCACTACACATCTACTTGGAGGGATTACGAGGGAAGAGGAGGACAGACAGAAAGCGACATCCGATCGGCATGTTCCAAATGTTTTAAACTCCCGTCTTTCAGCAAATGCTCACTGATTCCTGCGCGTTGTTATTCTTTATCACGCATTCTGCTATTTTGCTTTCTCCATCCCAGCCCCCCCTGAGTCCTGTAGCCAGTGGGAGATTTCAGAGGCATTATTGAAATGTGGACACTGAGGATGATGTAACCAAGCTTTCAAGAACAGGGAGAGGGGCAGAAATAATAGGGGGTGGGGGGGGGGGGGACAAGGTTGGGGTGGTGTGGTGGTTGAGGGGGGGGTATTTGGCATATTTTTCTCTGCTGGTGTCCAGGTCTGCTGGCTCAAGCGAGTGACTGCTGAGGACTTGGATCTGGATGCTACGCTCGGTGCTGCTTCTCTCTGTGTCTGTTTGGCTACAACTCCCCAGAACAAGATGATGTCATTCGGAGGGATTTGTGAACATTCTTGATAAAGAGACAAAATCACGGGGGTGAGCCTAATTATGCTGCCAGAGTGTGAACAGGTCAGGGAGCTACGCCGCCAGCCCTCGGCTTAAAGCAGGTCGGCTCGGTTCAGCTTGCTTTTACGAACTGAAAATGTCCCTGCGTACCTTGAAGAGGGGCAGCAGCCGCATTTTACAGGTGGAATTTATTTTTTAGACGACTTGTCGACACACAGAAGTCGCATGAGGAGAAGCTCGGGTGTGAATAATTAAATTAATGGCAGCTGCATTCCACTGAGCTGCTTCAGTATCAGGATCCTGGTGTTGTGCATGTTAACTCACGGCTTACTGAGACACTTGAATAGAGCAGAGCCATCGTTAATGCTATTAGCAGCACCTGTGCTCTCCCCACTATGACCAGTCAAAATGTCTGCTGTGAAAAAGGTCTGTTCCCTTGATGTTGTTCAGTGATTCATAGCAGCTATGCTCAGTCATCTGTGTTGAATTGTTTTGCTCATTTCAATAGAAAACTGACTCGAAATGCAGCAGCTTATAAGGTCAGTAGTACATCATGATTGTGATGTCTTTCAGTTACCTTTTAACCAACAGGAAACCATTGCTAAGTTTACAGTTGCACTTTCATCATTTAGAGGATTTTGTGGCCACTTGGGGGCAGTGGAACAATCTAAAAACACAGTATCTGACCTATTGTCACCTTTTAAAATGACAAATGTGGCAAGAAAACAATTCACACTTCCAGCAGGCACAAAGCAACGTTAGCATTCATGTTGGAGTCATGCTTCTGGCCTCCTGATGAATTTCAATCCAACATTCACTCTCCTTTCAGCTCTGTTTTTGGTCTCCACAAACTCCTGAGAAAAATGTCTGGTTTATCAGAGCTAATTTGCTGGAAACAGGGTGGATGAGAGCAGAACTGCAAACCCTAAAACCCAGACAAGGCACTAAAAGAGACTAATAAGATCTAGAAAATAGATCATGCAGTTAATAAGCTCCAATAACTTCCTCCATTTTGGGCTCTCTGTTCCCTCAAAGTCAGCACTATTAAGGTGGCTTGCTATGATCCGAGGCTCTGATTTGTGAGTTTAAATCCTCATGTGATTTAGAAATTTCTTTCTCTGTTTCATGTTTCAATGCACAGGATAAGCGAATTGTGGATTTCACTCGAATTTACTGACATTATCCTCCAGGTATGATGTCGAGGTTCTGTTAACATCAACGTCTCTGAAGGGAAGCGTCTGTTCTTCAGCAACCACATTAATGATGTAGTTTAGAGTTGTTTTTGCCCACTTTCTGCATGTGTTAGAAGCATAAATACACATTTGCAGCTCATTGAGAACAAATGCTGTGCGGCTGTATGACAGCCTTTTGCTGCTCCTTTACCTTCTCTGTCATCGCTCATTTTAAACGTCAGTATAGCCAATCACAGCGCAGCTGTTGACTGCTGTTCAATATGCTATGATCCACGATCAGATTTCATACTTGTTCCTTTGTCAGATGACAGAAAACAGATGTTAAAAAAAGATACAACTTCATATCACTGACACGCGGAGTCGCTCGGGACCAGTGTTATTTCGCCATATTGGCGGTAACTGTGGTGGAATTTTTACTTCACAAATTAAGGACATGGCAGATTTACACAGGATTAAAATCACAGATGACCTCCTCGGTTATTACTAAAGGTCCCGAGGTCATGCTGGTCGCATTGCTGGTCACTGCATTCCATTGGAGTCGATTGAACTTACTGCAAAATTTCACCGCTTTAAATGCTTTAAGGATTGATTTGTGCATGGAAACCTCCGCTAAGTGCTTCCCGCTATGGACAGAAGCTCTTGTGGGGTAGTATCACTTACATCACAGCAGGCTTCACTCCGTGTTTGCATGGATGCCTCCCGAGCGTCTCTGCATGTGTGTCAGAGGGTGAAACGGTATCAAACCAGTCATCATTACAGGCTCATTCCACAACCCCAGGAGGGATTACACAACGGTCAGTGTGTAGTGGGTGTGACACAGGCTCCTCCGTCAACCCCAGGCTCAGGGCTCACAGTGAGTAATGAGTCCACCCAGCAGAACCTCAGCACACGCCCAGGGCCCAAGGAAATGTATGTGCTCACCATGTCTGGTATGACAACCCCCCTCCTCGACTGGCCAGGAACAGAAACTCATATCTGCTGCTCTGTCTTTGATCCCCGACAATCCCTCCCACAAACATATTATGTGGTTTTTATATGGCGAGCTATGTAAGGTTTAATGGCTTATTTCCAGTGGCATCTCATAGGTCCGCAGTAATGTACACATGCCTTGTCTGTTTCCCTTCTTGCTGTATCTCTTTATTTTTCTATCACACACACACTGGCTCTACCAGGTCCAGACATAAATCAATATGACTCAAAATGCAAAGAAAACATTGACCCAAAACATACAGAGATGATGAAGGCATTTATTTGCTCAGCGGGGTCTGCGATGATATGTGAATGGACCATTTTGTTTGCTTAGAAAATGGAGGTGAATTAATTGATGTGCAGGCAGTGTAATTTAATGTCCAGAGGCCTGTTGAGCCCATTATAGTCAACTGGGGATTTCTCCTGGTATAGCAGGCCTCCATTAGTGCATGCCATCGAGAGACCATGCGGCAAAGGTAAGGAGGGAAGGAACGAGTTCCACTTTTCAACTCTCTTCAGCCGTAAGTGGAAAGTCCAGGGGAAAAAATGAGAAAGGGATGAGAATCCACGCAAAGAGACAGCTCTGTTCGTCTCCACTCATTCTCCGTCTCACCTCTTGTCGTTCTGGTTTCCTCCCCCCTCCCTCCTCACTTCCTCCTGGTCCTTGGAAGGATTTGGTAATACCAATCGGTTCCAAGTGTGACATATCCTCACGCTCCTGCTTTCCGACTCTCCCCTTCTTAACCCCCCTCCCCTGCCACCCTGTCCCTCTTTAAGGAGCGTTTGTTTTGGGCCTTGTCACCACCATGCACTGTGTGGTTCCAGCCACGATGGTGGTGAACCGTCTCCTGCTAATTACCGCACTCCAGATGAGTCACAGAGGGAGAGAGACCGAGAGAGAGGCGTTCTCCGCTATTTTTGGCCCCTGACATCGGCCCCATAAGAGACTTTCCCCTCCGTGCCTTCCCCTCTCCGTCCCTCTGATCTCTGGACCTCCTCAACAGATGAAACGAGCACTTTGAGGAGGGCCTCAGTCGCTGGACTCGCTCCTCTCTTTGCTGGCCTGGTGTGAACAGATGCCTGTTTTGGTTTGTGTCATACGCACAAACATTCATACACACAGTGTTTGGGTTTGAAGGCCTCTCTCAGCAGGTCCTCGGTGTCCTATGAGTTATGACAAACGTTATTATGCTCCCTTTCACATTGCTTCAGCACATGCTGCCAGAGTAGATCACTGTATTTTCCCAGAGCATGGGTCATTTGGCCGCCATCCAGTGTTTGAACAGCTGTAATGAGCACTCAACATTAATAACTTCACTATGGAGAGAGAGACTGGCTATAGATGCAGTCTTTATTAACGGTGAAAGAATTCAGATGGTAACGTTTGCTCCATCGATACTGAGTCTGAATGTTCTCTCTGGTTTAGCAGATTCGTGGAGGCGATGCGGACTACTCTGCTGAATTGTCTACATCAAGCTATAGTTCACAGTCAGACGACATCCACCAGGAGACGTCTGACTGGTGGGAGTTCTTCGTTTCTTAATGTTTATTGGTTGGAGAAAAGAAAAACATCCTTAGGGAAAGAATGCTTGCCATTACAAATTTCCATTTGTCACTGATGGAAATAAGCACATTAGTTGCATTTTCACAAAGACACATTGGGAGTAGAGAAAACTGTACTCACGCTGCTGTTAGGCCACCACAGCATGACCCAAATTAGACTTTATTTGCCACTTTGTAATGACTAGCTACGGCCCCAATTTTACCCTTGACAAGATTTAAATAAGGAGCCATTTGCTCTGGCATCAGCGGTGTAGGTAGCAAAGCAGCAGGCTGCCTGGCCGGACATGTGCGCTCAGCCAGAGCAATCTATCATTACCAGTGTAATAAGGGGAACTGACTTTTTTCTGTCTTACAATTGAGAGCAAAATGAATGCTTCCACACAAAGGGATAATCACGAGGGCTTGCCAGAGGAGATGCTGCCAGAAATCCACTACTGCTTCCTTTTTCTGCTTTTTATCCCAGTGGGTTCGGAGGGCTCATCGTTGGCTGATTGCTGTCTAATTTAGCGCTGACCTCGACGACTGCTGAGTCTTCCAAGGTCGAATAGCTGCGGCTATATCTGCAGTTTTTAATGAGCATGTCAGGAGGCAGTGTGCCTGTTTTGTTTTCTAATGGCTCCATTTAGTTCACGACCAGGATGTCACAACCAGTCGGTCGATCGCTCCGCCGCTTTGGTCCAGAAATAAATATTTCAACAAATACTGGACGGATTGCATTGAAATATGGTACAGACGTTCTCTGTGCCCAGACGATGGATTACAATGACTTTGTCGATCCCATGACTCTAGCGGCACCAGTAGTTTGACATTGATGGTTTTGAGGGAAATATCTCAAATCTATCGACCACCTCTTTTCTACCTCTGCCAAACCTGACTCTCTTTCTCCCACCTTGCTGTTTGACACCCCGAGCTGCGATCCAAGTGAAAGAGAGATGTCACACTGTTTGGCATTGAATAGTGTTCTACTGGGTGTTATTCCAGTAGGTTTTTGCTTTGAAACTGGGTTTAGGTCAGCCGCTGTGTTGGGAATCACTCATTGTTGTGTGGTCTCGCTTCCATTTTCCATTGTGTGGTCAAGAGAATTGAGAGCGCCTCGTACAGTTCTCCATCCTGCCCAGTCAACAGAACAGGGGGGCCTCTCGTAGCAACCAACAGTCGTTTGAAGATGAGGTTTGTGGCTAGTTTCCACCCACAACGCCAAGCTGTCTCTGATTAGACCTGGGATCTAATTTGAGAAGGGGGCTAAGAGTGGGTTCGGGATGTGTGGGGGTCTGTGTGGCGCAGCCATCGTCTCTCAGAAGGCCCTCAGCTCAAGGGTTCGTGTGCTTGACTTTCTCTAAGAAATACATCCTGACGCTGCAAATAAAAGTGCAAGAAGAACAAGCAGAAACGGAGACGAATCGGAGGAGCCCTACATCCTCTCTCTGCTTTCTTTTTCCAACAAGCAACAGAGGAAGCCCCTGTCTTAAACTCCCAGCCATAACGTTGAGGACTATACCCCCCACTCTACATACACACAGATACACAGGCTCTCCTGGTCCCAGTAATCATGACGCTGGTTGACCCTCTGACCCAAGTGATGTATTTCTGTGCAGTGTGTCAGCTCCCTAAGTGTGTGTTCTGGCTCCAGTCTGGGTCATGCATTGCCGGGAATGTTGATGAAAAATGACAGGCCATTATTACATGTCCCCTCCTCTCCCTCTACCTCAGCACTGATAGGGGGATACTTCGGAGAAATGCTCGAGCCCACATTGAAAACCGCAGTCGCTACGTAAAAAAGGAACCCAACCCGGAGGTCCGACTGAGTGTGCTGAAAACCCATTCTTCAAGAATTTTAAGAATATAAACCTGACAAAATTTTGCATGCTGTTTTTGCTCAGCTACCCTTCCTCTCCGCCTGCCTGCTTCATGCTACTCCATTAGGTTTTTATGGACTCGAGTTTCTCTGTGGAGGTCATTGTGGTGCTAATGTTCTGCAGGGTGGGGAACAAAGCGCAGAGCATGTAAAAGAAGCCCTGGTTCCTGAGGGAGGAGATCAAGCAGCTGCAGGCAGGGGGTGTGAAGGTTTAGGTTACCTGCTCGCTGCATGAACACACCGACTCTTCTCCTCGCAGCTCAGGACCACCTGGGTAGCCGCCGCTGCTCCTCAGGGAATCAGACAGCACGGATACAAGCAGGGAGACGCATTAAGAAAATTAAACGATCGCGCGCACTCTAAGGTGATGAACCCACACATCTTCAGCCTCCACTGACCCATATCTGCCGAGCACATCTCCCCGGCCTCGGGTGGATGTCAAGAGGTGTGGTGGCTGTCAGTGACGGTTGACCCTGCACCAGTTCTCTGATATCTCCTGTCACACATCACTGCCCAGGAAGCACTTTCCTTTCTCTTCTAGTCTCTACACACTTCATCATGCTGTCTGACTACAACAAGGCTCAAACCACAGATCGGTGACCCGTGTGTGTGCGTGTCCGTGTGTGTGCGTGTGTGTGTGGAGCAGGGCTGCAGGATGTAGATGAAACACAAGCTTTGAGTTTTACCATAAATCAGTAAACTTTCGACATGGGTGTGTTTTAAGTTGTGTGTTTTCAGCTGCATAAATGACTAATGTTAACAATAACTAACACTGAGGATCAAAGTTCATTCTTGACCTTGGAAACACAAACGTTAGCCCAAACTCCAGCTGCTGATCAAGATTGTGCGATATGATCGAAAGCTCCAGAACGGCGACTAAATGGACCTTGAGGTGAAATTGTTTTGTCAACTGCTGTTTCCAAGGCCAAGAATGAACTCGGCTTTCAAGCCAACAGGGATAAGAAGTCCTTTGAGTGATAAGAGAGAGAAAATAATTTGAACATCTGATGAAGAGAACAGCTACTAAAGACGTGGATCGTCGCGAAGCAAGACGGGGTGTGTTAGTTACGTTCAGCTGGTTTAAAACAAAGCTAATGTTACACCATTTCCACCATCACACGACTTGGCTCTTCCCAACCGCAGACGGTTAACAAGCCACTTTTTCCAGCATTTTTTGGTCAATTTCTTGCATTTTTCACCCTTATGAACAAACAACATGTGGTCCTGGATTAAAACCTCCTTGTGCTTTCTCAGTTTGATCGATTTGAGCAACCATAAATGAAGCAAAGCTAGGCATTTTGAGTGTGTGTTATAGTGCTTCCTATGCAGAAAACCACTTCCTGCCCTCCATCTGCATTTGGCGCCACAACAGAAGAGTGATGTGACGTCATATGCAAACAACCTAGCGATTGCTAGAGAGAGAGAAAAGAGAATTTCAACAAATATAACAAGAAATGCTTCTGAAATACATTACCTAGCTTTGCTTTAAGTAAGAGTGCTTTTTTGGATATATGATGTGCAATTTTTTTATTAGGTGGGGACGTGCATAATGTCTTCCCGGCTAAATCATAATATTTAAAGTGTTTCTACAATGACTTATGTTTCACATAATGAGCACCTATGGCCATAATTGGTTGTAATTAAGAGTAGTATAGAAAATGAATGGAGTGGAACGCCACAGGGATGGTATCTGTCCATATTGTAGTCCATATATAGCACATATGAATTACTTTATTTCAGTCAGCCATAATTTCCACCCATTTAAAAGAAGGAGTACATTTTCAAAAAAGTCACAGCAAGCTGAGAATAGTTCTTGTCTTAATATCTGGAAGCATTTAGATGTTGTTGTTTTTGCTCAGCAAACACTTTAAAGTGGAGAGAGAGCTGTGGTTGACCACAGGGGAATAAATATGGTTTCTGATCAGCTCGCTAATTACCTTCCACAGAGTAAATACGAGTAAAAAAAGAGCAAAAAAAACATTGTGAGCCACCCTGGTGTAAATGCTAGCTGTTACACACAAATGTGGTCTTCAGATGCTTCATAATCTTAAGTGGTGCGTTAGAGCGCTTCATGTGGGTTACTACACTCTAGTGTTCGTAATGCTGCTGCAGCTACATAACCCAGCAGTATCATCACCGCTCTGTCCTCCACTCCTTGTCGACTAATGCCTTGTTTAACACACTGAAGCTGATGCAGCCTTTTTTGGTGCTTTACACCGTATCTACATCAAGGATCATGACGGCTTCTGGATGTGAGGACATCCGTCACTGGTCTCGGAAACATTTGTCACTCCTACACGGTTTTCTTTAGTCTTACGGTCCAGATGATTTATCCATTTGTCCGGAGGTCTCTCCGGAGGAGGTGGTGAGGGTTTGACACTCGCACACACACTGCCTGTGCTTCTCTGCTTCTCTGCCCACTGTATTAAGTCACAATCTTGAACCTTCCTGCCAAACTCCTGCTAATGTTGTTCTTGACCGCAGTCCAGTTTGGAACATGTGGACTGCGGCTTGACATCCACTTGCACACAGGTCAGGATCATGGGTCAGGATGATGATGTGCCTCTCGAGCACCTTCCTCTCGCTGTAATGTTATGTAAACAACTTCGAGTGTATTACACTGAGCTGCTTCCTGCTGCTATGTGTGTGGCATGCTGCGTACGTCAGCTGATGAGACATAAAGTGAGTCTGTTTGCGCAGTTATAAATACAGGGACTGTGAATGGAAGCAGCCAAGTTACCAAGGACTGTTTTGATTAAACTGTCCGAGTGTGGCGTGGAAAAATCTCGCAGAAATTGATTATGACATGAAGCTGACAATGACATGAAAATCATTTTTGGATAAGTTATTGTTTCTTTGAGCGTGAACGCCAGGAATGAATATGTATTGCAACATGTTTTTCCTGCAGATTGATTAAATCAACAAAGCGAAAAAGTTCTGACAGGAGAAGAATAGTGTTTGTCAGATACAAATGGACTTCAGGCTTCATTGGATTTCATCCTTGCTTGTTTCCTCTTCATGTCTAAAGCATGAAAGGCTAAGGCAACTAAAAACGGTTGTGTTTGGCGCACTCTGTTACACGCCACACGGCAAAGTTGGCCAAGGAAACTCAATGAGAAGCATTACCTGCTTAAAATATCAAGCAAACAAACCCTACCAACCAAGATCACATGTTGTTTTGACCTGGAATACTGTAATTATGAATGGGCAGATGGGTTACGAATGAAAACCAAAGCAAAGCATTGTCTTAATAAGGCGCTGGGTCACTGTGAGCGTCCAGAGCAGCATCAGAGACAGCGCTGCGTGGACCCTCCACATCGACTCCAAATATACATGGAAGTGGATAAATACAAAGACCATGCAAAGAAAAACCTTCACAAAATTTGCTGGATATGAGCATTTGACCACGTCGTATTGCATGAATCATCGGCACAGATTAAAGGTTTCGATTGAACAAATGACCTCGCTGCTGCTCGCAGCTCCTCAAGGCTGCAGATCTGAACTTCATTTTCAATGGCACATTTTTTATTTAATTATATTTCTGTGATAACAACGAAACAAGAAACATTGTGAGTCAGTGAGTGTGTCTTTAATTTAGAGGTGACCTGAGATATAAAATGCTTCAGCTTTTCCTTCCCCCTAACCAAAACTACCACATCTCAAACTGGCGCTACGATCAATAGTATCTTTGATTTGGAGTCAGCAAAGCCTAAAAACTCATTGAAGTGTATCTGTGACGAGACAAAGGCAAAGCAAAGAGAGAAAGTGGCAGAGAGCACGGTGCCATGACCTGGAGGTCACTGGCAGTAGATAATCTGGTATGAGAACAACTGATAGCCTGTCAGTAATGATGGGGCCTAACGCTGGAGAAGAAAAAGGAGGCGAGCCATGGAAGAAAGAAAGAAACCTACTGAGAACTCCCCTATGTTTTTTGTCATCTGTGTGCCAAATTAGGGTGAGAGGGGAGAGGAAAGGGGGGAGGGCGAGGCGAGCGAAAGAGAGAGTGCAGATGGACCACACCGACTGACTGGTTGGACTAATGTGGACGTTTTCTCTCCGGGGTCAGATATTTACTCCTAATTAGCCGGAGGAATGCGACGCATGAGAGCGGAACAGATACGTTACCGTTTTGGCCGGAATTTCCTCTCCTTCCGTGGCATGCGCTGCTTTAACCTGATTAGGTATGGCACTTATCAGAGGAGATGAAAGCGCTCGGGGGATCGGTGACGTATTGCCGGACACCCCTGCTCTGCTCCCACTTCACCCCCACTTCCACCACGACCCTCCCTGTGGCCATTACTGGTTGTGCCACGGTGCTCGGAGAGCTATGTTGATGATTTACAGTAAGGCTGACACCGTGCCCTCAGCGTGGCACTTGTTGCGGGACCGGATCAAAAGGAAGTTGTTGGGAATAAACAAGCCGGGAGACTTTCTATAAAAATGATTTTTATTGAAGGAACTTAAAATGAGATAAACAAGTTTTACGAGGTGGAGAGAGGGGCATGCTGTTGTCAGGAAGTGAGACCATTTCCAGCGTATGTGTTCGCATGTGTTTCAGTGCAAGTATCGAACCTGGTGGCAGCAAGTCAGAGCAGATTTCGTGGTTGCACTCCAGCGCAGAGGAACGCTTGTGGCAGCAGCAGGCCTAACTTCCTGTTAATGATGGATTAGAAGGCTTTAAATGGCAGATGAAGTTAGTTGGTATTGGCAGGCTCGGTGTGGTATAGCTATAATCTACTACATCTGTGGTTTGCTTGAGAAAAGGGGCAATCCTGACTTTGGCACATGGCACAGATATTGTTTCCTGCATTCATCATGTCTGAAAGCCATTTGGTTTGAGTTGGACCAGAGGTGTTTGGTGATGGAGTACAAGGAACGATGAATACAAAAAACAAAACATATTTCACTTCGCACCAGTGGCATCTTCCCATGAAGATAGCTTTGGTTTTATTTAACCAGGGTGTTAGACGTGCCTCTGAGATGTCACCATGAAAAAAAAAAACGCTTTGGATTTTTGATTTCTTTCAATGATTGGTTCCACATAGAGAAATAGTCCCAAAGTAAACTGTTCACAGCGTTTGTTGTGAATTGGAACAGGGACACAGCTTCTACAAAGACACTTTATTGTTGAATTTTTAGTCTTGCTAGCGACACGGCTAACAAGGTCCGTCCGTAATCTGCTTTGGTCCAGACTGAAATATGCCAACAACAAGCAAACAGGTTGCCATGAAACTTGGTGCAGATGAGCCTTGATGATGATAGAGCAGCAACAATCAACTATTTGATATAGAAGCAGCTTTTACACAGACATTCGTGATTCCCAGATGATAATTCATTTTCCAATGATTGTCAGACTTTTGCACTATCATCATGTCAGAACTTCAAACTGTTTTATTGATTTATGGCCACATACCTGCAAAACTAATGACATTCTTATGAAACCCTGGCTGTACTAAGATAAACTAAGATAGTTAACATTATATCTACTAAACATCAGCATGTTTGCATGACAGCGTTAGCTAAGTACAGCCTCACAGAGCTGCTAGCTTGGCTGTAGACTCTTGTTTAACTGTAATTTTTCAAGTCTGTGCTTCCCACAAACACAGCGTCATTCGCCTTCAAATATCTCCAAACCTGGATATAGTTTTAAGAAGTTATATGTGTGGGAAAAATACCTCTAAGGATGAGAATTGTTGCTGTTGTTATTTATGTTAATCAGTCCTTTAATGTGCCGGCATGAATCCAGTCAGTACAGATGCATGCAATGCGCTCTTGAGTCGTGCATGTGGAGGACAGAAATGTGTTAACCCTCATGTTGAGGAAGGAGCTGGTGGTCTTCCTGCTGACGTGGTTTCTGAATTCAGGCTAAACATATATTTTTCAGAAATCCCCAACACAAACAAAATCAATCACCAGCTGTCACACAAACCACCACTGAAGTGGAACTCCATGATTACACACTTTAGTTATCAGTGTCCATACATAACCCCTTTAAAAGAGAGATCATGAATATTCCTTCTACACTAAAATTGCGTTACAATCTGTCCTCCTTCTCTGGCCGTATGTTTCAGAATGGAAATGATGTCAGATTTCACTATTACTGCCATATGCCATATGAGAACTATCACTTCTGAATGCAAGACCTACCTCTGCTTGTAGCCAGCGGCACATCTGTGCACCTTCTGTGGTGGGCTCTGCCTGTGGTGGGCTTTGATTTGTGTGGATGAAGCAGGCAGATACATATGATACACACACACACACACACACACACACACACACACATGCTCACAGGCAGCCACAGGTGGCCCTCCAGTGTGATAGCTCCAACAAGCGCCTTTTACTCTTTAATGAACAAACTCCAACCAGAACATATTCCCGACTACCCATCACATGTGCTGCACCTCCTGTATGTGATGTCCGAGCAGCCCCTGAGCATCATGGGTACCCCAGAGCTGATGGCTTCTCTAATGACTTGAATGGATAATGTGTAATGTGTGTTACAGTAAATGACAATGAGGTCATACCCTCTAATTTTCATTTTGTACCCCACACAGAGTTTGTTCCCGGCTTCTACTACTGCGACACTCTCTTTCCCTTTCTTTAACTCTCTCTCACACTCACACTCACACTCACACTCACACTCACACTCACACACACATACACACGCACACACACACACGCTCACTGATGGTCTGTATTTGCTCATGAGTTACTGGAACAGGCCACATTGAAGTCTGGAAGCAAGAGGACACCCAGCCTCACAGCCTCCAGGTCTCACGGTTCCACTGATTGACCTGATGAAGACCAAAGCCTCCAATCACTGAGTCGATGTGCATATGTGTGTGTGTGTGTGTGTGTGTGTGTGTGTGTGTGTGTGTGTGTGTGTGTGCGTGCATACAGTATGTGTGTGGGCAGGGATAGTGTGTGTGTGTGTGAACATGATTGCATGTGTGTCAGCACCTGACCACACACACTGTTTGGATGGGCCGTTATCATTTGCACATTAGACTTTTGTAAGTACTCCAGAAGTTCTGGGGCCAGAATCCGTCTTGTCCTTCTCCTGCTGTCTTCTTTCTTTAATCCCACACAAGAAGACCCACATCAATGGTCTGTCAAGTGTCAAGTGTGTGTGTGTGTGTGTGTGTGTGTGTGTGTGTGTGTGTGTGTGTGTGTGTGTGTGTGTGTGTGTGTGTGTGAAGATAGATACCAGTTGGTTTCATCTGCTGCCTAGGTGGCACAGTAGAGATGATGGGATGCTGAAAGTGTTGGCGTGCTGCCAGTGCGCCTGAATTTAAATACAGCTGGTTGGTAAATGGACACAAATGGACAGAAAGAGACGATAATGTCGGTCTTGTATCCTGTCCTGTCCACAAGTATCGCATCACTGACTTAATTTATTCAAATTTAAATGTCAAAAAAAGCTTAAAAAATGTCCATCGCAACAGCCCGCAGCGATGTCTTCAAGTTGTTTTGTCCAACCAGCCTTCAAAGTTCTGACGAACTTTATCCCTGCTTGGAAAAATCACAGCCCCTCATTCGTTTGAATCAGGCCAGTCAGTTGACTCGACGCTGTGCCAGCACAGATGATTTTAACAAAAAAAAGTAAAATCCTTCCTCGTAAATCGTTTTGCAGTGTTTTCAGACTCTGAGATTTATTACTCAATATTCCAGGATCATATTTTAACATTTAACTGGTACCTGATATGTTAAAATAAGCAGCCCCTCGCATTTGTTTTTAACACAGGGCTGTTTTCAGTCTGTACACCCACTAAAATCCAAATATATGCAACTGATAGTGACATAAAACAGAAACAAAGCAGCAAATCCTCACATTTCTGATGCTGGAACCAGTGAATTCTGGGAGTTTTTGCTTCATACATGACTCAAATGAAAAATCAATTATTAACCCATCAGCTGAGTTTTAAAGCTGATCCTGGAAACAACAGTTGACAAATCCACTCAAGGTCCTCTTACTCGCTTGTTCTTGAGCTTTTGACCATATCACACCGTCTTCATCAACGTAGAACTTTTCAATATTCTGAGCACTCACAGGACTTCTCGTCTGCGTTGCCTTAAAAGTTAAAGACAATTTGCATCTAGCGCTGAAACAATGACCTGATTAATCAATTAGTCGGTCAGCTGAAGATTAATCAATGTTAATCAAGTTTGATGATCAATTAATCAAGGTCATATACCAAGAGAAAATGGAAGACAAGCTGGTTTCAGCTTCTCCAGTGTGAGGACATGATACTTTCCTCTGTAAATCTTTAAATCACAGTAAATTGAAGATTTTCTGATTTTGCACTGAGCTCTTTTCTCATCTTTGGCTCCAGATTAATGTGCATTTTCCGATATTTTCTGTATTTTGTGAGATTTTTGTAGGCAAAAATAATTATGGGATTAAGCAAAGAAACAACCAAAAGATTAAGTGGTAGTAAAAATAATCATTAGCTGCAGTGATCTCGGTATCCTCTGGCTGACACCACTGTTTTCCTCCTATCTGTATCCCATTTCACTGCTGACTAACTGGAAGCCAATTTTAGACCCGTCTTTAGCACACACACACACACACACACACACACACACACACACACACACACACACACACACACACACACACACACACACACACACACACACACACATTTCCTCCTCAGCTCTTTATTTTTTTACAATATTGCTCCGGCACTTTCCTTTGGCATTAACATTGTGATTGCTGCCTGCAGGAAACACCTTCCCTCTCTGATTCCCATGGCTAATACCTATTTATAACAGAGTTTCTGATGTTTCGCTTCCCCATCAAACAAGGTAACGATGCCAATACTGTAAGCTGCTTTCATTCATCAAGCAACACTGGCATCAGCTGAGTGATAAATCCACTCAATCGTGCGTGGGTGGTAAGGGTTTGTTCTCTGGGTGGTCATATTTGGGAAATGTGAAGTCCAATAAAGGTGTATAATCTGAAGGGCATTTCCATCCAGCCGGTACCAGATGTACAGCAAATGTCCTGAGGTAAGCAGCCGCTCCAACACTAGATGTTATATTCACAGGCATTGTCTTCATATTCCCTTTGGCAGGTCGGTTAAATTTAATGAATTTCTTTGGGAACTATTTGCAAATAAAGCTCAGTCCTTCCAGAAAATTAGCTTTTGGCAGAAGATTCACCTGTGTTGCATGAGCTGCTGAGACAAAGCGCTCATTGTTTTGCTGGTGGGTTTCCTCAGGATGTAAGCGTTGGTTTCACTGTACGTAACCGGGTTATGGATCAGAGAAACCCACCGAGAGCCGTGAGTGACGGAGGGCAGCGGGGAAGAGGGAACGCAGCGAATGAGTGCTCTGGCTTCTTGACCTCTCAGCGTAAGAAGTCTTCTGAGTTCAAACTCCAGTGATTACAAGCTGAGCTGGTATTTAAAGTGCCCCCCTCCCCATCCCACCCTCTGCCTCCCCTCCTCTTCGCCCCCCCCCCATTCACTGCAGACTCATGTGAGCTGTGTGCATGTGTGACAATGTCTGCGACGTGAATATAAGAGTACATACCACATGAACCTGTGTGTGTGTGTGTGTGTGTGTGTGTGTGTGTGTGTGTGTGTGTGTGTGTGTGTGTGTGTGTGTGTGTGTGTGTGTGTGTGTGTGTGTGTATGTATGTGTGTGGTGAGTAGGTGGGCAGGGTCAGGGGTTGCTTGGTGGGGTTCTGGAGCCAGTGGGCCTTCTCCATTGTTCAGGCTGGAGGAGCCAAAGGGGGCAACGATTATTGATGCCGAAGGTATGCCTGCTTGCAGTAGGGGGTAAGCAATAAGTGTGTGTGTGTCCTTATATGTATGTGGACCTTTGCTCCAGGAGGAGCCCACAAGGGGCGGGAAAGAGAAAGTAATTACAGATGATGTAGGACCAAAGGGAGGAAATTGATTAAAGAAAATGGGTGACCAGGAAGTAAGCAGGGATCTTTGTTTCCCCTTCAATTAAACTGAAATGTCTCAGTGGTCTCTCCCTTTGAGCTGCATATGGTGGAGCAGGATTGTGGGGAAGGAGGGCTGAGAGTGTGGGGGTCCTGGAAGGGGAGTGGGGGGCTTATGGAGGTGATGCTGAGAGGTGGATGGAGGCTGACGCCATGATAGCCTCCATACGCTACTGTATTCACAGTGATTAAAGCTGATGAGCTGTCTGCTGCTCACACACTTGAGGAATTAAACTGCATAACAACTTATTTTCATACGTTTCTTTCCCAAAAAAGCCCAAATATTCCTTTAAATGGGAAGCATTGTTCATTTCATTTTAAGCTGCAATGTGGGGTTCAGTGGCCACTTCAGTCTGGAACAAAACTATTCGGTTTGGATCCATAAAATGTGTCAACAGATGAAGAAAAGTGATGCAGAATGAAAAGTCAGAGGTGAACACAGCGCAGACATTATATATATGTCACTTTGTTGGCTGTCTGTTACTCTGCTGATACGCTCATGCCAACACAGTCTGCAGCCACAGCTCTGTCCACCAGACAGTTGACTTAACTGAGATTAATGTTCATTAAGGGGGATTAGTCATCCATCACACACAGCTCACATATCACCGCACACCTATTTGATGCAAAAGTGTTTCTGACTGAACTGAAGCTGGTGAAGTTAATAAATGTGGCAACATCACTACATTTGGATCCCAACAATCCCAACAGGTACTTTGGTGAGTATATGTATCTATATGTAGTCACTTCAACCCTGCATGCTTTTCAGAGCCTCTATGCAAAAAAGTTGGGCTGACTCTCACTAACTGGTACTCTGTTTAGACATTTTTGTATATAGCTAATCAAGACTGAACATTTTTAGTATAAACTATGTCAAAGTCATATATAGAACTGGTTTGAGGGGTCTACACAGGAACAAACGTCTACAAGTCCTTCAAAAGCAAACTGAAATCTTGGCGTCTGTGTTACGCTGTTACCTATGAGTTTGACATGTTTAAATTTTCAGATTGTTTGTTTGGAGAACAGAAGTTATACTAATTGGATTTTCCTGATGATATAAAGTAAATTGAATTGAATTGAAAAAAAAATACACAGGTTCATAATAATGTTGAAAAAAATATATTAATATCCAGTTTCCAGTTCACTGTATCCTCATTCAAACTTTCAAGTCATCTCTCTCTCATTTACTGTTGCTTCTCTGTTTCTTGCTCGGCAAATGTGAGCATACAGTATGAATAGTTTTACAAGGCCAAGGGAGAAATAACAGCGAGGAGAGGTGGTGGTGGTGGTGGTGGTGGTGCGTGGGGTGGGTGGGGGTAAAGAAAGAGAAAACAGGTTGTCAGTGTGGTTGAACAGCAAAATAGCATTTTCTCCCTCGGGCTCAGCCTCCACAGATGTTTCATTCAGGCCCCATGGCAGGGCCACTCTAAAAAGTGCTCCAGTCCCGACACAATTCAGCCCCTTTGTGCGCTGAAGGAGAGAAGCTCAGCCCACTGTTTACTGCTCGTCCACCCCCCATCCCCCCTTGTCTAACCCCCCTCCTCATGTTAGCAGGCGGAACAATTGGGGAGGGCCTTGCCCAGAGCTGGGGCGGTGTGGCAGGTCAACAGAATGGGCTGTGAATCCTGTGCCTCTGAATCCTCCGGGTGGGTGGTCCGGCTCTCTCCCCTCTCTGTGTCTCTCTCACACACATACATAGAAACACACTCTCTCCTCTCCTCTCCTCTCCTCTCCTCTCCTCTCCTCTCCTCTCCTCTCCTCTCCTCTCCTCTCCTCTCAGTGATTAGCTCATCCACCGGGCCAGGCCTGGTGCTGGTGCCTGGGCTCTGTGATGTGGTGATAGGTGGCCCAGAGAGGAAGCTGGGTGGGGGTCCCTTTTCAGGATTAGCGGACTCCCAGTTCCTCATCACTGCGAGCGGGTCCGGGACAGACCCGGTCAGGCCCGTCGGCAGGAGGGGCCTCCTGTGGCCCACGTGGAGGCTGCCAGTGACTGGGTGGCAGTTAACACTAATCCTGCTGCTGATTACCACTGGCATGGGGAAATAAACAGTAATAAATGAACCTACAAGGCTGAGCACACATACACCCTTACAACAACTCCACCCACACAGGACAAGCAATGCTGACACACTTGTAAACCAGCACACACACACATAGTTATAAACATTAAAAAAGCAGCAGCATTTCAGCAAACAGCACTTATTTTCCTCCTGAATTAATCAGACACTAATTTTCTCATTCAGTCTTGGAATTGTTCAGTCTATAAATGACCAGAAAATATTGTCAGACACTTGTTATGATTTCCCAGAGGCCAAGGAGTTGCATTCAGAGGGCTTGTTTTATCAGACCAGCAGTCCAAAAGCCACAGATATTCATATATGACAGAGAAAAGCATCAACTCCTCACATTTGAGATGCTGCAAACTGTGAAAGTTTGCTATTTTTGCCTGATAAATGACTGAAGTTACCAATCAGTTTCTGCTGATTGACTGATTGCTTTCACATTATAATCCACATTATAACATCTTCCTCAGCCAGTATAGCACAAAACATTTCCTCATGTTTTCATGTGCAATCGTCATTTTTAAATTAGTGTGTACGTATTGTATATATTGTAAATTACCATAGGGTATTTTTTTTTTTTTTGTCTTCTTGTCCTCTGACTTGCACTCTGTCTTGTTCCTGCTGTAACGTGAATTTCCCCCATTGTAGGATAAATAAAGTCTCTATCCATCTATCCAAGACGTATCATAAAGTCCTCTTTTGCCTCAGCCATAGTATTATTATTACTTTATAATGAAAAAAAATGCAGAGACAGGGAATAAAGTTTGGTAAAGTTAAAGTTAGTCACACCTTCAGCAAGAAAAGAGGCCAACTGTCTCATCACCGTCTGGCGTCTTTCCCCTTAGTCACAGCGACATCTAGTGAGCAGAAAATAGTACTGACCACAATGGAAAAGTTGCACCAACTCAGTTTTTTTGCAAGACTGTCAGTTACTCAAGAACAAGACCTACAATTGGTGATCATAACTTTGCAATGTATCGATTAGAGGGACTAAATTGAAACTGTAAATTGGGAATCAATCCTTTAAACACTAAGAGTTAATATTAGATGAAGTATTTGCTGTGACATGTTACAGCTGCCATGCATTGTTCACCAAACAAACTGAATTTACAGTGAGGGAAAACAGAAGCGTTTTGTCAGTAAGGTTACACATCTGCTACCTCTTACTGCTCGGCTGCGAGAGGAGAGTCTGAAGCAACGTAGGAGCAGAATGTTTCCTCTTACGTACACCGTTTGAGCAACACTGCGCTTTGATGCATTCTGCTGTGGTCAGAGGCGTTGATCCTGTTTTGTGGTTCCTTTAGATACATGCAAAGCTCAGAGGCATTCAGAGAGGACAGCAGCGTATGAAGGCATCACCCTCGGCCTGACAGCTTTGATAGCACACACTGTACTGCACAGCTAGCATTTGTCGCTTTTCCCAACTGCTGAGGCCGTCAAACAAACTTACAATGCCACCGATCGGTCCTTCCTCCTTTATCCTGGGTGAGCTTCTTTTTGTGTATTATTTATCTGATTACACTGCATTGGTAATTGATTTTAGAGGAAGGTGTTGAGTTTCTTTTTTTTCTTTTTTTTTTTGGTCTACTCTGAACTTCTTCTGTCTGGGTCTGGTAATTAATTTTAGCGAGTAAAAATTGACGAAAATTCAATATAAATTCTTAATTTGGTGAACAAAACATCATCCGAGTGTATCAGTAAAACATCATAAGACAAACACACAGTAATTCTGTAGCTGGTTCCCTTTAAGGTGTATAGTTACTGTAAGTACAACAAACTACTGTACTCTAAGTTGTGTAGTTTGAGGATATATGGCAAAAGTTCTTGATCATTGAAGAAATTACTCTACAGTAGGTTTTCTTTGTGGTGATCAATTCAATTCAGTTATGCAGATCTGGGTGTGATAGCGTAGTTTGAGTATAAATATGTGCTACATCTCACAAAGACTATTTTTCCCATGGGAGACAGTACAGGATAAACAAACAAATACAAAACTAACCAAGTAAATTATCCATCCATCCATCCATTTTCTATACCGCGTATCCCTTTCGGGGTTGCGGACCAAGTAAATTATCTCCTTTTTAATTTTTCCCGCAGGTTTGATTGTGGCTTCCGTCACAGCAGATGTGACGTCAACATTCACATGGTTTTCCACAGCTTCAAAGGCATTCGACAACCCAGTCGTTGGTACCGAAAGCACTCCCATCACTGTGACACCCTTCATCACCGCCAATGCCACCACCAATGTCACCAGTGTCTCCATTACCACCAGCGGCATGAACGTCACCAACAGCACCATCACACCCTCAACAACAAAGCAGAAAAGTGAGAGCTATTGAAGCCAGTCCATTCACCATCATGTCTTCTTTCTTTTATGACTGTCTCCGCCTGTCTCATTCCTTGTGGACTAACATGATCCTCTGATTCAGGTAATAAAAGTTCAGAAGATGGCCAAAACCCTCAAAGTGTGACGCCCCCGATGATCTTGCCTGAACCCACCCGTCGAACAATTACCACCAAAGCAAAAGACAACAACAAGAGTGAGTTCAGACTGGAGTCAACCATATTCTACAATTCCACGATTAGGTTCAGGATTGACAGTTTAACATCACCAAACATTGTGATCGGTATGTACAGCAACACAGGAACTACTCTGGGAACCACACAGTGCCAGATCCCCCCGGCCTGTCCGATGGCCACGTCTGGCCCATGTATCATGAAACAACACAGTAGCCACTTCAGTGTTGTATCTATGGCTTGTTTTGCTGCCCCCAAGTGGCCAAAATAATTTTTAACACTGGAACCGCAGCTTTAAACCAGCTGAGTGTGTAACTGGTGATGGAGCCTTTCCATTCTGACTGTGCTATGAACAGGAAGTGATGTCTGACTCATTAGCTGGTTTAGCATCTCAACGCCATTGTGATGTCAGCTTTTTGTCTTTTAAATTTAAACTTTTGCATTTGCCACAGGCTCCACCGCCAAGCCAAATCTGGACACGGGCGACAGCACTGGTGAGTTACACTTAAACGTGTATAGTAGCTATAATGTCAGTTTAGTTTATTCTATATAACAGCAGATTTAGGTTTTTGTCTGGAGCCCCATTGCATAGTAACATATTGGACAAATGTCTTCCACTTTACAAACACAAACTGTGTTTCCTCCATCAGGCATCATCATCCTAGTTGTGATTGTTGTCGTAGCTTTTGCTTTTGGAATTGTCTGCTACTTCACACGAAAGAGAGGAAGGGTGAGTAGTTAATTTTCGTTAGTTGTACATTTTGGGAAAATATGCTTATTTGCTTTCTTTCCATGAGCTGTGTCTGTTTTTTAAATATGAAGCTACAGCCAGCAGCCTGTTAGCATAGCTTAGCATAGAGATGGGGGAAACAGTGAAGCCAAAGCTCACTAATTAACACATTATATGATATTGTTTAATCCACACATAGACTGAAGTTTTACAAGTCTTTTTAAAGGTAGTTAGCATTACATGCTTTCTGCACCGTAACATAAAACCATAACATTGCTCGTTTTACACTTTTTTCTGTGGATTAAACAAACATGACATAAAGCATTACGAAGTGAGCTTTAGACTTTGGACAGAGCCATGCAGGCTGTTTTATGCTAAGCTAACTAGCCACTGGAAGTAGGTTTTAATGCACAGACATGAAAATGGTCCCATTCCCTTAATGTTGTGACACTGAATCTTCTCCTCCTGCAGCGCTACTCCGTTGACTTCACTTCCAGACATGATGAAGCCAACATCCCTCTCAGCACTGTGGAGCCTGTGCCGCCTGTTGATACTGTCTCACAGAACGGTCAGTCCAACGCGCCCACTTACATAGACAGCAAGGTTACAGAGAAGATGCCACGTGAACAAACAATATTAGAAATACCGATGCATGTACTGTACACTTTTCAGGTCTGCAAACATTTGGAAAAGCAGAAAATGATGAAACGGAGCCAGAAGAACCGGAAGAAAAACCCGAAGTACAGGAGGAGCAGAAAGGTGAGAACAAACTGTGACTGATCCGCGTATTTCATTGTGTTGTGTCACTGTGACAACACAACAAAGCACCAGGACACTACTCTCAACTAGCAAATCAATTGAAAGATATTTTGTGGGCTAATTGTGTAGTGTTTTCCTTCCTCTTTCTTAAGATCAGTTGACAGAATAAAAGGAAGTGTAGTTTGTGGCAGCTCTACATTAACACAGATCATGTGAGATAGATTCCTGCAGGCATACAGAATATTCAAACCAGAATAGAAATTGTGCTTTGCTCCACTACAGGCATTGTTTTGTCAGCCTAATGGGAAAAAAAACAGTGTTAGATTTTTACTCTATTTCAAGCAGCTTTGTGAAGGTTGTCACCACAACTGCTGGTGTTTTATAAGAAGGAAATCTGACATTTTGCACAACAGAATGACCCAAAACACAACTTCAAACGCAAAATGTGCAATGAATTCAGATCAGTTAAGACTTCCACTGAAAACTTTGAAAAGCCTGTGACAGAAAGTGTATTCAACTGGTCCTCGTTGCTTCCTTAATTTGAGAGCTGAGGATGTGGCCTGCAGTACTCCTGTTTACCACCTGATGGAAATGGAAGCCAAGTTAACAAATTGCAAGCTCATTCAGCTGATGCCTCTTATCTCCTACAGCGCTGTCATTTCACAATGCAAAGTGACGTGTTATTAAGTGGAACAAAACTAACATGTTTGAGAATTACTTATTAATTTACTTCCTCTATGATTTGTATGTTTTATGCTAATTAACCAGACGTGCGTTTTGCAATACATTATTCTTTTCTTATTGTTTTGACATTTTCATTTGTCTGAGAACGAATGATGGGTCCCTGTTTTACTGGGGCTGAATTAGAGGTAAGGTAAAAGGTGCTGTTCATGCCTGGGCCTGCCTCTCTGCCCTGGGCCACACTTTATTTAAATGGACAGCGCCGATGGCCGCTTTGAGAAGCAGCTACCTTGTAAATGGTTCTCTTCTTTTCTCACGGAAAGGAAATATTGTTTGTCAGCAATCAGAGCAGGTGGGGAGGCAGGTTTCCAAACAGTCACCTGGGTTTGTTACTGCTGCTTTGATTTGACTTGATGTGAGAAGGAGGATCTGATTTGGCTGATGGTGGCTTCTCCAGGGCGCTCAGACTCTCATCTGTCTCAAGGCTTCCAATAAATGAAAGGGACACTGAAGAAACCAGCCAGAAATTGGCACATTGTGATTTCCTCAATTACAACACCTCAATTCTCAACATCATCTGTGACAAGATGTTCCCCTAAAGTCAATCTTCTGCAGCTCCTCTGGGCCTTCTTCTGAAAGATGTCCTTGCTTTAGTGCACAGTTAATGTGGCTGTAGTGTAGCGAGCACCTCTAGTATGAAATGGAGGCTTATACCAATGGTTGGTCGACTCTTATCAGGATCAAGCGCTTCTTTGCGGTTAAATAATATTTCGCCAGATGTCTGTTATGTCACTTCCTGTAGGGTTAGTTCAAATACGTCTTCCTCTTTCTTGTCCTTTTTTTTAACCAGGCAACAGTCTCATTGAGATCAGAGTAAATTTTTTTCATAGACGTTGCCGAGAAGGCAGTGTGAAAACTGTTGGAGCAATGAAAACAGAGACATAAACAGGCCTGGAAACTGTCACGAGAACATACAGGAGATCCATTAAGGTGCTCATACAAGCATTGGAATTTTCAAAAGCAACCCCTGACAATGAAATGTCATGTGGGTAAACAGCAAATATATATTATAGCCCTACGTTGTGATGTAGGGTCATGAAATGAATGTAGTTTTAGAAATCTGGACGACAACCATTTAAATGTTCAAATTTGATTTTATTCTCTTCTTGGAAGTGAAGATGGATGCCACTCTCATGTTGTTAAAGGATCTGCTGTTGTAGATCATTCTGTCTGATTAGATGCTGAGGCTAATGGTGGCTCAGCAGACCCCTTTTACCAATAAGAGTGATAAAGCTAAAATCAGTGCTAACAAGCCCACAGGAGAATGAGGGAAATGTGGATCAAACACATGGCACTGAGAAGTCTAATCACCTAAAGTGAAATCAAGAGTGTAAGGGAAATCATCCCAGCTTAGCATTAACACTGGGACCTGGTCCACACTTGTACAGGGATTTTTCAAAGCGTAGCCTTTTCTGTTAGCTTTGGCCTGTCTGTGGTGGTTTGGGAAGTTACTTTCTTGCGTACTGTGGAGAGGTGTGTTTCCTTTTGTGGCAGAGGCTGGGCGTGGTTCTCCAGGTGGCTTGGGAGCTGGCTCCAACGCAGCTGGGACTCATCACAGTCAAGCATAGCATAAAGACTGTGGACTGCAGAGGACTCGTCTGATCGTTTCTGCTGCTTAGTGCGAGTTCTCCTGTATCAATCTCCAGCTCCAGCATCCCTGCCACCACGCCGCCCAGCCTCTTGCCTCCACCTACCTTGAGTCTCAACCCACAACCATCACCACCTAGTTTCACCTGTGCCTCTACCACCATGTGTCCTCTACACAAGTACTCACACCACCTGAGCTCTTTTTGCTCCACCGTATCTCTGAACTGCTCTCACCTGCTATTCCTAGGACTTCCCAGCTACTAGTTTCCTGCATACCTGGAGTCACTTTTCATTATCTACAACAAAAATAAAGCAAATAAATTCCTATTTTACCCTTGGTCCCTGTATGCGTGTCTGCTGTTGAGTCCAAATCCTGCCCATATGTAACAATGTCATCCACATGCAAATGCAGTTTTAGGTCACTGAAATTGAGCTTTTGGAAAACTCCTGTCAGGTGAAGACATTCAGAAACTCTCTGCAGTGCTGATGTGTAGACAGAGAAACAGATGACTGACAAAATGCTGGACAAGGCTTGGAAGCAGAGGGAAGCAGCTAGAACTGCCTCTCTCCAAAGTTAAACCTCTAAAGCCCACAAACTAACTTTTTTGTCTAAACATCGAAGAGCACTTGAAATAAACCAGTTTGTACAATGTGCTGTCCAAACACGTCTGAGGGCAAAAGCTTTTATTGTTGGTCTTCAAGGTCAGGCTGAAAGTCTACAGCCATGCTAGCTTGGACAGCTCTGTGAAGCTGTGCTTTGAGCTGAATGCTAATGTCAGCATGCTAACATGCTCAAAATGAAAAATGCTAAATCCTGGTGGAACGTTTACCTTGTTCACTTTCTTGGTTTAACATGTTTGCATGCTAGTGTTTGCCAATTGGCACTAAACACAAACTTCAGCCTCAGTTGTATTTAAAATAAAGATATTTCCCAAAAGGTTGATCTATCTCTTTAAATACTACATTTCAACCATGAACTTTTTATATAAAAAAAGCCAACTTCAGATCACATTTCCAGTCTCAGTATAATCATGGAGAATGGCAAGGTTACAGTCAGGTCAAGAGTCCACCTGTGATAAAGTGTCTAGTCATCTACCATAAACCAAACAGACATGATGGTTCTCTGAAGACTGGAATGATGCCTGAGGAACCATCTTAGTCATGGCAGAGCTATGTGTAGAACCACGGTCACCTTCCTCTCCCCTTCATCTCTGCTTTCCCTCCACCTAACCCTAGGTCAGATAATGATGGGGCCGCCCTACTTTCCCACAGCCTCCAACAGCTGCATGGCTGTGGCTCATTAGGAACTGGTCAGTAATCAGCTGCCTCATTACCAACATGGTGGCCCCCTCAAATGCCGTCGCCCGAGAGAAATCCCCCCTGACTGTCAGAGAGGGCAGAACCACTTCAGGCTATATGGGTGGAAATACTGTTATTATGTGGGTGCTAAACACAGAAGAGTCAGCAGAGAATCAAATCTGCAATGTCATAGAAGTTTATACGATGGAGAAACAGCTCAACAACATTACACAATGAATTTATTGAAATGTTTAACTTCCTGTTAAACTGGCATGACGTGTTGGGTTTGTCCAGAAGACTGCAATGACTCAAGCTGTGTGTTGTTTTAATTCATCCACATACTCCTTTAACTTACATGTGCTGTGCTATGACTGGATTCAGAGTAGGAAAACAGTGTTAATGTTCTAGAAAGCCAATGAAAAAGCAATGTGGTTTGCTTTTGTTGTCCTTCACAGCTGAGGCTGATAAATCTGTTGTTGATCCCAGCGCTGAGTCTGCAGCTCCGGCGCCACCCCCAGACAGCGCCGAGGACAAAGCCAAAGAGGACGTGGTTGAGCAGGCTCCTCCTGCACCTGTGGAGCCGGCTGTGGAGGAGAAAACTGATGATGAAGGAGTCGTTTCCAGCAAGACCTCAGTGGAATCGCTGAAGGAGGCGAACGAGAACAACAGCAACAATGCTGACTTCAGACTGCAGACAGGTTGGTATTTAAAGGAAAACCCCAAAACTCATCTGTTTATCAAAACTCCACATTTAGAAATCTCACTTCAGGCCTGACATTGGCCTCAATATAAGTCCACACCTTCGCCTCTATCTCCACCCACCCCTCCGCCGCTCGCCTGCAGCTTCATCAAACACACAAATCTCATCAGCAGTTTCGCCTCCTGACAAACATTTGCTGCAACTTTCTTCATCAACACCCTGAAGCCAAAAGTGTCCCATCAGCATTTGACGTGAATCATCGCATAACTGGGCAGGCTAACGTCGGCTGATCTTATCTCGCACGCTGCAGATTTGTTTGGACACAGTCAACAGATAAAACACGAGAAAAATAAACTTACTGGTTGACCAACGTGTTTGCTTGTACTTGCTGTGTCCACAGGATGAACAGAGTCAGGCTTCAGTAGTTTTGTGGGCAAACAGTGCTCCGGAGAAAGGCTCCTGCAGGCTACTGCAGATTTTATGATCCTTTGGTAAAACAGGAAGGCTCGCCATTCCTGCTTTTGCAACTTTGCAACCAAAAACAGAACACATCTCTGCCATCATTTTGAAACTAGTGAAACGTAACTGCACTGTAGCTAACCCTAATAATCTGAATCCGTGTCATCGGTCCAAGGTGGAAATGCTCCGCCATGGCGTAGACTGCCTATATTGCTCATATGTCTCATCAGCTGATTATGTGTCTCCATCCATTCAGGATTGAAAGAAGACAGCAGTATGAGTTGAATCTACTGTATACTCACATGATGTTTGTGTTGGCAGAATAGGGACAGCTCCTCTGCTCTGCTCATGTCTCAGTTCCAACTTACTGCAACATGCGTCATTTCAACACATTTTCCGCTAACATGAGACAAAAAGGAGAACTTACAGCTATGCTGTCATTCACCCTGTTATTTTCCAGGTATACATAGTCTCCAGTGGACTCAGAAATTCACTTTTCTGTTAAAGATTTAAATCTTCAGGTTCACTTCTTTCCAAGTATGTCTTAATATATTGCTGACATGTGCATATTGGAGTCATTCCTTCTCATAGTGACCGTGAAAGGATCTCTTAGTGATGCTATAGTGTTAGATACGGCAGTCAAAATCCACAGTCCTTAATCTGATCTCTGAAAAAACATCCTCTGAAGATCAGCTGATGCTAATATGAGACTACAGCAGTTTAAGCAAAATGAGGCTTCTTAGTACAAAACTCCCTCCGTGTGCTTCACCAGATAACGTTTTCTTGTTGAGTTGCACTGGAGGGATTTTCTACAACCCTGGAAGATCCCTGCTTCATTTTGCTAACTCTAAAGTCTCAAAAAAAGACTTTTCCCCACATCTTTTACTGAAGAGTCATACCAGGATTGGATTGGGTCACAATTACACTGATCAATAACTTTCAATACACATATGTCCTATGTGTATGACAAGATCTCAATGTATTTTACTTAAATTCTCACTAATATCTTCATATACTGAATAGTTCATTAGTAGTTCATATAGTGAAGATATTAGTATTTCTGTTTGTAGAGTTTAATCATATGGGTTAATATCATAGTCCGACCAATAACGATTTATGAGGCTGACACTGAATGAATTGTTTTTGTGGTGGAGATAAATGCTGCTAAAAGCGGAACATTTTACAGCTCTCTGGTGGACACGTAGACACTGTTTCTAAATGACCTCAAGCCTATTTTGGAATTTCTGTACTGCATTTTTTTGTTACTCCACACTATATATATGTCAATACTGATATTTGTGCAATAAGCTGCAGTAATATCAGCTGATTTATCAGTCTAGCTCTGGTTAATGTAAGTGCAGCTGGCAGGAAATTGAGAGAGAATTACATCAGTGATTATTCAAGGACTCATTGACTGTTCTGTCTAATCTACAATCTAAGAAAGTAATCAGGTCACATTACAGCAACTGGTTCTTGGGTTTAGCGTCATTATTCATACTTCCAAGCCTCCAACTGATAATTCCTTGTTCTTTTAAACAGATCTGAAGTCCAACAGCCTCTTCTGGGACGTTCCTCTCGATTGTCCGGTGTGAGACACATTGCCTCTCTGCCCCTGTGCTGTTCTTCAGGAGCTCGGTAAGACGCTCCGCTGCAGCTGCTTCGCCGCTCAGCCAGCTCAGGTGTTAGTGAATGGAAACCCCCCACCCTGAACTGCAGGTCAACGGTCCACGTACGACCTGCAGGGAGTGCTGTGTTACAGCTTCCCATCCTGAATTAAGATATTAAAAATAGAGGAGTCATAACCGTTAAATCTAAAATTATAAAATGTGCTGGTCCCCAAAAGTGTAAATCACGCTGACAGTCTGACATGCAGTAGTTTATAAATATACGCTGGGAGCTGCGTTCGAAACTGAGCCTCTCTGCTGGTTGAAAAATTCAGTATCGCAACATACAGTATATCACTCCTCCAAACTGTTGGCTTTTGCTTTTCATTTGCTTGTCTAATTAATTGTTTTTAATAGATTTTTGTGTGTTAAGTAAACACGGGTCTGTCTGCTGATCATGCAAACTCAAATTGAATCTCCATACTCATCTTTGGGTCTGTATGCTCCAAATAATCCTGAATAAGCAGTTTCTCCTTTGCTTTATTGATGCAAAACCACCTCTTTTCTACCAAAATCAATTTCAGCTAATTCTTTCGCTCATTTTTCCTCCTGGCTCCCGCTGCTCTCTCCACCACTGATGGATGAGATTCTTCTGACACGAGCGCTAACATGGGCCCTCTCACTCTAATCATCATGTGCTTCAGGACCTCACCTGCACCTGCACGCCCTTTCCTCTTCCTGTCTGCTCAGAAACGCTCGGGGCCGAAGCCCGAGGCCCGAGGAATTCACGCTGCTCTTAACAGCTGATGATAAGCTCACATCTGAGACGCTAACCGCTCAGATGCTCCGTGTTAGCAGTCATGGATCATCTCCGTCCTCGCAAAAACACCGGCTTTAGAAATCCCAAGCATCTCCCCTTCAGCAAAGGCACTCAGCTGTAGTTCTGTGTCTCTAAAAGTATGTTTACACTGTGAGTGGGGCTTCAAGGTAACTAAAACTGAAGGCAATAAGTTTGAAATCCAATGAGAGTATTTATATTATAGTAACATCTGTGATATGATCCACAGCTGACAAACACGTGAGCTACATGGAATTCAGCTTGTTTTCTTATTTGCTGTGTTTGGGACGTTCTGGGTGTGTAGCTCCAGCCAATAGCAGCGTGCAGGGTGACGGGACTCTATATAGAGGAGCCGCCGAGCTGGGGAGGAGAGGCCAGCTCTGAATGTTGTGTTTACAAACCACAACCAACAAATCCCACTCATTCTGCCTTTAATCAAAAGCGTCATCTTCACCTAACCATTACCAAAGTGCTGTTGTTGTCTAAACCTCACCACACACTGAAGGAAGTGAACTCACCATCAACCACCGTCCTTTGTCTTCTGTGCAGTACAAGAATATAGCACTTTATTATACTATGAAATATCATCTCAGCATAATCAGGCAGCACCTGTTTCTCAACATAACGCACTTGGCAGACAAAGCACGACACGCATAAATATAATTTCCAGGAGACGGGCCTACCTCAAATTACCCCTGTAATCCTTAGCTTGAACACATTTCTTCTAGATGAATGGCATCTAGCCATATTTACGTCTAATGGTGGGAAGTTCACTGAACTGAGAAAATGAAAAGTCCTCTGTCCTGTGACAAGACTCCACTTGCAGAAAATAATTAAATAAATGCAAAAATCTTTTAAGCTGAATGTTTGTGTGAACAGCAAGCCCCTCGCTCAAACCATGATCCAAAAGGTTACGGAAGACAAAAACTTCACCTTTGTCTCCAGTAAAACCTAAACCTGACAGCATGTAACCCACAGCTGTGCTTTCAAACATGCTATCGATGTGGTTTCAATTAAAACGACCCTCATATTCATACACGTTTATCTTTAAACATCATCTGAGTGAATCGCCTCCTGTGAAAATGTTCGATTAGTTAATTGGAAACATCTGAAGGACATCTTTGTTGGCCAAAGTTGTTCTTCACACTGCAAACAGCTTTTTGTGCGACCTTTCTTCTTACCAATCCTTTTGTTTCAAGTATCCTCATAAGATATTATTACTTCTTACTGAGATCTTACTTCTGAATTTGAGGAACTTAAAGCTTGGCTCATAAGTTTGCTTATTTTAAGTAATATATCTCCAATTTTATTCTATTTCTTGCTTTTGAGAGCTGACGTTTCGATTCATTTTGCATTGAGACTGATCTGTCTGTGGTGTGGAGGCAAATGCGCAGACAGCTGAATCACGTCTGTCGTAGACTGTGAGAAACTGTCAGAATTTTTGCAACTTGCAATTAGAAAAACGAGAAGAGAAAAGGAAAAAGTGAACTCTTCACTCATTACCACCTGGTCTGGGAAGTGATGAGCAAGCTGGAAACTGAAGTTGAAAGGCTGCTCACCATTCTGCAGTTGTGGATAATGGACGTGAGCTGACAGGTCATAAACTAAAGCAGCATAATTAGACCTGGGACTTCACTGTGTTATTTTCCAGTCAGAGCTCTGCTTTCATGTTTGATGGCTAATGTCGGAGGAAACTGTCTGTACCGCCTGGGCTGAATATTTCACAGCGAGGAGGGGGCGAGCGAAAGAGAGTGACAGACTGAGAGTTAACTGTGTGAGACAAACGAGGCGAGAGGTTTGCTAGAAGCGGCTTGTTTTATTTGCAGAGGCTCTTATTGGCCGCTGGTGCTCGTTCAGAGACGGGTCATGGAGACAATGAGGGTCAAGGATCTGAAGCTGAAGATAGCGTTTTTGTTCTTTGTGGATCATAAATGAGTCCTTATACTGTTTGTTCTTTCAATGCTCCTGATAAACAAAGACTTAAGAATTTGAATTACTGGTCGACTCATTTTTCTTTTTAGCTATTCGCCTCCTTTTCTTGCTTCCCAGTAGGAGCACAAGTCATAATTTCCTTGGGCGATACTGCAGGTGTAAACACAGATTTATGCTTGGCAGGATGACAGTGTGCCATGTGGTGAATGCAGGGTCTCTATCACAGTAATAACAGTGACGGGACGCTTCCTGCTCGTGAGGTTTGATGTGGTTCAGATCGGCAGGTCGGCCATTACACCTGGGCAGCTTTACAGGAGGGAGGGACTGTCGGAAAGAGCAGACTGACACTCCCTTCACACTACAGAACAAAAACAGCTGGTGGAGGCCGGCTCTGCCCCTTCCTCTCCTGACTTCCAACCACAAACTATCAAGTTTTGGTCAAGAAATAGAAAACTTGCAATTGCAAAGTGGTGAAGATAGCTATTAGCAATGCATCATTAAAGGGCTGCATATGCTCTACATGCAGTTTTTAGACTGACGACTGTGTGTCATCACATATTTTCCTGTTTCTAACAGAAACTTAAGGATTTTACAGGATGCTCCATTATGCATGGAGAAGCTTTGCTGCACTGGATTAATAAAACTTATTAAAATTCCCAAATGCACAGCACTTAGAGAGAAAATCCTCTTTTGAAAATTAATAAGCCCTGAGATGTTATATCCAAAAGGAATAATATGATAATCACTAGTTTCATAGCAAGAAATTATAACACCACAATGCTCGTTCTCAACAGTGTTTTGGGATATACAGTGATACTTAGACACACCCTTGTCCTGGTCAAACACACACGAGCAGCATTCAGGAAAAGATTTGGTTTGACTCTTTTATCACAAAGCTTTGTAAAATGATAGAGAGGCAGGACCGCTCGTGTCACGCAGACTACTCAGCTCATTTTTCATGCTTTTGTTCACAGGAATGCATCAATATGGCAAATAAACACACATTCAGGTCACTTTAAGGTTTAATTAATTCAGTTAAAACTTACATTCGTCAGTCTGTTCTATCTAACGTTATGTTGCAGAGATAGCAGTCACAGCTAGTTTCCTGTGCTAGCTTCTACTGAAAAATCTATTGTTTGTATGAAAGTAAAAGCTGAAGCTCTTAAAGAAATTGTTTGACATTTCGGGTTAGAAGAGATTAAGATAAGATAATCGATTTTACTCTAATCTGTACGAGAAATATGAAACTGAAGCTAGCAGCCAGTTAGCGTAGCTTAGCTTAAAGACTGAGCTTTGACTTTCACTGTTGCTTATTTAGTCATGTATATTTAACGGTGTGGATTAATGCTTAACATTTGTAATATCGGCAAGTTTTTAGGGGCTTTAGAGATGAATTTGTAGTTGTCGTTGAATCCGTGAAAATCAGATCTGTTGGTGGTGCAGATTGCACATCCTGTGCCAAAGGTGGAGCTGAACAGGACAGTTTCACTTGTTAAAGCTCCGAAGTATAAGTAGAAAATGTTAACTAGTCATTCCAGGCATACAAGTGACCACTGGTGGACAAAGTAAAACTGTCAGTGAGGTTTGGCTTTTGACTCCTGAGGATGCCATTCCCTTTAACGCCCTGTCAACATATTAGAAACTGTGCCCCCAATAAAATGAGGCGAGGGGATAAGCTGGTTGACAGTTTTGGTGAGTTTGTTTGGAGGTCATGGTGTGGTTTTGTAAAAAAAAAAAAAAAAAAAGCTCAGACAATGAAAAATGAGGTGAGCGTGATTATTTTAAAACTGGAACCAGTGCAGAACTTTTTAGCGTGACATCATCACACACACACACACACACACACACACACACACACACACACACACACACACACACACACACACACACACACCAACTGATACCTTCCTTTGTGACTGTGTGCATGCTGTGTGTTCGCTTCCTGTGTCCAAATGGTTCATCCCTTTCCTGCTTCGGGTCCTGCAGAGGCTTCTGGGTTGAAGTCCTCTCCAGAGGTCATAGGTCAGACAATCCTAATTAAAGGGAACACAGAGACTGCAGGAGAATAATGTGGCTTCAATGTCAGAGTCAACCGGCTCACATTCTTTGCCTGCTGTAGAGCAAGTCTCTGCAGAATCGGATGCTCAGCGGCTGCTGTGATGTGCGGCTCAGACCGAGATATATTTCAATGAAGGCCGCCGCACATGACAGCACCTGAAAAAAATGAAAACAATATTTGAAAGAAACATAGTGGTTCCTTCACCATTGAGACCATTTTTATTATTTTATATTCAAGCATGGAAAATTCAGTCCAAGTTGATTTCTATCCTGCTGCAGGAAACTGAAGCTGAAGGAAAGTAAAAGTGAGCGGCCTCTAAAAATCTCACTTTTTTACTTTCCCTGATGCTCTAACATACATCCATTTATTTTAAGAGTTGTCAAAGTATGCCAGGTCTTGACCCTCACTATTTACACCGCATGCATTTCACAACAAGGGTGCCACATTTTCTAGATTCTTCCTTCGTACTTCAGTTCATGCTTTGGTAGGTGATCGGCAAAATATAAGCATAGGGCTTAATTTAGTAATGCATGTTCCACTTCTTTTCGCCATGCTGCATCTTCCTCAACAAAGGAAAAAGAGGGAGGTGGTGGTTACAGTTTGTAGAGGACACAGAAATAGAGTGAGCACTCCAGCCCCCTGATGGGGAGTCACAGTGGGTTTGCTGTGAACAATCACACCCTTGACATTTTGTGCTTTATTGACTGTGTTGTCTCTACTCTGCCCGGTTACTGACGCTTTGTGCAGCTCACCAACAGAGAAAAGAGCAGTCTAGTTAATGTTGAAATAATGACACCTTGCTGTAGTTTAGAAATTTGTCTTAATCGTGTGTGTGCAGGCCTTTTAAGCCTTGTTTATGTTGCTGATTTCCCTGAGGACAGGGTTGGATCAATGTTAACATTATGTTGAAGAGAATGAAGAAATTACATTTCTCCTGTTAAGACTTTAGCCCAAAATGTGTCTGCAGGTCTGTAATCTGTCTAACAAATCAGTTATTCTTAGGTTTGTGTGTGAAATAAATCAAGTTGTATGCTTGGATGTGCATTCACAGTCTCTGAGTAAGCTAAGCTTTTTGTCATGATTGAACTGTTGTTTCCATCAGTCACTCAAACCACTGGTAAAGTACACAACCACACTAGCAGGTGGCACAGCAGTGCTTTGAGCTAAATGCTACATGCTAACATGTTGATCTTTAATTCTACCAGGCTTATTAGCTTAATTTAGCGTGTTAGCATGCTAATACTTGCTAATGCACTAAACACAAAGTAGAGCTGAGGCTGATGGGAATGTCATTAGTTTTGCAGGTATTTGGTCATAAACCAAAGTATTGGACAAATGGTAATACACACAGGTATATCACTTCTGGACCAAAATGGTGCACCAACCAACTTATCAATCAAACAGCTTCTCTAGAGCCAAGCTACTTCTGTGGCAATAAAAAAAAAAAGTTTGCTCTAAAAACATGAGCACAGCATGAAGATGCAACTGCACGTCCACACGCTCAGATCCCAGTGCAGCTGACTCTTTCAGTGACCTGCGCCTCCTCCAGAAGGCAAACCCCATGAGGTCTGCAGTTGTAGGGACAGTTTCCTCTCCTGTTGTCCTCCCCAGGCTGGTTTAGACATTCCTGGCCCGGCTTTGTGCAGTTGGCAGGACTGCTGTGATCAGGAGGCCTGCTGACAGACGGGTGTTCATTCACCTGCTGGTATCGCCTCCGGCATCATTTCAGCATTCCTCGGGCAGTGTCAGGCTGTCAGAGTCACACCGTGGCTTTATTACATCTCAGTCTGTCATCATTCACACGCAGTTTACAAGAGCTCAGGTGGATCTCAGAAGATGCTGAATGAAAGTTTCTAAAAATGTTGAACCTGTAGTTTCCTTTCATGTGATAAGAGCTGACGTGTGGGCGTATTTGATGTTGGATGACTCAGACGGAAGCAGCTGCACATTAAGCCTGATGAGCATATATTCCACTCTATTACACCACTAGGCAGTTTATAAATTTGATGTTATTTGCTGCTTTTCTGCATCTCAACAGACTAAAACACACAATAATTTATCAGTGCATCTCTGTAAAATATGTGGTTCTGAAAGTGAAGTTACATAGTGAATACTGACGGGGCTAACTGGTAAAATGCTACTGCTGCAGGCTAACTGCTAACATGCTACCCAGCCACAAACTTGCACTAGTCAGTCACAACAAGAATATGACATTTGTGAAAGAAATTGGAAGCTTAGCATTGAAATCTGTAGATTTTAAAAGGGAAAGGTTCCTGTTTCAGTGTCGAGCACACAATAATGCCTATTACCAGCTGGAATTTCAAATGTAAAAAAGACATTTGGTGTCTGAATTATGCTCTTTTTTATCTCAGAAAAATAGTGAAATGGCCCTTATTGATAGAAAGAGGGAAACCATCAATCAAACAGAAACAGCTGACAACATTTGAGAGTTAACATTTTTTTCCACAAAACTGTTTGAACTAATATTCAGATAATTTACAGCTGAGCCATAAATTGTCATTTGCTTTGTATTGTAGTTCAGGAGACCTAACCTTAAAGTAATCAATCCATCAGTTCTGATGCATTTTATTCCTCCAGTTGGTCCAACTTCTGTTTTTGTGCACGCCCCTTGTTGTGTCAATAGCCCCAATAAAGACATTCATCACTTCACCAATTACACGCGAGTTCAGCTCAGTGACACACAGTCAAATGTTCCCCTGCTGATCTGTGTCCTATTACAATGACAGCGATGTTACAAGCGGAGATTTAAGTGAAATTAAGATTTTAATTTTGAAAATAAGTCTTGTTCTTTCCACAAAGGGCTATTAGAAACTCCTTGTGATGCCAAATTATGCAGAAGACGGAACAGAAAGATCTTACTTAACCCCAAAAATGCTTTCCACAAAGTGTCATTGTTTTACCTGAATGGTATTTGTGGGTTTTCTATTCGTGGGTGACTGAAAAGGATGAACATCCTTGCATGGGATTCAACTGAGCATTTTCTTCCACACCAGTAAATCCCCCTTGGAATGCCCAATCTTTCAGCAGCCAGGGTTCACTATAGTGGCTAGCTGGCCTCCACAGATCCCTGTGGCTAAACTCAGAATAGCTGTATAGACTAAGATCAATGTGAAGTCTTACCTGCAACCTGAGCCTCAGTAGTCCATTACTGGTCTAAAACCAAACTGCTTTGTATTGGATGCAGTTCAGACTAACTCAAATTTGAGATTGTGGGATTAGTGAGAACAAAATACCACTTTGAAATATAGTTTATAATTGTCAAAGTGCAATAGACCAGTTGAAAGTATCAGCAGGTGTCTTAACGTTGGGCTGTAAAAAGAGTAATAACGGAAATATCTAATTATTGATTTATTGAGAGAAATGTTTCGATAAATCCAAAGATCAACCCTCGCTGTCCTCAGGACATGTTTTTTGCAGCCGCTTTACGGTAAAGCGTAAATCACATCAATAGATGTAGAGCAGGATTATGTCAGTTATCCTTTCCCTCAAACAGATGTTTCTCCATAGAGGTCAAAGGTCATGGCAAAGGCCACATAAACTTGGCCAAAGCAGAAGTTCCAAGTGGAAAAAGCAGGTGATTGCAGGACACGTGACTGTGGGACAGGATGCACTGTTTCATCGTTCTGTGCCTTTTTTCTCGTCTCTTTCAGATTAAGAAAGCCTGGAGTGGAAAAGGACTCTTCGGTTCATAACGCGTGAGAAATCGAGTTGGCTGTTGCCTCATCATTTGAAACTAATTTGTTTTAACACAGCAGCTTTTTTGAAGTTAAATGTCAGCTGAGCTCAGCTTTTTAAGTATTTTATCAATAACTGAACTTGTGCGCTTTACAAATTACCCATTTAGCATCCATAAGAAGTATAATTAATGGTTTATCACAAACTATAACGTTGTTGTGAGCAGATATCAGTGTTTATAAATGTATTTATATTTCATTCTGTGGACACCTATTGGTGGAGGCTGGTGTCTAACCTAATACCTGAACCTGATACTTTCCTTGAATAAATGATGATATAGTAAAACACAGTTGTAATATTATAAAACATCTCTTCAAATGTATACTGTATATTAAAAAATGCCTTTATAGCTGCTTATTAAATGTGTGTATACGCTTACATTTAAGTGTTAGTGATACAACTTTACAACAAAAGGCTTTGGGTTGTTTTTAATGATCTTATTAATGGTTAAATAATGTAAATAAATAAATAAATAAAAGCTGTTGTCATGCAGTGTAAGTGTAAATACATTCATTGGCATTGTATATTCACTGCACTGGCATCTTCAAATGTGGGCTTGTAACCTGGTAACCTAAAGTTGCTCTTTACACTTCATAGCAAAATATTAGAGATTTCTTTTCCTTGTTTTTGTCACATAAGAGTATTTTGGGTTCTCATTTGTAAAATATAATAAGAATAGAAATAATATATGAATAAAGAAGTATTGTAAGAGTCCAATCAGCATCAATTTAGGATGCATTGTTATTTTCTGTAATGCTGCATTTTGCTTTTCCGTGTTATTTCCATTCAGTGGTCTTAAAGTTCCCGTTAAGCCGAAAAATTGGAATGATGTGAATGTCATTTGAATGTATTAAAGAAAAGTGTTCTGACTTTGTCCCACATGTTTTTGCATTTTTTTTCCCCATTATTTACAGTTTTATAATGGTCTTGATCCAATCTTGGCTTCAAAAGGGAAATAATTTGCCCAAATTTGTACACCAAATATGTCAGTACTTTTAACACCACGTGACCTTCAACAATATCAACTCAGAAGCTTCTGAAGTATATAAAGTTCATACTGGCACACACTGAAATCACATAACTTACAGCTTTCATGTGCACCTTTGACCTGGAAAATCATTGTTAGGTCAGTTAACATCATACTGTATCTCTGCTGTGTCTCTGCTGACTTTCATCAACTGTTCTCTTAGATCACCCCCGACTCATTTTACTGAAAGTGCAAACATGAGCTCCAGGTGCAAACACATTTAGTTCAAAGTGACAGTGTTAAAAGATAGGAATCCCCTGACACTGTGCAGCCCACATTCCTGGGTCAGTAGCCGGCTCTCTGACTTTGGAAGTAGATGTGTAGTAAGGTCATTATTGGTGTGAATTAAACCTTAAACAGAGACTTGGATGGAGGATGAATCATATTTTTACAATGCTATTTGTCAAACATTCAGTTCAAATGTTCAGCTGTAGTTAAAATAAAACAATCATTCACTATTTCACACAATGAAACACAATTACCCCTAGTGTGGGGTTGGAGCTCATCTCTGAAGGTCTTGCATATATATATATATATATATATATATATATATATATATATATATATATATATATATATATATATATATATATATATATATATATATATATATGGATCAAAATCCCAGTTTAATTTAATGAGCCATATAATATTTTTATAATTTCCATCTACAGTGATGTGTTGCCCAGTGTTTGGGCCTGATCCAGCTGCTATATCAAGCCTGTTTCCATGGGCTTCCGCTCTCCTTTAAAGACAAGTGATAGCACCGGGCCATATCAATCTGCCCGCAGGATGCTTTAATCCACCATTAAGCAGATGAAATGTTGCACTGAGCCTGCGGTGCAGCAGTGACGGCAGGAGCGGATCTAAAATTTGTGCGCTCGCCCCTCAAACCTGACCGCAGTCATGGACACCCTGCACCAAATCATCCAGAGCAGCAGAACACAAACCTCTTCCTCCTCGGAACTGGATCCAAATGTCTCAGGTCTCAGTGTCCTCTATTTATACGCTGTGTATATTTACAACAGGCTGGATGATTAGGATGCTAACGCGTAGTGACGAGAATGTCGGGGCAATCTTCTTCGGCTATTCTAAGGAGACAACGAGTTTTTTGGGGGTGAGACACCTCTCTGATGTCACTGCTTGTTTTCAAAGAATCTGCCAGAGCTGCTTTCGTGAGCTGCTTCGCACAGTCTTCCGTTGATCCTTTAAAATGTTTTCTTATAGAAATCTTTATATGACGAGGTGAGACTGAGATCTCTATTGCAAGCAAAAGGAAGCACAGTGAGAGAAGACAAGCAGCAAACATAAGTCGCTCGTGCAATGGATGCACATGCACAAACAGCATTGCATCAGTCAGAAATGTCTGGTTGTCTGGTTACAAATTTAAAATGCTAGAAGATGGAGTTCAAGGTTCAACATTCTTTGTGCAGCATTATATTTATCATTGAGGTATAAGCACTCATTGCACTGCATGTGGAGTTAGAACACAGGTATGTAGCTCTGATGCTCCAGACCTTTACCTGAGGTTGACCTTCTGTATTTGTTGTCTCTAGGCTTACACACACACACACACACACACACACACACACACACACACACACACACACACACACACAGACCCTGTCAGTGATATGTATCTACAAGTGTCCTGCACTGCTGGATTGAGCTGTTCATCAGCTGTATGAGTGTTTGAGATGTTCTCCAGCGATAAGAGTTATTGACACGCTCAGAATGTGAAGAATGATTACTCGAAGGGAAAACATCAATTAAAGCTTCTGTCAGTGTGCTGAGTGTGGAATGCTGTGATGATTTAAGTTTATTACACCACATTTCCTGACTTTGAAGTCATATATTTAATTTTCGTACTTTCATTTGTGTAGTTTTACCTTACGCCTGTAGTGTTAGAGAAATGTACAGCCTGAGATACATGATGATAACAACCAACTTTGCTTCCCCTTGCTGTGGTTTTGTGTTCATTTTTTTTTTTTATCACTCAAGAAAAACCACTCTAGAGGCTAGGCCCTGCCATGCTAGCTGGTCTGTGGGGTTGAACTTATAGGCACTGCAGTGCTTTGAGCTAACTGCTAACATCAGCATGCTAACATCCTCACAAAGACTAGTCTGCTGATGTGTAGCAGGTATAATGTTTATATAATTTTCACCACCTTGGTTTCGTGTGTTAGCATGCTAACATTTGCTAATTAGCACTAAACCAGGGGGTGAGCCGCCAGCATCCGGGTTGTTTCGGCCCATCACACCGTTTCTTCTGGCCCAGGAGACAATTCATAAACACAAAAACGTTCTTGCGTTGGGGGAAACGATTTTCCGAACGGGCTCTGAACGCAACGTAGACGTTGCGGTTGATATTACGTCAATGCAATATGGCGCCTGTTAGTAAAAGCAAGTAGATGCTGGGTGCTGTGTTTCCCAAGAGAAATGGACAAACGATTGCTTGTTTGTTGGAGTAAAAGTCAAGCCAGTGTCTCTAATTAAATTTGTTTGGACACGGTCACGTTGATGAAAAGGCTAATCTCGAGCATCATTACAGCACAAATATGCTAATCTGGATGAGCAGCAAGGACAGTTGGATTAAGTTAACACGCTTCAGCGGAGTTCAGGAGCCCGACAAGCAGCTTTCACAGACCTCATTCTGACAGAGACACTGTTATGGAGGCAGGTTTAGTGGTGAGCAAGCTAATAGCTAAAGAAAGTAGTGAAGGAGAGCCTTGTTGCTGCTGTGGAGCTGCTAACACTGGACAAAGTAAAATTGTTCCAAAGTGTCAGTTTGTCTGGAATAATTCACAGAGATGAAGGAAAACCTAAAGTGGAAACTCGACAATAGCAAGTGTTCGTGATTTGGCCTCCATGGTGGACATTACCAAGAACCTCTCAGCGCTGTACCTTGACCTTCAGCAGCTTCTCAGCTCTAAAGCTGTGGCAGCTGGAACAATGACACACTGCATGTTCCTACTAACAGAAGCTGCCTTGACATCTGAGTATCCTGCTGAGTGTAAAGACTCCCTCAGGCGTTTGGCCAGAGGTTTTGGGACATGAAGAGCCAACAAAAAGAGCAGAACATATTTGACTGCCTGACCCAAATATGGACCAGCTCATCATCATCATCATCATCATCATCATCATCATCATCATCATCATCATCACAACCATCTGACGCTTCACCAAAGGGAAACATTTCCAGCCATGGCAGAGGTTAGTGTGATATGTGTTCAGTAATTTAGTATGGCCTGGGGGGCCACCCACATCAAAGACACTAGATAAAGCCTTAAAGCTGTGAACAAGTTGTGAAAGCAAAATTTACATATCGTCATCTTTTAAGTCGATATGGCTGACTTGTTACCAAACAGTTGCTTGTTCACATGTCCAACAGACACTGATATTAAATCAATATTAAATCTTACTGTATTTTTCTTTTCTATCAACTCTTTATAATGCACTATGTTCTGTAGCCTATTGCTAATTAAAGGAAAGCATCTTTCTCAAAAGCATAGCAAAGACGGATCTGGCTGAGGCTTCGTCTTGACAGGCTTAACAACACCAAGAGGAAAGAAAGCAAATCCTGTCTTCCTCCTGGGTGACTGTTAGGGCTACTGGGATGGGATCTGCTTTGGCTTTGTTTTCCATCTATCATGAGGTAATTACTGCCTGCTGTCATCATTAGGTGCCCCATGGATGAGGAGTTGATTCTGGGCAGCAGGGCCTGGCCTCGACCCAAGTTTTCTCCCTGTTTACCTTAGGTGCTCATTAAAGGCATGTCGTGCCTTTAATATCTAAATTGGACTAAGCTGCGCTAATGGATTAATGAATGCCATGCTTCTGCTTGAGAACAGACACATTCAGTAGGTATTTTCCTTTCCTTATCAACCCTTCAACTATAGCCAGTGAGGTAGTTTCACTTCTCATATGACTCAGGAATCAATATTAAACATAATTTCTTTTTAAAGAGATTTTGGATTCATGATGCAGATCTGACTGTTTAGTCCATAGGTCTTGATATTTTGCAGTTCACTTCTCCTCCATGGGAACAATGTGAGTGAAATCCAGGAGTAACAGAGTATAAAAAGCTTGTTGGTGTGTTTGTTTCTATAGTTACACCCCACAGTGTGTGTCCCCTTTTTATTCTTGGCTTGTCAAGTGAGGAGGGCAAGATTTATTTAGGGGATGCAATGAAAAGTGTGATACAGAATGCCTGGATGCATGTGGCATCTCTGCTATTTGGCCCACACTTTGAGGAAGGTTGCTGAGTGGTTCACAGTGTTGTCCTAAAAGCATTATCATGTCCAATAAACAGAGACCTTTACAGAATGATGATTTCAGTTGTAATAGTCACAGTATTAAATTAGACTTCATCTATTAATTGCTTAAAGATATCCATCCAGATATTTTCCTGGAACAGATTTTCAATCTTCCGCTCTTGTGCTTCATTGATCATAAACACTTTTTATCAGCTGTTAACATGGTGAGTTTACAGGTGCATTTATCTATTGAAAAAGTAACTGGATACAAGATGTGTCCCGCTATATCGTAATATATCATTGCTGACATCAGTGACAATAACACTGTCAAAAGTTTCAAAAGTGGCAGCCATTGTGATTGAAAGAACTGTGTGAAAATGTTTGAGCAATGCAAGCGGATCACTTCATCGAGTGTCAGGCCCAACTCAAAAGATGACCCATAAAAGGCTACTAGGTATTTTTATCTTAACGCGACCTTGTGCACCATACTGAGTACACATTCTCACATTCTCCCTGCATCCAGTATGACTGCTTGATTCCTCCAGGCTGTGCTTCGTCAGTACCACTGCAGAAAAAGCCTCTTCAGTGCGTTTTCTTCTTACTAAAATAACATTTCTGGTGTCATTAAAACCATGATTTATATTTTATACGTTTGTTTGACAAACAAAAGGTAACATCTGCCGTAATGAAATATATTTAATTAGGCTCTGTCATAATAAAGGAGACTTCAAAGACTGGATACTTGTATGTCTTGCATTGTTTAAATTTTATCTTAAGTGATTATCTTACAGGCTTGTACATGTGAGAGCCCACATGAGTGATCTCCAAGTATCTGGGCAGTATTTTGAGCTGCGTTGTGTTTTCTCTGTGTGTGTGAGACCAAACAGAGTCCATACACCTGTCCTGCCAGCTGATGTCAGGTTATTGTCCTTCAGTGTGGGACGGTGCCGAGGTTTCTCAGTAAAATGACCTCAGACGCCTTTTGAGGATCATTTAACACAGGTCATGTGTTTTGTCTGATTATGCTGATAGTGATAATAAACTTTTCATTTTTTGTCTGTTGAAGTTTGCGTTAGAACTCAAATCCTTGCTGATGTATTGCATTCTTCATATTTAAACTAGACTCTTTATACTTTAGAGCAAACAAGAAGAAAATAACCCGTATTAAATATTACATTGTGCGTGTCACTTTAACTGAGAGTTGTAAGGCTAAGTTTTGCACTGCAGAATTATTCTCCTCTACACATAGTTGCTATCATTAGACCCCTTCACCCCCCCCCCCCCAAAGCAGTGTGTGAAATCACACAGGTCATTCATGATACAACAGGCCATATACTGTGGCTGTCTTCAAAGTGACTTTTAAACCACTTGTCGAAATACTTTCGCAGAATCAACTTCATACTGAGCAAAGTGTTTATTATCCACAAAAATTACTGCTTATTGCTTTGTTGCTTTACTCAACTTAAGTGCGGCATGGCACCAATGCAATTCACTCATACAATTAAATTCTCACGTGCACAGTCATTCTCAAAAGTAAGCCATGAAAATGTCAAGGAATGATCAGACATATTTTGAATTCATTGTAGAGAATAAGAAAATACCACTAAAGCACTTCTTATCTTAATCTACAACATATAAATAAAAATTGTGAATTTTGCTAAAACTTTGATAAGAAACAGACAGTGAAAATGTATGTAATGACCCAGATTCCACTAATTTAGGTGAGAGTGATTTTTGCACTGGATTTTTTCCCTGACTTTTTTTCACTGAGGGGGAGAAGGGTGGGTGTTGGTTGAGGGAGCACTTTCACAGTCTTGTCCAATGGTCTATCTTAAATTAGCCATGGGGGCAGGAGGCTCCCTCCCTGCGCTGACAGAAGGAGGAGCCTGCGCCTGTCACTGTCTACTGTTTCATTATTACCTGCAGAACCCTGCAGCATTCACCACACTTGTGTCTCTGTGTGGCCGCATAGAAACAGAGAGAGGCACAGAGGACACACTCCAAGACCCAAACCATCAGAGAGAGTTTTCTTTTTTGTATGCTTTTTGTCTATTTGGGACAGGAATCTGCCTGCTACTGCTGACTTGTGAAATAAATTGCAAGGCAACTAGCAGTGGACATGGCTGGTTGTCTGCAAAGTTCCCCACTTTGTCAGAAGTGGGCACTTTTGAGATGCTTGCTTGTGACATTTGCTCTCAGCATCTGTTTTGCCTCAGTACATGCAGAGCCATTTGAGCAAGGTCATCTTTATCACCATAGATCTGGACCTAATGAAGACAATATCATCATCGCTAACAATGGGATCAGGGTGCCTTTTGGCAGGTCTGTGTTTCTGGACCCTGTGAATGACCTGGTAACAGAAGTGCAGCCAGGTGACCGCTGCCACATCACAGTTTTGGACAACAACCCACTGGCCCAGAAACCAGGGATGCTGACTCCTAAAAAGTTCCCCTGTTCGTTTGGACCAGATGACGTGAAATACACTCATTTTGGATCCCGGAGCCCCAGCAAGGATCGCGTGAAATTGCAACTTCGTTATGACTCCCAGACAGACACAGTTATCATCCCTCTCATGCTGGAAGTTGAGGTGGTTTTCCAGCAGCTTGAAATCCTCACCAGGAATATGCCCCTTAATGTTGAAAAGCTCAGTGGTGAAAGCAACCCTGTTGATAATAAGGGCCTGGAGTTTTCCTTTGAGGATGGTGTCACACAGTGTAAGATCACCACTCTGATCGGCGAAGGAGGTCTTCCCAGGTATGGCACTCTTTTGAATAACCCCTCAAATGGCCAAATGGTTGACTGTGATGAGTTTGTGAAACTGGGCATACGCTACAAGCACACAGCTAAAACCAACTCACCAAACAGAGACTATATTCCAATGATGGTAGAGCTGCGGGATAGCGAAGGCAACACTATAATGCAAGAGCATTTCCAAATGATGGTTAGAATCAGAGAGGGTGCAGAGAATACCGCCCCTAAACCCAGCTTTGTAGCTATGATGATGATGGAGGTTGATCAGTTTGTGATGACAGCTATTACAAGTGACATGCTGGCTGCTGAAGATGTTGAATCTGACCCAGATGATTTAATCTTCAACATTACCTCACCGCTGAGCCCTCAGCAGGGCTATATCATCAGCACAGATGATCAGAACCTGCCTATCACCTCTTTCTATCAGCGAGACATCAAAGATCTTAAAATAGCTTATAAGCCACCCTCAGAGGACTCAGAAGTGGAGAGGATTTTCCAGCTAGAGCTTGAAATTGTAGACACTGATGGTGCTGTGTCTGATACATTTGCTTTTATGATTGTGGTGAAGCCTATGAATACCTTGGCTCCTGTAGCGACCAAAAATACAGGGCAGCTATTGTTTGAAGGGCAGTCCCGAGCTCTCTCCAGCTCCCAGAATTTAGAGATTAGTGATGAGGATAACCTGGAAGATGTGAGAATAACTGTTGTTGATGGCTTAAAGCATGGAGTCCTGACCATACTTGGCACTCGCAGGAAGTTCTTCACACCTGCTGATCTAGATGCAGGCATTGTGGTGTACCAACATGATGGCAGCGATACCTATAGTGACAACATTATTTTCAGAATGACTGATGGCAGTAATGAAGTTGAGTTTCTGTTCCCAATCACTATTGCTCCAACTGATGATGAGCCACCTATTATCAATGCTAACACTGGCCTGGTGCTATTCAAGAATGAAGTCATGCAGATCTCTCCCCTCATCCTGAGCGCCACAGATATTGATTCAGAAGATTCCACTATTAAGTTTGTCTTGGAAGCACCTTACTCCACTGTAGGGGAACTCCTGCTAAGGCAAGTGGAGCCTCCCTCTGACCCGTCTCTCTGGAAGTTCAGTGAGACAGATGAGATGTTTGAGCAGGTGGTGACTGAATGGTTTCAGCAGGATATTCTTGATGGAAAACTGTTCTATCATCACATCGGACCCCATAGTACTACCACTGTGATTGATCATTTTGTGTTCCGGGTCCAAGATGATAATGACCCTCCTAATCAATCAGGTGAACATATGTTCACGATCAAAATACATCCTGTCGATGACCTCGCCCCAGACCTTTTTCCGGGCACCACCCTTCACATGACGGTTCAGGAGTATGAGCTAACACACTTCAAGAAGAAATTCTTATGTTATAGTGATCTCGATTCTGATGGTAGGGACCTGAAGTACACCATCACTAAGCCCCCAACTGACACAGATGAGAACAATCCAGTCCCCTTGGGTGAAATTGTGCTGACTGACAGCCCTGACACTGTAATTACAGAGTTCACACAGGCCCAGGTTAATCACCACAAAGTAGCTTACAAGCCTCCAGACCAGGAGCTGGGCATCACTCCAAAAGTGGCTCAGTTCACGTTCACTGTGGAGGACACTTCTGGTAATACAGTAGATGGACTTTTCACCATTTTCCTGCAACCATTTGACAACAAACCCCCACTTATCACCAACACAGGGTTCACTGTTATGGAAAGAAATACATATGTCATTACAACAAAAGAGCTTTATGCCACAGATACAGATACAGAGGATGAAAATATTGTCTTCATCGTGACCCAAACTCCAGCATATGGGCAGCTGCAGTATTTGGGGATCGACATGTCAAATGGTGAAATATTTGTACTTCAAGACATCGCAAATGGTCGCCTAACTTACATCCACGGTGGAGAGGAATCCCACAGTGATGTCATTAAGCTTGATGTGAGTGATGGTTTTCACGAGGTTCCCATCACCATTAAGATCACCATCGAGCCAGTTGATGACAAGACCCCCACTATTATACTCCCAGCAGGTCTGCTTGGAGCATCCATCGATGTATTGGAGAATGGAGCCACGGAGATTACAAGTAATGTCATTCAGGGCCGTGATGAAGACACAGATGACCTCAGGCTCACTTTCATTGTTGAAGAGCCTCCCAGGCTGGGAGAGATCCTGGTTAATGGTGCTCCCTCTGAGAGATTCACCCAGGAAGACATCATTAATGGGGCAGTGGTGTATGCTCACACATCTGGTGAAATCGGACCAATCAAAGAACACGACTCCTTTAACCTTACTCTGTCTGATTTGTCAGATCAGTGGGTTGTTGGTGGCAACAAGGTCCAAGGTATAACAGTTCATGTCACCATCCTTCCTGTTGACAGCATTCCACCTATTGTCAGTGTTGGAGAGCAGTTTGTTGCAGTGGAAGGGGAAAAGAATGTCATTACTCTGGACCACATCCAAGCTGAGGATATCGACACTGACAATGATGATATCCTGTGTACCATCATTGTCCAACCGACATCTGGTTATGTGGAGAACATCTCCCCAGCTGCAGGCTCTGAGAAATCCAGGACTGGGACAGCCATCACTGCCTTTAACATTAAAGATGTTGCCCTCGGTCATATCTACTATGTCCAAAGCATACACAAAGGCGTTGAACCTGTTGAAGATCGCTTCACCTTTCGCTGCTCAGATGGTGTTAACTTCTCTGAACGCCACTTCTTCCCCATAGTCATCATTCCAGCCAATGATGAGAAGCCTGAGATTTTCATCCGTGAGTTTGTGGTAATGGAGGGCATGAGTCTGGTCATTGACACACCAATTTTGAATGCAGCTGATGCTGACATCCCTGGGGATGAGCTACACTTTGAGGTCATCAAAAACCCCAAACACGGTACAATAGTTCAGCAGCTCAGCACTGGCACTATTCCTGTGGAAACTTTCAACTTGGAACAGATCAAAGAGGCATCCAACATTGTCTACGAACACGATGACTCAGAGACCAAAGAGGACAGCTTTGAAATCAGGCTCTCGGATGGGAAACATAAAGTGGAAAAAACGGTTCTTATAATGGTTATTCCTGTTGACGATGAGACACCGAGAATGGCTATAAATGATGGCCTTGATGTTGAGATTGGAGAGACAAAAGTCATCAGCAACAGGGTTTTGAAGGCCACAGATCTTGACTCTGAAGACAAAGAATTAACATATGTTGTACGCTACGGCCCGGGCCAAGGTTACCTTCAACGTATCAGTAAGTTTGGTGATGTTTTAGGTAATATAACCCTCGGGATGAACTTCACACAGGACGAAATCGACAGACAGCTCATCCAGTATGTACACACAGGACAGGAGGGAATCCGTGACCTGCTGAAGTTTGATGTCACAGATGGCATCAATCCCCTTATTGACCGTTACTTTTACATCAACATTGGAAGCATTGACATGGTCTTTCCAGATGTTATCAACAAAGGAGTGACTCTAAAAGAAGGAGGAAAAGTAACTCTTACCACTGACCTCCTCAGCACCACTGACATTAACAGTCCTGATGAATACCTCAGCTTTAGCATCACAAGAGCACCTAGTAGAGGCCACTTAGAGAGCACTGACCACCCAGGTGTTCCCATTTCCACCTTCACCCAACTGCAGCTTGCTGGTAACAAGATCTATTACATCCACACCTCTGATGATGAGATGAAAATGGACAGCTTTGAGTTTGAGGTGACAGATGGTTACAACCCTGTCTTCCGTACCTTCAGAGTGTCCATCACTGATGTAGACAATAAGAAGCCTGTCTTGACTATAAACAAATTGGTTGTGGAGGAAGGAGAAACCAAGCTCATCACACCATTTGAATTGACAGCTGAGGACCGTGACACCCCAGACAACCTATTGCGATTCATAGTCACCCAGGTGCCAGTGCATGGGCAGCTGCTTTTCAACAACACCAAACCAATTGTAACCTTTTCCAAACAGGACCTAAACGAGAACCTTATCAGCTATAAACATGATGGCACTGAGACCAACGAAGACAGCTTCTCCTTCACTGTCACAGATGGCACTCATACTGATTTTTATGTCTTTCCTGACACTGTGTATGAGACACGCAAGCCCCAGATGATGACGATTCACATCAATACTGTAGACAATGGTGTGCCCCAGATTGTGGTTAACAAAGCCGCTGCCTCACTGAAGAATCTCCAAACAGGCCACCTGGGTTTCCTGATCACCAGCAAGGCCCTTCGATCAGAGGACCGTGACAGTAACCAGAAAGTTCTTAAATACACAGTGTCTCAAGCTCCCCTGCATGGCTTCATCATCAACACTGCCCAGGGCAATGACAGCATCAAGACCTTCACACAAGGTAAGATAATGTCTCATCATTTAATCATTTATTTATACTATGCTTATAAGATACCATGCACATATAATATAATAACTGATCATATAATGACACTAATAATATTGATAATTAACTGATAATCGTCATCATTATAATAACAAGATGAGATTTCTGTAATAGATATTTGTATTTGACAAAATATTTAAAACATAAAACAGTCCTGAATGTTTCAAAGCCCATCTCCTGGGGTCCTTGTCACTTTAATTGGATCCTGAGGGCTGAAACTAAAACCTTGTAAAAGTGGCTTTAGTCGTCACAGTTGTCAGTTATCACGCTTTCAGCAAACACTCTATCTGTCTATATTTGTCATACCAACAGCTGATATCGATGACATGAAGATCTGTTACGTGCTGTTGGATGGGAGCAACGCCACAAGTGACATCTTCTACTTCACAATTGAAGACAAGGGTAGGAATCCAATATCTCATATTTGTGTGCACCAACACCAAACTGGGGCTCAATACTCAGGAATCATTTGCCTGAAGGCTGTCCTCAAACTATATCTGTAGGCTTCTTAAAATTGAAACTTCCTGCTCTCTGTCAATCTCACAAGTGTTTGCATCACAAAGACTTAAGGCAGTTAGCCATGACTGACACCCAGTATAGAGCCACCGTCTCTTTTCGCCCCACTGGAAAGAGTACCAGGTTTAAAGGACGGGGTCAAAGGGGACATTAGCCAAACACTGACTGTGGATTGGTAAAAGTGAAAGAGGTGGGGCAACCTCGTGCTCTAAACTTTATTGTTGAGGAACAATGGGATCCTCTCCCCCAGGGTACTTTTCTGAGTTTGTCCCCTTTCATCCTGTGCTTGAAGTGACACAATGAAACGTGTAAAGGTATGCCTGATGAGGTATTCACTTTATGCTTTCTTCTTGGAATCAGCCTCACAAAATCCATTCAGTGTGATTCAAATGAAAATATTCTGTTTTCTGGTCTCTGCTTTCGGCTTTACAAGCCATTAACATCCAGTACGGTCCTTTACACTTCAAATTACAGCCATTCCTTTCTTTCTCCTTTTTCTTGGGTGCTCCACTCATACGCTTTGGTTTTCAGTAACTCTGAGTCTATCTGAATATTGTATTTCCTCACAGACCCCTGTCATATGAACTGCACTTGTGGAATATTATTAATACCTGCAGGTATAACGTGACAATCTATCTGTGAACATGCTCTTATCCTGTTTATCCTAAAAGAATCCTCTTAAATAGTACAGACATGATCATATACTGTATAAGCTTGTCACCTCTAGCTCTTAGGTAGATTTACATGAATGACATTATAAATATAGAAAATGCAAAGTAATAAAATGCAACAGATGGCCTTTGCTATTTTGGTGTCAGCTATAAAATACAAAACAAGATTTGGAAATGCAATCAATGCAGCAGGGAAAGTTTAGTCTATAATTACGCTGGATTGAAGGCCTTGTTGGTGATAACACCACTATCTCCATCAGGGTCATTGAGAAGGCAAGACTGGGAGGATGTGTCTTTTTGTCAAATTACTGTCTTTTTGTCAGCAAAGTGAAGCCTCTCATTCGCCTCACCAGGATTCCAGTAATTAACATTTTCCCCAGACTGTAAGTAATAGGTGATAATTTATTTTAATGAGCATCATTAGCTCTGACGTTGATTGAAATAAATAACACATACGTTATTATTTTAATCTGTTCGACAGTATTATGATTATTTCTTTATCATAGATTTGTGACCTATTAATCTGCCTGAAGCAAAGCTGGTTGGCCTTTCTGTCTTCAAATGGAGGTTTAACCACAGGAAGGGCACACAAGGGCTTCAATTAGCTCAACAGGCCCTTTTCTGTTTGCTTTTGTACATTGTTTAAGCTTCCGGCCAAGTCAGCTGAACCAGGTGCAGTGGTGCAGGCTGGGGCATAAAACAGAACCGTGTTTCTGCAGGACCACGGTTCACATGTGAAGACCACACGCTTCAGCTTACACCACAACATACATGTAATTAATAGCATACACATATTCCACATAATAAACTGGTTGGCATATGCTCAGCTGCACACTCACTGCACATATATATAGGGGCACACACAGACACGCACAAATGCACAGGCGCTTCCGGAAAAAAGATCAAATAACAGATAAAAGCCATTTAAGCCAACCGGTGAATCACTAATGTGAGGTGTTGAAGAGGTGACTCCTGGGGGGAGGCAGCATTATCCTGGACATGTAGTGGCATGCAGGCGGAGAGCATGCTGATGGTCAGCCTATCTGCTAATAAATCTCAGTAGGTGTGTTTGTGTGAGAAGCAAAACTCTGGATCTTTAGAAGTTTGCACCAGAGATTATCCCCTTTAAATGCTCTCTGTCAGCACGCTTCTTAATCTGAAATTGTGAATTAATTGTTTTTTGTTGCTCCATCACTAGAAAAAATTACTACAATTTCTAATCTTAAAGTTTGTAATGAATCCAAACAGTTGCTTCTTTTGTCATTTTTCAATTGTTTGGTTTGTAGTAGTTTGACAAAGAGGGACAGAGGGAGAAAAGTGACCTAGTAGCAGATCAGAGATGATCCAGAGAACGGTCCACAATGATCTTATGAGCTGTAATCCTCCCTCATAGACAGCAATGCTTTTTTACCCCGAGTCGAGCTTAGTCCTGCACAAAGCATTTTCAGAGCTATTTCGCTAAGTAAGTTCTTAAATTCAACATGGCTTGAGTGTGACCTCATTTTAGGAAACACCCTTCAGATGCACTGATATGGGCAGCTGCTTAAGGGTCTTAGCAGCCTGCAAAGGGTACCTGCCACTACATGCACTGCACTGATGCTTCTTCACAAGTCAAGAATACACACACAAATGCACTGAGTCGAAATCATTAACATACCTTGAAGGGGTAATATAGCAGGTTGACATACTTTGCAGCAGGAGACGTGTTGCATGTTACATGTATGTTTCTAAAACTATCTATATAATATGTATCTTACAGATACATGAAGATCTTAATCAGAGTCTTGAATGTGCTTTGTGTGAAGTAGCAATGGCATGAGTGTGGCCAGGCACAGTTGTCTTAGTAAGAAGTCAGGGGTGGACATTCAGTTTTCACATCAAGGGTCTCAGTGTGGACCTGCTGGTCTGCAGTTAAATTCTGGACTTTGGGGAAAAAGTTAGTGTAGTTCTATCAAGTCAGGACACATAAAGCAGGCTTTTTGGCTTGTGACCTCTTTGCAGAAGTCCGGTGGAGGTGCATAAATCATTGACATGACAAGCAGAAACACAAAGAATCTACCTGAGGAAGCTGAGATGCGGAATGTTATGTTTGCTCACAAGTTTGTGCATTGTAGACGACTAAATACATGAATTAAGTCAAACATAAACTCCCTTTGTGTGCTGAAATATTTTAGTTTACATGGAAATATTTGTGCATTTAGGGCACTTTTCACATCCACAGAATATGATTTTATATATCATTAGATAAACATTTGCTGTCTCATAACTTTCAGCATGTTTAGCATCACCTTACAGAGAAATATTTCCTTAATGCTGATGTTGAGCTCTTGCTGCCTCCAAAGTAAAATCCATCATTTAACAGGACTTAAGAAGCTCATACGTGTGGCCATTGATGATTTGATGACCCACAAAAGCTCTTATCTGAGGAATCAAACAGTTTTTGTGTGAGAGCTGCAGGGAGGGATGAAGAAACATTGACTGACGGGCTGAACAGTTTTTACCAAATTATCTTATCTGATATCTGAACTTGGGTCATTGACCTTCATATTTAGAATAGCTGATGAAATGCCACAACACAGTTTGAAAAACCAGTGCAGCTGTCTTGTTGTGGTGTGGCAATGACCTCAAACAAAAACAGCAGTTCAACTTGTCATTCTGTCTATCTGCTGGGAATCTGCTGGGTTGAAAAGCAATGACCTGCATGCAAGTGACCAGGGCTGAAACTCCCTGCAGCCTTTCAAAGTGTGGCATACTGAGGCAATAAATACTTGTTTTTACAAGTGGATACGCAGCTCGCATATATCCTTGTCCATCAGACATGGGCCCAGTGAGCTACAGGCTAAGAAAGGGGACCCTTACTTACTGTTAGACATGTTGAGACATCTGTTCATTGCTTAGTCTTAGGACTAAGAGTAAATTGATGTCAGCTCTTTTAACTTTGGAGTGTAGTGGTCTTCATAAGTGCTGCCTTCACTTGCGAACCTTAGGTGCAAGATATCCTCAGATTTCACGGCAGTACTAATTAAACTCTGCTGATTAACAGATGAGAAGTGCGAGAGAACAGAGCCTCTACGTTCAGATAAGTTCATTCGGCCTCTGTGCTTTTTCCAATAGCAACAATATAGTCTTCCAGCTCTGGAGCGGGATCAGAGACCCCTGTGGGTTGAGTGTTATGTGATCATTCAGAGCCGGGAGAGGAATGCACTTCCTTGGAGACTCCAGACTCCGGAGCCACAGACAGAGCAGGGCCTGGAAGTGAAGTGGTATCCCAAGCAGACAGGTGTGTACGTGAGAGGGAAGGCTCCAGGGGGATCCCCTTTCAAAGCCCCCCCCCGTCACCCCACTCCCAGCTCTGCAGAAATCCAACCCAATCTCAGATAGCCCGATAACCTGCAAACTTCCCCTGCGAAGGTGCCTGCTCTGGAGGGGCACTTCCCCAGGGGCTGCAGTGATACCACGAACGTGAAAATGAGCAAAAAGAGCAGGAAAATGTGTATTTATATATTTGTCTGTACCGTAGTTAGACCTCTGTGAACTTTCCTCAGCACAGTTGCTGCACTCTGGTGTCCAGTGGAACTGCGTGCTGACTGACACGACCACGTTACACCCCAACTTCCTAACTGTGTTTGGGGATCTTACATGTCACCCGTGTCAACAGTCACCAGGAGATTTACTGGCTAATGGTGCCACAGTCTGGGCCCCCTGTGACTGGAAGCTGAGGCCTGGTCCCCCTCCACCACACCTTCTCCTCCTCTAAGACCCCTTCTTGGTATTACTATTCTTTTTCTTCTTCATCTTTGACCTCTTCTCCATTTCTGTCCCTTTTCTTTCCTTGCTGGGTTTTCCCCATATCCCTTTCAGTGACCCATGATATCGCCTACTTCTCTGTCTTTCTTTCTCTTTTTCTACTTTTTTCTTCAGCCTTGATTTATGGTGGTTGGAGGGCTGCAGGGGAGGGGAGTTATGATGTATGGCCACAGCGTTTATTCTTATCTGCTCTCATATGGCAAAACTGTTGCTGCCCCCAGCCAAGCTGTCATTGAGTTACCGGCACTCCTTTCCTTGTCCTTTTCTTTTTAGCCGCGCTCGCACTGTTGCAGTGTCGCTCTGTCAGATTGTCTGCCAAATAGACATTTTAGATCAGACTGAAACGTTTTGATGGATTTCTGTTAGATTTGGTAGAGACATCCATTGTGACCAAAGGGTGAAGCATGCTGATTATGGTGGTACCATTACTTTTCTTGCGTCGCCATGAAGTTGAAATTTACAGTTTTGAGTACAATTCCTCAACATCTTTCGGATTAACTGTCATGAAATTTGCTGCAGACATTCATGTCCCCCTGTAGGGTATCATATCTTGGGTCATCCCTTTGCTTTCTATTCAGTGGCATCATCAAGGCCAAAATCCAAAGCTGCCTTGTGTTAGGTGCTAATCAACAGACGTGAGCATGCTAACATGCTAAACTAAGATGATGAACATGGTAAACATTATTCCAGTTAGCATCCGCATGTTAGCATGCTGACGTTGAGTTCAGAGCACCGCTGTGCTTAATTACAGCCTCATCCTGTTGTGTTTCCACATAACTGTAACTTTGAGCAGGCGGTGCATGACTTGGCATCTGTGTGTGCTGCTGTGGAATAAGTTTGGATAATGTTTGTGCACATCTGTAGCGTTTTTAGTTATGTCTGCTGCTCGTGCATCGTTATTCATCATTCTACACAGAGTAGTTTGACAAAGGATAAAGAGCCTTAGTACCGCATTTGCTATGTTATTAGATTTATATCCAAAGTGTTGCAAGAATCTGTGTCGCCCTGCCAAGTGTTGCAAGCGAGGGTCAGAGAGGATGAAGCTCTCAGGCCCTGACAGATTATGATTTGTGACATCCTGCAGAGATAGCTTCACTGTACTGCCCTGAAGCAGCAATCGAGCCGCTGCGATGTGTCGATTTACAGCACATGCTGGCGCTGTCCGGAAGGAATGATAAGAGTTATTAATATAGATAATCATGCAGCATTCCTGACATGAATACTTGGGAGCGCAGAGAGGAAGCTATAGTTTTCACTATTTGAAAAATCTCTTCATATACCGAAGATGTTAAAGTAAAGAAGAAAAGTTAACATTCTTCTGTTTACATCGATTTTTGACATCCCAGTGATTTAATAGACCATACTTGAAAAACTGGTATTTAAATACCTTGCATAGCAGACTGGAACCTCCGCAGTATTTATATCAACAGGATGATTAATGAGGAAATGCAATAATGGTGACGCTTGTCACTTGATGTGGATATTCTTAGGAGGTTGCTCTTCCTTGCATCATGCTGGTGAACGTCAAAGCCTCACATTGACCTTCCGCTCCAATCATATCTCCGGCCTGACCCACTATCCCACTGCGTCTATGTATGGTGCACGCAGCACTGCTGTGTAAATGGGTGCTAATTAAGAATGTGCTATCAAAGGAGGCTGCTGCAGGAAAACTCTCAGGCTATAATGCCCTGCGTGTGTTTGGATGTTGTTTTGCTGAGGCAGGATTTTGGATACTTGAAGTGCATTCAGTCATTGAGTCATTTCACCGTGCTGGACCTTCACAGATTTACAGCTTTGTGTTTCTGGAGCTGATCTTTTTTGGTTAAATGCTGCACCAGAATCGCTACATGTACCACTATGAGACTTCCTGCACTAAAATAAGTCAAGCGTAGATCTAGAAGGCATCCAGGAGGTCTCACTCAGGTCCTGAAACAGGAAAACATTAACATACTTCTTTAATATTCTTTGCCTTCCCTTGTCAGTGCATAGCATCAATCACACTGAGGCTAATTTATTAAATAGCTGCTAACAGGGACGTTTAGAAACATGTGGGTGCTATAAAACTTTTCATCCCGGCAGAAATTATGATGATTGCCAGTTTGAAAAGCTAATGGAAATGTGAGCTGAGCCGGGCAGCGACTGTATGTATTGGATGTGATAGCCAGGCTAATATAGTATGTGTGTCGTAAAAATTAGCTCATTAATCATGTCTAAAATCGTGTCAGAGAAGCTATTTTGACTTCCGTGTTTGAAGACCTTTCTCTCAATTCTATTCTGAGGGAAGCCAAACCATCTCCTTCCTGAAGCACTCCATCTGTGCTACTCTGGGAAGTCTGGCATCTTGATTATTTCTTGGTTTGTGGAGACTCATGCCAGCTCCAGCCTCAGTGTCTGACATCGACAATAGAAGTCAGAGAACAGGGAGATTCCCCTCTCTTACACTGCTGTGAACAATGCGGAGGCAGGCAGGGAGACATGCCATGGTGGTAGATCTGGCCCACCCAGACTGTGGCCTGCTGTCGCTCTCAGTTGTCCAGCCCCTCAGCGAACAAAGCCGACACAGGGAGGAAGGGGAACATGGAGGGGGGTTTGTGGAGTACAGCTGTCACTCTGCTCCACATAATCTGGGAGTCTGGCGGGAAGGAAGGTTTCGTGGGACGCAGACAGACAAAGACAGAGAGCGATAGACGGGAGTCTTTGCTTTAACACTGCTGAGCTCAGCCAGAAAACTGTTCTACTTGTTATTCCTCCCTCTGACTTAATGCCACTATGAGAAGTTAACAGTGAATGAGATGCCTTAGAAATTCCTTGGAGGGGTGAGAAAGAGAGACATCGACCCTGACAGTGGTTATTCTGGACAAAAGTACTGCTTGTACTGCAAAGCAGCAGCACCTGTTGACCACACAGTGTACACATGTCGAGGAAAATGGCAGATGTAGCTCATTCGCTGGTCTCCTCTTCCTGCCGGGATTCATTCAGTTGTGAAGGTTATATTAATGAAAAAAGGAGACATAATTTGAGATTGAAGTGTTATTGTTGACCTTTGAAATGGCAATTGGACAAAAGCGGAAGATGAGCTGTTGCACAAAATCAAATGTTAAATTACAGCAATGAAGACGAATGAAGTCTCTTTGGACTGCAAATACACGTCAGGCAACATTTGAGTCAATCTATGCAAGTAAATCTGATCGGTGTTTATATATTTTTGACATAATCTTGTGAAAAAAGTTTAAAATGTAGTTATAGAAGGACACTATGACAGATGAGTGCCACAGTACTGCAGTAAACCTCTTAAAAGGGTGTTATTCAGCAGAGTATTCTGTAGTCTAACAGTCTATGAAATGCAGATGCAATAGCAGCGTTCTTGTCTCACTCATAAAACCTCCATTGTTTTAGTCCCTGCAGCGATGCAGAAACCCAAAGCTGCCTGATTGCTCGATGGCAAAACAGAGGCAGCTTTTTTGTCTCTGCCGTGTTCGTTTGATAATCCGCGCTGATAGCCACGGACTAAGCTTCTCCTCATATCAGCTCCAAATAAGGCTGGCTGCCAGGACACACTTTGTCCAGCTCAGAAACAACCTGATAATTGAAGTTTGTCAAAGACAGACATCAGGCCTCAACAAGGAGTTTTCTTTAGCCGGTTATCCATTCAGGACATGAAGCAGTGCAGATTGAGCTGAAGTCTTATCGGTCAGAGGTTTGTGTACATTTTCAGAATACAGTCAGTGTGTGTTGTTTCTGCTTCGAAAACGACAAAGTCACACTGTATGGTTTCTAAATTTATCGTTGTATGTATGTCCTGTATAAACACTAAAAAGGAATTCAGGCTGAGCAAAAGCAGACATGATCCATGTTTCCTGTATTTTTAGCCATGACTGTTGGAAACCTGAGCGTGGAGCTTGGTCGAGGGTCGCTGCACCCGCTGGGCGCTGCGGCTCCATGTTGCCTGCCTTCAACCAGGCGTTCATGTGTCCTTTTGTGTGTGTGGAGGACGGCACTGCGATTATCTGAACCTGCAGTCGCCTTCAGTCTGCTGAAAAGGGCCTCCATGTTTACTGTCAGTCCCAGAAAATCCACCTGATGCTATCGGCTCCATCTGAGCACTGGGTCGCCCCGTTTGACTTGACCAGGTTCGACTTCGGTGTTGACATGTGGGTGTGAGGAAGTGGCCCCCTTCCCATCCTGAATGCTCACCCTCAACCCCCCCCCCCAGTGTTTTCATTCTCCCCAGCCACACAGCACAAAGACTGCAGCCTCTTTCCTCCTCACTGAGGCAAAACTGAGCTCAATGCTGGTTCATTGTGTGGAGAGGCAGGCGCTCCTTGCCATTGTTCTCTGTACACTTTTTCATTTTTCAAGCTATTTTGACAGGCATGATGTTATGTTCACCCTCGTGTTTACAATTTCTGACATGCATCACACCAAATTAAGCATGATTAGTTTTTAAGAAAGACACAGCTGTCCTCCCACACCGCGTTTTCGTCTGACCCTGTGAAGTTCCCTTCGTCTAAGCGTCTTTAGCAGAGTTAGGTCAACAGGGCCGCTGTCGGTGTGCCCGGCCGTGCAAGACTAAAGAGAGGCACTCTTCTAACTTCCCTGATCTGAAGAACCCGCAGAGCTTGACCCATTTCACATCAAAAGTCACAGGTCACCGGGCTCGCCTCGCTGAAGGAGAAGACATTTGGGACTTTCGCCGCTGTTGTTAAAAAAACAGATTATGTAGCAGAACCTATAATCTTAAATATCTCTGAGGCGGCCAGAATCGCATCAGTAACCAAAACTGAGCTGACAGTTTGAGGGATTACATGAGTCATGAGATAGTATGGATTAAGGACAGGATTGGGTCTGAAGATGTGGATCAGTGGCAGGTGACTCTGCCGGAGAGTGTTTTATGAGCACGGCCTCTTTCACACATGATAAAGACGTGCTAAATCAAAGTCAGATTGAGTGCAGAATATGTGAGTTTGTCAAACAAGAAGCTGAGGTAAGTTAAGGTTTTATTAGTTTAAGAGAGGGTAAAAATCTGTCTTTGCAGTCCCCCTTTGGAGCAAAAGAAGCCTCATTGCTCTCTCAGCCCTGAAAATACACTTCTCACATTCAAACCTTCACCTTGTTCAAGAGGCAGAGCAGCAGAGCGTGGACACGATGAGGCCAGCTTCATTAAAGAAATCATACAGAGAATTCTTCCAAAAGCAGATCGTGGATATGTACGTTTGTACGCGCTCTGCTGAGGGTTGAGAGTGTGAACGTCCAGGTGGAATAAGAAGGCTTGAGGCTCAGTGAAGGGAGGTTCAGGGAAGCCCTGCATTAAGTTATCATGTTTCCCCTCCGAAATTAAAATGCCCCTTTGATTCTTTTATCCTGGAGCCCAGAGCAGGCAGCAGTTTATATGCCTCAGCGGCTCCGAACATGAACAAACTAGATTGTTTCCTCATTGTACTGTGCAGCGGGGAAAGTCTTCCAAACACAGACCTGCTGGAATAAGCTCTTTCTCGCCCTTTTAGGTGGAAACAAACTAAAGCCTCAGCCATTCCGGCTCAACTGGGCCTGGATCTCTCTGGAGAAGGAATACTATCTGGTGGATGAGGACGCCAAATTCCTGGAGGTGACGCTCAAACGCAGAGGCTTCCTGGGGGAAACCTCCTTCGTCAGTAAGTGTTGACGGCCCTTTGTTTGGCATGTGTCACGAATGGAGGTGCTTTTCATTGGAATTTAAACTTAATGGATTGACTTTATGTTTTGTAACTTAATGGCTAGATTGAGAGCGAGCGTGAGAATTTGTGGTGTTTCTGTTCCTGTCAGCAGTGAATTGATATGAAGGATGAGGACGCTACACAACATGCCCTTATTAAACTGACAGTTTAACAAGGAATTATTGCCCCTTAGACTGTTATTTATGTGCCATTTCAAAGGGCAGCCTCGCTATAAACCATCAGCACCACACGTCTCATTTAAAATCTCTGCAGATTCACGTTAACCTGCAGGAAGTCTTCGGTTAAACTCAGCCAGATTTAAAACCAACCTAACACTAATGACAATGCTGTGTCGCTTAAGGTGTGAGTCTTTTCTGTTCCTGTTTGACCGCTGCTTGAGTTCCCTTCTTGTCTGAAGGAGGTGTGATTGAGAGCACGTACAACCTTTCCTGGTAAAGGTCGCGAGGAAATGTCAACATTCTGGTGTGCTTGGCTGCGTCAGACGTTTGAGCGCAGCAGATTTACAGCAGCACATGTTACAGTCTGCACTTCTATCTTTGAAGATGCAAGAACGGAAACAATGGAACACGCCTATGAATGACATTACAGATGCAGATTTTATCCAAATATAAACCCAAGCAGTTGTTGCATGTTGACTTCTGCGGCTCTGTGGTTTTTGAAATCAGATCACGACACGTGTTGCTCACATCCCTCTCTCTCAGGTATTGCCACCAAGGATGGAACAGCTGAGAAGGACAAAGACTTCCGCGGTAAAGCCCAGAAGCAGGTCCAGTTCAACCCCGGCCAGACTACGGCAACCTGGAAGGTGAAGATCTTCACAGACCAGGAGTTCGAGACCTCGGAGACCTTCGAGATTCAGCTGTCAGACCCAGTCATGGCTGTGCTGGAGTTTCCCGACACAGCAACGGTGGAGATCGTGGATCCCGGAGATGGTAGGAATCTTTTAAAACAGCCTCTTCAATCCAAAGACCTGAGTGGAAGCAGTGTCAACCTTACTCATCACCATCTGCGTTTCTCTTTCCAAAACAGAATCGACGGTCTTCATTCCTCAAGCAGAGTTCAAGATCGAGGAGGATGTTGGAGAGCTGTTGGTGCCGGTGAGACGCTCAGGAGATGCCAGCCAGGAGCTCATGGTCGTCTGTTACACTCAGCAAGGTGAGATGAAGCGTTTGTAATGATTGTGGCCAAAGAAAAGCTTCCAAAGAAACCTTGTTACCAATGAATGGTAATTAAAATGTAGGTGCAATAACCTAATTTTGCTCATATGTCAATTTTTTACTGCTGTCTCTGCTGCCATTATAATTATTTTCACTCCATATTTGTTGCTGTTTTTATCTGTGAGTATGTAATATATGACCTTTTCCCCTTTGAATCCTATGACTTCATGCTGCTCGCATCCCCACAGGAATAACTGACATTTCAGGTTTAATCTCCTGTCCTCTCCCTGTTCCCATGATTCCTCAGCGACGGCCAGTGGCACCATACCCAGCACCGTGCTGTCCTACTCCGATTACATCACCCGACCCGAGGACCACACCAGCGTGCTGCGCTTTGACAAGGATGAGCGGGAGAAACTCTGCCGCATCATTATCATCGACGACTCCCTGTATGAGGAGGAGGAGAGCTTCAACGTCAGCCTCAGCATGCCCATGGGAGGCCAGGTGGGCGCCAACTTCCCCACCGCCAAGGTCACCATCCTGGCAGACAGCGACGACGGTGAGTGGAGCCGGTGTTCGCCTGTGAAACTGAGTCATTAATCACCAATAATGTGAACAGAGCTGGGCTTGTTCTGCTGTAATGACACTTTCCTCACCCCTGAAAGCGTCATGTGTCTGGATGGGGTCAGTTTAGCAGATGAACGATACAAACGAATGAACGTGAACGATAGAAACAATCCCAAAGCCGTCTTCTCATCTGTCCATAAAACCTTTTTAAACTAAAAAACTACCAACAAACCTGCAAATAATCTAATAAAGTTACATTTATGGATTTACAGGAGGAAGAAATGCATCTTGTCTTAGCATTTGATGGCTATAAAGGCCAACCAGACCAGGCAAGAGAGCGACGAGCTGATTTATGAACAAATTACAGCATTTTTATTCAACTCTGCAGCTTTAGAGAAGAGCACTGATATTTGCACAATCATGTTTTTACTGAACTGATTTCTGTGACTCTGAATATTTGTGTTGGCATCCAGGTCTGGGTGTGATTCTCATTCACAGCTTACAGCCCAAAGGCAGCTCCTTGCTTTGAAAGCATTTTGTTTGTCTATCTGCATTTTCTTTCTTTCTCTTCATTCGTGTCCTGCTCGGTGCTCCTTTGTAAAGTCTGCCATTTTTTCATAAAATACAAATCTGGGCACTTTTTGCAGGCAAATGGACTCACGGGTTATTTATGATGTGGTTACAGTGCTGCTGAAGGTCATGGGTGATCCTGTTGCTCTTTAATTCTCTGCTTTGCCATTAAGCCACCAAAGGTGTCTCACAAACAACACTCACAGAGCAAAAAGCCCTGGATGCTGTACATGTCTTAATGGCTTTGCAGTGTCTGCAGTATCTTACCCTTCCCGGGCCTGAATCTGGCTGCTTTGTTTACCCACTCTGCTTCATTTATCCACCCTTCTCTGCCTGCCTCTGTCAGCCTGAGTGAGCGTATGCAGCAAGAGAACAATAGACAGGTGTTGAGAGGGAGAATGGCGGTCTCAGTGGATGTTATGCTGCACTGTAGCCTGTCTGACAGATAAAAGGGCTTTAAACCTCAATGTGCTCCTTGAGCGACCTCTGTCCTCATTGGCATTCAGGGGAGCTCAGGGGAAACAGAGGGCATCCCTTTGTCTGCAGGGACCAAAAGGCAGGTGGTGGAGAGAGAGGGGGGCCATTATGCCGGGAATCCAAATGACTGGCGTGTTTTTACTCCTTCCCCTGTTCTGTGGTGTTCAGGCCTGTTTTGCCTGTTTATGTTAGACTTCAGATTTCAGCATGAGAGGGAATGTTTTTTCTTTTTTAAAGCTATAAATCACAAATATGTCATTGGTTTGATCTGACCCGTCAAAGAAAATGTCTTAACAAATTTGACTAATCGCAGCCCTCAAATTCTCCTCTAGACCCTTCTCGTCTCTCCGTTGCGTCCAGTAATCGCAGACTCATTTGGTCATTTTGCCCTCCTCACATTCCTCCTCCGTACCTCCAGCCTTTCACCGGGGCTCATTTCCTGGACTCGCTTGTTGCAGTGACAGACCTGCTCATGGAGCAAGCGTCCCTCCCAACCAATTTGGAACAGGAGCACGACTGAACTTTATGTAGAAATAATCAGCGTGCATTCCCAGACATGTGAAGAGACAAGAGAAGACTCCTCAGTGTAAACCTCTATTGTGGTACACTTCTTGGTGGGTCCTGAAGTAACACCCCACCATAAATCTGTGTGTGTGTGTGTGTGTGTTTGTGTGTGTGTGTGTGTGTGTGTGTGTGTGTGTGTGTGTGTGTGTGTGTGTGTGTGTGTGTGTAAAACCATCTGCCTGCCTGAGTAAACTTGTGGTTTGGCCTCTCGCCAGCAACGAGCCTCCATTGTTACTGTATTTATCTGGCTCTTCCTCACACTGATCTTTAAGGTTGCCATGTTGGCACTCATTCCTCTCACACGACCCCCCCCTCCTCATCCCCTCTGGTACTAAATAGCCGGCTCGGAGGCTGAAAGGCGTTGAACGTGTGCCAGAGATCCTTCTTCCAGCATCAGTCGACTGTTGCAGCATCAGTCAACTTCTGGATGAACCCGAGATCTACAAATTCTGCTCCAGCACCGATGATTTAGAGCAGCGTCTTTGTGAGAACTGACGTGTTTTAGCCTGTGGTTGTCATCACGTTCATCAAATACACACACACGACCTTATCCCAAACACATGTACTTGCTAACATTAGCTAACATTAGCCACAATAAGCTACAGGTGGTCATGCTAGAACAAGTAAGGCAAAGACGCTGATGAATTCAACTTTTTAGAAGAAGGAGAAGGTTTTATTTCTTCTTTCAGAAAAAGTTTCTTTTCTTTTCTGCCTTAGTTTACGTTCCCAGATAAAAGCTTTAAGCCTGAATTTGCGCCTCTATCAGTTGATCTCTAAGAGTGTGATGAAAACACACTTTATACAGAAGTGAGGAGAGATGGATTGACAGTGTGTTCCAGGGGTCTGAATTCTTGCCCTCTGCCTTTGCAAAGTGGATGGTTGCCTCTCTGTCTCTGCCAAACCTTCGCCATACTGCTTATCAGCTGCTCTATCATCAGAAACTGGGAACATCCCTTCATTTGTGCACACACAAGCGCACACCCTGTTCTTCAGGTGTATCCTCAGCCCTTTGGCGTTGAGTTCAGACAGAGCTGTCTGGATTTAGATAAGTGGGGGAGGAAGGTTGAAGGAGAACGGGATAAGAGGGATGACAGCTCTCTTCCTGTGCTGAGTCAGAAAAGAGGGAGTTTGCTCAGCTATTCATGAAGATTTGTCCCTGAGCCTGATTAAAGGTTACCACAAACATCCAAATGTCCAGGATGGATTAAAAGCTTATGTCGCTCTGTCCTTCCAATAAGACTTTTGTTCCAGCAAAAAGCAAAGTGCTGAAAATTGTCCACAAGATTATAACAAAATACAATGATGATAAACAAATTTCTCTTGCTTTTTTGGGAATTATCCTAATGTGATTATTTCATTAAAAAGATACTGACTGTCCCATCCCACAGAGCCCTCGCTGTATTTTGGGGAGCCTGAGTATGTCGTGGATGAGAGTTCAGGCTACGTTGAAGTGAAGGTCTGGAGGACAGGAACTGACCTGTCCAAGACGGCTACTGTCACCGTCCGCTCCAGGAAGAGTGATCCCGTCTCTGCAGAAGGTAAAATCAGCAGTTTTAGTGAATCAACAGCGTTTAGTCATGATTTTCCATCACAGCGTTCCTTCATGGTTCCTCTCTCTCTGCAGCTGGACTGGACTACGTCGGCATTAGTCGTAATCTCGACTTCGCCCCTGGAGTGACAATGCAGACGTTCAGAGTGACCATCCTGGATGATCTGGGTCAGCCGGAGCTGGAGGGGCCCGAGACCTTTGACCTCGTGTTACGGATGCCCATGAATGCTGTGCTGGGAGAACCAAGCAAGACCACCATCACCATTAATGACACAGTCACCGACTGTGAGTGTCAAACACACACACAAAACCTGATTATGTATGCGTGTCTATGATCACAGTAACATAACAGTTCTGTGATTGTTGGCAGTTTTTTGAAACTGAAATACAGTCATTTACATTCAGTTTTAGAGAAACTGATGACGCTGTTTTTATCCCCCTGTATAGCATTAATAAGCAGTACATACACAGTTAATAGATGGTTGATAAACACACTGTAATATATATAAAGCAACTTTCAGTCCATAGCTTCACTCAAACGCAGCGAGACTCTCTTGTGACAAGTTGGTTGCTGCCTTTGCAGTGCCGAAGGTTCAGTTTAAGGAAGGAAGCTACAAGGTGGATGAGTCTGCCGGGGAGGTGACGGCCATAGTGTACCGCAGTGGAGACGTTAACGTCAGGTCCACGGTGCGCTGCTACACTCGCCAAGGCTCCGCTCAGGTCATGATGGACTACAGTGAAAGGCCCAACACTGACGCATCCATCATCACTTTCCTGCCAGGTGAGACCTCCCTCTCTCGCCCAATCTCTGTGTTCCTTGACGCCCTGCAGCACTTCACCTGAGCGTGTTAACCACTTCTCTCCAGGTGAAATTGAGAAGCCGTGTGTGGTCAGCCTGATGGACGACTCCGTCCATGAGGAGGATGAGGAGTTCCGCCTTGTCCTCGGAACTCCGAAGAGCAAGTCTGTTTATGGAGCTTCTATCGGGGAGCAGAAGGAGGCGCTGGTCACGATTACAGATGAGAAAGACAGTATGTACAGACTAATTTAATGACACACAAGGCCCAAACATTACAAATAAATTCAATAATAGTAGGAGTGTGTAGTTTAATCCCTAGAGGGATTAAAAAATGTGAGTGGCCCAGCACTTCACTCCTAAGTACTGGGCCAGTCAGTGCAGAGTGTTTTTTACCAGGCAGGCCACAAATATGACGCAGGATGTTGCTGCAAATTCAATACATATATAATGAAAATACATGCAAATTAATTTTACATCATAGAAACTGTATAGAATCTAAGTATTTTCCTGCAGTTAACAGCATTAACGCCAGAGACCCAAAAGGGGGACTATGGCTTTTTGGCTCATGTTTATGTTTATTTATTACATTTTCTTCCTGCTCTAGAGGCCATCATCCGTTTCTCTGAGATCAAGTACAGTGTGCGTGAACCTCAGGTCAAAGGTGACATAGCCATTTTGAAGATTCCTGTCCTGCGCGTTGGAGACACCTCAAAGGTCTCAGTAGTGAGAGTGCACACCAAGGACGGCTCGGCAACCTCCGGAGAGGACTACAACCCGCTGTCAGAGGGTAAGAACCCGGTTTAGTGGCCGCACATTGCCTATAACATACATGTTTTTCATCATTTCTCACTATGCTGTTTGTGCGTTTAAGATGTCGAGTTCAAGGAGGGTGAGAAGGAACACTTTGTGGAGATTGAGATCCTGTATGATGGCCAAAGAGAGATGAGAGAGGCCTTCACTGTACATATGAAGCCTGATGACAACATGGTGGCTGAAATTCAGGTGACACACAAAGGCCACACGGTGCGTACGCACAAACAAACACAAACCGGTAGCCGGTCCTGCTGTGCACGCGTACGGCGCTGCATATCGACACACGTGAGCACACGCCCTGTCGTGTCAGCCTGTGTTAAAATAGCCAGGCAGCAGCTGGCATTGCTGTCAGCACGCCTGAACCACAGAGTCTTATAAAAAGCTTTTCCCACTGGAATGAGATGCTGATGGGAATGTCCCAGCAGAGCCAAACAGTAGACAAACCTATAAACAGAACTGGGACGTTCTACTCATATAATCTGCATCAGGCATGTGCCGCCCACATGACAAATTCTACTGTGTCAGGTACCAAAATCTGAGGAAGATACGGCAGAAGGAAATCTGTTGGAGAAAAGGTGGAAAGGACATTATACGCAGAGGTTTGTCTTGAACCAAGGCATCCAGAAAGTGCTTCATGTACACCTCACCTACATTGGTTTGGGCATTATCGCTCTTGTAAAGCATCAGAATATAATCAGATGTAATTGTTGGTAGTCGTACTGAGTGAAGTATGAGATTAGACCATTCAAAGTCAGTTTTTAAACTTGATAAGCAGCTAACGTTGCCTTTTGTCTTCTTCCTAGATGAACAAGGCCATTGTGTACATCGAGGAGATGGACAGTGTGGCGGACGTCACCTTCCCTGCCGTGCCCCAGGTGGTTTCCCTGCTCATGTATGACGACACAACTAAAACCAAAGACAAGCCCCACCCGCCCAATGGATACCCTGTTGTGTGTGTGACGGTGAGTTTAATGCTCCTGCTCCTTATGAGAGCAACACAAACCTCCGGATTGCTTTCATTTGTCAGTTGACGTCTCTCGTCTTCTCTTGCAGGCTTGCAACCCAAAGTACCACGACTTTGACAAAACCGGTTCCATCTGCTCCGTGGAGAACATCAACGACACTCTCACTCAATACCGCTGGCTGGTCAGCGCCCCCACGGGGTCTGATGGAGTGACCAGCCCCATGAGGGAGGTGGACACCAATACCTTCTTCACCAACACCAAGTCCGTCACGTTGGATTCGATCTACTTCCAGGCCGGCTCCAGGGTTCAGTGTGCAGCAAGAGCCTTCAATGCCAACGGAGACGCCGGCCTGGAGCTGTCCAGCCCCATTACTGTCATCAGCAAGGAGGAGGGTGGGTGCAGGACTGATGGGACCGCCTCAAAATTATGCTGAGCACAGAGTTCATTGATTTGTCTGACTTTTACCTCTTGCAGGTATGTGTCAGCCTCGTGTCGCCGGCACCGTTGGAGCTGAACCTTTCTCTGCTAAGATCCGCTACACCGGTCCAGATGACCCAGACTTCCCCAACCTTATTAAACTGACTGTCAACATGCCTCACATGGATGGTGGGCAGTAAACATTTGTTTCATCCATTGATTTATAGTCATTACTGCCTCACAATCCAGACAAACAACTGGAAACTTAACAAGCTTTTCACTCTCGACAGGCATGTTGCCAGTGATCTCCACAAGGCCCCTGTCCAACTTTGAGCTCACCCTGAGCCCAGACGGCACACGTGTGGGCAACCATCGCTGCTCCAACTTGCTGGACTTCAATGAGATCCAGACTGGCCACGGCTTCATCACCGATGCAACAAAGAACCCTGAAATCATTGGCGAGACTTCACCCTACCAGTACAACACAATTATGCGCTCCGCCAACTCTCTGCGCTTCTACAGGAACCTCAACTTAGAGGCCTGCCTCTGGGAGTTCACCAGCTACTACGACATGTCAGAGCTGCTGAATGACTGTGGAGGCTCCATAGGCACCGACGGACAGGTCAGACGCACAGAAAGGCCAAAACTACAGAAAATCAAACATGCTCAAACTTCTTTATGACAACTTCTGTGATCTTTGACATGTAAAAGCAAACACCATTGACCAGTTGCACACTGTCTTGACAGTATAGTATGGGGCGGCTGTGGTCGCCCACCCATCAGGAGGTCGGTGGTTCAATCCCTGGCCTTGGCAGTCCACATGCCGAAGCATTCTTGGGAAAGACACTGAACCCCCAAAAAATTGCCCCTGATGCTGTGCCATTGTTTTTTTTTGGATAAAAGCGTCTGCCAAATGACTAATTGTGATTGTAATAGCGGCCCGTTAGTTGTGGTGCACCATCCCCTTTACCTCCTCTGTTGGAGTCATAGACTTAAAAACATGGACCATAGGTTTCTGAAGAGCCATTGTGAAGCTCAGTGTCAGTGGCTCCGGCTGTTAGCATCTTATCAAGGCTAATCCAAAAATGGACAAAGCTAACTGGTTAGCAAGCTAGCTAGCTCAGAGAGCTTATTCCTCCTGTTCAAAAACTCTTAAATTGAATTATGGACAATTGAAAGAAACAAAATGAAGGGATTAAATCACTCAGTAAAGAGAAAATAGAAAGAAGCTGTGTGAGCCATAGTTAATGACAGCATTAGCATGTTGGCTAGGCTAGCTTGACAGCTGCTGTAATTTTCCAACCACTCCTGTCACCAAGCTTGTAGAACCATATATTTATGATGGTGGATGATTTTCACTGTGTCACTTTCTGGTGCGATCAGGCCTTAAAACTTTTAAACATTTCCTCTTCTTTAGGTGCTGAACCTGGTCCAGTCCTACGTCACCCTGCGTGTTCCTCTGTTCGTGTCCTACGTCTTCCACTCTCCAGTGGCTGTGGGAGGCTGGCAGCACTTTGACCTCCAGTCAGAGCTCAAACTCACCTTTGTGTACGATACTGCCATTCTGTGGCAGGACGGCATCGGCAGCCCACCTGAGGCTGAGCTGCAAGGTATGTGCTGCCCCCTGCTGGTGCTCACAGGAGGGGAACAAAATTGAAGTCCACATGTGAAGCACTGTAAAACTTTGTTCCCTGTTCTCACAGGAGCCATGTACCCAACCAGTATGCGTATAAATGAGGAGGGACGACTGGTGGTCAACTTCAAGACAGAAGCTCGCTTCAGGGGACAGTTTGTTATGTCTCATCCAGGTAAGAGAGTGGCGCCCATGCATGCACACACACACACATACGCACACACACACACACACACACACACACACACACACACACACACACACACACACACACACACACATCCTCTAAATCTATCCAATGTGGTCACACTATACAGCGGCCTCCTATTGGATTACCCTGTGGCCCATATCCTCTATTCATCTATTTCTGGAGCTTCTCTTTTGGGTCCTTCCTGTGTGAAAGTGCCTGAGGTCATTTCAGCAAATGTCAAAATGACCCCACAGTGTTTACAGTTAGGAAGCAAGTGACTCAAACAATGTGGAGGGTCACTCTATAAATACAAAGGTAGACACACAAAAAGCAGCTTTGAAGATTTACGATTGCTTTCAGGAACCAGCGTGTCGTCCATGGTGATGTGTGCCGACCACCCCGGACTCACGTTCACGCTCGCCCTGGTCAGGACTGAGCCGACGTACAACCAGCCCATGCAGCAGTGGAGTTTTGTCTCAGACTTTGCCGTGAGTCCAAATGCGATCGAAAACTTGCCCGCTGCGGTGAAACGATCTCAAACGTCTCGCCTTAACATCGTGCCTGTGTCACCTCTAGGTGCGAGACTACTCTGGGACCTACACAGTGAAGATGATCCCCTGCATCGCGTCACCCAACGGGGAGTTCAGCATCCCTCCTGTGTGCCACCCAAGAGAGCCACTTACGTTTGACATGGACATTCGCTTCCAGCAGGTTAGCCTGGAAAAAAAACCCTGGTAGTTTGTAGTTCTGGATTCACAACAGTCAGATCCAATTTAAGAACACAGATTTTTATTACTAGAACGACATGCAGGAGGATTCTTTGCATGGACGCCTCATTATAGATTCTCAGTATTCATTACAACACTTACTCCAAAATGACATGTGAAGATGGCTGCTTTTTGCCATTTCAGCCACGTTCATGAACACACAGGCTCTGTTGTCTGTATGGTAACCCTCGTTCTGTGCTTCAGGTGAGTGATCCAGTTGCAGCAGAGTTCAGCCTCAACACTCAGATGTTCCTGCTCTCTAAGAAGGAGTTGTGGTTGTCTGATGGCTCCATGGGCTTTGGAGAAGGAACAGATGCTGCTTTTTCAGACGGTACTACAACACTGCCCCCTGCTGGATTTTAGCAAACATCACAGCTGAGGAGCATTAACCCTCTGAGAATACTCACTCATCTGTTCTTTGCTTCAGGATCCACTATCTACGGTCGTGTGATGGTGGACCCGGTCCAGAACCTGGGTGACTCCTTCTCCTGCAGCATTGAGAAAGTCTTCCTCTGCACTGGAGCAGATGGCTACGTCCCCAAGTACAACCCCACCAACAAGGAGTATGGCTGCCTGGCAGATGCTCCCTCTTTGCTTTATAGATTCAAGATCTTGGTAAGACACAATGAGTCCAGTGAGCTTCAGTGTGTTGTGGATGGAGAACAGGAAGAAGCCAAAGTCATCTTATCTGATTTCTGTGTGTCGTCTGCAGGACAAGGCCCAACCAGAGACTCAAGCTACAGTGTTTGGTGATGTTGCTTTTAAGGCCACACTGGCTCAAGACACACCTGGAAGTCTGTCTTTGATCAGACAGCCAGGATCCGATGGCTTCACACTCTCCTCATCTCCACTTTTCCAGGTCTGTTGGATTCTCAAAATGCAGTATTTGCATGTTTTGCATGAACACGTCCAGAAATAAGAAACGGACTCAAACGTGTTTCCTCTGCAGGTGGCTGCTGGTCGAGAGTGGTTCATCCACGCTATTTACACTGTCCGCTCCCGAGAAAATGCCAACCGCAACATTGGCAAGCGCAGCGTGGAGTACCTGCGTCACAGTATCTCGTCTGTTGACGAGCCAGAAACCGCCAACATGGCCGCCCACCGCCACCGCCGTGCCGCACCTGCTCTCTCCACCCCTGCCCAGGACATTGGCGTTGAAAACAACCGGGGCACCAACATCCAGCACATCGCTCTGGACCGAGCAGACCGCATGGTGGTCAGCCAGCGCCAGCCCTGGTCCCCTAACCGTGACCCCACTCTGGAGCGCCCCCTGCTGGAGAGCTCCGGCAGAGAGCCGGCCAACACCACCACCCTGCCCATGTTAGTGGGCCTCGCTGGTCTGATCCTCCTCATCTGCCTCATCGCCACCATCGTGATTCTGCTGCTGCGGCGCAAGAAGAGGGAAAAGAAGACCCAGCTCCCTCCCTACACCACCTCCTCCTCCACTGCCTACAGTGGCTACAGCCAGCCAGCGAGCATGTGGAGCAGTGCAGACAGCTCTGAGGTCTAGATGTGGACCCCCTCCACCTAAAGCCCCCGCCCCTATTAAAAAGACTATGATAGTCTCCTCCACCATTGTGCCTTCAAAGCCCAACTCTTGTAGCACTGAATAGAGCCCAGTACAACCTGTGGACAGCACAAAATGTCAGTGTTTGGAGCGTACCCGCAGAGAACGCACCAGAGGTTTCAGAGGCCTATTGACCTCTGATAACGGTTAGTTCTTGCTGTAATGTACTGTAGGTTTCTTTTGTTGCAACCTATTTTTAATCATGGATGTACGTCGAAGCCCCCTGAAAACAGTTCACCTGCTTCATTGGTTGCCAAGTTGTAAAATATCCTGCTTTATCCAATGTTTGCAAATGCATGAAAATCCCAATTTAGCAATTATTTCCTAAGTTTAAATTTCATTAAAGAAAATAATTTTCTATGTTCCTCCTGTCAAAGTAACTAGTTTACCAAGTTTTTTTTATTACTGTAATTGACTGTGTTCATTATTTTTGTGGAGAGCAGAGCAAAATGAACTGAATGTTAGTTGAAGCTGACCTTAATGAATGATAACGTGAAATGATTTTTAGTATTGATATTTCACTGTTGTGCTTTAAAAAGCCTGCAGTAAACCTGCCCACCGCCGAGTAACAGTACCAACACGGTGTCACTGAAAGGGATTGTAAATGTCAGTTTAGTCTTCTGAGAAAGCAGAAATTTACGTCTTTGTCTCACATTTTTTCAGGTCAATGTGGCTGAAATCAGATATAACACTGTGTACATAACAATGTAGGACTATGGAAAAAAAAGGTATTATTACACCCTGGTGAAACTTGAAAAATGATGAACTATATGTCTTTCTGGTTTGTTGATCAAGTCCTGGAAAAAACAAAAACAAAAAAAAAAAACAAGTGCAGCATAAAAGTTAGAATTATTCTACAGGTGACGTTTATTTTATTGTGCCGATTGTTCGACTTTTATGGCTTCTCCATTTTTTGTCAATCTAAAGAGTTTGGATGTTTGTACACTTCAACTGCCAAATATAAATGTCCTTTTTTGAATCGGTGTCTTATTGATCAAAGCGCACGCATTGTTACAAAAAGGGAACTTTTATTTGTGATGTTCAAAAAGACATTTTCTACTTCACATAGGAAGATAAAAGAACAAATGTTTTCTTAAAAATAAAAAGGGTACGTATTGTTTCAAGCAATGGAATGTGGTACAACCAACAGGCATAAATACATTTCTTTCAAGTTAATACTAGTAAAAAAAAACAAAACAAAACAAAGAAAAAGGACTAGCAAACAACTAAACCAGCACAGCTGCAGCGTTTAGGTAAGTGACATCAAGGCAGGCTTGTAAAGGAGCACTTCCTAAAACCTAAGACCACGACATCAGTCCATCAGAGGGTTTTTTACACAGTACATCATCACAACCTGCAGAACGAACACAGACACTAGGACTAACACTGGCTGCTGCTCTCCAACTCGGACACTGTGCAGTAGATTCAAAGGGTGAACAGCTTCACAATTTGAGCTTTTTCCTGCGTCCGCGGCCGTCTGCGGTTCCCTCTGACTTCCGTTTCTGGGCCTGGACAAGAGGAGGACATTATTAGGAAAGACTTCACGAGCAGTGGCATAAAACTCAAAGCCTGTCAGACACGCATCAAAATAAGAAGCACCGAAAGTTTCACTGAAGGCCTTGTCAGACTTTTAATCTCTAATTTGGCATTTTATTTTGGCAAATTTAACTAATAAACTTTTCTACAACTCAGCAGCAGTGAACAGCGGCTTGCTTCCTGAGAAATGAGACTCCTCTGTAACTTACTGAGCCGGTCTTTGGGCCCCGTTTCTTCTTCTCTGCCTTCTCTCTCTCCTCCAGCTCCATGTTCTCTCTCTCGATCAGCGTGATCAGGGTGTTACATCGCCTCTGGAGCTCCTACACACACATCAAAACATAATTTCAATTTTTTCTCGACACATCATGAAAACCAGAAACGTCTTAAAGAAGTCTAAACGTACCATGGCGGTCCTGGACTTGAGGAACCAGTCGAAGCGGAACTGAGGCGAGTTGCGGATGCACTGACGCAGCTCGTCGTACACGCTCTCCTTGTCGAAGCCCAGCTTGTGGAGCATACAGATGAGGAAGCGGTCCTCCTCCTCCGTGTAGTTCTTGCCTTTGTTGGTGCCATAGGAGATGCGGAGCTGATGGAAAGGAGCCTTGTAGCGACCGATCTGAGCAAGAAGAGAAACACGCTAAATGAATCAGGAAGGGCAGATAATGTGATGATGAAGAGATAATTAAGAGATCAGGGCAACATGTAGAGTTTAAGTGTTCATGGGGTAGTTTGAAAAAAAGAAATGAACAGACAAACAGCTGACGGTGAGCTACCTTTGAGTCCAGTGCTTTCTTAATGCTAATCCTTCTCTGAATCCTGGCCTCTCCTCTCTCTATCTGAGCCATGATCTTCTCGATGTCCTGCAGCTCATTACAGCGCTCCCAGAACACAGCTGAGAAACAAACACACACATGAATTCACTGAGCGTGTTAAAAAAGGTGAGAAGTCTGGATTTTTTTCTGTTGAACAGAGGCTAAAAAGGAGTCATCACCTGAGTACTCCATGACCTCCTCGGGAGTTTTCCCCTCGACCTCTCTGGCAATGTTCTCAATATCATCTCTTCCCCACTTCTCGTTGGCTTTGATGAACTGGTTGAAGTCACGTTTGTTCCAAATAGTAAATCCCTGCAACGAAGGTACACTTGATCAAAATAAGCTCGATCAAACGTTTAATGTTGACTTGCAGCATAACGGCCATGAACTGATGAATTTCAGTGAGAGTAATCAGCACCTGTTGCAGGAGGTTCTCCTTCTCCTCCAGCTCCTCCTCTGTGAGAGCCTCCGCCTCATCGATCTTAGCCTGCTCTTCTTTCTGCAGCTGGGCCGAGTTAGGCATGTCTGGATTACGGGGAACCTAAAGAGACGCAGCCACAGACTGATTTAGAGACAGTCCTTCTCCAACCAGATTAGGACAAATAATCCAGTCCTCGTGTGAGAAGACAGCTGTGTACCTTGTAGCCTATTGTCTTTCTGTAGAACAGAATTTCCTTTTCTAGGAGCTCAAAAAGACGTGGAGGGAAGAACTGGAAGTCCTGGACATTTGGCTGCTTGGGAGGACGAGGAGCCTGGGAAGAGGAGTCAAACACACAAACGTTATTCCATGAACAGGACAGCCTGTCATCCAGCACCAAAGGCACGCTGTGCAGGTCATGATAGGGTGATCCATCTCTACCTTGGGCGCTTTGGGCTCGCTGACTCTCAGAGCTTCTCTGAAGTAGGCATCCACAGCGTAATTGGCTTTCCTTTCTCTCTTGGGTGGTTCAATCCAGTTGGTAATGACCTGAATGAAGACACAAGAGGGGAAACGAGGTAAAGACTCGATGGCTCGTGCTGCTGGAATCAGGCTGTTAAACGCTGACGCTGGTCACCTCTTTACCTTTTTCTTCTCTCTATAATCTTCCCCTTCAAACGTGTACACACTGCTGTTCTCTGTGTCCATGGTGAAGTTTCTCAGAGAGCTCTCGCCCAGCGTCGCCAGCCTCTCCTTCATCTCCATAGTCTAGAAGATGACAAAGTCTTACTTTTATGGCAAATTGAAAACTAGACACAAACACATGACGTCCACAGATTCTCTCAAACGCATCCACGCTCACCTTCCTTTCACCTCTCTCCAGGATCGCATCAATGTCATCATCTGTGATCTCGCTCTCTTTGGAGGCAAACACGTGTGTGGCACCGTGACGGATGATGGACAGCATCTCGTCTTTGCCCAGTTTGTTTGCGCTCGGGTCCACAAGCCTTCCTGTTAAACAAATCGAGGCAACTTAACGGCTCACTCAAATCTCTATTGGTATTTTCTGTAATGTAACACATGAATTAAGGTGACTCCCAAAAAGCTGGGACGTTGTACAAAACATAAAATAAAACGTGATAACTCATTGTTTTTATGTACTTTTAACACAGCAATGTTTCTGTAAGAGGAGAGAGGAGTTACCTTGCTGGATGACAATGGAGTCCAGGCGCAGTTTCATCTCCGCCCTCTCCACAATCCTCTCCTCCACCGTGTTTTCAGTGATGAAACGAAAGACGCGTACCTGCTTCTGCTGACCGATTCGGTGAGCTCGGTCCTGAAATATAACAAAAAAAAGTCCTTGAAGTGATGAGGCAGCCAAGCTCGAAAGAAAATATCAGATCCTGTAACTCCTTACTGTTGATTAAGTAGTAGTAGTACTAGTACTAACCATGGCCTGGAGGTCGACTTGAGGGTTCCAGTCTGAGTCGTACAGGATGACCACGTCTGCTGTAGCCAGGTTGATACCCAGGCCTCCAGCTCTGGTGCTCAACATGAAGATGAACTTGGAGCTGTTGGGCTCGTTGTAGGCGTTGATGGAGATCTGAAGACACACAAACATATGTGAAAATGAAACTTACTTTGCTAAACTCATCTTGCGTTTCCTGAGTTGATGGATGGGCCTAAACCAGCAGCACACCTGTCTCTCCTCGTGCGGTGTCTGGCCGTCCAGGCGACAGTAGCCGTAGTTCCTCCACATGCAGTAGTCCTCCAAGATGTCCAGCATCCTGGTCATCTGGCTGAAGATGAGCACACGAGAACCTGGAAGGAGGGGAAGTCAGTGGCATCATTTTGTCTGATTCCTCCAGTGCTTATGAATGATAAACACGTGACCAGGTGTGGTCACAAACACAGGTGGTATTCTGTTAGACTGAATCCTGATATTCTATTCTGTAATAAAAAACTGTACCTAACATTGCATTCTGCTGAAAACACACCATACCCATCTACATACCCTGCTCCTTCATCTTGGGCAGCAGCTTGTCCAGCACCGCCATCTTGCCGCTGTTCACCACCAGATGGAGGTCAGTAGTGTAAGGGGGGCCGGGCTCGGCCCCGTCAAACAGGTACGGGTGGTTGCAGCATTTCCTGAGCTGCATGAGAACGTTCAGCAGACGCATCTTGTCCATCTTACCCGCTGAGTTCAGGATGTCAATGTCCTTCATCAGAATCTTTGTGTACCTGGTGAGTTGTGACATGAGTTCACATTAAAATGTAGCGTGCAATCATTTACCGTCAGTATCCAGGTAGCTTCAAGCTGTGTAGGAGTAATTTAAGGAGGATTCTTACCACTCTCGCTGCATCTTACTCAGGCCCACATACATCTTGATCTCTCTTTTTGGGAGCAGAGTCTTCTCTACGTCAGCTTTTATACGACGAAGCAAGAAAGGGCGCAGAACCTGCACGAAAAACAGCAAGTCGAGAGTGTTTTAAGATGGCTTAAAAGTAAGTCAGAAAAGCTTCAATCACATAGCGCTTTGTATAAAACATGGTTAGAAAGTGCTTCACGCACACAACAGAAGCTGATTAGTCAGAGGAACATTCGATACATACAGTGTGAAGACGTTCGACCAACTTCTGATCACCCAGGCAGTTGTTTGTGTCAAACCAGGAATCAAAGTCCTTTGGAGAAATAAATGCAATTAGTACCAAAGTGCAGAAAATGTTTCTTCAAAATAATAATTCCCTGCTGATATTGTGCATTTCCAGGTGACTCTTACCTCTGATGAGTTGAAGACGTCAGGCAGCAGGAAGTTGAGCAGAGCCCACAGCTCGTGGAGGTTGTTTTGCAGGGGTGTTCCAGTCAGCAACAAGCGGTTGGTGGTCTTAAATTCTCGCACAATTTCTGAAAGCTATGGGAAGTAAAACGGCATTTTTGCTTCATTAGGCGATCTCGTAAAACACTAAGCGGTTCTGACATGTAAATATCTGTTTTACTTCAGTGGCTGTCTGACCTTTGACTTCTCATTCTTGATCCTGTGGGCTTCGTCAATGACCAGGTATCTCCAGTTGAACTTCTTGAAAACCGCCTTTTCAATGATGAGCATCTCATAGGATGTGACACACACATCCCATTCTCCAGGCAGCAGCACATCTCTGATCAGGGCAGTCTGAAAGTGACGTTTAACCAACAATACATAACTTAGCTTTGGTCAGAGGAGTATCACACAGCAAACTTACACATCAGTACCAGCTAGAATATGTTCTGGATAGACAACTAGCAAATAAATCTATCAGAGAAGCAAAAGTTTGGTGTAGCACTCTGTGACAGATTGTCATGTGCATGCTGAAGTGTCCCCTCACTCCTGGTTGCTTCCACACATACAGTTCAGTCAGTAAAATCCATGACTTAACACACAGTTCTGCTGAGATGTACACTACATACATCCAGCACTCACTGTAACCCACCAGAGAAACCAATCAAATGATCTGAAGTGTCTATAATAACTGCTGGTGTAACTTGGAATAAATCTGCGTCAGTTGTTCTGGTTTGGGTCCATATCATTACGTCCAAACCGAAGGCCATTTTCAGCACTTTTGCACATGAAATCCAATCACACTTGTAATTGTGCTATTGCAGGCATCAGCCGAACAACTGATGCGTTCAAAAATGCTGCTTCTGCACAAAAAAAAAAACTGACTTGCAAAATGAAAACTATGAACGCTGACAAGATGAGGACATTAATTTCAAACAAATATGAACATGAATCAATATCAAATACATTGAGTACTTCCAGTTAAATTTGGCCTTTCAGACATAATATTCTGACACAGCCTACCCTCTGATCTCTGTCTCCAATCAGGCAGACTGCCCGGAGTGAAGGCACCCATCTCTTGAACTCATTCATCCAGTTGTAGAGGGTGGACTTGGGCACGAGCACCATGTGGGGACCAGGGATGTTTCTGTAGTGTTTCATGTAACCCAGCAGGGAAATGGTCTGCAGAGTCTTCCCCAAACCCTGCGTGTATGAGATGGAGCAGTACATGTAAATACAACATGCCAGATATTTTTCACTCTCCCTTAATCTCAGAGGTAACGGTTTTGACTGAAAGCACTGACCATTTCATCAGCAAGGATGCCGTTGATTCCATTCTCATACAAAGAGATGAGCCAGTTCAGACCACGGACCTGATAGTCTCTCATTTTTCCTGTTTTGATGTCTAGAAAAAAACAAACAAACAGAAAAACTCAAACTCATGACCTCTGCTCATCATATATATTTGCCATGTGCCCTCCTGTTAAATAAAATCAAGTCATTGCTTACAGGACGGAGACTCGTCAAAGCGAGTGCACACATTAGTGGTCTTGGTGCTCTCGTTCAGAAGCTCTTCATCCTCCTCTTGCTCAGTGCGACGATGCCGATTGCTGTCAAACAGAAGACAAAAAAAGTCATAATCACAATGAGTAAATTAATAACTTTAATACAAATTAAACAAATCTGTATTATGTGGTCGTGTACTCACTCTCCGGCAGACAGCAGGTTCTGCTTCTCATCCTTCTTGATGCGAGGGCGTCCAGGCTTCATCTTCAGTGGGGAGGTGGGGGTCTTCTGTGCGGCTGGTTGGATGAAATGAGCAAACAGCTCTGTTTGCTTCAACAGGTACTCAAATCTATTGGTCCGGTCTGTTTGCTACATACAGGAAGACAGACGCGTTAACATATTTACCCAAGAACAAAGTAGTGAGCCGTGTCATCTAAGTCATAGAAAAAAGCGTCCTTACCACTTTCTCCTCATACCCCGGAGCAGTGTCTTTAGTTTTGGACGAGGAGGAGGAGGATCCATCTTGTCCATCAGGCCCAGCATCTGAGGATGACTCTTTTCCAGCATCTGAAGAGTCAGACTTCTCCTGTGCACAAAAAAACGTAAACAGAAACCATCTTGTTTAGTGGACAGCCTCTGATTTGTCCAACAAGAGCAGACAGGAAGAGACTAAACAAACAGCCAGCTCCCCACAGAGGAAGTGGGAGAGAGACACATGATGGAAAAACTCCTGGCTATCATGGAGGACATCTCCGTACGTCCCCTGTTTGAAACCTTAAACGCTCTGGGCCGACCCTTCATCCTGCAGTGTGAACATCATCTTAAGTCAGTTCTTCTTCTATCACCGCTGCTTTTTGTGGACCAAAACAACCGCAGTGCAAGTCAATCACAGTCCCCCACCTTCTGCACTACTGCCTTTACATTATAAAACAAACATTTCAGATTTTGTTTTACTGCAGGTGATGCTGCTAACTGCTATTTGCAAAAACAAGACACTCAAACCACACAGCTTGATTCCCTGAAGTGCTATTTCTGCATTAAGATGAATTGTTCTTGTCTCTGTACATGTGTTGTGACTGTTTATGTAAGCATGTATTGTATTTAGTACCCCTGTTGTTATTTCTCGAACTTTATTTTGTATATAGTAGGTGCCCATGATAGCTTTTAAGGCTACTTCTTTATACTCTATGTCTGTTTTTGTACTTAAACTGCTGTGACATTTCAAATCAACAAAGTTTGTTTCATCCGATCTCGTTTCAACTGTTGAGCTGCACACCTGGAAATCCCTTCCGTTTTATTTCACGATTTTAAACAAAACTCAACCCAAACTGCACTGGAAAGCAAGTTACAGACAGGCAGTGCTGTAGCTCGGTCACAAAAGCCAACGCTGTCCCACTGAAAACAAAGCCGCGGATGGGACAGCTGGAGCGGGGCGCTGCTCTTCGCTGTTTTCACAAGGTTTTTCCATAAGGTTGATCAGTTACAACCGCCTCGCTGAGTGAATCTGGCCTGGGAGTAAACAAAAAGCACGCCGGGACTCTTAGAGCGAAAATCGATGAGTGGCTAGCGGGGCTAAGCTAGTAGCCTGAGCGCTTATGAAACAGGCTGGCCTTGCTGCTGCTGCGTGCTGTAACGTTAGCTTCAGTCCCGAGTGGATGGGACCGAGCTGCTGTTGTCGTGAGCTAATGATAGCACCGCCGCGGCTAGCTAACTAGCTCAAACAGCCCGCATTAACGTTGACAAAGTGAAAGTTTATCACACAGGAATTTGAGGTACGGGTGTTGTTAGGTAAGGGTAGCTTTCAGAGACAGAGGCTTGTGTGACAGGTCTGTGAGAGATGTACACGGTTTTGAGAGGAAGACAATGCCCATTTTAAACCTTACCTCTGCTCCTCCGGCTTCTTCAAGTTCAGTCTGCTCTTCCCGCTGTTCCACGCAGTTTGCGCTTTCGGACATTTTTACCGATTTTCCCCTTCGATTCAGATATCTCGTCCGTTACTTGGTGCCTTAAGTGATCCCGTATAAGAAATGTTGAAGATTTTCCGAACTTTCTCACGATAAATGACAACTATCTCGTTGTTTATAATGAAAGACACACCGGTTGGTCGGAAGCAGCACGTTCGCGCTAGGAAGATTGTTCTCGGGCACCCGCGTTCACAGCGCTCTATCGCGAGACTTGAGTATGCTGCCTTCAGTAGTTGTTGGAAGTTTTGGTTTACAGATCAAAATAGCGTATTGTCATTTTAGTTCAGATACAGCTGATTTAACATATGCTTTAAAACAATAATTGATAAACAGCTTGCTGAACCAAACAAAACGCTTTGGTTTGGTTAAACCAGACCACACTGTCACTCTGTAATTAAGTAAGTAAAAAAATAAATAATCAGTACATCAATGCTTCACAGTGCTGTTTTCCTCAGTAAAACACCCTACAAAAAAGTTCTATCTTTAAAATATACATATTAACATAATTTATTATATGAATATACAGTGTATACCACAACATATAAATGTAGTTATTGTATTAATTGTGTATCAATTCAATATTGTTTTTCTTGATGCTTGATTCTATTTATTTGGCATGCTACAATTGTATACGTAAATATATTTCACACACACGCGCGCGCACACACACACACACACACACACACACACACACACACACACACACACACACACACACACACACACACACACACACACACACACACACACACACACAGTATTTACTGTGCCTCTAACATGGAATTTCAGGAAACTACACTATTACACTATACACTAGATAATGTACAAGAGAGTATCATTCACAGGGGACACCGAAAGAACGACAGTTAATTTGATAGCTGATTTATTTTCGACCAAAAGTCAATTTCACCGAAGACCCCCAAAATTCGGATGTACGAAGAGTATTTGAATGTGGCACATCAACGGTACAGAAACGGAGCAGAAACTCCAAAAAAACATGATAAGAATTTGACTACATTTAAATGTTGTCATTCGAAACGTTAAAAAATATCGTTCACGGTAAAATCACTGACTTTATTACCAAAAATTCAACAACTGCATCACAGGCAATGTTTAGACGAAAATTACTTCACACAAAGGTCCTACCGACATCTCCGGCTACAGGAGTGACGTCGATGGAAGGTTAATCAGCTGATTCTGAGCGACCAAATGAACCAAAATAACGCGGTTTAATCTGTCAAAACAGGGTTAACATCTCCCGGCAACTGACAATGTTCTGATCGGATACGGTTGACATGCTTTATTTGGGTAAGTACAGGTCGTTAAGCCTCTGTGTCGCGCTCATACATTGCGGTATTTATGCTAAGTCAGTGGAACCTAACGCTACTCGGCTAACGACAGGCCTGTTTGGGTGCTTTGTTCATTTTTTCGTTACAGGGGGATGTTAGTAACAACTGTCGCTATGGGTTACTATGGGCTCGGGTGGTTTAGTCGTATTTAGCATGTGAGTTATGTTTTAAATGCCGGACGTATAGAGAAATCAGTTAATGCTAACGTTACAGCTAGCGTTAGCATGCTAGCCACTATATCCACACAGCACTAACGGACAGCGGTTGGTCGCTGTTCTGAAGCGAGGAGAAAACAATCAGGTATAAAGTAGTATTAAGTGCATAATATGCTGATCAGTTACGTCGTTTACGCTGATGTCCAGTTATTACGGCAGCTGGCAAATAGTTGAATCTTTGTGTTGGACGGAGGGAAGTAAAGAATATACAGTTTTAGTTACCTGTTATGACCTCCAAAATTGGGACAAAAATATGCCAGAGTTGGACTGAAACCACTTATCAAATCTGTAACAGGCCTGTCCACATCTCCAATGTTTTGGAAAATAATCCGTTTTTCAAAGGGATGTGTGTATTAATTGACAACTGGCCGTCACGGGGCTCAGTCTATAGAAAAATCTTATTTTGATTTCCAGTTTATATCCATTCTTAAATGTAATGAATGGCACCGCAAAGATTAGTCGATTAGATTACCAAACAATAGAAAATCAATTTACAAAGACACATAAAGTTATATAATGTCTAAATAAATTTAATGCCAAAGTTATCAATGTAAGAATTGACTGCTTTTCGCTCTGTATTGTGTCATTGTAAATCCACTCTGTGTAAGTTCTGGATTGCATTTTCCACTATTTTCTGACATTATTCAAATATCAAATTGATTAAGAAATAATAATAATTAAAAAAAAACCTAAAAAAATCAGTTTGTCTCAAATTAGTTTGTAGTTTAAAAGCAGTCGTTGATATTGTGTTCTGTCATGGTGCCAAGTGTTATAATAGAATATTTATTTCCTGTGTTGTACACTTCACAGTTGTACACAAAAAAACCCTGCAATTATGTTGTGTGTTTGTGTCATACTTAAAGGCCCAATCGTCAAATGGTGTACAACAACTTCTTCGCCTCAGTAGTCACGTCACAGTAAAGCCTAAAGCTTATTTATCGTTGAGTATGAGTGCAAACGTTCTGTGACCTTTTTAACAAGTGTCATTTTTTCCTACAGATCGCCATCATGGACAAGATTTTGGAGGGCCTCGTGAGCTCCGATCATTCTGTGCCGGTGAAGAGAGCCATTGTGAAGAAGGTAGTGGAAGCGGCGGAGAAGGAGGTGACTGAGGAGCAGTGTCAGTCGCTGTTCACTCTCACCACCCGCCTCATCCTCCTCGGTGAAGATGCCTTTCAGAGGCAGATCGGCCTCCAGGTTTTGGATGCCTACGCACGCTACCACCGCCCAGAGTTTGAGCGTTTCTTCAGTAAAGACTTTGTCCTCGGTCTTCTCCAGCAGGGCTATGGCCAGCTGGACCGCAAAGACCCAGCTATTATAGACTACATTCACTGCTGCCTGCGGCTGCTCATCAGCTGCCCCTCGGTGCTGGAGATCTTCAGCGTGATCCAGGTGGAGGTTTTAAGGATGGTGTGCGAACGTCCAGAGCCTGCTCTTTGCGCCCGCCTGAACACTTTGCTGTCAGACTTTGTGCAGTGCATGCCGAGGGACAAGTCGGGCGTTTTGTTCTGCCAGCAGCTGGTGAGGACCATCAGTTACTTCCACTGCTTCGCCACCCAAGAGCGAGAGCTGAGAGAGTATGTCGGCCAGGTGACCAAGGTCAGCACGCTGCTGCAGAACATCTGGAAGACTGACCCAGCCACACTGCTTCCCTCACTGCAGGAAGTCTTTGCCATTATCTCTTCCACAGGTGAGACTTGTTCCTTCTTTCCTTCCAAAATTGTATTTATTTTGAATCCTCATAAGTAAGTACTGCATATTTCCTGCTGTTCACATAAATTGGCTATGATGCATGAGATATGAGTTTAGAGGAATAAAAAAGTATCTTAATGTGTACTTGTTTGACAACTGCCTTCATTTTTCTGCAGGCTAATAGTGCGTAACATACCATGGAATAGTCATAGATGTCCTACATAAGTTCAAAATATGAACAAATTTGGATTTTATCCATAATTTTATAGATGTCTGCCTACCAGTACTGAAAAAAAGAGTATTTGCATTTGGCAGCATGGAGCCAAGCCTTATACGCTTCCCTCCATAAATCTTGGCCTTAATATCAGGGTTTTTAGTGCATGATTAAGCACTGGGGAACAGTTAACTTGGTTCATTTTGGTTTTCCAGGGCCTTGCCAATAACTGACTTTGATCCCTTGGCTTAGTTCTCTCATTTGTATGGGTTGGATGTTCATCCAGCAATATTCAGTATTATTGGCACACTGATTATTTTCACTTTTTAGGTTGTGGTCTCATTTTACACACTTGTCATTGCTTGGAGAAATTACCTTCAAATCCTCAAGGAGAGTGTTTCGCCCGAGCATTTTGTTCTTGAGCTCAGGCTCGTTCAGCTGAAGTCAAAGCTGCAGTCTTTTGTTGATGGTAAATGTTAGACGTGTCCTAAGCCCACAGTGCAGTGTTGCAACTTTGTGACTGAACTGTGGAGCAGCACAAAATAAACAAACAGCGGGCAGCAGTTTCAATTGAAAAGCCCACTGACGGCAGGCGACAGTGAGCGATGCGAGCGGAGCCGCTGTGGGTGAAAAGGTCACTCTGCCTCCATTTCAATGACATTTTTCAGGTGAGCTGAGCTTTTAAAGTGTGCTGCTGAGCTTCAGTGTTTAGTTCATGCTGGGGAAGGTGCTGTCAGATCCAGGCTCCTCTTCTCAGATACGAAACAAACACTCTGATACGACACAAAATATTACAGGAACCCATCTAGGAAAGTTGGGCTGCAGAGTTTACAATGTCAGTCTGCTCTGTGTGGCTGTAATATGTATGAAGAAATACGTTTTTCACATGCTTTGACAGGAGATGGACAAAACAACAGGACAACCTGAAAAAAAGTAACCAAACAGCCTGCAATAAATGAGAGTGTTTGCGGTGGTATCGCACTGCATTGTATCACAGTTCCCCCTGCTGACTGATAGAAAGAGAGAAGGTGGGGTTGTGTAATCATGCAGCATTTCTGCTCTGGTTTGTTGTTGGCAGACCCTTCCTTTGACCCATCCATTGCTCTGGCCAGCCTGGTCCAGCACATCCCCGTCCAGATGATCACAGTGCTCATCAAGAGTCTCACCACGGACCACAACGTCAAAGATGCCAGCATGACTAAAGCACTCTGCAGGTAACCTCACGCACCCAGTCGTCCATTATGAATGTGACGTGTTGCTATAATGTTACTGCATTTTTTGCACCTTGTTTACACGCCATGTAATCTTCTTCTTCTCTTGCTCCAGGATGATTGACTGGCTTTCTTGGCCTCTGGCTCAACATGTTGATACCTGGGTCATTGCTCTGCTCAAAGGACTGGCTGCAGTTCAGAAGTTCACCATCCTCATAGACGTCACTCTGCTTAAAATTGAACTGGTTTGTAGTGAGAGCTCCTCGTTTTGATTTACTGTGGATCTCAGGAAACTGTGTGGATCTTTCAGAGTGGTTTGGATGTTCGATATCAGGTGAGTCATTCTGGAGGAAGATTGTTGCCACCTCTCCTGTTCACCGTGTGATTTGACGTTAGCATGCCAGATCTACCGTGTCTCTCACTCCTCCCCGTCCTCGTGTCCTGTGCATTAGCATGGACGCCGCCTGTCCCTGATTGGCTGGAATACTGCTTTGTGAGTCGATCTGAACCACTTTAGTTGTTTCCCTTTTATAGAACCATGCCTGTGTACAAAAAACCTGATTTTTTTTTTTCAGCGCACACGCTGAAAGCACCGTGAGGAGATAAATATCACCAATCTTTCTCCAGAATGACTCATCCCACCTTTAAAGTGCAGTATAATTAAGCTCGATTGCAGCCGTTTTTCTTAAAGATATTTCACCTCGGGCTGGTAAAATGGCTAACTTGAATTATCGAAGCAAATTCCCCAGTTCACATAAATGTATTCATGACATAAAGATTTCTTTGTTAACCCGTAGGTGTTCAGTCGTCTGTGGTACCCCATTGTGCGGCAGGGGGCGCTAGCTGTGCTCTCACACATGCTGCTGAGTTTCCAGCACTCTCCCGAGGCCTTCCATTTGGTAAGGGATCTCCTGTCTCCTCACAGACCATTTCCCTCTCATATGGCCACTTTATTGGCTTTCTCATTTTCTTCTCTTCTGGCTTAAATTACCTCAAAGCTGCACAGACTTCTCTTCCCTGAACCCCGGGCTCGGCACCGCTCTCCCACTAATGATGTGTGAAACATTTAATGCTAAGCAATGGCCTTTGAGTTGGCCAATTTCATTAGTATCTAAAAACACGAACAGTCCTGAAAACACTGGGTAAATGAGACTGAACCCTGTAGGCTTCCTGATGTGCAGCTACCCTCTGGCTGACCGTGCGGCAGTTTCGTGTGATTAATAGCAGCAGCTCCTTCCAACGTTTTCAGCGCCACAGTGTCCTCTACATTTTTCTCTTAGCTTCATCTCTCACTGTCCCAGGTTGTTCCACATGTGGTGCATCTTGTCCAGTCTTTGAGGACAGACGGTCTCCCCACCAGTAAAGCTTTCTTGCTGCAGTTCACTGAGCTCATACACTGCATGATGTACCAGTACTCCGGCTTCCCTGACCTCTACGACCACATACTGGAGGCCATCAAGGTAAAGGAATGGGGGACGCTATAAGTCTCCTCAGGTCATTTTTAAACTGTGTAATAAATAAAAAGGATGTGAGCTTCTTAAGTGTGTTCCATATAGAATCAATTCGTCTTCTCAGGATCTCCCGAAACCCGGAGAAGAGAAGATCAAGTTGGTGTTGAACCAAAGTGCCTGGACCTCTCAGTCCAACTCGTTTGCCTCAGGTCTTCTGAGGCAAACTGGGAAGTCTGAGACAGGCAAGACTGGCCTGGTCAACCTGGGGAACACCTGCTACATGAACAGCATCATCCAGACCCTCTTCATGGCCACAGAGTGAGTTGTGTGTGTACTTTCATCGAAAAGGCGTAGATGTGGACAGTCTAAGTGGAACTTGTTGTTCTTTTGTTCAGTTTCAGACGCCATGTTTTATCATTACATCTGAACGGTTCCAACGCACTAATGAAGAAGCTCCAGCTGCTCTTTGCTTTCCTTGCACACACCCAGGTCAGTGTTGTCCCGTGTAATACATATTACCGAATGTTATCACTGATGTCAACAATGACTGATGACACGACCAATCTGTGTGTGTGTATGTGTGTGTGTGTGTGTGTGTGTGTGTGTGTGTGTGTGTGGTGCATGTGTGTCTCCTGCAGAGGGCAGCATACGCCCCCAGAAACTTCTTGGAAGCATCTCGGCCTCCCTGGTTCAACATGGGCTCTCAGCAGGACTGTTCTGAGTACCTCAGATTTCTTCTGGACAGGTGCGGCCGCATTCCAAACAGACTGCATGAATCAATAGTAATAAGGTTGCATCAAGTTAGAGATTCAAATTTAAAGTACAAAATTGCTTTTCCTTTGTTGTCTCTTTGCCAAATGAAGGAAATCAGGCAAAATTATACAATGTTAGTGCATCATTTGTGTGTCACTAAATGAAAAATAGAAAACAAAACACTTTGCTATTAAGAACACGATGCATTTTAAAGCATGGAGAGTGTTGAGTGTGCATGCCTGGGGCTTACTAATTCATACTGCACTCTCTTTAAAATGAAATGATCCGACTGAGGGCTTTTTGTTTAGAAAGCAAAGTAAGTACATAAACTTTATTTTTAAACCACCCTTCAAAAGCAGAGTGGCATGGTGCTGCGTCATGCAAACACTGAAAAAAAAGTAGATAAAATGGGAAGAACAAAAACAATTAATACAATAAAAACCACACAGAAGGCAAGCACACATTACAGGACAAAGTGCTTACCAATGAAGTGAGTTTTAACAGCTTAAAAGTCTGTATTTTTTGAGGAGGACGGTGCCAGAGAGTGAGAGCTCCCGCTGCAAAGCTCGGTCACCTTTGGTTTTAAGCCTCGATTTCAGGGCAGCCAAAAGGCCTCAGTCAGAAGACTGCATGAGCTCACTGTGACCAGGGGACACTAATTCAGAAACAATGAAGTGGGGCCAGCCTGTGAAGTGCTTTATAGGTGATTAAAAGAATTTAAAAATCTATTTTGCCTTCTGTGTGTAACCGGTGCAGATTGCCAACGCTGGTTTAATGTGGAGCGAACAGATGTGGGACACAGTCACAGCAGCGCACAAATTAACATCAGCGCACTGTCGTTTTTACTCCTTTAATGTTGGACGTTCTGTCTCCTCATCTCAAGGTTACATGAGGAGGAGAAAACACTTCAGGTCCTTGAATCAACTAAGCCAAAGGTTGCCCCCTCCATTGACACAAGCAGCAAAGACCCAGCAGGTCAGACTTCCCCAGAGGACGGAGAAGAGACCTGTTTGACTTCAGGAGACTCCAAATGTGGGGATGGCCGGAGGACTTTGATAGAAACGATGTTTGGTGGGAAACTGATCACAGGTATTCGCTGCATGCAGTGTAACTGCATCTCTGAGAAGGAGGAGCCTTTCACAGACCTCTCTTTGGCCTTCTGTCCTCCTGCCACCGCACAGGACGGCCCTCAACCCGGGGGGCCCTCAGAGGAGCCCAAGGTTCTCTGTCAGGGATCTGTCAACGGCGGCAGTGAGATTCCCGAGCCGGGCTCGGCCAAAGCTCCGGCGAGCAGTGCCCACTTTGTGCCAGCGACGAATGAGCCTCCCCTCTCTGTGCCTGACCTGGTTAACTACTTCCTGGCTCCAGAGATCCTGGACGAAGAGAACGCCTACTTCTGTGAGAAGTGTAGCTCCCTCCAGCGGGCCGAGAGGACCATGAAGGTGGTGTCAGCACCTCAGTACTTAATCCTTACCCTGCTGCGATTCTCATACGATGCCAAATGCCACATCCGGAGGAAGATTCTGGAAAACGTCACCATCCCGCCGCTCATGAGACTTCCTGTACATGCCCCGTCGACGCCCACACAATGTTCCTCTTCTACCTCTTCTCCTCTGCAGGTGGATTCTCCTGAGAGCAGCGAGAATCTGGCCAAGAAGCTCAAACCATCTCAGAAAGACGAGGAGGAGGAGGGGAAGGAGCGGATCGATGGAGCGGAGCAGATGAGCAGAGGAGGAGAGATGTCTGTTCAGTCGGTGCCCTACGTTCTCAGCTCAGTGGTGATGCACTCTGGCGTATCGTCCGAGAGCGGCCATTACTACTCTTACGGTCGCAACATTAACGGAGCGGATGGAGCGCAGCATCCGGCGTGTCACTTTGCCCTCAAGCAGGAATTAAGAAATGGCCAGGCTGAAGGTGGCCTCTCCACCTGCTCAGCTCTCTCGCTTCCACCTGAACATGGAGACGCAGTACCTAACAGCAGCCAGGAGGCGAAGGATTGGCTGCTCTTCAACGACAGCAGAGTGACATTCTCATCCTTCCAATCAGTGCAGAACATTACTAATCGCTTCCCCAAGGACACAGCGTATGTGCTCATGTACAGGAAACAGGAGCTACCGGGGCAGAGCGTAAATGGGGGACTGATGGCAAATGGGATGAGGCTGAGTGCTGAGCCCCCCCTGCAGAAAGAACTGCTGGATGCTGTTATCAAGGACAACAAGCTCTATTTACAGGTATGTGGGGGGGGTGAACAAAAAAAACACTCATCTCAGGCATTATTCTACCCGTTGAAATCAGTCTGTAGATTACACCAATACATGCAAGACAAGTGTGAAGCGATTAGCATTCGAGCAGGTGTTCAACCTAAACTGAGAGGTTCAGTGGATATTTTGGCCGACACGCTGCGCTTACTTTAATGCTTTACATGGATTTGACGTGTGACATCATTACCACCATAACCCCTCCAAGTGTGAGGTTATTATGAAAGTCAAGGACTGTACAAGACCCTCTCAAGTGGAAAGAAGCTGTGGGACAACAGACCGTACTCTTACAGATAACTGAGCGCCTGCAGAGGATAGCACTTCTTTTTTTTTTTTTTTTTTTGACTGAACTCGCAGCCAAATCGGAGCTGTCCCTTTATAAGACGTGAGGTGTAATTTCACGAGTCATTGAACTGTGCTGTGTTGACTTGACTTTCCAGCTTACTTGTACCGTATGAGTGACTGAAGTAACTCGCCACCAGAGGGCGCTGTAGTGATGCTGCTGAGCATATGTACACTAACCTGGAAACACATCTCCTCCCTCCTTGCTGTCAACAGGAACAGGAGCTCAATGCTCGGACCCAGGCTCTGCAGGCCCCGTCATCCTCCTGCTCGTTCAGGCCCAACGGTTCAGATGACAATAACCCACCAGGGAGCTGCGGCCCATCTGGAGGAGGAGGAGGAGGGGGAGGGGGCTTCAACACCATTAGCAGACTGGTCTTCTGAAAAAAGAAAAAAATGCTGCAGGAAACCTAGATGAACTGACACGAAGGGAGTCCTGAACTGTCATACCATAGATGTGCATATAACCTCGTAAAAAGAGCACTGAAAGCATCTGAAAACACACACACACTCATTCACACACACAGCGTCTGCACTGCTTCTGATCCTACGTTTGATTTTGCTAAAGTCTGATAGTTTTGATTCAGCAGTCTTTACACCTCTGCCTCAGTCACCATCTAATGCTTTTAAAACATTTTTTACATTGTTTTTTGTTAAACCCGCATTAATCCTCCAAATTTCAGACCCTGAGGTACAGAACACTGATTGGTCCAAATGTTTTCACCCCTTTTAAATAAAAGCTGAATATAATTTCATTTTCTAGAAATAACTTCAGCCATTAGTCTTCTAATGAATCTTCACATATGCGATAAATATGTAGAACTGGTTCAGCTTAGAACATGTTCATATTATTCGGCTTGTCAGAGTGTTTATAATATTACCTCACATGCAAACACACACACACACACACACACACACACACACACACACACATGCAGATACATGCATGAGCAGTGCACAGAGCAGAGGAAAGCATTCAGCTGTAAGACAAACACACTGTTCTGATTCGTAGTTGTGAACGCACAGATCTGAACCTTTGTTTACTTACCTGACTTGCATGCGGCTTTTCTTCGCGGGCTGTGGAGTTTTAATTTCCGAGACATTTGACTCTTTTCTTTGACGTGCGCTTTGGTGTTTTATAGTTTTCATATCCCATGCAATAAATGTACATATGACTTCAAGTGTTCTGAAGAATCGCGGACGACAGAGCTGTACGTGGAAGATTATTACGATTTAGGGGACGTTTCCAACATAAAGGCATTTTCAAGATGAGTATTTAATGCTGTTCTCCCACTAACAGAACTGCTTGTTTAAACACGTTTGGCGGGAGTCCGCTGTTTGACGGCATGTATTCCTCTGATTTGGTCATTCAGGGGGATTTTTGTGTTCATGCTGATTTTATGTGCCTTTTGATATTTAATGCAGATTTTTGAAGAGGGGTTTGTCAGGATGTGCACCTCAGATGTACTGTGTTGATGCTCAGAACGGCCTCACTTTTCACAGTAAAGAGAAATCAGCATTTGTTGTATCGTCTTAACTTAACCGGGCCGGTTATGTAAGGTAAAGCGAAGAGTGGTCTGTCTGCCAACGTGGGCAGATGTTGGGGACTAAGCTATAAATGTGACGGTTAACACATGCTGATTCAAATGATAAAAATAAGACATGATGAATATGAGAGGCGATTAATAAATACTCAATTGAGCGAATGGCGAGACGAAGCAGCAGATGGTTTCTGGAAACAAATTAATTTCTGTGGAAATGAGCCAGACACCAAAGGTTATTAGTGTGTTGTTACGCTCAAACGTACCTCAATGTCTGCGTCACCTTACTCGTCTCATTTCCATTATTCCGCATCTTGACCACTAGGAGCCATTTCCAGTGCTTCATTTTCACTTGAACAGATCACCTACTGTACATAATTTATATTCTTTCTGTCAGTATGTACAGACCCTGACATCACCGGTGCCAGGCAGCGAGATCTAAGTGTGGCCAGATGGAATCGAAGCTGCAAATTATACATTTTCTAATGATTTCAATGCTTCAAACTGACAGTGGTTGTTATTGACACTGAAAACCTGGAGAATTCCACTCAAAAACATGCAAATTTTTTTGGTGTGACTTTGTTGATTAAAAAATGCAGAAGTGTAAAGTGTTGCATAATTCATCAAAACAAGCAAAAGCATCGTTTTTTTTCTCATTTTTTGCTTGTGTTGCAAAATATTTTTGTACAAATGGAAGTGACTATAAACAAAGCAGCGACTGAAAAGGGAACTGGGAAATCATGCAATCACACACTTTATCCACAGGCGCAGGACAAAGACTGCAAGTTATTTGCAAAGGTGCCATTTATTACTAATTAGCAGCTGATATAGTAAAAACATTGCAGTAGTACAAAAGCTTTCAAAGGGCATTTGGAATAGATCAATAATTCTCAATTATTAATCAACCAAACCATTACACTTTTCCCCTCACTTTTGTTGAAATGTTAACTCTTGGGAATGGTATGATGCTGTATCTTCCCTTTAAATGTAATGACATAGGAGATTTTTACAGTGTTTACATAATTTTTAGGCTTTTGTGGTTGCAAACATTACATTCTGTATGTGCACATGTTCATTTGGCATGTGCAGACAGGAAACAAGAGCTGGTCTGATCATCTAGTGTGGTTACAAATGAGTTAAACACAGCATTAAAGACACTGCTTCACACACACAAATGACTGTTAGACACACCAATTTCATGAAAGCTGATGCACCAGGGACACGGCACACAAAGCTGTTTGACTCAGGCTGTAGTTTTAAATATATGGTACCATGAACAATAATGTGTTAACTGGAATTGGTGTAATGTGTCTACAGGCTTTAATTGCTCCCTGTTTCTTCATCAATACTGGGGCTGTTGAAAGAGGTAATGTGCCTGTGCAATGGCAAAGTCATTAATCATAGACCAACGGGGAACATCCTTTTGGACGAGCGTTTACCATTACAATAGCATACCAGTGAGATTCCTCAGATACCATTCTTGGTCGGCGCGGGCTCCACTGAATTACACCAGTAACAGCCTAGATGCTCTGCTGAGCCCAATGTATTGATCAGATACAGAAAACCAGATCAAGTCAAATTATAGAAACATGTTAAATTAACATGTTTAAAAACAACCCACATTGACCAAAGAGCTGCACAGTATCAGACTTACTATAACCATTTTCTCATCGCTGTGCTGTTTGATATTAGCCTATAAAACACTGATCTATCTAAGAATATCGTTTAAAAAATGATCATATGGCGACAAAAGATCAGATAAGTTGGACATGTTAACAAGGAAACAAGACAAATGCAGTGAGTACAAATGGCACCAGGGAATGTATACGCAGAAATACGCCAGAACACCTGAAAATATGGGAATCAGGGCACTATGCTTCCTGTTAATCTCCTAAAATTGCAGGGGTTTTTTTATGCTGAATCTTCTTTATGGGTAAACACGCATTATGGACAGTGCATCCCGGCGCGCAGTGATTTCTTGGGACCTTGTGGTTCACACTGAGGTGGGTCGCTTCTTTGTCTTTCCTTCAACTGTCTGAGGCCACTTTTAGTGTTCCCCCAGAGGTGCACACAGCTCTGTTACATCATATTTCATCTATCAAATCGCCCGAGACTCGTTTGTTGTTTTGTGGGACGGAACACTAACGATTTTTGAACTACATGTCCCATGATAGATGCTCTACAGTTTTCCTTGCACGCCGCCGCCTCCCTATTCCGTCCCCTCAACACTATTAAAGCCAGCAGAGCTACAACAATGAAACATCCGGTGATAACTTTCAAAGCAAATTTGACAATGACGAACCTTTCGTTGAGAGAGCATTAAATAAAGGGGGTGTGTTGAAAGTGGAAAGCGTCTTAAAAATTGAAAGCAGCTTAAAGGGAGTTTTTGTGATCCACAAATTAAAATACAGTTGTTCTTAATGCAATTAGTATAACTGAAAATTGAAAAATAGTTAATTAGGTCTGCCAAATATGAATCAGCAACGACTGAAATAGAAAATGTACACATAATTAAGTCATCTTAACGGTGGTTTATACGGCTATCACACCAGTGCTAACGGCTAAAACGAAAAATGCCGTTATCATTGACGCGACAACCGTTGAGAAAGTTCTGGATAAGCCAAACATTTATTTTGAAAGCAGAACCCCCAAACTTCCGTTTTTTTTTGTTGTTAGGTCCGTTAGCTTGACGTCACCATGTTCCCGAAGAGGGTGAGTTGAGGGAAAGACGGAGCCACCCTGTCAATCATAATTAAGGAACCATGGGAGTAAACTGGTAGGGAAGCTCGGCGGAACCACTGTGTTTACGGTGAAGATTGTTTTAATTTGCGCCGAAACGACAACTATGCACCGGTACACTGTGGGACATTTACGTCTGATCGCGCCCATCGGGAATCGCTCCACTTTGACGGGAATTAGCATGAAGCGTCACATATAACAACAAAAACTTAACCGACTTTCAGTTGCGCCTATTTTTTTGTCCCCCACAGCGATCCAGTGTGAACAAAATACACAAGTCAGCGTTGATATTTGTACTAAAGGCGGTGCCGCGGAGGTTTTTATGAACTCCAAGCTCAGGATTTACCCGTTTATTTGACTACAACTCGTGGAAAATCTGGTCTGTGCATTTCAGAGGGCTGCCTGGTCGGTGAGTCGACTTTCGAGGAAGGAGTGACGGTATTTGTCGCTGTTAAAATCACCACCTTTTCAACTTTCTGTATTTCAGCTTCACCTTTTGAGCTTTTTTTGTTTTTTTGTTTTGTTCAGGCTCAAGGAGACACTCCCAAAAACAAGCGAAGCCGAGCAGAAATCTCCGCTCAAACTCCGCGGAGAGCGAGAAGGAGCAGAAATGAGTGGGGGTGATGTGGTGTGTTCAGGGTGGCTCAGAAAGTCTCCTCCTGAAAAAAAGTTGAGACGTTACGTAAGTGCACTTTCTCTGCTATTTGTCAACGTTGTTCTAAAGTAACCTGTTCGACAAAGTGTGCCACCTTTGCCTTGCACACCTTTCATGTGCGCAGTGACTGCCTTGTAGGCCTCATCTTGTATGCATTTCAGTGAATCCGGTTTGCCATTTTCTGAAGCTGCAGCTGAGTTCACTGTGCCCTGTGGTCCCTCTCAGGGACCTGACTGTCAGTTGGCAGGTAGGCGGTCCTTGTTTTGCTCAAGGGCACATCAGCAGGGCACGTTGCTGTTGTTTTGGGTCAAACCTGAGACCTTTCCGGCCTCCTCTGTGGCTGCTTGATGCTGCCACACAGCGACCCGGTCTCATTACCTCTGAGGAATTGATTGTCTTGGGCCGATAACACATTGATTACCTTGTGAAGCGTGGTCTCAGTTAGTTTTCCCGGTGTCAGAGGTGGTTGATGATCATGCAGAGGGTTAAATGATTTACGGAACAGCGGCAGAATACATCAAAGGATGACCTCCAGTTTCTGTCAGCTGTGCTCAATGAGGTGTTAGAGTAGTTGTCAGAGCTACTATAACTACTAATGTTTGCAGCATCGCCTGGTTGGTCGTGCACGTCCACGCTCACACACATCATGAGGACAGCATCAGTCTCAGCCATTGTTTTTCACACCAGTAGTGAATTGTCGCCGGTTTGGATCGATGGTTTACAGCCGACTACAACGCAGATGCAAAAGCAAATAACTTCAAGTTGCACAAGTTAGCTGTGGAGCCTGCATGCTTTCCTTGAGGATCAGCAGTTATCTCCTTTATTGATATTTGAATTACAAGGTGGCTTGAGAGGAGGGATGTTTTCACAGAAACCACAGGTCCAATGAAGTGTGTGTTTTTTTTTATTCTGAAAGCCAAAAAATGAAAATCTAGCCGTAAAGGGTTTTTTTTTCTGACATTCACAACAGGTCCGTCTGATTTGATGAGGAGGAAGTCAAAATCTGAGCTTGCTGCCTAATTGTGAGCATTTGTTTTGTAATCACTACATATTCATAACATGATAAGAGACCCTTTTTTTTACCATTTGCTGGAAAAATAGCCTGTTTTCATTGGCAGAGGTCACCTTGATGTACAGTATGTGGTGCTGAGAACTTAACATTCCCACTTCAGGATGTTCTCACTTCTGCATCACTTGAGGTAATCCCTACGAAACCAAGTGTTAGCTATAATGACCCAAAATTGTTCTTTCTCAATAGAGCTAACAGCAGGCTGGTGAAGGGCTTAATTGTTCTCAAGGGGATAAAGCAACTAGCTGCTCCGGTTTCATAACTGAGATCTGGACACAGTAGCACAGAATAACCAGGAGGCCACGTCACAGTAAGGTTATGAGCAACATGGAGCTGCTCTGATGCTGCTTTAAAGACAGTTTGGTGTGGTTGTCTGTCTCTGTATGCAAACAGCTGCTGTCTGTTGTTCTAGCTGCTTTTTATTGTTGAGAATTTGTGCAATTTGCATTAAAGTTTCGCCATCAAAAGCCAGTATGTTAAACAGAGGACACAAGGGAAACCTCTTTTCCCTATTTTTCTTTTTTTCCCCCTTTATGACTAGAAAAACTACAGCTTTCTGTATTTCTGCTGTTCTTTTTGCTTTATTTCAGAGCAGAAGTAAAATCAGAAAAAGTTGATATTAAAATTTAAAAACCTGGTTTCCCCTGAGCGGGCTGAAAAATGGCCCCCTGTGAAAGGTCAGTGCACTTGGTCACATGAGGCTTTGTAATCCATGGAAGTGCTGACTGCTCTTTTTTTAGCCGATGACAAATTGTTCAGCCATCACCTATCTGGGAACTCACCACCAGCTGTTTGAGCTGATGCCCAAAAATAGAGAAGTTGATTCTTTTCTAAAATAGAAATCCTGCAGCTGGTCGTGAAGCATTGTGGTTGTAGGCTGGCAGAGATAAGAGGGATGATTTCAGATCTGAATCTAGGAGTTGTTTTGATATTTGAATAATCTGCTAATTTTTGACCTGATGAATTGATTTTGCTTGTTGTATCTTAAACAGTGTTGCCAAGACGACTCATTTTCTGCAAGTTAACTGCTTTTAACTTTACTTCCTTGGATGACACTTTAGTTTACTTTTTAGGTACACTGCTAATGACCCACAGCCCTTAGTAGAGTAGTGTTTTAATATGCTAATATTAGTGTTTTGTGCACCAGTACCACACCTGGGCTTCAATACAAACATAAAAAAATGTTGGTCGATCAAGTAATTGTACGATTACACGCTTGCAGTAAATATCTGAGGTTGTCCACGAATGAATTGTGTGGAAATGTGTGTTGTGTTTGGTGGAAATCATATGATGGGGTCTGCTGGCAAAGTTAGGATGGCTTGTGATTACTGCTCTGAATATCAGCCATAGTAAAATCTTGTGGTTCTGTCAGGTGATGCTGTCTGAGAGAACACTAGACTGCATCTCCCAGTCAGTCGTGTCCTGGAAGATGGACCCCGTGTTCCTCTGTTTTTGTATGTAAGTGACTAACGGGGACAAATATAAAAAAATTGGTTCAGTGTTGAGTGCTGCAGCCAGCAGCTGAAACAGGCTGCAAAGTAATCCCTGCAGGTGTCTGCGCCCCATCAATGTCGTGCACAGAAAGTATTTGTTTGTAAAGAGATAGCTGCTACATCGCTCTTACCAAAGCCACCAGACTCCATTTACAGAAACACTAATTTTATCTCTGTGAAACACACGTCATTCAGCCTCGAGAGAAACAAAATACAAGTCATCCTGTTCCAACAATCGCCACCAACTCTTCCGTGGTCGAAATAAACTCTTAATTCACCAAATCGGGAGCGGAGCAACAGATCAGCAGATTTTCCCAGTAAAAGATGGCAATAACCAGATAACCGTGCTCCCAGTCTGCACTGATGAAGTGAAGGTAGCTGTGATGTGTCTTTGTCCAGCAGTTGGTCAGAGCGAGCTTCTCTGCTCTGCCTAGCTTGACTTTTAGCTCATCCTTCATCTCCTCAAAGTGCTTTTCAATGCATTTGGTCACAGTAGCTCGAGCTCACTGTCCACCACGCTGATTGACCTTAATGAGAAAATGAAAACAACCCCTCAGCCGTGAGTCTGTCCGGGAGGAGAAGGCAGTGATGGCTCTGTTTGGCAGGGACAAAGTGTCCTGACACTGTTTGTCTTTGTCTGCCGTCCAGAGAGGATTTTAGATCTGTCAGAGAAAAGCTAAAACTAAAGTCATTTTACCGTCACGTGCCAGTGTCATTATAATACTGCCCAAATACTGCTTACAAAACAAGCAACAGCCGTCTTCTTCTCTGCCTCGTCTTTCAGTTAAAACCACAGAAAACACTCGTTTCATGATCGCCTTTTCACATGTTTGCTCTGCTTGATTTATCTCTCATGACCTATTGAGGGTCTGCTCAGAAAGTCCCACATATAACTTTTTAAAATTATTGTCAGTGACTGGTGTTCTGTGTTGATCGTTGGTGCCAAATTAAACCAAATAAAGGCAGTAAACCTTTCATGCACTTGTTTCCCAGTGCATTTAACAGTTTCTCAAAGAGATACGATGGATGGATGAATTTAGAAATGAATTGGATTGAAAAGCAGAAATATTAATTTTTTTGAATTCACATCCTTAAATTTCACTCTCAACCTTGGTAACCTTAAGGCTGACTGTAGTCTTTACTGTAACTGTCCCAGCAGTAATCAGGAGTTTATGCCCTTTCCAAGTAATCAGACTGTCGTAGGTGAACTGTTCAACTGAGCCCAGGCTTCAATGGAAATTGTCTTCATCTTATTTAAACTAAAAACCCAAATAAATCATGTAGTCATAAACCCTCTCAGGATCATTGCATTTATTCTGAAGTGCTATGCTGTGGAGGTAAACATTTGATGATAGGTTCAATGACTGAACTGAAGAAATAAATAGAAGACATTACAGTAGCATGTGAGCACGGCCCCACCTTCGGCTCTTATTAGCCCCGTCTCCAGACTGAGCGCCGGTAGACTAGAAGCCAGGGCCCCTGCTTACCTGATTAACCACTCAGGGCAAAGTTTGCCCCTGAGGCACGGCTGCTGATTGGTGGAGCTCAAAGGTGAAAGCAGTTCAGCAGACCTGCCGTGCCTGAGCAGCCGAGACCATTAAGAGCTTGACATGAGAAAATGCTGTCTGTCTGTTCATTACCAATGAGATGTGAAGAGACAATATTCAAAATCTCTTTTGGCCAATCGGGTGAGGTTTTATTGATGGACACAGTGTAATATTATCCCTCTGAGTCATTGATAGGCTGTGCGTGAAACAAAACATGGCTGTCCAGTTGATTTAGGCTGTCTCTGATTTTCCCAGACGTTACAGTTCAGTTATGGCTGCCTGATGACATAAGAGCACAGCCAATGTTAATTACTGTGGTGCATCAAGACAAACAAGACATTCTCTTTGTCTAATTTTCCCAAAACCTACTATAATGAATATTTACTTCACTTTCACTTTATTTACGACTAAATTACTGTTGATACAAGCAGTGGAGAAATTGAATTGGTGTAATTTCTTTAAATGAATACAAACTGCCATAAAACAGGATCAATGTTCGCTGTTTGTTTCTTTTTCCATCCGTTCTGAGTGACAGATTGAAATGGGTCATTTTTCTGTGTCTCATAAACAGCTCAGTCAACATTTAGTAAACAGAATATATGCAGTATTTGCAGTGCAGTCTAAATCGTGGATCCATTCACTGTTGCAGTCACCATTCTCTGAGAAAGAGTCAACACTTCCTGGCCATTAACATCTCATTCTGGGGCAGCATGAAGGTATCTGACCACAGTTGCTTTTGTAGGACTTTTCTCAGCCAGAGTTTGTCATAACTGTATCCTCTGCGGTTTCTCCATTTCATTGACACTGCATTTTCCGCCTGGTTCTCCTTTTCCTTTCGTTTCTCTTACCTTTCAATCTGTGAACCACTGTCGAAGCCCACTTGTGAAAATCTCGTTCAGAAGAGCAGCTCGGAGGCCGGTGTCTTCACGACATCTGCAGTGTGTTATCACAGTGGCTTAAGGAGGTGCGGGAAAACAAAACCATACCAGTTATGCAGACGACCGGTCTGTCTGCTGCGGACAACAAAATTTACATGATCAGATTTTCAAGCCTTACTAACATGCATTGACAAAAACTCTCATTTTTACAGACATGTTTAACTACATCATCTTCATGTTATGGCATTTTCTCGCGTTACTTGGTACCAAACTATGCAGTTTTTACTAGAAACCTTTGTTGTTAGACCACAAACTTTCTCATTGTTTCACAAATTGGTATGTTCTTTAAACAAACTTACACATGTTGTTAAAGGGAGAAGAAGGTCCATCTTTGCCCAAAGAGACACATTTGCCTGGAGCAGTCATACCCTAAAACATCACTGAAAAACATGCACTGCCACACTATCAGCCACACTATCGGAACCACTTGCAGTGGCATGCAGTGCACCACAAAAACTGCCCAGGAACGACTCGAGGAACACGACAGTTTTGCTACCATCTGTATGTTTTCAGGTGTTTCCCTGCTGCTTTCAGGAGCTGTCGCTTAAATGCTGCAGCACTCATTCGTCATAGTGACATGAGTCCATTTCATCCCACATTTATTCTACTTAGGTCATTACAAAGATGTGTGCAACACAGTGAGGACTAATTCTTATCATTGAATAGATAGTTATATGTTGAACATAACCTCTCAGCTGATCATATAAGGCCGTGGGCAGTTATCTTAGTTATCATCTCTGCGGTAAATATGTAAAATGACAGTGATATTGATTTTTGAGTGTATTTTGCAGCCCTCATTTGGCTTGGCTTTTCCTCGTTCTTTCCTCCCACTGCACATATGGATTGTTAGGATCCATGTGGTCCGCTGCCATGCATTGGAAACAGATGAGGATTTTGTTATACACTGAGTCCAGCCCTTAATAGGGCCTCAGCGCTGCAGCACAAGGCTGCTGGGTATACCGGAAGAAGGAAAATATTGAACTCTGAAGGTCCTCCTCTGATGGCTGTAAAGGGAGACTGAGGACATGCTCCATGCTGGTCTTGAGTCCTCTCAGCTGGGGGTGGGGGGATGCTTTCACAGTACACGGTACTGTGGCCATAAGCCATTACTTCTGTCTCTGGTTGACTGGAAACATTTGTCATTTACAAAGTAAAGAGAAATCTGTACGCAACGAACGTGACAGCGCAGTCAAAGGAAATAAAGGCATAGCTCTGTGTTTAAGTAGAGGATTCATTAAATCTGCTTAGCAAGTGGAACAGAGAACAAACACTCACTTTCTGCCAAACTCCCTCCCCACATGCTTGAAGAAACAAACAAACAAGCAACCCGGACGGGATGCAACAGAGGCGTACTTGTGCAGCATTAGCCTCTTAGGCTAACAAAGCAAAACGGCTGAACCGTGCCCTGACCGCCACATCAACGTGGCTCCATTTAGAGCAGGCGGGCTACTGCTGTATGATCAGCCACAGCCTGAAAATTGATTGCATGTGGCATTAATTATTTAATGTCCATTACAAACAAATAACCATTAAATATTAATATCTGTGCTACTACAATAGTTATCCTTACCAGCCTGCTTTTGTCCCAGGCAGACTAATGTCGCCGTGTCGTGTCAGCTGCACCGTAGCTTAATTGGTAACTGACATGGTTTCAAAACTCTGCTGCAAGGACTCGCGAACATACAGTAAAAAGAAGATCAGTAGGTTCCATAATATTTTATTTTGACTCTCGAAGTGATGATTTTAGCACAGCTTTGTTTGAATACACTCAAAGTCTTTTTTCCTCCTTTGTTTCAAAATCCACTAGAAGTGAACAACGTCTCCATTTTCTTCTGGATATTTATAGAGTGTAGTAAGCCTGAAATCATGTCATTGCATCACAAAGGAAAACACAGCCACAAAAACAAAACAGCCAGAGAGAGCAAAGGCCTGTGGAAGTTGGCAGAGCGTAATCTTTTTGACACATGGTAAATATCTCACTGGGCTTCTGCAGCGTCATGTGAAATTAACGTCAGACCGGTCTCTGTTCTACCTTCACTGTATGTGTTCATCAACGCTTTGTGAGGCAGCAGTTTTGAGTGTCTTGAAAACATGAATCGCATGTGTCACTGCCGGCACCCAGTGAGAGAAAATCAACCCAGCAGATCAGCTTTGGATGTCTGATTGTCTCTCTGCGCAGAGAATGCACATACACATTTCTGTCTTTGTGCCTACACGTTCTCAGTCGTAAATCTGCACTGAGTTTTATGCCTCTGTCCCCCGGTGTCTTTGTCTCTTTGCTGTCTCTGTTGCCATGTGGTCACCAGTTCGCAGTCTTGCAGCATTTCTAAGTAGCATCTGGCATCCTGCATCAGAACAATACAGATAGCTTGAAAGGAGCAGCGTTCGATAGTCAGGTGCAGCTTTTGCCTAACGTTCACTCTGTTCCTTTCACAGTGGATCGTCTCTTGTTTGTCATGTCAACCGGATACTTTCAGGCAGAACTTTCAGTGCAGATTCTTGAGCTGCCGAACTGCTTTTCAAAGCATGTACAGTGAGGCAGTGTTTATACCAGCAAGCAGCCATTTAGAGTTTCTAAACGAAGCTAAAATTGAAGGCGATTGTTTAGCTGCCGTCTTGTTAGCGTCTCTATCAAGAGCTGTACTGTCGTGCAAACTTTGGTCTGCATTAACACGGTGGAATTATGGTGCAGGACATAACGGGAGGAATCATTAAGACATTGTCCACGGGGTATAAATGTTCAACAGGCTGTGATTACAATTATTGGTTGAAATGTTTTTGCATCATAATGAGGTGACAATGCTGTCACGTCAGGATGGTGTCAGCGTTCCGTACTTTTTAGTCACATCTCGCCCCAAAATATTTGAAAGATGTTATTGTATCCTTCTTTAAAGTCAGTGCGTTGCCTTGCTGGTGCACTGATTGTTGGATTGCACTCGCAGGTCAAGGCTGACATGCAGCATTTTGTAAACAGATGTGTCTCTTTTGCCTGGTGCAGCTGTTTACTGTCCACTGAGCCAAATCCAACAGCAGCTTGTGGAGAACTGGTTCTCATGCAGACTTAGTTGTCCTGATTGAAACTTGGGAACAGATTGTGAGTTCTGTTGGAATATGTTTCTGTTGAGTTGTAAAATGATCCCTTTGTGCTATTTGTCACCGTGCCAAGTCGAACAGGCTCAAGTGCAGCTATTATTAAACGCAGATGACAGAAACCTCTCAGCTATTTGCCAAGGCTAATTGTACACGTCATCGTGTGTTATTTTCATTTCTTATGATTGATCAGGATGATTCTCGTGTACTGATGTGACAGAAGAGTCCCACTTTTTTTCTTTACGTTGTTTCTCGTGTTTCAGCTGCTCAGCCAATGACACCAGGCAGTAAAAATAGGATGTGTCACAAGTCTGCTTTCTGTTTCCAGAGTGTAGCTGTAGTCTGTCGTGGACATATGGCCAAAGATGGTCGACATGAACCAGGCAAAAAGGATTTAGGGCTCTATGTTCCCATCAGATTGCTGTGAGAGAGAGAGAAAGAGAGAGAGAGAGAGAGTGCGTGTTTAAGAAAAAAAAAGGACAAACAGAAGTTGAGCCAAATTTATGATAATGTGCATTCCCTGAATTCTTGCAAAGCAGGGGAAAGCTTCTTCAAGACTAATGGCGCAGGACTGTAAATATGGATGCAGTGATGTGCATGCTGGGATATACCACAATGGCAATCGATAACTTTGTCATTGTTGAGGCGAGTGAGAAAGCAAACGGGATGAGAAAGGCTGGAGTGTTTCTCAAAGCAGCAGCGTTAGGCAGCCTCCAGTCAGAGCAGCTCTCTGTTCTCTCCCTCTTTCTTTCCGCTGCCAGCGCCTCTTGGCAGGCACAGACAGCAGGAATGTGAGGTTGCTCTGAGCTCCTCTTTGCTGGTCTGCTGGGGTGTGAGCGCCCGGTCCCGGGCCGCCGCTCGCCGTCCGGCTTAGGCTAGGATGGGCTGGGCTGGGCTGGGCTGCACTGCAATGCAACGCACTGGCCGATTGTTGTTTCTGCAGCACCGGGAGGGAAGAGGAGCCGCTCCCTGGCGCCCCAGCAAGGCATGGCCGCCCCTTCCTGTGTGAGGCGCTGATGGCTACCAGATGGCGGGTGAAGGGAGAGGAGGAGGGGTCCAATACTCTCTCCCTCTTTTTCTCTATTTATCCCTTCTGCCTTTATGTTGTCATCTCCCTGCTTATATTCTCTGCTTTTCTCTTGCAAACTCTTTGATCATCAGCAGCTAAGTGCTCTCTTTATAATGGAGGATGAAAAGCAAAGTGACGGTGAATTTTGCATGGCTGTGCCATGCAAAGCGCTCCTCAAGGTGTTACATACCCCGACACAAAAGATGTCACCATGACTCACTTGTGATTGATGACTCACCGTAGAATTGTATACTTTGAAAGGCTTCATGACACATTCTCTCTTTAAAAGTCCATAAGTAACATTTTCACATGAAGCTTTACTATGACTGTAGCTAGAAGCCTGCACATACCTGTGAAGCAGGAGCTGAGGTGCACATGTGGCGCTCGATGGGCTTCATCAAGAACACACAAGGACTGAGCTGGATGACCAGTTGTCTCACTGAAAACCTGCCCCTCACCAACAGGAGGCCCTCGAAACTCATTGCAATGCACATAGAGAACACCATCACCTCTTTCGCTGAGTCTCGAGGGTACGCACATGGTCACAGATGACTTAACACACCTTCTTGATGGAATTAGCTCTCGCAGCCTTGTTGGGGGGTTGCCTTTTTTGTGCTTTTATGCAGCCTCTCCCTCAGCTAGCTTTACAGAGACATCAGATACACGTCAATGTTGAATTGCATCTTCTAGTCATGATGCATTATATCATGAAAGACTTGGAAGTTTGGCTTTCACATGAAAAATTAATATTGTGATACAGAATTTATTCAGATTAAAAATATACGCTGTTTAATGTAAGTTAGGTTGACAGCTGAGTATAATGCGTCAGACTGGTTCCCATCTTCTTGTGCCAGGGTTCTGGGGTTTCCAATAATCTAAAATCTGATTATAGTCTTAGTTAATCCATTCATGATTTGATCTATAAAATCAGTTTCCCAGAGTCCAAGGTGACATCTTCAGCTGTCTTATTTTGTGTCACCAGCATTTCAACACCAAAAGATATTCACTTTATTATCAGAAAACCAGGAAATATTCATATTTACAACCAAAAACAGAAGCTGCTACCAGTATTTCCTTTGCATTTTTCCTTAAAAATGGCTTGAGTGATCAAAGGAGTTAGCAATCCTGTTGTTTGGCTACTTGAATAACAGACTATTATTATTATATTTTAGTCGCTTCATCTCAAAAATTTGATGTGGATGTTGTGTAGTGTTTTCTTGTGTATTCAAAGACCTGTCAGTCAGTGAGAAAGTGATAGCTAATTACAATTCTGTGTTTTGAATGTTGCTGGTGTTGCTTCTTATTTACATGTGTAAAGCTCTGCTGGATTGTGAAGAACCTTAAATCAGCCGTGACACTTTTCATCACAAGTTACATCTAGACTTCTTGCTACCAGAGGACTCTTCCCTCGGGGGTGGACGTTATCGACTGGAAAAAATATTCGGATCAAGCCAGTCCGACAAAGAGACGCTAGCGCTGCTGGACGTCTTGTGACCCAGGTCTTTCCAAGCCTTACTCTTTGTCTGCTTTCTAGATGGGAAATTTCTGCAAATGTCAAATATATTACCATAAAAAGTCCACTGTGTCAAAATTGCTAGTTGTGCGCCTAAAAATGAAATGGTAGATGCAAGATGCAGGGTACCAAATGTCTCCCAGAGGGTCGCACAGATGACTGGGCATGTGTTGTCTGTTTGCAGATTCCTCAGGCTGGTTTTATAAGACACTTTCCCAGGGAGCTTTAGCTGTCTTCCTCAGAGACGTTTAGCGCTTTAAAATGTTGGATGATTAGAGTGATGAGGTTTGAGGACAGCTTTTGAAGGTAGAAATATGTGGGACTGGATATGTCCACATTTATCTCCAAAGGTTCACCTGTCATTGCACACACACGCACACACACAGATGCAGCTGGCACTCTAGTTATGCGGTGCTGTGTGATCTGACCCTAGCCGCTGTGTCTGCAGCCCCTTAATATAGCCCACTGCTGTCATGGTAGTTTTGCCCCTCTTCCCTTACTCTGCTCGGTGCGCACCAATATCTGTGCATGTTTGTCCCGGCCTGAGGACAAGCTGAGTTAGACAGGGGGGTGTTGGGGCGACAGCCTGGAGACTAGATGCGAAATATTGTGACTTACCTGTGTTATTTCCCAAGTCGCTGTGACTCAGACAGGCCCTCAATAAAGCAGATGCTGTCTGCATCTAATCGCCAGTAATTTGTCTTTTTCTGTGGTTTTCAGAAATCTCATTTAGTTTTTAAAATCTGCTTCTTTGTGTATTTTTGAGCAGCAGAAACAGAAACGGACAGAGAAAGATGGATGGCTCTCTGCTGCTCACCATTGGCCCCGTTGTGGCCACTGTCCCTGATTGCATTAGAGTTTCTATGGTGCTGCTTGATATCTTTGGCCTGGCCTCGAGCCAGACGACGTGGTTTAGCATGCGCACATGTGCACGCACACAGAGAGAGATGCAGCTGAGACCCCCACTCTCAGAGAGCATTCATTTCCAGTCTGATTGGGAGCTGAGAGCCGGGAGGACCTCCTCCTCTTGTCCACCTACTTTCTTGGCATTTGTCTGAACTTTCCCCGGCACGCTGCTCTTCTTCTTACCGGGTGTGTCTCAGAGACCTGTGGAGTACCTTGACCATCTTTGTCTCCTCTCTAAGCCCATTGCATCTGGATAACGAACTACTAGCTGTTTTAAATCCAAACAGAGCTCAAGGTTGGTCATTTATATTATTTGACTTTAAATTGCAAATCGAAGCTATTATAAGAAACCAGATTCACTTTTTGGTGAGGAATTAAGGCAGCAACCAGTGATGTTTGTAAATGCAAGAGAAAATCTAAATGTTTAAGTGCATGATTGTAGAAAACATTATGGTCTGTAAATACTATTTTTCTGTTGCAAAGGGAATTTCCAACACAAGCCTTTTATGATCACAGGTTTCGTTACAGGTGTTCAGTGTAACAGCCACTCTGGCAACGTAGCTGAGATTTAAGGAACAGTTTTGCTTCAGGAGTCACAGCTTTCTTCATAGAGCAACTTACTGTTTGGTTGCACTAGCTGTTCTGCAGCAGTGCTTATATATTTTAACCCCAATTCCAGTAACGTTGGGACGCTGTGTAAAGCATGATTAAAGCAGAATGTGGTCATTTGCTAATCCCTTTTGACGTAAACTCAACTGAAAACAGCACAAAGACAATATGTTTGGTGTTTGAGCTCATCGGCTTCATTGATTTCTGTAAATATCTGCTTATTGTGAATCTGATGCAACAACACGTTTCACAGACTGGGAAGGATGTGGAACGCTTCAAAAACACCTGTTTGGATCATTCCACAGGTAAACAGGCTCATTGGTAACAGGTGAGAGGATCATGGTTGGGTACGAAAGGGGCATCCTGGAAAGGCTCAGTCATTCACGAGCGAGGAAGGAACGAGGTGCACACATGATTGGATGAAGCTGTGAAATGCTTTGTGAAACCACGGCTGGTAAACACGGTTTGTCTGGAAATGATTCTACTTTCATTCACATTTTACATTGTGTGCCAACTTTTTGTGGAATCAGGGTTGAAATCTTTTAAGCCTCATCGTAAAGCAGACCTTTTCGCCTGTGATGTGTTATGAACTTAATACATGTCGCGGTCTTGTGTTTGTTCTACTGTGACGTTTTTTCTGAAATGTTATGTACACATTTGACTAGACTGTGCTGTGTGACCGCGTACAGGCCAATCAGGGCTGAAAGGAGGATTGTCTCAGCCCCTCTCGTCAGCGGTCAAGGAACAGCGCGATCATGTGAACCAAGTCTGCCATGCCAAAGGAATGTGTTGAATTCTAACGATGCAGCTTTGACAAGTGCATGTGACTCTGTGCAAGAGCTCAGATTGGTGAGGGCAGGAGAAGCAAAGGCAGATAGGATGAAATCAGAGAGCAGGTAATCAAAAGGAAGAATGCAATGGCCAAAAGTGTCAAGGTTGTGGAGGAGCAAAGCGTGCACATTTTCACCTCCTGCTTATCTGGGAGAAAAAGTATTAAAACTGGAAGACCAAACAACAAGGAGACACTGTGGGAACGTGATAAACTTGTGTTTTGGGGAGTAACATATCCTGAAGTCAGCTGAGCGGGTCCTTATCTGCAGCACAGCTTTGGTTCTCATGGCCGAGAGGGGGCTTCATCTGCGCTCACAAGCCGTCCTCAGAGTACGCACATTGAATAGGTCACTGTATGAACAAGGCTAATTAAGTACAGTGAGCCTGGGAATCATTTTCAGCAAAGGTTCCCATTGGTCATATAAATGTAGTAATTGTGGTGTTAGTGTATCAGTGAGGGAGCAACAGTGAGCTTTTGTCAGTATGTTTCTTTACTAGAAGAGCAGTTAAACATAAAGGCGGTCCGATTCTTGTTCCTTCCATACGCAGCTGGTGGTTTTTTAATCATGAAATCCACCATAAGAGGTTACTTTGTGCCAGTGTGACAGGCGTTTCATTTCATCTTCCTGTGAGGTGGCCAGAAAACAGTTTTTAAAAAGCTGTTAAATAAAGAGAGATCTTTTATTACCCTGATGTGAAATTGAAGAAAAAACTGGACCGGATGGTTCAAGCGTAGTGCACATAATGGATGCACAGCCTCCATTTAGCCATGCACTGGGCTTAATGTTGTTTCCTGCTCTGTGGGGTAATAGGTAATGATTGGTGACCTGGATTTTGCTCTTGCCACCACAAGCCAATGTGAGTGCATTTTCACCATGCTGGAGTGGGAGTAACTATGGATTACCAAAAAGTGGGAAAGAGACTTAAGTAATAAAGCAAATGTCGAGTGGCCATGATTTGTGCTGTGGTGATCCTCCACGTGCACCAGCTACGCTTTTATTTCTGTTACGAAGACGCCTCATTTGAACCTGATCTGTATTGTTTTGCAGTGTATTTACAATAATAAGCAGGCTTATGCAGAGCCGTTTATTCTGCTAATAATCGGATTAAAAGCCCAGTCAGACCTAGAATACGTCATGTACAGACCTTATTAAGAATAAACTGGACTATTTGGAAACAAATCTCTGATTCCAGTCTGCTAATAGGGCCACCAGCTGCATGGCTAACTGAGCTAACTGGCTAATGTAAGCTAGTAGCTGCAGCTAAAGACAACTACAGCAAAGAGTACAGTGACCTGCAGTTAGCGGTCACTGGCTATGTGCTAACAGTTTTTACACATTGAACTGTAATACTTTGCTCTGAAGATGAGCGTTTATTATGTGACTGCTCAGCCCGATAATTCCCTTTTTTAAATCTTGTACAATCTCACTTTGCATTATCGAACCCTTGAGTCAAGTTGAATATTGTACCTCTAGGTGGTAGTTGTAGTACAGACGGTGGTTGTCAGCCACATGGGCTTTGTTGCACCGCCATTGGCTGTTTTCTTAGTGCGAGGACTTTCTCATGGGAAGCAGCTTTGTTTGAGAGCTTCTTGGTTTTGTTAATCGTGGTTGGTTGCTCATCTTCTGCCATTTGATTCTGAAGTTCGATGAAAGTGATGTTCAGCAGAATACACAGCAAAGGAAAAATGACTCATCACAGTCCTTTTTCAGCTGTTTGGCACATTCATTTTATAGATTAAGAAGCTTTTATCCTGCTTTCTCACCTTGTAACCTGTAAACATGACACCTCTCATATAATAATTTTATTTAGTATAATTGTGTGTGGGATTTGTCAGTCAGATTGATATGATGTATTCAGAAAAAATGACCTTAAATATTGTATCTGCAACCACTGCTGCACACAGACCGATGCATAGTAATTGACATTTGAGTGGATCAAAGAGGAAACTGCTGCTGTGACTCTGCAGCCTGGCGCTTTGTCTTCCTCTTAGCTGAGAGAATATGAGAGGGATGCTGCTGAAAACATACGAGAGGTTTGAGTATTAGATTTTTTTATCAGCATCATCACCATAAAATGTGTCTTGGAAGTCCAGCTTGTGTGTGTTTTTGGAGATCTCATCATGTTGAAGGAAGGCTCTTTTTTTGTGGTTTTGAGTTTAACAACAGAGGGATGCTGTGGCCGGGGCTTTTTGGGGAGATTGGACATTGTGGTCGGTTAAAGGTCGGGACGGTTTATTTTAAAGTAGATCGATCCTTAAAAGCAGTTCGTGGGTAAAGATGGTGTGAGCAGTGGCCACTCTGCCTCTCTCATAAAACTTAAAGTGCATGAATATATAAATTTGCGCATTACAGAGTTGGTTGAGTAACACAATGGTTTATTGGCTGAACAGGTTTGGAAATGAAACCTTTTGGGAGAAACTGTGCGCGAGAGATGGCGAGTGCAGGTGAGTTGAGTATGCATGAGTGTAAGCTGTTAGAACAAATCTCCAGGCATGCGAGCACACACCCACAGAAGCCAACCCACAGCTGAAGAGAGAGGACATTTAAAAAAAGCAGCAAAACACACTGACATTGTTTTGGGGCTGTTTGCGTAATGGTTGAGTTGCAAAAATATTTTGCATTGTTATCTTTGCTGCATGTATTGGTGGCTTAAAATGAATGCGTGCGAGGGATTCCACACATTCTTGACTAAATGTGAATCACCGTACGGGAATCGCATGAACACACATGCAGCGCACAACCTCTGAGGTATGTGTTCATGCCGCGCACATTCTCTTTCCGCTGAAAGTGAAGTAGTATCATCTGAATGTGACAACAGAGTGGAGGTGTGTGCCAGTTTCAGGCCAGTGGCTGAAACAGGAGGTGTGTCTCTAAGTGAACAAGCCTCAGCTTGCTCAGCAGCTCAGCTCGTAGAACAGGACACCGAATGCGGTTCATGTAAGCACTAAGAATAAGAGTGTTGTGTTTCTCATCTAAGAAAGGCAGCTTGTCAAAGTATCATTTGTAGTGGCATCTTTTCTATTAAGTAATGTCGCATTTTCATTGGCTGGAATAACTGGGAGCCTAAATTGTACTTGAACGTTGTCTCATCTCCTGCTTTGCTGCGTAACCAGGCACTGCTTTTTTAAATGCACCACCACTGCCAACATTGAAGTACATATCAGAGTCCATTTCCTTATCTCTGTGTACGGCATCTCAAGCCATTTCCTTGTGGACGGACTCTAGCGAGAGAGGGGCTAATTAGATCATGTATAAGGCAACCTCTCACTGGCCACTAAATGTGATTTGGAATAATTTTCATTGGGCTGATTGGATTAGACTGCTGCTGCTCACTACATGGACAAGGATTGGGTTAGACGCACACACAGAGTAGACTGACACAGTTTAACAAGGTACCTATTATCCAGCATTTCATTCATTCGAAAAGCCTTGAAAGATAGAAACTACACTTTCTGTTGCTTCATTGATGCATACTGCGTGCAAAGAAAATTCATTTGAACATGGTCTCATTTGACGAATCAGCCAAACACACCCATGAAAACACAGGCCCACACACTCACCCACAGATGCTTTTCAGGCCTGACTGGAGAAGTCATCCATCTCACCATGCAGTGGTCCCCCTACAGGAAGCAGCGAGTCCGTCATGAGTCTGCCGCTCAACCCACAACCTGCTGTAGTGAGAAACCCTCTGCTTCGCTGAGAGCTGCGAGGCTGCAGGCTCTTACTCAAACCTTACATGTAAAAACAGCACGGAGGGTCCACAGGAATAAACTGAGATACTCTACATGGACCTTTTCGTTCTGACTGCATGTGCAGGAGTGAATCAAAAACCACGGCAGGGATTCAAAGTGGGACAGTGTGCTTTTTGGCATGTGGGCACAGCTTGTTGAATAGCGGCTGATATTTTTGGTCCTGCCCACCTATCTTGGGCCGGCATTATTGTAGGTGTACTGTAGTGGAGAAGCAGTGTGCAAGGGGGTTGGGGTGGGCAGTTGTTGCCAGGGGAGGTGGTGTGTTATTTTCAGTCCATTGTGTCTACTTCCTGTGGGTCAGGGGTTATTGGAGCAGGGTGTTGCAGACTTTACGGAGTAAAGAGGAGGAGAGGGAAGTCAGCAGGGTAGGCAGGAAAGTGGCCAGTGGCTGGTCAGCAGCTTGCTTACCGCGCTTCTTTCGCAATGTTTCTCGCTTTTTTCCACGCAAAGCTTGGACTCTTCAGAACCAGGTGAAGGGCCGTGGATCGCATTTTGGTCACCGGTGAGCTTGCCATTATCATTTTGTTTTGATTGTTTGAACACTGTTGCTATCAGCAGCTGACAGATAACGTGTTAGCTTGTTACTGTTAGAGGCGGACTCAACTATCAAAGGATTATTCTACAACATCAGCATGGAGAAGTTTTTGATGATGAGGCAATAACACAGCAGAAATATGGAACACAGGAAGTGGATGGAAGTTTGATGCCTCTTATGCAACCTGAACAATGGTGTTGTTTTGGCATCGGGATGCCAAGAGCGTTACCCGCGGCGGTTTGATTCAGTGTCAGAGAAAAAACTGCAGTCGTAAAATAACAGCCTTGAAATGAATGATTACAGTGGAGTTTATGGATGACCGTCCATCACAAAAACAAGTCTAGACAGTTTGCATTTTATATTATATTATTGTCATTTGTTAGTTGTCTTTTAAATCCTGTAAAGGTAAGCGAGCGCCATGCCTGTGCAATGAAACGGCCATCATGAGTGCTCCCCCCTCCAGTGACTGACTGACAGCAATAGACTTTGCAATACTGCATTTCAGTAAGAGCTCTTGAGGTCACCTGAAAGACAGAGCAAAGTTCATCCTCTAAGTGTCGTTACTTTGTCTTTCCAAGCTCTAGTTCTGCAGCCAGGTGTCACATTGTTTTGCTGGTTAACAGCAGCTGAGTGCTGGGTTGCTGTGCCCATATGTTTTATTGGTTATTATAACGTTCCTGCACCTGACAGCGTGGAGATGTTTAGCTCTTCTTTCAGAGGCATCCAGAGCTCTCTGCCAGCCTGTCTACAGCTCTCACACAGCCATTTGAGTGCTACATAATTAGCTCCACTCAGTTGCACTTACCGTGTTTGCAAAAGTATAAATATTACAAAAGTAGACATTGATTCCAACAGTTTTTTATACTTATGCCTGCAGTTTTCCAAAAAATTATTATGTCAAGCATGATGCACACAGAGTAGTTTCTTTCACACTTGGGCTGATGTAGCATATGTTAAAAAATTACTATCCTGGCTCAGCCAAAACATCATGGTAGACCTTTGCAGCGGTATCTCTGGCTTGGTCATTCCAGACAGCGCACTTGTTTTTAACTATAAAATAAGTGATTGCACCAGTTATTCTTGAGTGATTTTTGTTTATATACATGCAGTAGGTTCCTTAGTATCATTTCAGACCAAAGAGGATCAGTCTCTCATTCAGAAATTAACATCAAATGACCACTTCCTCCAACATGCTGCATAATATGAGCAAATCAGCAACTTTGCTTATTGAGTTTTCACAGTGCAGATGTGATTATAGGTGCTAACAGCATGCCAGCCTAGCATGTGTGGAAATCCCTTCAATGAGTTCTGTGTGTCCGAAGGAAAGACAGACTGTCACTGTCAAGTTAAACCCCTTTTGGAGGTCTGACCCCAGTCCCCATTTTTTTGGACAACTTTTGAGATATTAGCTGTTGCAGCAAATGTTAATATAGAAAAAGTTCTAAAGTTAGCTCCTGACCGACCCCCGAACACAACCACAGTGACAAAAGGAGGCAAAACAGGAAATCTTTTTGCCCAGAGTGTGTGTTGGGAACAGATGACCAGGAAGATAAAAAGCGCTAACAAAGTGGAAACTTCCACTAAGGGATGTTATTTTGCCTTGTGTGTGTTTTTTCTCTCCTTTTCTCTGTTTCACAAAGCCCCATGTTTCCTGGAAAACACAGTAAGAGGTAGTTGATTCAGTTTTGATGAAAAAAATCAAAAAAAACAAAACGTGAACACTTTCCTACATCACACCTAACTCCTGACGCTTCTGTGCTCCCTCAGTCATACATGATGTGAGCTTGTGTTAATGTTTAAACCTGCTCCTCTGTGAGTTAATACTTTACCCCGAGAGCACGATTTAAGCCTCAACCTAACCTGTCTGAAAGCTCTGTTGTGAGGCCAGGGGGGTGCTGGTTTTTAGGGGGTGTGGCGAGCAGAGGTGGCAGGTATCAAATGTGGTTGGTAGAAAATTGATTACAAGAACAACAGGACAGTCCATGCTCGGCCACAGTGCAGAGCTACTGATCAGTCCTGCCATTACTTCTCATCTGCATCATCTCCTCCACCTTCTCCCTCTCTCTCTGTCTTTCCCTCCCTCTGTCTGTGGATACTCTAATGAATGATATGGAACGATTACTTAACTGAGAGTTCCTGTCCCCGCCCTACGAGAAAGAGTTAGTGGAGCAACAACAACAAAAGACATTGGAGTTAAAGCGGTGCCGTGGTCCTCAGCTGTATGGAATAGGTACCAGGAGCCATAGAAATGGTTGATGGGATTGCCTCTCCAACAAAGCCTCAGAGAATATAAAGCTCGCTGTTGAAAACTTCGGTAAGCATCACTATTTCCTCTGTGGATAAGTTTATGTCAAAGTTTTGAGGAAAGGGCTGCAGTTTTAAGCTTAAACCTTGTTAAATGAGTCCAGAATGAGCTCCTGTGTATTAGACCTAATCTCAGCATGGTTGTGGTTTCTGATCTCAGCCAGAATATTTTGTTTTTGATGTAAAATAGTTTGAAAAGTCATGACATTGTCTTGTTATTAGGTCACCTGTGAAAGCCCAGAAATTGAGAACACCTGTTTGCTGTGCAGACGGTCTTTCATGAGAATGTTGGTTTTTGTGCACACTGTTTGCAAAGATAGCAGTATGACTACCAACTTCTGTGTTCTTTGGACAGTTACCGTATATTGTTAGGGCTGGGGTCAGATGGCGCCTGGCTGGGTGAGAATTTCACAGCTGCACATGAAAGAGGAGCGACTGTGGGATGGTAAATTTAGGGGGAGAGTGAGCGATTGTGTTGACGATGAAGGGAAAACTGGCTTGTTTTGATCAGAGGTGCTCCTTACGGATCAATACGCCGTTGATGAGCATGCATTTAGGATGTGCCTCACATGTTGACTTTGCTGCTGAAAGTTGGTGTTTAGAAAAGTTGTTTTCACTTTCTGGTTTTGAGGCATTCTATAATATCAGAGCGTTAACAGAACTCTGCATATTCTGGGCTATTTTTAACACAAAAAACAGACACACACGCACACTGTCTTTACAGTACACAGCAGATGTCCATTCGCCAGTTTATTTCTGGCAAAGTAGGAGTGCACAAGTGTTACTTCCATAGTTTAAGCCCAGCTGCATTTAACAACTGCTGTGTCTTTTGTATTGATCTGCACTTTTTGTTGTTTTTTGCCTTGTAGCCTGTGCTGAGTCTGGCGCTGGCTCGCGTTGCTGCATCAGTGTCTGTGCCAGACCCCATTAACTTTCTGTCTGCTTGTGGAATAACTTAGTATTATGGTGTAGAACTGTTTCATGTAATCGAATCTCGGGGAACATTTTTGTTTGTGGTTCGTGACAGTCGTATCTAAATGGCAAGTTTATTTTGTTTCAACAATCTTTTGCAGTATGAGATTTTAAGTACTTAAATGTACCATATTGTGCATATTTTCAGGTTCATACTTTTATTTGGGGGGGTTACTAGAATAGGTTTACATGCCTTAAATGTTCAAAATCACATCGCCTTCTCATACTGCACATTGCTGCAACACCTCTATTCTCCCTCTGTCTGAAAAGCCCTGTTCTAGTTCCTGTCTCTTTGAGGCCCCCTTCCCAAAATGACACTCTGTTCTGATTGGTCAGATCCCACAGCTCTTAGTCAGCACCGCCTGCCATTTCTCCAATCAGCTGTCTTTGTATCTTTACAGCCAGCAAAGTTTAGCGACATATCTGAGACATCTAAATATCACCACAACAGCCATTTTAAACGAAAAAACTTCCTCCACCGAACGTGTTTGAGAAATCTGATCCACATTAGCCTCAGCCTCACTGCCCAGCAGCCCACTAATATTATAGCTTTTGATGGTCTGCGCAAGCTAGCAGCTGGGTGCTAATCAAAGTACGTTGCCAAGCAAATGAATTCCTGCAGTTTAACCAATTCTATCTCACACATGGCTCATCAGGTAAATGTACAAACAGCAGCAGTCGCCGCAATAGCCAAGTAATATGCTAACACCAAGTAAGTTCAACAGGCTAACCAGCAAAATAAACAGTAAAACAACATAAAACGTAACTTACAGCTTCCACGTTTGAAGTCGGGTCACGGACAGTCAGCACTGATCCATCCTTGAGCTTGTACTGTTACCGGATCTCATTTACAAAGCAGTTTGGGAGTAAAACACACACACTCAGTTTTCTAGTGTTGTGGAGACATTTCCATTACATTTCCATCAAAAATTAATCCACTGGGTCTTGACATCCTCAGATGGTTGGACTAGATGACTTTTGTGTTGGTTGTTGGAGACAACAACAGAACAATTGGCGTGTTTTGCTCATACCTTTGACGTCTTCCTGTTACCCGAGCCGGCGTTAGCAAGGAAATAACAAATGGCGACTGCGAAGTAAATTCACTCAGTATTCAGTGGGTGGGACAGTCAGCCAGCTGGACGTGTATTCGGAGGTGGTGCTAAGCCCTGTAGGATGTCAGATGGGAGGCAAACCTGGCTGACATTTTTGGAGCACACATTTTCTGAAAGGTGAAGAAAGCAAAAATAAAAAAAGAGAGATTTAGGGGGTTTCTAGACACACTGGGACTCCATTGATGGATTAAGTCACTCCAGACAAGTTTCACCTCCTACCAGCTGTTATCCACATCAAGATAATGCTGATAATTATTGCTGTACAAGTAAATGCATCACACATGAAACCATTTGTGACTGAAATTTGCCAGCTGTGCTCTGTTAGCCACATGATTAGAAATTATTGTTTGCGGTCCTCAGTTTTATGAGTGTTTGTGGTGATTCATCATTCATTCTTCCTGTGATAATCTCTCTTGTGATAAGTTGTGCGAAACATAAACAGAACATGTATGAATAAGAGCACAGTACATCAGGCCTGAGTGTGGTTGTGTGAGGTTTGTCATTTGCAGTCCATTAAAAATGGATGTGTAGTTTCGGAGGAATTCTGGATCTTGAGCTTTGGCTCTCGTGGAAGAATTGAGGCTTGAGATTCTCACTGTTGCCTATCTGACCTGTGTGGGAAGATGGGGCGCTTGCACACAAAGCAAGGATGTGATGTTTCAGTTTAACAAAGATTTGTTCTTGTTTTCTCTTGGAGAGGAGAGAAATGAAGAGGTTGACTCTCGCATGGGAGCAGCGCTATGCAGCGGACATGGATGATAATTAAGTTCAGAACCAGTTGGGAGTTACAGTTGTTGCTGTGGGTGTTTCTGAGATGGACATGCAAGGGTTCAATAGGACACACACACACTCACAGACACCTAAGCTAGTGTTGCTGTTACTTCAGTCTTTTTGCCTGGGTGGTCCTATCTTTAGCTTGTTCTCACTCTGTTTCTCTTTGTTAATTTCCTCTGCTGTCTTTGGCCTCAATCCTATTATGGGTGCCAAGAAAATACACTTTTAAATTTCCTACTAAATGGTTTATTTTGACGATCAATCAAGTGTTCTTTATAACCATACTGGATGTGTACTTTCACAGTAGTTAGCTGCTGCCCCAAGTGTGGTCGACCCTTATTGGAGAATGAAATTTTAAGTTCAGATTTGTTGGACATTGGATCATCAAATCATGGCTGATTTACCCTGCCCAACTATGCCCCTCTGGTTGAGAGCTTAAGACCACCGTGGTTAGGGTTAAAAAGTAGTTAAAATTGCTTATATTTATGCAGTAAGGCGCAGCCCGTAAAGCTCTCATGTGTGACTTAGCTTTCTTATCGCTGCCCCATCGCTAGTCTTTGTGCTGAAGAGCGTGCACTTTGTCATTACAGAACAACATGACCAAAAAGCACATTGTTGTCTCCAGCATGCAGTTGATAAGTCGCTGAAATGTTAAAATAGGCACATCAAAGCTGCGTGTTAAGATCAAACACACAGCAGTGTGATGGGTGGACATCTGGGTTAAACCTCTCTTACATTTTCATGCACTCTGTAATGCTGTCTTACCTCTTGACTTCAAAGACCTCCAGTCACTGACCAGCTCTTTGCAGCATTAGCAGTAGTGTCTGGGGTCAGAGGGCTGCCGAGGGAGAGCCTTTGTGAAGCAGGCATGTAGAGGAAGCTGTCCATGCTGTGGCATATCTGACCTTTTTTTATTGAGTGTGCAGCTGGGAAACAGAATCATAAAGTCTCCACAGGAAGCAGAGGAAGGCTCAGATCCAAGGAAGAGGATGGAGCGCTCAGATGCAACACTAGAAAGAGAAATACAATACATGTAATCTGTCTTGCTATGAGCTCTGCACAGACCTTAGTTTAGCAATGGAAATGAAGAAAGGAGCATTTCACTCCTGTAATCTGGGGTAACCATTAAAAGCACTGCCGAGTGATGAGATGAGCCAGATTTTAAAGCCCCCATGAAATTCTGTCTTCGCTTCCTGAATGTGATGTGTTTCCTCTTGAAACAGGATGTTGGTTAGGGAACAACACAGTGAAGGATCGTTCTGAATCATTGTGGACAGTCCAGGTAATCACTTGATGTTTACAACAGGCTGGGCTCTGAGGATAGAGGATGCCATACGGTGTGTTGTTACGTTTGTGATTTTCAGTATTGGGTTGTTTGACATGACTTGACCTTCATTTTCACGTCTCAATAAGCTGGACGTGTGATGTTGTTTGGTGCCCTTCAATCTGAAATCTGTATCAGGCAGGGTCACACTGTCTCTGTGGTTTTGTTATAAAACTTTAAAATTAAATATTAATTGAACAATAGTTGACAGTAATGATGACCAAAATTATAAAAAGACGAGCCAGATTGTAGCAGAAATGGAATAACTTTGTTGGTTAAAGCGATTGTTCTACTGTTATTTGTTGGGATGCGCTCCCATTTTCTTCATTTTGAAGAAGCACACCCTCTAAGTCCCCCCTAGTCCCACCCCCTCTGATTTACCAGTGGCAGTTAAGAAGGCCTGGGACAACCTGATTACATAAAACAGGAAGTCAGAGGAGGGAGAGGTCACAAACTACAGACCCTCACACACACACTGCAGCACATGATAAAGTCAGAAGGCGCAAACAACAACAACAGCAACAGCACACAACACTCGTTTACTCACTCAGTGACAGAAATACTATGAAAACGACTCCTGTGGACTTACAGCTTGTAAGGTAGGCTCACAGTTTTTCACTCAGGCTCTGAAAATACTCGTTGATAATCTTCAAACATTTGTGGGAGTGTTGAACAGTTTCTTTTTTTAATCCACCACAAAGTTCAACAAGCTTTGTAGTGCAGTGATGATGGTTAGTGTTTTGGCTAGAACGTTGGCCTTGCAAGATAACTGGAAACCCCCTCAAATCACATGCATGTGTGTGTCTGTATGCAACATTTTTACACATGCAGGTGTATGGGGAAAAATGTGTGGTTGCAGTAGGAATGATGCCATAGCACCATTGCTGCAGGATCATGGCAGAATGCTCATTAGTTCACCAAAGCTTGTTTACAGCCTCTAATGTCAATACAGTTTGGATCCAGTTACAGTTTCTTTACCTTACAAAAAGCAGACCATTGTATCTTTAAAAGCCAGCGCTACCAGGATACTCATTTTCCCCTCAGCTGCATGCCAGATGCTCGTCTTCATTGGAGTTTGTGAGGTCTGAAGTAATATTGCCCTTCCCGCTTGCTATTGATGGTCATGTCAGGTCAAGCTGTTTGTTGAGTTTATCTAACAAGCCTCCATCATGCGTGAATGTTTTAGTAAGAGTGTTTACCTTGAGGTCAGAAACAGGTGGTAAAATTGGCTGACGATTAACCACTGTCCAGGATGCTGGACCTCAGGCATGCACATCTTTCATGGAAGTCCCCTCTCCTTCCAGCAGGCGGAGGGCTGATGACGTTGGCTCAACAGCCTCACTTAGCCAGAGGCCATGCACTCTTACTTGTACGTTAACTGCCCTCTCTGGTGCTCAGGGATGTAAAAATAGCTGTTTAGCAAGAATCCCAGTCATGTCTCGCTAACAAAGACTGATTTATACAAGTTGCGGTCCTAAGCATAGAGGCTCTTTTGTCCCTCCCCTCCTTCTCCTTCTGCAGACCTCGTCACCAAGGCCTTGAGCGCCAAAACCTCTGACGCTCTTGACACTCCTCTCTTAGAACAGCCTTTGTTCAGCACAGTCCTACGGTCCCGATAGTGAGGCTTAGGGAAGCACTGCGGTCTACAAGATTGCGTATTTGTTTACTGCATTTGTGTCAGATTGCAGTGTCATGGAAATATTTTGGAGTTTTGTCGCTTTTCTGCGTCAGCAAAAGCTGTTATTTAATATTCTGGTATTTCCTCAAGTATTTGAAAATGTCACATGAAGTGTCTGAAATCCATTCCTTGATTTTTGGTCCCCCTCATGTCCAAACATGAGCGTTTGGAAAGATGGCGTGCATTTGTTTCAAGGCCTTGATTGCTGCGGAATCTGTGTTTTGCTCAAAAAAAGTCACTTCAATTGTGATTTCAAACAAAAAAACTGCAGCGTGACCTCTCACCGGCTCATCCTTACGCATCAAACATTTCCAGGTCCTTTCAGAAAGAACCACGTGTTTTGGGTACATGACATTTTTAAATTTTCACAGCTGATGCTGTTTTAACCTTTGGGACTGAAGCTATTGCAACAAGTCAGACAAAATCAAGATATAATGGAGCTCATGTATATATTTCCGCATGAACGGTGAGTAAGATTTCAGCACCCGATGCTCATTTATGCTCTGAGCATCCTCACTCCTTCTAATGAGACTGCCCTGATGAGTACGGAGATAAATACTGGCACACTGGTTACTCTTGCATGTTTAATTTCCTGCTTGAGAGAGAGATAGACTGTGTGTGTGCAGCCAATGCAAGAGAGAGTTTTTTATATATCAACTGGCCATAAAAGCAGTCTGGTGGTGATTTCTGAAAGATTAAACAATAGCGCGTACTAATCTGTACTGTTATCGCCAAAATCTTGACCTCCTCTCCCTCGTCTTTACCCTGTGCTCATGGTGCGCCCTGTCCCTCCCTCACCCTCAGTCTCTTGCACTGTGTTTTTCTGAGGAACAAACAGAGAAGCTGTCCCTAGTCAGGATGAGTCAGTGCAGCTGGGGTGCAGGTCATTTACCCGCAGCCCACTCAGACAGGACAGATGGCCCGGCCACCCTCACGCTGCTGAGTGCTAACTGTGCATCCAGAGTCTGTGAGCTAAGCTAATGCTAATGCTGATTGGGTGAACTGGAGTGGAGCTGAGCTAACGTTATCCAAACATGGATCTACTTGATGCAGAAGATGAAAAATGCACCAGGAGAAAAGGTGGAACATGTTATCAGTTTGATCACTTCTATATTTACATCCACCAAGGTGTCAAACAAATGCACAGTGATGAGACTTTCCTCTTGCTCATGAGATGAGATCTTCTTCTTGACAACATTGCACCAGCTCTCACAAACTGCCCTCTAATGTCCCCTTTAGTCTTTTTGTATTTTTTCTTTAATTGACTGTGATCCTTCAGACATGATGGAATGATAGGACGCACACAGACTCTCCTGCCAGAGTATGTCAAAGTTTTAGCTCTGTATCACAGTATATAAAATCTTTAGTCATGTAACTGTATTATTTTTGTACAGCAGTGTTGACAGGTCTGTTGTCTATGTGTCAGATATTGTAAATAGCTGGTCGTGTATCAGATGTGAACATACACACGCACATGCATACACACACAGCAGATACTGGCCCTTTAAAAGAAGCATGGCACCCTAAGTGTCTGTGTGTACTTCACTTAGCCATGCTTGTCTGGTTGTCTGTATACTTTCGAGGACTAAAGCTGCACAACATCACTGCTGTTAAGTGCTTATAGGTTGAGTGTTAATGGGCTGAGTGTTCCTCAGTATCCTCTTATGGTCAAAAACAGGAGTTTTCTTGATTAGAAGTGCGTTTGAATGTTATCTGTGCAAATGTTTGGATAATGTGTACGTGTAGCACATGTACCACATAATGTGCAGCCTGTGAAGTCATAGGTTATCTAGGGTTGAGTGTTAAGTTGCTTATGTGAAAAATGAAACCTTTGCTGTTTCGCAGTGAGAGTGAGTAATTCTGAGAGAACAACCCTCAAGATAAAGTGTTGGCAATCTATTTAGCGTCCGTTTAACTGCCTTCCAATTGTCTTTGGTCCGTTGCATTTAATGTGCAAAGCAGGCACATGTTGTGCCTGTATTACACTAACTGGCATACATGAGCAGGATGAAACACAAAATACACCAGCAGTCAAAAGAAACAGCACACCTGTCCATGCCCTGAAGAGACAGCCATGTGTAACGTTCCAACTCCTGCTACTGCAGAGAAATAGAGACCCACAGGCCCGGCTCAGTATAAGTTACCATTAGAGATATGCAGGATGAGTTTAAGTATGCAGTTTAATAGTCTGTGATGACAGCACATTCGCATTAGCAATTAGTGCACTCAAAGGCTTTTTAGGCTGCATTAAGCTATCTAAACCATGAAGCACAATTAGCCTTTTAAGTGCAATAAAACTGGAGTTGGAGCTTGAGTGGTGTTGGCAACTAGATTCACATTTTTAGACTAATAAATCAGATCAAACTCTTGTAATAGGAGACTGATTTGGCCACACACTTATTTTTAGCAGTTGCAGGCTTAAACGTAGAACTCATTTCCACTGCCTGTTTGTTCTCTGTCTTACTGCATTTGGGAGTCTTGCCATGTTTTTAATCAGCACACAGTGGTGCCATATTGTCTCATTCATTTCTCTGCTTCTCCTAGTATGGATTTTGGCATCACTTGGTACCAAGTCTGATATGTGAATGCAGAGGCTCATTTTATTCTTTATAAATGTCAACGGGGATGATTTTCAGGCTAATGCCTCTATTGATGCCAATCAGTGTCTTAAAGGAATACTTCTCACTTACATATTCACTATACTTCTCTGCTGAGAGTTAGACAGGAGATCTCATCCTTTCTCATTCCTTCACAAGACATTTTGAAGGTGCTTATTTTCTGTATTCATACCATGTTGGAATAAGTGATGGAACAGCTGATTTGGCCTTAAATGTTTTTTTCCTCATTTCCATAAATCTGCAGTCATTTTGGAATAAACCTGTCTTCTGAGACAGTTGGTGCATCCCTGTTCAACTCCCCCGTGTTCCTGTCCTCTGGGCCTTCTGGATTGTTTTCATTGTTTTTTTAATTTATGTTCATCTATTGTGAGAGCTGCAATGGGCCAAACTGTGATTCTGGCCATCATTTTGACAGAAATTAATCAGACTCTGCAGTGTGTAGTGATGCTTTACTAGTGGCTGACTGACCTACAGTATGTTAGCTTAAGCTTCAGCTTTAGCTTTAGCTTTAGCAATAACAAGACTGTCCTCAAAGACGTCTCTGTCGGGCTGCATTAGATTGTACTGTGGCTCGTAATGTTGTGTCCACCTCCTTTAGATGCAGAGGCTGGTGCTGGATGATGCAGCTAAGCTCTCCTCTCTATCTTCTCCTTTCTAACCACATCACACTTCTTTTTTTTTGCATAATTTCTCCCTCATTGCACACTTTTCCTCCTCCTCTCTACCACCTTTGCCATGCTCCAGTGATGTTGGTCAGGAGGCCTCTGACGGCAGCGTGACTCCACTCTGCTGGCATCTCCTCCTCCAGCCCTCCCACCCTCCCTCCCTTCCCCTGTCATCGTCTTAGTCAGACCCTCAATGCCCTCTCTGTCTGGCCCCCATAGGCTGCAGGACCTGGGTGGGCGAACAGAGGGTGTCTTCCTCTGTCTCACCCTATCAGAAGACACTAGGACGCTTGGAAAAAAGGGGGAGGGGGATAGAGAGGGGGCTGGCAGGGACAGCTGCCATGCTCCCCATCCCAGTCCAGTATCGTCCCATGCTGTCCCATTCCCAACCCTGGGGCAGTGAACACTAGACTCCTACGAGCTGAAGTGGGCTCTGTGACTGTGGAGTGAGCTGAATGGTGCAAAATCCTGTGTTGCTGTATTAAGGAAAACAGGAATGGATGTATATGTGTCCTGCAGCCTGCAATCAGTTGGGATTTAGCCACTCATTCAACACTGGATATGAAGGAATATGCAAAACAAAAAGCAGGACCAGATGATGCCTCATCATGTTCTTTGTGAGCCCTGACAGGAGGTATGTAATGATGGACAACTGCTCAGTATTTGGCAAAAGTCATGTGGTCATAGTGTCCCAGTGTGTTTTTGGTGTTGAGTTCAAAGTTCTGTGGCATGGTTTAGGTTCTGTCATGTTGATATTCAGTGTGTTTACACCCACTGAAAGTGATGTGAACAATTTTTATGTGATTCATCAAATGATCCTGCTGACACCCTGCTGTTTTTGTTTGTGGATAAATCAGACAGTTTTGATGCAGCTGGTGTGTTTCTTTCAGCCCATTCATTCTCAGCAGTGCAGGGTCCACATCCTCCCATCCAATAGAAGTAAAGTCCAACTACAAGTGAAAGCAATATTAAAATAAGTGTCTGTAAGTCAGTTTCCACAGCTGAACTGTCGAATTTTTGTTCAGACTCATTCGCACATCAGGAAGAAAGTGCATGTTGTCTCTCTGCAAGCACCCGTTCTCCCATTGTGCTGTCAGTCCAAATGCTCTCACAAAAAAGAAAAAGAACACTTCAGGCTGCAGCGCGTATCACTAATACACTTTAATCTGCCCACATTGGTTCAAAAATATGGTGGGTGGTAGAGGAGAAATCTGATTACTGACCAGCTGCACGTAAATGTGGATTTTACAGTAACTGGGTTATTGCAATACATGTAAATGTGCTCTCTGACTTCCTGCCTTAACCTGATTTCTCCCACTTTCCTCGTGTGCATACAAACATCATAAGCACTGAATGCATGTCAGTGAAACACACCACCTGCATCAGGTGGGACTGTGCATGTAGCTGTGTTTTCTGTCCATCAGGGACGTTGAGACCTGCTTTTGTGCTGGTGTCATTGTTCTTGTGCACGCCTGGTGCTGAACGCATGGTACAGATCAGTGCTATGAAGCAATGCGAGCATGTATAATTGTGCGTGTAGAAAGCTGTGTGAAAGTCCACAGATGGAGGAGAGATGCTCAAGCTACCACACAGCTTGTCATCCCAGAGCTACTACTGTTTGGAACCATGCTAATGTGGCGGCGCAGAAACTGGATGCAAATTCGCTTCAGGGCTCTGAATCACAAACCGCTGCTTTTAACCCCGTTAACACATCAGTGTGGGATTTAAGCATCTGACCGTAAACATTTTCTGTTTCTATCGTTGAAATTTTTTTTGTTTTGCAACTTTTTCCCAAATAGTTTGAGATGAATGTACTTTGATTTGGGGGGGGGGGGGGGGGGGGGGGGGGGGATATTGATGCATCTCCTTTCCTGATTTGATTATTGATTATTTCTTTGATGCGCTGATTGTGGCTCATTACAAAATTTGTTCTTGTATTTTCTGCTTTATTTATCTTTTACAGTACTCTCTGTGATAGTTGCTTCCTCTTTGGACAAAATAGGATTCATATACTTGATTGCATTTTTGTGATGCAAACTTTCAGATGAAATATTGTTCCTGTGGTAGCCTTTTCATGAAGGTGCGTTTCTATAATATCAGCGTTATTGATTTTAAATTGTGCAGAACTTGCTGATCGCAGCCACCTGTGTGATGTTTGTGTTGCTCTGATATTCACTCCACAAAGTCTCATGAAGATCTGAGATTCAGATCAAGTTTTTGATTCAGCGCTTGTCAAGGTTTTTTTTTTCATGCTTCTTTCTATCTCTTAGCTGTAATTGACCTGCTGTTTTCTCATGAATTTTACAGGGATCTCCTACTCCACGAGCATTAAGCAGTTTAGTTAAACAGGCCTCGCTTGTGTCTGTCTTCAGCATGTACAGCTTCCCCAGTTGTCAACAGTCTCAGCCTGGGCGGGCCTGGCCTCGCTGTAACCCAAGCTCTCGGTCCTTCTGTTCCCCACAGGGTAACATGACCCAAGATTGCTTTGTCATGTGCCAGAGAGAGGTTCCCTCTCCACACCCACCGTCTTTGTCCAACCAACACAACACAGACACATCGGGGTTGTTTTTGCATACTCGCTTTAGCTTTTCTGCTTAGATTTAGTGTTTAAGTTGGCCTGGCTCAAAGGATGTAGGTTTAATAGGTTTAAGCCTTATTTGGACTCTGTGGGTGTGTTTGTGATTATATAACGCAGTCCTTTTGAACTGCAGTGTGTGAAACATGTGCTGCGTGTGTGAGTGCAGTATGTCAGTGTGGGATGTGAGCAGTGTTTTCTTTTTTCACGTAACAGCGTGTGCTGCTTAACGTTTCGGTGTTTTTGTCCGTGCGATCCCTGCATATTCATGTGCTCGCCCTTTAAAAGCCAGGGGCTTCGCAGGTCCGCCTGTTTCTTCATTCTGTTTGTGGAGGGAAAGGTCTGATGCTCTTCATGCTGTCTCAGTCCGGAGCCTGGCCCGCTAACAAAGGACACCCTGTAGTTGGGAAAACAGCTAAGGGATGAAAAAAACGCCGATCCCACAGCATTATTAATACGGTCCGAATCTTACCCCAAAACAACAACAGCAAATCTTCAGCTTGCATTCCTCACACGATGCTTCTTGATCCGTCTGATCTCAGCGCTGCTTGTTTGCCTGCCGGCTCGAGTCTATCAACTCACATTTTAAACAGCACTGGCAAACTTTCTGCTATTCAGTTGATCATCTGATTTTATTTTTTTTTTTTAAGTGCTTAACTGTTAGGTTAGTGAAACTTGTACAAAGTGTTCGTACATACTTGCCCCAGCTTTAAGCAATAAAAGGAAGTAAGTCATTTTTGGATAAACTCCTGATGATAAAATCCAGCAATTGCTCAGACAAGTCTTGCGAGTATTTTGTGAAGAGCTTATTCTGAGCTCCAAAACAAAAACGTTCAGCCTGACTTCCATGACTCAGCAAAATCAAGAGTTCACGACCTTCTTGAGTCTGCATTTAAATCAATCTCTGCTGGATACGTCCTACAAATAAAACTACAAACACTGTGGAGTGGAAAAAGTGGAAAACACAGTCTAGAAACAGTGCAGTGTCAGTGTAGTGGCAAAGCTGTTACGCCTCTGGCTTCATATTTATTTTTAAGGCCAGAAGAAGCTTTTCACAATCGCTGATCTTTATCTTTTAAACAACAACTCATGATGTGACTGCTCTGAATGAGATGTAAACAAGCTCTGGAGCTGTATGCTTGTTTTTTCTGTTAATAAATTGGCTCTGTACTCTGACACAGGGGGATTTTTATCATGTTTCTTCAGCACGGCCTCAACAATCTATTAACTGATGGATTGTTATCCATATAGGATTCTAGGCAAGCGGTCTGTCATTGTCTCATTATCTCATTCATGGACATGATGTGCTGTAGGATAAGTACTTTATTGCTAAACTGTCCTTTATTTATGTACGCTGAGTGAAGTCATAAATCTCATCCACTCACATCTCTTTTTCGCTGTCTGCTACGCTTGAATTTGAACTCTTTGTTCTGCCTTTTTCTCACAGACAACACGTCCCATTTGAAAGAAAAGACATAATTGCCTGTTTCTCTTTATAGATTTGGTTATTCGTCCCAATCAGGGTGCTAGACCAAACTATGTGGCTTTTGTTCTGGTTATCCCAGACACATATTTCTGGTTGCGGGCCTCTTCCCTCTGGCTCTGAGGATTCTTCAGCGAGGGCAGTGCAGCTGGTGGAGAGTACACGCAGAGACACAAGCTATGCTAGGACACACTGGCTAAACTGGAAAAATAAAGCATTTGGCCGGCCTGTGGCCGGTTGGGAATGGAGCAGTCATTGTTAGAACACACATATAACCTTTGGCCTCATTTCTGTGCTCACCCTGCAGGCATGGAAGAAGCGGTGGTTTGTTCTTCGCAGTGGCCGTCTGACAGGCGACCCAGACGTGTTGGAGTACTACAAGAATGACCATGCCAAGAAGCCCATCCGCGTGATCGATCTCAACTTGTGTGAGCAGGTACGGTTCCACATGACCATCAACCTGCATAAGAGCCCAGTTCCATGTTTCTGCATGTACGGTTAAATCTTCAGTCCAGTTTTAAGTCATCGCTGTTTTTGCCCCTCTTGTAATCATGTTTTTATGTTTGGGCCCTTTCCATCACCATATCATAACATATAAGACACAAACTGAAGCTGCTCTTTTCCTCAAAAACAGTCAGACTTTTAAGAACCTAGCAGGTTGTGCTTTGACTCATTTATTTTGGAGGAAAGCTGTGGATTATATGTGTAACTTGAGCGTAATCATCCCTGCAAACGAGCAAAAACTGGTGCTAATGTGCTTTGGTGCCTGACTAGAGCTGCAACTAATGATTGTTTTCATTTTAATTAATCATTTGGTCAATACTGTGTTAGAAAATGCTTGTCACAATTTTCTAAACCAGCGGTTGTAGCTGGTTTTCAAATAGCTTGTTTTTCATATCATATAATGCAAAGAAATGGAATCAATTTTCAGAATTTAGAGGTTGAAATGGAAACTAACAGAATGTTTTGCAGTTTTGCTTGAAAAATGATCTAAATAATGGATCACCATATTGAAGTAAGGCACGTTTGTTGCCCCTTCAGGTGGACGCTGGGCTGACGTTCAACAAGAAGGACTTGGAGCACAGCTTCATATTTGACATCAAGACCATTGACCGTGTCTTCTACCTGGTGGCGGACACCGAAGAAGAGATGAATAAGTGGGTTCGCTGCATCTGTGACATCTGTGGTTTTAACCCCACTGATGACGGTAAGGATTTGGTGTTTGATAGCTCGATACATGTCAGTGCTGCTGGCCATCAGTGTTACTTTGAATTGCTTTATAACAGTGATGTGAACAGTGAACAGCACTTCTCTCTGTGTGTGGTTGTCCTTAATCTGCTGTCTGTGGCTGCAGTCTGTGATTACATTGCTGAAAACACAAAGCTACATTATGACCAGTAACATCATTTTGTTGTTGACTAATTTATTGTTAAAAATGTTGACTTATCAGTAACATCAACTGAACACAACAAAGACATTAAGGCATGCACCTGTCGTTCTGACAATGTCTCCAACTGATATGCTTTGACAAGTAGAAATACCTTGAAAGTTACCAGCGCTGTGTTTTCTTAAGAAACACTAACTTGATTCACAAACTATTAAAAAAATCTAGATTATTGACACTTTTAGTAGAATTGATCTTCCCGTGCACCTACAGTGTATGCAGTAGAGGAGAAGCTGGATTCCTGTGCAGCAGCTTTAAATCAGCGTGTACTTCGTCACCATATTGCCAGAATTGAACAAGACAGCATTAGCCCACAGGCTAATTACTGTACATTCGATTGGTCTCTCGTTTGATGCCACCGTTGTGCCTCTCAGATATCTGCTTCTTTCTCTGTCAGGGTGAACCCGCTGAATGTGCCAGAAGGCCTCTATTCAGCATAGTTCTCAGTCAAGGTCTAATGATCCATGTGTTGATCCATGTGTTGTGTTGAGGCTCACGTTACCCTTGTTCCCAGTGCTGGATAATCAAAGCATTGTGCGCCTGTCGGTCTCGCTGCCCCTCTTTGGTTCGTTCCCCCTTATCTGGTTCTCATTCTCTCTCGTTTGAATATTTTTGTTTCCTTCTCTGTCTTTGAGCCTAATTTCAAGCTTTGCTATTTACACCACGATCTCGGCCCTGTGTACTTTCTCCCCATCCTCGACTAAGTGTGTTAACGCTTCAGTGTGATGGGAACTGGCATAAAAGTTGCACTATTTTCCTGTCTGGCATATCACACTGCTTAGATTCTCTTCGAGCAAAAATGTACTTTTCAAACCTGGCAACTGAGTCACTGATTATGTTGCTCCAAGGTCGTGCTCTCCACAGCATTGTGAGCTTTGCCTCCTCTTCTGTTACATAGCTAGTGTTGCAGGGCAGCCCTGATAACAGCATTCATGGCACCTCTTCAACAGAATTATTGGAACTTGCTGTTAAAACCCTGATGTGCAAACAAACAGTAAACCCATTCAAGGAGAAACGGTCTAAAGACAAATCTCCTTGCAGATAGCCTTCCTTACAGTTCCTATTACAAAAGAGTGTCCCTGACTCTCCATTTTGCACTCGCTTGCACTTCTCTGCATGTGAGACCCAACTCCCACTCTTCTGTTGTGTGTGGCCATGCTAGAGTGCTTCACGGCTGGGCAGATACCAGCTGAGGGAACATTGGGAGGGCCGGGGAACGAAGGCTCTGAGAGACGGTGTAGGAGGTATAGATGAGTATGAGCAGAGGGGATTTTCCCTTTTCCTGTATGAATCAGCAGTAAAGCTTCAACAAACAAATGGGAAAAAGGGAAGAAGATAGCAGAGGAGGAGATCAGAGCAAACGATGCTCTGCAAAGATAGAAATTAGCTTGTAAAGAAGAGAAAAAGGGACCTTGTGTGAGATAAAACCATGTCAGTTATAGAAGAGAGTGGGAGGAGAACTGTGAATAAGGAGAAAAAAGTAGAAAGACGTGGAGTGAAAATAGAGATATATTTGACCATGTTGGCTCTCAGTGGACAATCAGCTCGAGCAGAAGGATTTGAAAAGGACTCTGATATTTGAAAACTCAGTGTGATGCTGCGGAGGCCTTGAGGAAATGCTGTCTGAGATGAAGTGTGTGGGACTCTGAAGGCACCGTGCTCACACTCTTTACAAACAAACGAACTTTTCAAGTGGGTTTCATGGTGTATGTTTCGGACGTGAAAAGAAGCATGAAAATACTAATTCATCAGGATGTGTTCTGTGTACATTTGCAGCAGTGACTGCAGTGTGTTTTAACTTGATATGAGCTGAAGGTGCTGCTGTTCGTCTCGTCGTTCATATATCACACGTATATCATCCACTTAAGCTCGGCAGGGTACTGCCCAGGAATCCACCAAAGTAGGAAGAGAGGCTCTAGGTTCTGCAGCTCGATGGATCTCTGTAGAACAGGCGCTTGGCAGCTTTGATTGGTTGAGTGAAATAATCCCTTTTGCGGCGCGGGTTTGATTCCGTGTCATCTGGACGGATGCTGCATGTTATCCCGATTCTTGCCCCCTTTCCTGAGCCAACACACATCAGCTGCTCAGGTCCTGACATTATAGAGACGTAAAGTTGATGTGTCATTCAAAATGCTGCTGGTGACTATAGACTGGAAATGTGTTGCTAGGAAACAGCTTGGCATGTTTACTCTGCCGGGGTTGCAAACACGGCTGACTGTTTACTTTCTGCCTAATACTGTATCATCAGACCGCAACTTCACCTGCACCATCTCAGTGGGGTTCACGGGTCCACAGTACAGCTACAGTTTATGACTTCCTTGGATGACTCTGGCTTCAGGAGGAGCTATAGGTTAACAAAAAGCTGCAACTGAAGTAGTCGAAATATAACACTGTGCTTCCAACAGAGGCAACAAAAATGTAGTAGATTCAGTGTAAGAAGTCGAAAACAGAAATAGGCCCAGTAGAATGAGTCCAATACATCCAGCGGATTTAATGAAATACATCCAGAGGAAAAAGTCCAGCTGAAGTGAATTAAGGCAATGAAGCACCCCTCTTTACTTACAGTGAACGTCCGCTGGTGATAATCTCCTGTGGGCTCTGTGCTGCTCTCATTAATTACCATAAAGCCACTGACGGTGTGTAAGCCTGACCTGGTCATTCACAGAAATCTGCTGAGCGAAGTCTGACAGATCCTCAAGGCATCTCGTCTTTTTTAGCAGTTTAGTCACCAGATTTCAAAACTATACAATTCATTTTGTGTGCAATGGCACCACCACTTTCCCCCCACAAGATTTGAGGTTATATTCACTAAAAGTCTGTTAATTTCTTCTATTGTTGGTGGAGGTGTTCATTAACTCAGCAGCAGTCAGCCTCCTCTTCTATCATCAGCTGTGGAAAACCCTGTATCATATTTGACCTTTTAGCTCTCTGAGGGGCACACACACGCTGTGATATACTAAAGGAGACAACACACCTCAGCAGTCTTGAGGGGAGTTCACCTCAGTCTCTTTTCTCTCCTCCAGAGGCAGCAAAAGCTGCTCACCAGTCAGCCATCGGAGGCCTGGTGGTGGACACCCCGCCACACCCAGCACTGGGTAATATTGTCGGTCCCGCAGCGGTGCTGTCCAATGTGCCCCCTCCATACCAGCCGGTCAGTGTGCGACACCTGGACTCGCAGTCCAGTTCAGAGGAGCCCCAGGATTACCTGTGGCTGGTCAACTGTGAGAGCAAAAAGCCTGAACCCAACAGGTGAGTTTGATTTTGGATGACGAGGCTCCATCTTCACTGTGACACGAGCTTCTCTCTGCACATTTTTCCAGCCCATTTATTTTATTTTATTTTATTTTTTGTACATTTCATCTCTGCTGCCACTCTTCTCTTTTTCCTCTGCTGTGTGGTGTGTAGCTCAGTGCAGCTTCACTCTCCATTGGAGGGGGACCGGGAGTATTTGCTCCTGGAGGAGTGTGAGAGCAAGACTCTTCCTCCCCAGATTAGTCTGTGAGTGGCCAGCCATCCTGCTGGAACGGCCTGCTTGTGTGGAGTGCTACACATGTATTTACAAAAAAACAAAAAAGATTTACATGGCTTGTGTTGATGATTATTAGTGCTGGATTTGAAGTGTTGTAGATCAGAACAGAGTTAGATTTTATCTAACACCTACTAATTTTATCATTGCCTGAATATTTAGAAATGACCCAACATCTACTACTTCAGTCCTTCAGTTGCGTCATAGACCTCATTTACACTTGGTATTAAAATGCAATTTGTGTCCAGACAAGTTCTCCAGATAAGGAATAACGCACCTTAATTCAAGCCATGAATGTGTCCTGATAGGAGCGATGTCGGATTTGCCTGACCACAGCTGGAGTTAGTCTGGCTTTTATTGTGTTCGGAGGTATATGTAAACGCAGTCCGTACAACATGCTAGCATCTGTCATTCAAATTAAAAGAGTGAGCAAGCAGGAAGGCTGAAACAGACGCGTCTAATGACTGATTATGTGTCTTTTCTGTGTTATGAAAGTACCATAAATGTGAACTGAACTGTGTGAAAAATCACAGCAGTATTTGTGGAAAATTAATGACACGCAGGAAGAAATAACTGTTCTGCACTCATCTGTGCAGCTGATCTTCTCCTCACAGTAATTTATCTATTCACAGAGCAGCCTAGAGCCAGAATTCACAAGAGGGGACAAATAACAAAGAATTTGTTGGCAGTGTTTCACAGAGTTGAAAAGTGTCCCCAGAACTTCCCCAAAAAGTTCATAATGGAGTCTGGGGCAGATTTTCCGCCACCTCAGATTCCTCACAGGCAGGTTTTGCTCTGGAGGACAGAGATCGATCTCAGTGAGGATAACGAAACTGCACGAAGAACACCAGATGTTGATGCGAAAGCAAGATCAGATCGTTTGTTATGCAGCTAATGTTTCTGCAGATGGATCCCATTTTAAGACCAAGTGTGAGTGGGGTGAAAAGAGATGCTGCCATGGCAAGAGGTGCTGAAGATGAGTGATAAGAGAGTGTGTGTAACGTTAGGTCACTAACTACGGCTGCAGAGGGTGCTGTGAATTCCTTAGCTTCTCTAAATGAGGTGTAGGTATTTCATCCTCTGGTGTGTGTGTGTGTGTGTGTGTGTGTGTGTGTGTGTGTGTGTGTGTGTGTGTGTGTGTGTGTGTGTGTGTGTGTGTGTGTGTGTGTGTGTGTGTGTGTGTGTGTGTGTGTGTGTGTGTGTATATTGTCTTCTCAGAGCCCATGCTGAGTGTTCCAAGTCTACCTCCTCAGAGACGGACCTGAACGACAACCTCCCCTCTCACCGCACGCCCACATCCTCCACCTCCTCAGCTAAACACACTTCACACAACGGCTTCTTCCCACAGCACCCGGCCCCTGCCTCCGCCTCATCCATCTATGACTCGCCTCCATCACGCGGTGCCTCGCTCTCAACTGACAGTGGCCTTTACCACCTCCCCCGCAGCTACTCCCAGGACACTGTGCTGCTCCCTAAGTCAGCCTCCTCCCCTTCGGCCCACCCGGACGGTGGGGACGGCTCTGAGCTCTACGTCTTCAACACGCCGTCGCGGAAGCCCTCGATGGAGACGCAGATGCGCAACCTTTCCATCAGTTACGATATCCCACCTACACCTGGCGCAAACTGTACCTACCAGGTTCCCCGCACATTGTCGTCGTCGACAGGGGTGGGAGGCTCAGAGGGCGGGGGAGATGTAGTGCCCCCTCCCCGACCGCCCAAGCCTTTGCTCGGTTCCAGCTCAGGACCCCCCCCACCCCCCGCTGAGCGCTCACCTACGGACACCTATTATGTGCCCCGCTCGGCGTCAGAGACAGACGGAAACTACTGTGTGCCTACTAGTGCCGGGAATAAAGCTTTACGCAGCAACACCATCGGCACTGTGGACTGTTCACGCCTCCGCAAAGGTTTGTGCCGCCGCGGAGTGTTTTTTCTTTTGGAGTTGTTGTTTTCAGAATTTATGATCTGAAAAGATTTCAATCTGCAGATAGTGTTTAACAGGACACACACATTCACAAAGCTGCTTTCCTCCACATCATTTTGACCTTTATGTGCAGTGAAACTTTCATCTACCAGACAACTGGCCCTAAAAAGCTTTGGCCCGGCTTACATGTGGTTTCATTCGGTACCCTTTCCACTTTCTTTTGATGGATGTTAAGAGACATCACCGGAGTTCTTGGCATGTTTTCCTCCAGCCGCAATCCCTATTTTCACCTTTACTCTTCTTTTCTGTTCACAATCTGTTCAAGTTGTCAAAAGCTCACCAGACCTGAACGCGGAGCAGACAGTTTTCTGCTGATGTCTTCGGAGCCATTAAGGGTCTTGACGATGCTTTGTGCAGCAATTCCAGTCATACATATCGATTTTAACATTCAAAAGTTATAAGATATAAAAGACACATTAAAGATCATCATCATATGTCCTCACTTGTGGACAAATACACGCCTTCTGCTCCATCACTGAGCACACAGATATCTTAGAGCCTTCTTTGTTGCACATACTCTGTCCTGTGTACTGCAACTATACTCCATATGTCACTAACCTTTGGAGCGTTGCTTCTCTAAATCTAACAACACCAGACACACAGCACATGTGCTGTTCAAAACACTGTGTTATCTGTTAAAATAGAGGATTACAAGTTTATATAACATAACAGCAGTTTGTGTCCACCATCATCACTTGTAGTGTGTCATACAGAGCAGAGCCTGAGAAGGTCTTCTGAGGAGACAGGAGATGCATTTCATAGTAACGGATGAGTAAAAATAAAGCATATCTAAGAACTGAAGAAGAAGAAGTGTTACCTTTCTAGCTTTGATCTTAAATCGATGCACAGCTGCCTTTGTAGAAAAGCTTAGAATAGAACACAACTTTCTGTCAAGAAGAGAAACTTATGGAGCAAAGACGGAGGCAACATAAGATATTCTTCCACTTACTCCTCCCTCTTGTGGTGACAAATGTCATTACAGACCTTTAGTGGTAAGATATTTCTATACAAAAGAGAGTCTCAAGTCACAAATAGTGAATACCTGAAGTTCATCAGGTGGTGTGTCAGGAGAACCCACATTGAGTGGAGTTGAGTCTGAATGTCCCTCCCAGCAGGTGTTGTGTGACTTATCTCTGCTCTGCACAATATTTCATCATCATTTGTAACTGTTCCTTGTTTATTCTGGGGCAGTCACCGTATTTGAAAGTAAAGACGTTTCTCGATGTAATTATTGCCCATCATGGTCTTCCCCCACTTAGTCTTCCTCAGCTGACACTCTCATTTGCCTTACAAGCTTTTTTCCCTGCTGTGGCACTGCTGTGGTACTGCTGTGGTTCTTGTGGCTGTAAGTGAAATGCATTAGCAGCTGCATCAGGGCCTAATGAGAATGCAAAAAAACAATAATAATGTAGAGCTCTTACGTGCTGCTGAACTCTATCCCACCGAACAAGATGAAAACACATACAGCTTTCTAATTAGGCCTCTGTTGTGTGTATCATTAAGATTATACTGCAGCATAAATGGCCTTAAAATTTAGCATATGGCTCTGATATGGGATGTGTAGGCTAATATTATGTGCTCTTGTTCTTGTTGCAGTATATACATATATCGCAGTGATGTGCGTACTTGGTAATTGTATTTGTTTCTTGCAGATTTTGGATCCCAGGACTGCTACGACATTCCTAGATCATTCCCCTCGGACAAAAGCTGCTCATTTGAGTTCAATGAAAACTTCAACAGCTACTTTGTAAGTGTCGTTCCAAAGTTCACAGCTTGAGCAGCTCATAATTCTGCAGAATCCAGCGTTCTACGGCAATGTGCCTCCAGGTTGTGGCTGATTGAAGGGTCATGTTTGTCATGATTGGATATTTTTAAAATGTTGCTTGTTTACGGTGTTAGAAGAGATTTCTGTGTCGGCTTAGGAAAGGCATTTTTTCTGCTCACAATAACTTAATACTTTTCTCAGCTGTTCCAGTAACACCCAGGACTGACAGCACATTCCTATTCCGCCCCATGACACAGTGGCATCACGCAGTACAGATCGAAAATCCTAGGGCGGAAAGGGAAAGTCATCTACATATATTATAGTGTTGTGTTTTTATTTATTGCTGCCCAGTGGGATGCTGCTCTGCTATACGAGCGAGCCGGATACAAAAACCTTTTCAACTTTTCTTTTTTGGGGCGGAAACAAACAGAACTGAAGGGCACACTCACAAAGAAAAAACAAGCGCCTCATTTCATTCAACGGACAGTATTGGGCCGACCGTCACCTGCTGCTTTTAGCATTTTTGCACAAGCTCAGTATTGTGTGTATGTGAAATGCACGGTCAGAGCAGTGTCTACAGTCACAGCCACATGAAATGATTCAATTATTAATTGGTTACTGCTGGTCCCCGGGCCACTGCAGCACTGTTAGCACAGAAGATATCAGTAACAGTAGAAAAGACAGAAAAGACAGACTGTAGCGGTTTTGATTCATACAAACACAGCCATTGAATTAAACATGGTAGTTGTTGACTACTCTTGTCATGTTTGTTGATTATTTCTGCTTCTGCTGCTAGCTTGATTCAGATTAGCCTTAATCATTCCCTCCAGCAATTTTGCTTCAGGCTTGATCTGTTGCTGCTGCTGCTGCTTACTTTCTTGGTGTAATGTATGCTGGCTAGCATCAGAAGCCACCTACCTGTATGTTTCAGTATTGGTAGTTTGTTAGAGTTCATCCTAGAGCGATTTGCTGCTGCTGCTGCTGCTGCTGCTACAGCCAATGTTATGTCTGCTAATGGAATGTTAGCCACCAGCTATTTTGTAAAGACAGTGTTGAAAATCATTACTGTTCCCCTGTGACCTGAGTGTAGAGGCAGCCTCATACCAGCTGTGTCTGTCCTTTTGTTTGTGAACATGTATGCATGCCTTGTCACCCTCAGAAAAACAAAGGAATGATGCCGGTGGGTAGCCAGTCCACAGAAGAGGTAGACCAGAACTATGTACCCATGAGTGCCAACTCCCCGTCACACCATCACTCCGGCAGTTTGCCTGAGCCGATGCACGAAGCGAACTATGTGCCCATGACCCCGAGCACCATGGAGTTCTCGTCCCTGGGAAAGCAGGTCCCCCCGCCCGCCCACATGGGCTTCCGCTCCAGCCCCAAGACCCCTCCTCGCAGGCCAATGCCCAGCGACTGCCAGCCCCCACCTGTGGACCGAAACCTCAAACCTGATCGCAAAGGTGAGGGGGCAGCGAGTGTGCATGCACGTGTGGCTGTGATGTGTTTCGTAAATGTTCTGTAGGTTTGTCAAGGTCTTGCTGCATAGTTGATGTGCGCTGAAGTTTATTGTTGTACTAAACGCCTTCAGTATGCTCGGTATTCACTAATGCAACAACTGACCAGGCTTTGTGTCACACTCGGCTGCTGTTCTCACTGTGCTGGCTCATGGTCATAGAACCGTGTGAAAAAGACCCAACCATCCTCAAAGCCGCGTCTTTCTTCATACTTTAATTGCCCTTATTAATGTGGAAAAATGTTTCCTCTCATTTTTGTCTGCTTGGTTTGTCTGCTGTCTTGAATTCTGCCATCTTCCTCTGCGTCTGCCCTTGACCAGCTTATTTCACCTCTTGATGAATTAGTTTAGTGCCTGCTACATCCTCTTACACCAACACAGTAAGCTCCTTGTCAAAAGCACTTTTGTCCCGAGCTCAAGAGGCCCTGTAGACCGTTTTGGAGGGGGCTGGTCCCTGTGCCATGGAGTGACCGAAGCCCGGAGTGGTCACCTCCATCCCCTTTGTTCCCTTCATCTGAATGGAGCGCTTTGATGAAAGACCTAATAGCAAGGGGAATTACAATCTGGGCAGATTGAAAGGCTGAGAAGTGGGCAAAGAGAGAAAGAGAACTGAAGGGCATCAGGGAGACGGGGAGTCATCACGTAGGCAAACCAAACCAAAAGCCAGCTAGTGATTGTCACTGAAGGAAACAGGACATGTTATGGAGCCTTACATTTCCCAGCGGGGAATCCTTCCATGTACAAGTTGTCTTTTTGTGACCTCTGAGCCAGTCATGACCAAATTTGGCATCCTTTATCTCTGGACTACCAGGACTTAAAGTTATAAAAAGATTATTATTCGTCCAAATCATCTAGCTGCTGTGCTGCAGGCCAACCAGTTTCAAGGCATTACTCAGATTTCAAGAGAAAAGCCAGAACTGGAAATGTCCAACGCTCATGAACCTGGATGCACATTAACGAACAGCCATTCCACATTGTCTTCAAAACTTAGAATATGAAATAGATTTTTTTGGCACAGGGGGCACATCAGTAGAGTCCTCATAACTCTTAAACATATAAATGCCAGTTAGTGGATAAAATAATCAGTTTTCAGCAGCTCATACTGTGTTTGCCCAATTCTCTGCATTTAAAAAAATTCAGCCCTTAAAAATGTATTTATGGGCAGAGAATATTTAGGCCTGTAGCTGGAGATTCATTGGGTGTAGAATAAAGCTTCCCTTCCATAATTACCTAAAAGGTACGACAATAGAAACTCATTCTTTGTTTTTCTTCTATCTATCATTTCCTCTCTGTCATTCATACATTGACCAGCATTGACCTCGTTTTCACTTGTGTCTAGAACAGCAATTTTTTGGTTAGTGTTGAAACATCTGCAAACCCTCCTGATTTGTCTTTCTCTTCTGATGGGTTTAATTGATCTAAAACACCTTGTAATTGGTTAATCGAAAGTTGCTGTTCAAATATAGGCTGTTATTATTATTATTATTATTATTATTATTATTATTATTATTATTATTATTATTACATTAGCATTAGTTGAGGTTCCCCTCAGTCCCGCTGCTCCCAGCACAAAATTTGCTGTGCTGGTCAACTTTTCTTCTGTACTTTGTATTAGAAATAGCACATAGACGAGCTAAAGCATGGAGAATTCAGAATATGGACAAAAATCATTAGCATGATATTTAGACTGAAGCTGAAGAAAATCAGGTAATATTGAAGAATGTCACTGAAGAGAAGCACCGACATGACAGGCTTATTTTCAAACTCGATGTTTAGTGGAGAGTGTGGGTAAATGCTTTCCTTAGTTAAGTGGAATATCATGTGCTTCTTTGTTTTTTTTTCCACTGGGTATAAATCATTTCTTTATTTACCATGAGCCATGCAAAGTTCTTCTGTTCTGTGGACTAATCAGCTCACTAGCAGCAATGTTCATCTCGTGTGCACCTCCCTCTCTGCTTCGACTGTCTGGACTTCTGTAGTCAAGGCCAGCAAACGACTTTACTTCATTAACACCTGAAATGAATTCTTACTCTGAGATTGTGGCACATTTTTAGGTTTTTGCTCTTGACAGTGCTGCAGAAAGATGCTGTGATCAGTGTGTTAATGTAAAGGGAGCCGCAGTTTGTATGTGCCCGTCTCAGCGTGACATGATTCGTCAGTGTACTCGCAGTGCTTACACACAGCTCATCGTGCATGCACAGCTGTGATGTCAGTCTTTGTGTGGGAAGCCGTGGTGCATGGAGCGAGGTGCATGTTGGGCAGTATGGGTCTGCTGTTGTCATGACAATCATCCTCTTGATAAGTGTGCTGCACAAAAAGGTGACTGGGCGTACGTGAGGGTGTCGTTTTGCTGTTCAGCAGAGTCTCGTCTTTCGCTTTGCATGGCAGGCCGGTTGTTACAGTAGGGCTGAACTGTTGTCATCACCAAAAATTTTATAATAAGCAAAGTCTTCTTTCACCAATCAGGTCAGAGTCCTAAAATAATAAGAGCAAAAGGTGTCGGTTTAGAGCGAACCGACTCTCAAACCGTAGGTGAATTCCCGAGGGGACGACGTAAGGGTAGGTACTCCACACTTAACTGCCATTGTGTTTGTGAAACTTTCCATTCTGTGACCTGTCTAAACTCTCCTTCATCTCGAGTCTTTGCATGCTCTCAGTAGTATTTTGTGGGATTACTGTTGTTTCTTAGGCCTGCTGGCTCTGTGTGCGAACCAGAATCAATTAAACTGTACCTTAATACTTCCAGAGCTTCCCAAATAGGTTTAAAAATATAACATGGGTGTCAGAGCTGCTGCATTAATCCAGTCTTATTTTTTTTAAATCCCAGCAGGAGGGGGATGAGTGTGCACCTCATGCATGGTGGATTTCACTTGATACAGTTTTGGAGCTCATGAACAGTCACAACATGCCTTTAAAAATAAACGGTTTCTCTCATCATCTTACCGAAACATCCCCTCATTCTAATATGACTACCTGACATGCAGCCAGTTTACTAACATTTCTCTTCCCAAACATTAATGTTATGTTTTTCTTTGCAGTTTCTCATATTGTGCTTGCACATTCAGATGTCGCAGCCACACCAGAATTATTGTCACAAAAACACTCACATGGCTCTGGAGAGCAGTAGATAGTCCTTCAGGAGGAAATTGAACCATGATATCATCTAATGAAAGAGAGACACACATTAATGACCATATCCACTCTCCTGCCTGTGAGCACCAACAGTGGCTACCTTCTTCATAAAGTATGTAGTTTGAAATCTTTTAGAAGCAGAAGCCACGAGTAATGAGCATTAATGCTCAACAGCTACTGTACAGTGAGTGAGGCTCTGATAGCACGTTAGCTGTTACACTGCACACAATTTTACAATGAACATTAGACCCATCGTTTTCAGTTTTTATTGTATTTGAGATTTTTAAAGCAGGCGGATTGGTTCAACCAACATTTCACACAGATTTAACATCCTCACACAGAAGTGATGAGGACATCCTTTGGCTGTTTCCATTTTTTATTCAAATTTTGTAATTTTCTGGGTTTTTTTCCCCTCAAAATAAAAGCTGAAAATAATGAACATACATGTAAACAACACAAACATTGATATGCATCAGAAATGATTGTTTCAACAAATCATTTGATTGTGAACGCAGAGGTTGATGAACTCCACATTGCAGTAACTTTCGTGGTGCTGACCTTTGCCATCCTTACACCGTGTAGCTTAAGTGTGTGTCTCAGGCAGAAACTGACGGTGTGTGTGTGCCTTGCTTCAGGAAGACCCGCTCCGCTCGAGATCAAACCACTGCCAGAATGGGAGGAGCCCTGCACGCCCGTCCGCTCGCCTGTCACACGGTCATTCGCTCGGGAGTAAGTACCGAAAATGTTCTGCAGCCTTTTTCTTTATTCTGCGTTTTGCTAACAACTAAGGGTGTGTTCACACAACTCTGCTTTCCTATTGGCCCTGTTTTTTTTCTGAGTTTGATGTCTAGTGGGGGTGGGGGGGGTCTCAGAAGAGACACTGTGCCTCATATTTCATCATGAAGTGCTTTTGGAGTAGAGTGCTTTTTTAAGTTGAGAAAAATATAACTTTATAGAGGAGCACAAGATACAAGACAATAAAAATAAATTGCTGCACTTCATCTCCGGGTGACTAAAGGAGTTGTTATGGAAACAGGGTGCATTGTCTTACCTGCTCGTTATATTACCAACACAAAACACAGTTGAGTTTTTTTTTTTTCTTTCTTTTTTTTATAGGAAAAGGGTTATTTAGTGTGAACATCCCCTTTTGTAGAACATATAGCACACAATTAACTGAAGAAGTAGGCACTAACACGTCATGCATCACTGTAGTCACTATGTGACCAAAGTCGCGCTGCTCATACAAACCACTCTGGGATGTGCCTCACAGCAACACTGTGCTGAATGCCGTTTGTTGGCTTATCTGGGATGAGGTCTATTTCTGTGCTTAATGCTGCAGGGACTCTGCTGGCTGCAGTGGTTTATAGCTGTGTCTGTTATGTCTGTGTTGTGTTTTGTGCTCACCAGAGACTGCATTTGCCTGGAAGTCAGTGTGTAAATATTGTGAATGCTGCTCAGTTTCTCTAGGTTTCCAATGCCAACGAGACCCCCGTCAGTGCATAGTACGGCCTCCAGCACTGACTCCGAGGACTGTGATGAGAATTATGTAGCCATGGTCTCTAATATGTCCACAGATGAACCAGTATGTAACACACAACCATCCTCTGATTTTAAGAAGCTGCATGATAACTTTTTCTTATACTTCTCAAATCACAGATAATCAAAGCTACAGAGACAATGTGCTAAATGTCTGATTTATTTTCATTGTGACACGTGGTTTTTTGTGGTTTCTTGAAACTATTGTACATCATTAGTATAGTTCATATTAGGCAGGCAAAGGTTTCAGGGTTGGACCCCATGCACCGTAGAAGGTCAAGCTGTAATTGTTGCACAGAAACTAGTAGAAATCCCTTTTCTGAAGGCAGACGTTAGTGTGGACAGGTTACTGGTTGCTGCAGACGGACTCCTCACCACTTCAGCTCTTCTCTTTGCCGTTTCCTCTTCTCCTGCTACTCTGCTTTCTTTATTCCCTATTTTTGTTCTTATGCTTTTCAGGTCTTGTGTTCTTTAAAAAAAACGCTTATTTTGACAGATCAGTACCCTTACTGTTGTTCAAAAGATCCATGTTTGTTGTTTGGGCATTGGTTGAAATGGAATCAAGTTAAAGTGTCTTTTAGTTGTTCGGTAATGTCTGCAGAAAACAGGCACATTCGGCTGATGTACCCAGAATAATGTTGGGTACATCAGCCATAAACTGATAGGATACATTTCTGCCAGCAGGGATTCTTTCTCTTACAGTTTGGCTATTAGATATACCATTTTCCTATTTTTTTTCTTGCTGTAACAATTTAATCTTTTTCCTACATTTGCTTTGATATTGTCTGCTGACTTCCTGTTCTTTCATCACTCATGTTTATTTCTTTCTCCCCAGTTCCTCATTTCTCTGACTTCTCCGGGCTCTGGCTTCGTACATTTTCTTTCTCCTGCATTTTGTTCTTGACCATCTGCTGTTCTCTTTTTTTCCTTTGTCACCACTTCCTTCTCACTCTGTGTAGAGAGGAGTCCTTCTACTGCACAGTCCCCATCACCCCTGTAAAGAGGGAGGTGGAGGAACTTGACAACATAGAGGAGGTGAGCAGGGTTGCCAGGTTAGACATGCATGGCCTACCCTGTCAGTATGCCAGAGGTTACCAGTCTCCGATGTTATCATTAGATCAGCAATTCAGCAAATACATAGCACATACTTTGCTGTGCTGTTATCACTCCCCAGCACCTGCTAGAAACTGGCTTGGATACAGTTTGCAGTGATTTTTAGATGTTGCATACTATAACTTTCCTGACAAGCAGTATGTCCTAGTTTTGTCACCATCCTAGTTCTAATAACATCACCCCACTTGTAGTTAGAAATTAACTCTACGTTTTGGTCTAATACGTATCATAGTGTTGTCACAATACCAGAAATTTGGCTTTGTCTACTGATACTAAAGCTCTTTATCCGTATCTTAAATTTGATGCTAAGCTATCATGGCAAAAACAAAGGAAAACACAAAGTGTAGTCAATGAACCGCTGCTTTATTCGACGGGAAAATATGGAAAGCACCATACACTAAATAATGACAGAACATAAACTCTGCAAAGTGCCAAAAGCCTTCTCAGATTTCAGATGGAAATGTGTAACAATCCGAGTTGCTTTGCAGAGTCACTTATTTTTCATTGCACAGCTTTGAAGCAACTGGAGTTCTGCACGTTGGTTTGGTGCCCATTTTTGTTTGCTTTGTCAGAGAAATGGTGCATCCTTGCTTCAGTGAAGAAACCTCACCAGACTGGTGCCTGTCAGCAAAGGGACCAGGAGAAAAAAGTTCACTGATTTAACAGTTTGTTTGTTCTTATAATGCAACGATCACAACAAAAGTTGTGTCTGGACAGTTTCCATATAGAGCAGGTGTAGACCCTACTCTTCATATAATATTAAGATTAACTACTTGACAACCAGTTTACATTGACAGTGGTTTTGTTGACGACTATGCACATTAATTTTGCCTTAATTGTCTAATGCAGTCGTCTTTTTCATTCTCTAAATGTTCAAGTCTACAAACCCTCTGTACCTGTATGTGCGCCCCCTGAAGTTGGTGCTAAATGTAGTTTTTGCCGGCAGAACATGCTTTTTGAAATTGCTAATTTTTTTGATAAATCAAATATCAGTCAAACCTTGTGCAGTCTTTGCAAACAAATGGTGGTTATTGTGACAATGCTAGATAAATATGAGCTTTGTTTCACTGTGACACTGCCTCAGTGTCCCTCTTCTGACAGTAAAAGCATCCTCTCCTGGCTTACATAGAACATGAAGCTTGGTGCACCCATGACTGCGGATGGTGGGAGCAGCCCTATGGTGAAGCCGAAGGGAGACAAACAGGTGGAGTACCTGGATTTGGATCTTGACCCCGGCAAGTCTACCCCACCTAGGAAGGTAGGAATTTATCAACCCCCCATCCTCAGACACCTGTTCACAATCAGCGAAGTTCGGTTCAAAGGTATTTTAACACCGCCCTTTCGCACGTTTTCATTCTTCAGATGAAAAGCAATGGAACCGGCATGGCAGCATCAGATGAACGTGTTGACTATGTGGTTGTGGACCAACAACGGACACAGGCCCTCAAGAGCACCCGGGAAGCCTGGAACGATGGCCGCCAATCCACAGAGACAGAAACCCCTTCTAAAGGACCCAAGTGACCCTGTTGTCCCGAACGTCAACCCACCTTCCAAACCCCCAAACTGCAGGGCCTTTTACACTAGTGTAGGCTGCGGTTTGTGCTTTGGGACAGTCCAGCTGTCACGTTCCACCTCAGTGAGATCCTTAGTGTGTAGGGGCCAGTGGAGCTTCATAGCCACTCAGCTGTCTTAAGTTTACACTGCTGCACGGCCTAGGACAGCACTGTGTGTACAGTTGTAGGAAGGGGTGTGAGCCAGGAATAAGCTGTATGCAGTATGAAAGCAGGTGGAATGACTGGACTTGTCTTTGGGGTTTGACTCAAGCAGACTCACAAACTTTGAACATTCACTGCCTCCTATATTGGATTCGAGTTTTTCGTTCTGTTCACCTTTCAGTGGCCGGTGAGCTGATCCAGACTTAACATCTTCTTAAATTATAATGCTGTTTATTGTTGTTTTGGAGTGTAGGTGAAATCACAAGATAACATGATGACAACACTTTGTCAATACAGCACTCTACTAGTTAGCATAGCTGGTTAACAGTGTTGATTTTTCAGTTTCTCCTGTTTTGAGTGGGGTGAAGTTTCCATGGGCACTGATCACAAGTCAGTTTTACCATCCCCCCCCCCCCCACTAAATTATGGTGAATGGCCAAAATGGACTCAGTCTGTGCCTAAGCCAAACTTCAAACCTGATCCCCAGATAACCCAGTACAGCAGAATTTCAGATTTTTATTTCTTTTATCTTTCAATGCAAAGGCAGTTGAACTTGTTCATTTTACACCTAACCAAGTGCTCAATTTAAGCTTTGGATTCACTCAAGGTTTAATCCACTGATCATGATCTGATTTCCATTTACTTTGTATGTGGAGATGCTTCAATCTGTTATAATGGAAGTGCAAAGACTGTACAAAAGTGTTATGTATATAAACAGGAAAAGTGTCCTTTATTTGTATGGAATATATAACGTGTTTGACTCGAAGGTATGTGGATTCTGCAGGGTAGAATCCTGTGCCCGTCTTTGGTGGTATCAGGACTTGTGATTAATGAATGAATGAATTACTGTGAGTTTTTAAAAGAACGTGACAGGTTTTCTATAAGTTATGCAAAGGTATCAAACTTAGGCTAGAGAGAGAGAAAATCAGGTACTCTTTATAAATGCATACTAATACAACTATCCAGTTCTAATTTATTTCTCATGTTATTTCATCAGGTGGATGTCGTGTCCACTTTTAGCTCAGTATTCTTAATTCATATGGAGGAACATTTGCTAAAGTCTGTTAAAATGCTTAGTTTGACAAGCGCCGGTCAGTTAGTTTCACAAGTTAATTGATATTCCTCATTTCTCTCTCCTCTTAGGTTTAATTTATTTCGAATTGAACTGGCATACAGTTTTGGGAAATTGACTGCCACATATACTCAACTTGATACATCTTTTATAGACAGTGAAAAAGTCTTTATGTTTGCATCGATCTGTGCTTTACTAACCTGTGAACTCTCACTCAGAAGTCCCAAGCATGTGCTACCACAAGGTAAAATCATTGCTGTACATATTTTGCCATCGATTAGATTAACATGTATCATTTGAAAAATGTGCCTACTAAGCCATCTTCGTTCTACTTCACTCTTTCCTTACTGCAGTCTCTTTGTGATATGGTCTGCAAAGCTGATGATGCTTTATCTTTTTTAATGAATCTCGACGGAAAATGTAAATTTTAAAAGTGGACTAAATAAAATCCAACCTCTTACGCATGTGTCCTCTTTCTTCAATATGATTTCCATTATGATTGAGTGGGATTGAGAAGATGAAGGGATAGAACAGTAAAAAGTAAAAGAAATCCAATGCTGAAGAAAAGATTCTGTCCTGTGCATGCTGATGGTGTTTTTAGTCTTCTAAAATTAATACCATTCCACACACACACACACACACACACACACACACACACACACAGGCGTGCACACATCTTTAATTCCTACCCTGCTGACAGCTTCAGTCACAGAGGACAATTGAATAATGACTAGTTTTTCTAAAAGACTGTAGACATCCTGAGCAATTACAGCCTGCAAATTATGATCTCACCATCAGAATACTTGAGGATTAAACAACCTTCTATTAATACTTACAGTATACCAATGCCCATGTCTTCAATAGCCTGAAGTCGCACTACTAAACTAAACTAAATATAATCGGCACTTTAGAATATCTGGTTATGTTTCCCAGCTGCAATTATAGTATTCAGACAGCTGTACAAAATTGATTTTGTACAACTTTTTGTAAGTTAAGATTTTACTTAAGGCAAGCGAGGCGGTTTTATGCCACTTCCGGTTTCCATCTTTGTTTGATAGGTAATTAACAGAACTCACTTCCAACTCCCAGAGCTGTTTTGAAATGTTCAAAGTTAAGTCACATGATGGGGCAACGGGGATATTTTTTGTTCTGCATCGAAGAATCTGTCTTCAAACAGTGGTAAGTCTTGTGAAGAATTTTTTGGCGTGTAGTCGTAATAGCGTCAGCGTTTTCTACGAGTTGCCTAGCTAACATTAGCACTAACGCTTAGCTTGACTCTGTTAAGCCAATGTAAATTGGCAAACGTTAATGTAGAAGTCTCGAATATAAAACATGAGAGACACAAACTAAACCTCCACCATCATAAAGTCTTGTTTTTTATGTTTGGTTGTTACGGTTAAGGGTTGTTTTCTAATAAGTGTTAAACGTTAGCCCGAAAGCTAATGCTAAAGAAACGGTGAATGACGCAGCAAGATGGCAAACTACGACCAAACCGGTTAAGCTCGAAAGTTCATGACCTTGGCGATAAGTGTTTGTAGTTTGTTCAAGAATCTTGAGTCAAAGATAAACGTTTTTGTCAAGGGACCGATTCAGTTGTAGTTATAGGTAAACTGTACGTGTGTTTGTCCTATTTCCAAAGGCCCTCTTCGTAGCTAATTTTAGGTAGTTAGTCATGTTTGCTAACTTGGATCAGGTTGACGCTTGTTACCTACATCCAATGATGGCTGCCTCCAAATAAAAAGCTACGGTCGCCTGGCCATCAATGAAAATATGACTTTTTATCCACAAACACATAAGGTAATGTTTCCATAATATCAACTCAAATGTGTATAATACAGTTCATGAAACACTAAAGCCAAGTCTGACCCATCTAACAGCTTCGTGTGTTGAGTGGGTGAGTCATAATGTGACATATTCTGTCTGTTGTCAATTACCAGTATTGTCAAAAGGACATTTTTTTTGAGTCTGGTCGGAAACCTATCCAAAATCCTCCCACAGTGAAACGCACAACTAAAACCTTTTAGTTTTGAAACACCATCTTTTGAGGAAGGCCATGAGATGCAGCTGAAAGCTTCAGGAGGACAAAGGATGTTGGAGCTTGTCTTTTATGGTTCATTATTTTTTATTTATTTGTTTGTTTGTTTTTTAAATATCTGAAAAATTATGTTCATCGTAAACTTCACAGATGGCAGAGGGTAGCAGTGTTTGTTTCTCCAAAAATGTGTGAAATATATATGGCTTAGGTGCCAAAGGAACTATTGAAGTGTAACAGTTTGTATCCAAGTCTTATTGAATTTGTGAGGGGAATTCAGTGTATTTTCACCCTTGTCTTTACTAGTTTTTGCCACAGCTTTGACTGCAGGGCTTTATGGAGCTCATTGTCTCGGGAGAGATGTCCCCAAGTCAAAATCTCAAAATGGCAATTTGAAGCATGAGTCACCTTGCACAGGAACCCATACCTTTCAGTCTTTTCCTGTTTTTAGTTTTACTCAAATGACCACTAGATGGAGCTGTTGTTTGAAGAACTGTATGGCTCTCCTTTGCCTATAAGCTTTCCCTTTGCCCACACCCCTTTCAGTGCAGTTACTTCTCTTGACATCCTCCTGTCTGAGGCTCTGCAGAGATTTTCCAGCCTAAATTACATTTGCTGGTTCTTCACCATAAACTTCACAAGCCAAAGTGCGAGGTTCAAGGTGCTGGGTTACTGCAATGAGGCTTTGGACCACCAAGGTGCTCAGCATCCATGGGTTTATAATTTAGATGTTTCAAAAAATATTGTTTGTCCATATGTAACTGTTTTCAATATAGTATGTACAGTGAGCAAATCCACCAGTGTTTGCCTGACAGCAGTCATTTTCATCATAGATCTAAACAGATCTCAAAACAAAAACAATCTCATTAATGTATTCATAGTTTGTAGTGTAGTCTACTTTTGCCTCATAGGATGTGAAGCAGCACTGACATACTGTATAACTCCCTCAGAGTATCATAGATTATGGATTCAGTACAGGCCTTTACTCAAATGCAACATATGGGCCGACTGGCTCCTCAGTCACATTAATCCCATAAATCTGTCATACTCACATCATGAGATATGCTCCATCCTACATAAGACTGTCTTTCATTGCACTGCCTGTGTGTAACCCTTTAATAGCTTTCCAAGTAACCTAATTAAGTCTCATATTGGGACAGGATTTATAATTGTTACTGTGACAGACAAGCAGATCAGGTGGCTCCGTGCTTTGTTCAAATGGAATTTTTAAAATGTTCATGTCACTCTGTCAGATACGGCTGATGGGCTGACAGGTTAGCATATGGTGCTTGACAGATTTTCGCTCATTTTCTTTTTAAATCTCTGCTTTTTCGAGGTTCATGAGTGTCTGTTTTGCATGCTTTATGTATGGCAACTAGATTACAGATAATGTCATCATCTAAGCCTATGCCAGGGTTATTTTCTCCTCTTGCTTGACCATGGGGACCAAAAGAACATCTCTTCATCTGTGAGCATGCTTTCAAGACTGCTTATATGAAATGTTTTATATCAAATTATACAGTGTCTTACAGATATTTCAGGTACCATTTACCACTTTCTCAGCTCTCTTTCCTCCTTCTTAGGCAACTTTCTCCACAACACAAGTAATGGAAACGGAAAGTAAAAGCCTGAGGTCCAAACCCGTAGTGAGGTTACTCACCTGGTCAGTGGAAACGATGAGCAATAATGAATAATTAGCTGCATATAAAAGATAGCCATTTCAGCTTTTGTATTTAGAGCTTGTTAACTATGTGCAGATGCATTACAACAAATGAAAGGGGTAGGCAGTATGACACAAAATGTATAGCTTTTTTTAATGCAGAGATAGTATTATAGCATTAGAGCATGCATTAGAAAATAGAAGGGATACTTCAAGTCATGATTTTACCTCTCTTCTCTTACATGTGTTTTGGAAGGAGTAACCTACCCCATAATGCAGGCTAATTAGTAAATGTAATTCTCAGACTCAGACAAGAGGCAGTATTAGGCATCTCAACAGCATTTCTCGGGCAGAAAACCCAAAGCATATTGTAAAAGTACAATAGGCAGTGTACCACAGGGCTCGTCTGTCAAGTACCCTTACATAGGGCAGCAACAGACACACGTACCAATGCAGCATGCAGAACAGGGGCTTTCCTGTACCAACACAACCAGCTGAACTTGTGATGTAAAATGAAATGTGGTGATAGTGTTAGGTTAGGATTGGCTTCATATGAGACTTAACAGTTTCTTGTGACTGTCAGTATTAAATACTCCAACATTGCTCCAGGGTGTTGGTCTACAATAGATGCTACTAGTCACATTAGCTGCAGAATATGCTAACGCCAAATTCAACATGCTAACCAGCAAAATAAACATTCAAACAACAGAAAAAGGGCAAAAAGTCCATTCTTACGCTTGACGAGTCTTGAAGCAATCCTGCTTTGTATTGGTCTTCAAAGCAGTCCATGTTAATATGAGTAGGGCACACATTTACCCTAAGAATTTTCCAGTAGTTGTGCGGCTGGCAACAGAGAAATTGGTGCATGTCGCTTGTAATGTTATCTTCTACATCTTTGTGTTACCAGTGCCGGTGTTATAGTGAGGAAAATAGTAGTCATTGGCCATAACTCCAGGTCTTTGAGTATGTGCCTTGCCCTCTGCCTGCATGTTATCGCAGCCACAGTAAAGCACATCATTTTAATATGCTAAAACATTTGTAGCTGTAATGACTGTATGGCAAAATCCATGTCATCGCTGAAGGACACTGGTGACAGAGACAAACCTGCCCACCCCTGCTTGAGTCTGCTCTGTTTGGTTACGTGTGCTTCTACCTACACAGTCGTAGCTGTGTGCAGCCTGGGGAGCCTCTATGCAGTATCTTTGGCAGTGTGTGAGTAATGGAGCAGGGAGAGTGTCTCAGGCTTCTTAACAGGGCCAGCAGAATAATTATGAGGCGAGCTGAGAGGCTGTTCCTGGGCACCAGGGAGCCTGTGAGCTTTATTGGGCCTAGCTGGTTCTCTTGGACCACTGCCTGGACTGATGGGAGCAGTCTATAAGGCACTGGTGTGGTGCTGTCTTGTGGGGCCAGTTACAGAGGTACATATATGTAGGGACAACTGCAGTGTGTTTTGGCCTAAATGTGGGTGGGAACAATGACACAGGTTTATTATGTCATTGCTTCCATGTATCGAACTAATTTAAGGATCGGTTAATTGACACCTTCAGTATGAGTGAAAAGTTAGCACTATAGATCTCAGTAAATGATGCAGCTATGTGTGTCATATTCAATGGGGGAACACGCTAAGTGTGAGAATGAACATTCCTCAAGAGGCATGTTTGTCCTGGTAGGCATCATTTGGCTGGCGATGCAATTAATTAATGGGGTAGAGGCGGCTGCATGTGTCCTCTGCAGTGCAACTACAACGCTATCCATCCATCCATTTTCAGTTATTTGCCATTTTATTGGGCATGCCTAGCTAAAACTACTACACTTGAATACAACTAAATCATACCCTCTTAAAAGTTTTAAGTATTGATTCAATTTTGTGGTGTCATTACTGGCTGTAGTAGTTGTTACTGTAACTGTTATCCTGGAAATACTATCCTCCAGGTTTTAACCTTAAATTTTGAAGGCATACTGCTTGTGTGGCTCTTCTTTTTTGTGAATGTCACACAGTTGGTCAGTATATATTTCTTTAACTTCACTTTTTATTTTGCCAGTATTTCTGGCTGTTGTTGGAACTCTGCTCCAACATACTGGTCTCTCTGGATGAACATCCTGAGTCTTGGATGTACTTCTGATCAAATGCATCTCATTATGCTGTTTCCTGGCAGCCCCGTATTGGTATGGTTCTGTTTACGGCATCTGTCGCACTTCCTCATCTTCAGTCCTGGCAGCCTGTCTGTCATTCTCTTAACCCATTCAACCTCTCATCTTGCCTGTGCACCATCTCTCCATCCACTTTTCTTTCTTTCACTGCCTCTCCAGCTTTTCCTCTTTTCTTTCCATTTCAAACCTCAAATCACATTAAGGCCGAGCCTGTGCTGGACTGAAATCTGAAGCAACTCGCAACATAAAATCAGTGTTCAGTGAGTGCAGATACACCAGACAAAATCAATTTCTTCTCCTTGTCCAACTCTTTGTCAGCCATACAGCAAGAACCTCTTGACACTTACCTTCCCAAAACACCATTGTACAATTGATAGAGGTCTCTAGGCTTTAAGAAGAAACCTTGGTGTTTTAACAAACTCAAGTAGAAAGATTGAGAGTTCTTTGTGATTCTGTGCATGACTCTGTGTGAACCTTGTAGATGCTATGTTGAGGGTTGTGTTCATCTGCTTAAATATTCACGGAACCATTGTCCTTGTCAGTGCAGATAATGATTGTCCTGTACATGAAGAAAGAAGCATGTTTTCTATGTTTTCTGTATTTTTCTAAATCAAAGCAGCCCTCCTCTCCCCTGTCGAGTCCCTATCACTCAGCAATAGCTTGGCCTCACCTGCCTGCCTGTGCCCTGTCTTTGACATTATACTGTGGATCCCACTTTCTGGCAATGGGCCAGAGGAGGAAAAAAAGTGAGTAATTTCGAAAGCCCTCTCTCTTCCTCCCTTGCTCTCTCTCTCTTTCTCTCTCTCTCTCTCTCTCTCTCTCTCTCTCTCTCTCTCTCACACACACCAAAGCTGACTCTAATCAGATTTAGCGAGGGCTTGAGGATTGAGTTTTTGTGTGCGACTGCAATGTCATCAGCAGAGATTTGGAGCAGTAAAACCATTACTGTATTGGAAAGAGTGGTAATTGTATTTAGAAAGCAGGATTCAATGGGGAATCGTAATTCAGCTTATGATTTGCGTCATTTTCCACTCCACGGTTTCATTGCATTTATTGCACATTTGCACAGGTCCATTAACTAAGATTATGATTATTATATTATCAAGGATATAACTGCATGATTCTATTGCCCCAGATTCTAACTTAACATTGCATAACGAGGTACTATTAATTTTTAATAGCTTAAGGATTTTGCCTGAAGATAATGCTAAATTTATCCTGATAATGCACAATAACTCTTAGGCTAATGTCAGTCACCCCCTGCACAATAGGACTACATGTTGCCCAGCAGTTCTTTGATTTATGAAGAAGATTTTGCTAATAGTCAGCATCGTAGATTATCTGCTTCCTCCAGATGAGTCAGATGAGAAGTTAATATTAGTGTAGTATTAATTACTGGGGAGATGGGGACCTCAGCTGAGCATACTACGATATCAATCTTTGATTATGCAGCTGCCTGGAGATGGCACAGGGTTTTCTTCCTCCAGAGCACTCACTGTAGGAGTCCCTTGACTCAAATATAGATTGGCTCCTCGAGTCTGGTTGTATGTATCTGGATATGTTTCTGCCTCTGTCCTCACTTTTTGTTTTGTGGTGTGTCAGCGGTGCGTCTATGGAGCCGGTTGTCTTACACAGCATCTTGGCGCTCACTGGTCTGACATAGTGTCAGTTGGGCTTGTGTCACATTATTGTCAGGAAAAATCTAAGTCAGGGATGATATTAAGTTATTGAAAAGCAATGTCTGTAAGGTTTGTTGACTATAGGCAGATAAGAAGAAGTCGTAGTAGTACTGTAATGTCACTTTTGATATGACTTAATGCTCCCATGGGTACCATCCTGAGATTTTCATTAGTAATAATGTGAATAATATGTAAGGATTTTAAGCCCAGCTCTTGTGAACAACTACTCACTTTTGTAAGATATAGTACGTTGGAAGTCATATTACACTGCATCACCACACCACTTATATATATGGTTAAGCATTAAGCGTCATTAGTGGTGTGATTAGGTGACACCGTTCTGTGACATGGCAGTTCCTGTGGAAAAACTTGACAGCTAATCAGATATGAGCTGCCTGAAGTGTTTTTAACAGGGGCTTGCTGGTGCCGTGTTTTCCCAGTGAAAACAGCTATCCATCTGTGTAATAGGCCTTGTCAAAAGTTTACTGAGAATCAGAAATTCACTTTGAGACTAGGCTGCATTTGCCACCGAAAGGAACTCTGATAAGCTGTAAGAGTCCATTGAGGCAGTGAGCCAGCTTTGATGCCTAGTGATATCTTGACAGTTGCTGTCCCCTTCTCATTCTGTTTCCATTGTCAAGACTCTAAGCTTTCCAATGTATGGTGTCTGCGCACAGTCTTTCTCCTCAATGCCACATTTGAAATTTACAAATAAGACCTGAATGCAGTATTAACTTAATTATTAGCTCTCCTCTGCTCAAAATCTTAATCAAAGTAACTTTCTGCCTCATTGAATAGCTTCATATATTAAGTTTCTAGTCATAATTTTGCCTCCCATAGGAGTTTGCGATCATTATCCACCCTTTTGAGCTCAGATATTGATCTCGTTCACAGCTGAGTTGGCAAGATATTCAGAGTATTTCAGCTCTGTGGTGGATTATAGTCATTCACTTACACCAGTGACATCTAAAGGAACATACTGTTTTTTTAAAAGGACATTTTAGCTCTGTGTTTTTTTGCTGTGTCATGAAAGTTTGATATGTCTTTTGAATAACTTATTTTAGTCATATCAGATTACGGCTAAACCTGACACTACTTAGCATATTTGGGCTCTTTGGCTTGTGTAGTGGTTACTTAGTTGATCAGCAGTTTATGGCTAAGTTTAAGTTTTGTCTTCACTTATAGATCCTGATGTTTTAAATGTAATCTAACTATTTAAACACCCCAAAATCATAAGTTTTGCTTTGGCTAATGTTGTCTTGAAAGAACAACTGTATCCCTAAGAAATATTTTAAAGCAATTCTTTAGAAGTACTGGACATATTGGTGTTTATAACCTTAAAGTGTTTAAATGAAGATTAACTTGTTTGCTTGGTCCATTTGGAGGATGCAGCACTCAAAGCCTGACCTTTTGTGTAATCAGTGTATCTGAAGAGAATTGCCACAAATTAAAAAAAGAAGAGGAAGAATAGTCCAGGCTAGACAGATGACTATGGCTTCTTCAAACCTTTGTCCCGCTCTAGACTGCTATGGACATACATGAAGTGGACACAAAGATGTAGCACTTTGGATTTTACCTAGCCTTGGCAAGAAGGTAATATTTTGTGCATATTGTGTTTAAGATGCCCTATGTATAACAGCTTCTTTTATATTTTGGACTTTCTTATCCGTGTTGAAAAGCTGAAAAGAAAAGATAGCTGATGTGCAGTGGACATCCATTTGGAGATTAGTTTCAGTCATCACTGTGGCACATTGAGGAGGAAAAACAGGCCTTGGTTAACAAATGCATTTGACCTCCTGCTGTGCACTGTATTACATTTTGTGTGCACCATTGCAGAGTGCAGGTCTGAACAGGGTGAAGTTAAGAGTATATTGTCACTAGATGTAGCATGGGTGATTGGCTTGAATGATGGCAAACTATCTTTCGAATGAGTGGAGGTCTTGTTGGTACATTTTGCACATAATGAAGGGGCTGTGACCTTGAACCCCATGTTAAGTCTCTATGCTGATTGGATACAGCCCACTCTGACACAGTAAATCACAGTATGTATACATACCCCAGCGCTGTCTCACAAAAATGTCAGTGTTATGTTGTTTTCTTGAAAAAAGCCCTCGTATCTGATGACCTTCAAAGAGGACATTTTGTCCCAATAGGACAAGCACAGGTGTGAATCAATGACTGACACGTCTCCACTTCCTCCCACTTTACAAAATTGAAGCCAAAATAATCAAGTTACACCCCTTTTTATCTAACTTCACATTACTAATTTCAACCAGACTCACTGGAAAGATGAAGACTTCATCATATATCAGCATGAAGTGCCTAAAATGACAGAAACCATGTTAGGGCGAAGTTTATTTGATTTGATTTTTTTGGCTTTTATGCCGCACGTGCCGCAAGTGTTAATGCAGTGAATAATGTCCAGTGAGAAACATGCTGTCTTCACTTAGAGGACTGATAGAGAGCTATGAACTAATATATTGACTTTAGATGTTGGAACTGGTATCCCCAATAGATTTGAATGCGATGTTTTTGTCTTGTGTGAGGATTAGTTTCCTCTTCACCTTATTTGACAGTGAACTGAATATCTTTTGGTTTTAGACTGTTGTTGGAATAAACAGGCATTTTGAAGACGTACCTGGGCTGCGGCATAATATGATGGACATTTTTCAATATTTTCTCAGAATGGATGATTAGTAATTGATTAAAATAATTGGCATATTAATTATTGATGACAGTAGTAATCATTTGCAATCCTAATCTAGAGGAGAAGTTGGATTGGCACATCCCTAACATCATCCGTTTTGTTTTTGTGTCGGCACACTGCAGTAGTTCTAAACAAGCTACCATATCATGTACTGTTGATGATGATGAGGAGCCGAAAAACAAAATAAATAAATAAATAAATAAATAAATAAATAAATAAATAAATAAATAAATAAATAAAAGCAAGAGCCACATATAGTAACCATTGACTTAACTCTTTGCTCACAACTGCTGATTAGCAAGGTTCATGCAGGTGGTGTTAGCCAGCAGCGCTCCAGCTGCTTTATGTTGCAGCTGTAGAAAACATTTGTTCAGAGACAGATTTCCTAATGCTGGAGACAAAATTCAGAACGAGTGAATATACAATTTAGTGAGCTCAGAGTGCTGGAGGAAATAGCTCTGTTGTTGCTTCCATGCTCTTGTCATTTGTTGTAGATGACAGGGAAATGTTCAGTATTATACTATGATGAGCCAAACAGAAGTGGACAGTGAACAATTTACTTATATCCTTGAAACGAAAACCTTTGAAATGAATGTGTGAACGTGAGTTAAACCATCATGAAATCAGCAAACCTCTCAATGTCAGTATCCTTTCATACATAATGCTGAAAACTTGCAATGTGTTCACCTCTAAATCATAATAAAAGACTTTCATACAGCAGTGAAATGCTGTCTTAGTTAAAATGCTGTGCCACAGGAATCTAAAATGTACACACACTTTATACTCATTAGTTTCAGTTGCATAAAAAAGGTGGAAATTAATTTTTAATTTGAAGAATTTTGAATAATAAACATACAGTGTATTAAAGACTACTAGGGCTGTGGTGATTATTGTTAAAATTGTTATCAATTATCTGCAGTTACTTGTCAATTAATAGATTCTACAAAAAGTTACAAAAATGGAATCAGTGGCCATCACAATTTCCCAGAGCCCAAAGTGTGTTGACACATTGTTTTGTCCAGCTCAAAACAGACACTTTACTTACTTTATGTGCTTATTTAGTGTCACATGTCATAGGAAAGGGCAAGAATGACAAACGATCATTGATCAAAATAGTTGCAGATTATTGGTTATTGTTATTGGTTCTGAAATTCAGTGTTGGTGCTCCTTTAACTCCCCTTAACTCAATTCTATGCTAAAGATGTGTATGTGCATGCTTCATTCCTTATGGCACCTCATTGTATGCAGCACTCGCTCAGTGAATGGTGGGTGTGTTTATGAGTGTATTTGTGTATGTATGAGAGTGTGTGAATGAGTGCATGCAGCTCCATTTACATGAACATTTTATCCAGGCCTCTATCCAGTATCCAGCCGCTCCAGGTTATCTGAATAAGAGGGAGAGGGCTGACAAAAAGGGCTGCATCACTTAATAGTGTGCAGATAAATCACATCATGCAGAATTGGGTGCATTCTGAAGTTATAGCTCCCACAACAAAAGCAGTTTAACACTTGGCCAGTATGAATAGCAGTGAAACATCAGGACAGGAATATGTTTAGGGATACATTTTATGTGTCCCTGGTTTGGCATGGTGAAATGCCTTTTAAAATTGGAGTCTGTCCAGTTGTCAGTGACAATGATGCTGATTTATTGGAGCAGAGCGAAGAGAAGCGGGACAGAGGCTGTGTTTCCCTCCAAAGCTCTCCATTTGGTAAATGATGCTTAGGTGTTCACTTTTCTTTGTTGACATGGGCTTAAAGCACAGCAGCATCTGCATTAATGCAGAGTGGGTGACATGATACTTCTGCCTACACGCTCTGCTAATAATGAAACTGTCTGTAGTTTTTAATGAATAATCATCCAGTTCTTTACACACAGCTGATCTAATGGTGTTTACATTCAGTAGTATGGCACAAGAGGGGGGATAGAGTGGTGGGAATTAATGAGCAAGTTATGATCAGTCTTGAGAAGAGGTGAGTTATTTACAGTGTTTTTCATCTTTACATTCCAACTGTAGAGTTTCCTGTTTCTTCAGCGGTCGTATTCACCGTTGTTAAATGGAGTTTTACAGTATTTCAACTGTAGACAGGCATTAAAGTGCAGTTTTTTATTCAAATCTTTTAATTAATTGTGTTTTACCATATGAATTAATTTGTCATTATGTGTGTGAATTGATTTATATCCTTCAGTGTAACTCCTTTTGTTTTGTGTTTTATCCTAAATGGTTTTAGTAACTTGGGCTTGAAGTAACAGAAAAGACAATCATTTTGCAAGTGATTACTGTTCTAGCTGCACTTTATCCACAGGAAATACCACTGCTTATTATAAGCACATTAATGTATTTCACTTCACTCATTGTTTCTCATAGGCTATAGTGTAAAAGGGAAAAAAAGTCAGACCATAAATTCTCAATTGGTGGCTGGGGGGCTGAAGGGAGAATTAGAACTTTATGTTTTACATAAATATATTTTTTAAATATTTTAGTAGTTTTCTGGTATGCTACATAATATTGATTGTTACGCTGCAGACTGCTTCCTCACTGTTTACCTGTGGCTCTCACAATTTATGATAATGTAGATTTCCATCACTACAACAACATATTCACTGTGTACTCCTGCTGTTGTGCTCAGTTTATTTTCTTAGACAGAAGCACTGTTTTTCACTCACAAGTGATCTCTAATCCGCTCTGCTTTGCCGTTCTTGTCTTGGTCCAGTTCATAAATGTTCATTAATGACTCTCAGTGTTCAGTGATGGGGTTCTCACAGTTGTGCAGAAGTATGAAGTATTTTATTTTATTTTTTTTTCCATACAGTTTTTTCAGCAGTTTTTTCAGCAGTCTACATGTCGAAGTATCCTTGATATTGGTGTGCGAGTGTGTTAATGCTCGTAATGAACATGAATTTGTATGAACGTGTGAGTGAATGGGTGAATGCAGGCTTGTGTTGTAAAAGTGATTTGAGTGGTTGTCACACTAGAAAAGTGCTATATAGCTATTCACCATTTATTGCTGATTACTGCTCATTACAGATTTTTAGTGGTCATTATGAAAGCATGTGTTTATCTTTCAGTATCTTAACAATGGAAATGACAGTTTGGATTGGTTTGGGATGTCTTAGTTTAAACTACTCCCGCATTAGGAGTTCATGGCATCCCTATCAAACAACTGCGAAAACAGTTGTGGTGTTGGTCTCTTTGAATGAGGCTCACTGATGAATGTAGATTAAAAGTGGGTAGTAAGAGAGGGTAATAATAGTTTGCAGAAACTAAATAGAATTAAGAAAGTGAAGTTGAAAGACTTGACAGCTGCTGAGTAACAGAGGGTTCTGAAACTTTCCTGGAGCGTCGGAAAATCTCCATATCTTCAACACTTGTTTTCTTACAAGGATTGCCATCAGTCTTCTAGTGTGGGGAAAAGAATGAGAGTAATTGCAGTGGTAGAAGTCGTTTGTTTTGACTGAAAGTCAGTCAGTAGTAGTAGTAGTAGTAGTAGTAGTAGTAGTAGTAGTAGTAGTAGTTCCAAATAGTAGTCGAAAATTTATGTCAAACCCATTCCTAAAGCAGTGTAATCCTAATGAGAGAAGGAATCCTCAATTATCCAAAGTTGTATTACCCAACATCAAAAAAGAGTAGTTTAAGCCTTTCTGTTCATAACAGGCCAATAAAATATTAAGATGTTCTTTCAGTCCTCAGCAGGGATTTCCTTCATGATTAAATAGAAGTTTAAACTTTGACTAGTTGACTATAGTCCTAAAGTAAGAAGACACATTGAGCACAATTTGATGAAGTTAAACACTGACCAAATAAATGATGAGAGAGCCATTTTAAATTGTAAATTACATTCTCCAATAACCAAATTGTATTTTAAATGCCACTGAAATGTGTGACAGTTTGTGCTGTGAGTCAGGACTTCAGTTTTGGAAGATTTATAATCTAAAGCGTGTCCAATAAAAGTGTTTGTTTTTGACAGGATCATCTTTAAGATCCTGTTTGTTTAACCAGAAACAGCTGCTACATCACTCTCGTCAAAGCCACCAGACTCCATTTACAAAACAGTCATTTTCAGCTTATGAAACACACTTCATTCACACCCAACGGAAACAACATAAATCTCACCAATACTGTCTTTGTTCGTCCTTACACTCTTCCAATAATCACCACCTACTCTGGTTTGGTCGAAATAAGACCTTAATTTACTGAATCAGGGAAGTCACAAACAATTGATCTTCAGAGGAGCAGTGGGGATAAATGTTTAGAGCTTCACATCTAACTCAGGAATTGTCTTCACTGAACATTATTAGTGGAAACATTTAAATATGTCCAACTTCAACAGATTAATTATTATGGATAACAGAAACCCAGTTGTGCTGACTAGCAAGAATAGCAACTTTTGGTGTACAAGTCCACTAATTGCTCACATCCCTTGTTCACAGCATATGGCAGAAAATACAGTAGGTATTTCAAGTACATGTCATACAATATAGTATAACATAAACAAATTAGTACAGCAGTGAAGTAGCATCATTATAATGCAGCATAACATTGTGTGTCTGCTGTGCTGCCAAACATCTGTAAGTCAGTGCAGTCTCACATTAGCATCTAATAACCCAAAGTCTGATTTAAAAGTCTGTTTGAAAGACTATGAAGATCAATGTGAGATCAGTACAGTACATTCTCGCTATGCATCAAACACATCACTCTGGCAAACTATGCATCAAACTATGAATAGTTTATGGAGGGGAAAGTACCGTGCATACATCTCATGTTTGTTTACGGAAAGTGAAACTAAAGTTTTACTTGTGCATATTATTCAATTGAAAGCCAGGGTTTTCTCTGAGGTTATGGTTTAGCAGAGGTGGTAAGCTGCACATCATGGTGCATTTCTTCAAACAACAGCCACAGCCATGTTTGCTTATTTAGTCTTCTGTCATATGTTTTCTTCATGCTGCAGCATTGACTCTTTGTTAGTGCTGTCCAGAGTCCACACTGCCCTCTGGGACTCTCCCAGGCATTTTACAGCCTCCTAGACCAGCCCTGGCTATCGCTACCCACATCTCAAACCATTTTATACATTGCCTTCACGGCTGCTTCTTACTGTCCAACCCCGTCCCCTGCATTCACCTTCTCTACACTGACCTTTTCTGGAGGTGGTTTTTCCTCAAGATGTCATGCAGGGCGGGTGGTTCAGGCTGCCCTGCTGCGACTGCTGCAGCCATTCTCAGAATCTCTTGATGAAGCTCCAGTAAACAAAACAGAGAGGCTGCATGGAGGCTTTTCCAGATCTGTTGCTGGCTGTGCTGTTGTGCTGCTGTCTCCTCACGTCTGTCTTCTTTTCTTCCTTATGTGTACAGACATACGGAGGATGGACTGCGATGCTGACAGAAGTGACTCAGGCTTCATGTGAATGCTGTCTTTTATAACAGGTAAGACAGTGCTGACAGGCTGGTGAATTAGCTTTTCTCTGTACATACCTTAGTTATCATTTACGAAAATAAAAATGTATGCAAACATGCATGCAACCTAACATAGGTGTCAGGATTTTGTTTCTAAATTGACTTACATGAGCTTTCAATTTCAATCATCAAAATCAAAAGCAGGACATAAGATTCTCCCAGTATTTCTGTTCTTTCCACCCTGGCCTGCGGCAGTTATTACACTTTATACCTCTTTTGAAAGAAAATGTAAATGACAGTTGCCAGGGCATAAAACCAATGATCTGTTGATCTTTATAAATCAGTTCAGTAGTTGAACAGTGGTATCGCCATCAATGCTGAAATAATTTTTTTTTTGTTTTTGTTTGTTTTTTAATTGAATTGTGACCTTAAAATTGAAAGTCAAATTGAATTGTAGACCTGGAGAGGGTTAGTGACACCCCTACAAACTCAGTGTCAGAAGCTTTGAGAGTTGTTGGCATTTCATCTTTTACTGCTTGATTCCTATAGAGAGGCGAGACAGTCGACAATTTCACAGAAGCACAAGTTAATACACAGATCACTTATGCATCCAAGTGGTGAAAATGTCATTACATGCTACACTGTACTAAGTTAAGATAAGTATTAAAATTAATTTAGCAATTGGTATTTTGGCATCTGCCTTTGTTATCTGTGATATCTCTGAGGAAAAACAATGAGAACTGCAAGTCGAGCGAAGCTGGAATTTCATGTAGCTTAGTGTGCACATCTCTGCGTTTACTGATACTCGACTGCAAATGCGCTTGAGTTTGCATAGTTTAAGTGTGTATACTTGTACACATGTAGGTCCACCTGTGCATGTGTAGGTGTGTAATCCTTGTGTGTATTCAAGAGATTAAAGGTAAGTTTAAGAATACTTTCTTGGCTAATCACAAACCTTTGTACACAAGCCAAGGCTGCACATTTCCAGGATATTTGATGCAATCTGCTGTAGCTTTAAAGCCTCTCCTCCATAAACAGATGAGTGTAATTTGTTTTGTCATTTCAGCCAATATGTTCTAACCAGCAACCTGCTTTCCACTGAGCATCTGAAAGCACTCAAAAAGAAAATAGACATTGTTATTATTTTAATCATTGTTGCACCACAGTACATGGTTACATGCACACTTGCACACACATGTTCCACTCACCCACACACAGACACAGTTACATATTCTGCTGAAGGAAATGGGCTCACGTGAACTGAAGCTGGCATAACTGGCAGCTCAGGCTGAGGTCACCACTGACATACAAGCTCTAAGTGCAGAGGAGGCTATCTAAGGTGAGCAAACCTGAACATTTGTACAGTTGCACAATTGCTATCCAATTTAGAGCCCCTGCTTTTTAAGTCTGATCCGTCCAAATGGCTGTCTCGCTGAGATGAACTGCTCCTTCTAGATGAGATAAAGCACACTCAGTGTTCTCCAGTAAGATAGATGGGCACATTTGCATGCCGGGCTGTCAGTTTTACCACTGCCAAGCCTCCTTCTTCCTTAATTTCTTTTTAGGCTGTCTGTCTTTCGACGTTTTCCAATGTCTCCCTCTCAAAAGAGAATACTACATAAATTACTGGTAGTTAGGGGATGCCATGATGTCTAATGTATTATTCACAGTTGAGTGACAGTGGTCCTTAATTTTTCCGCTTTAAATGTGACTGTCGTGGGTAAAAGGGGGAGAAAGATCCCATCCCAAAAAACACAATGGATTGTGGCTAATGAATTGACCATGATAGTAGGTTTTCCAGGCACTTAAGCTCGAGGTTAATTCTGACATTAATTGCATATGCCGTAATTTAGAGTTGGCATCTTCTTCATGTTCAGGTTCAATTACTTGAAATGAGATTTGTAGTTATCAGTGGACAAACAGAATTTCTGTTAATGATGTGTGCTGTATGTGTTATTTTGAAGTTTGAGGTTTATGGTAAATAGATAGATAATAGCATATACTATGTATGTGCTGTTGCAAATTAAAGGAAAAACAACATCAAGTGTCCTAGTAAGGTGTCGGGCCACCTCATGCCAGCTTTAGTGTGCCTTGGCATTGATCCGACAAGTGTCCGGATCTCTGCTGGAGACTGAACACTATACTTCCAAAAGACTTTCCCTCATGTGGTGACTTGATGATGGTGGTGGAGAGCGCTGTCTAACATGTCTCTGTCAGTCTCTAAATCTCTCATGGATTTTCAGCTTGGTTGAGATTTGGTGACTGCGAAAGCCACAGCATACAGTTCACATCATTTTCAACCTCATCAAACCATTCAGTGAGCCCTCGTGCCATTTGGATGGGGGCATTGTTGTCCTGCAATAGACCACTCCCATTAGGATAGAAATGTTTCTTCATAGGATAAAGGTGATCACTCAGGACAGCTTTATTGATTTGCAGGGACTCTTCCCTCTGAGGGGACAAGTGGACCCAATCCATGCCAGCAAAATGCCTTGCACAGCGTAACAGAGCCGCCACCAAGTCCTCTCTCTGTAGGGGTCAAGCATCCAGGCCTGTACCGTTCACCTGGTGGACTCCACACGTGCACTTGTAGAGATAACGTTGAAGGATGACTCATTTGACCATATAACTTTTCTCCACATCTTTGTTGACCATTGCCTATGGTGTTTGCACATTTCAGAGTGCAGTGGTACATTCATTGCAGTGATGAGGGTTTTATGCACTGCCACCCTACTATAATACCCCTCTCTATGTAAATGTCGACTGACTGTTCTTGCTGACGCGGTCTGATCACGTCCTACATTGACATTCTTTTGTTTTTCCTCGCACACCACACTAATGCACAGGTGTCACGGTCATAATATGTGTGCTGTCGACAATTTCCACACTTTTTACTCATGTCTAATGCTAATGCAGACTTCAGTCACGGCTCCTGTTGAAACACTCGTTGGTTGAGCAGTCTTTGTGACTGAAGCTCTTTCCAGCCGTGCCCCAGCAATGAACTGTCTTTCAAAGTCACTTAGATCTTTTCCTCCTGCCATCTTGATACAAATCAGAATCAGCTGGACCTGTTCAGCATTTTTATTCTGTACATGCCACAGAGCATGAGAGGATGCTAATTGCTTCATTGTTCCATGCAGTGCACCTGTGTGGAAGCATCTGAATTTGTTCGGTTTCTCCACTCAGTTATTCAGGTTCTTACTCCAGAACAGTGGCAGTGTGTATCTTAGCTGTGGTTTATGATGTTCTGTATTGTGATCTTATTGTTCTCTTAGTGGCACCATATCTCACAACATGCTCAAAGGCATCTTTACCTCTCAGCTAAACTGAATTCTCTGTAATACATCTACAAAGATACAGCTGGTGGACAAGATTTTAAACCGTCATTACAGATTAATAAATCTCATATTTTTGTCTCAATTTTCACTGTACTGATTTTATTGCACAGTCGTTCAGTGGCAAACTGACTGATCACAGCAAGGTTTTTTAAGTAACAACGCCATTAGTCAACCTATTTAAAATGAAACAGTCGGTCTTAATATTTCCTTTTTTCTAACGTCTCCTCATGCATTCAGTTTCAACAGTAAATGCAGCACTCTGTATCACTGATCAGTTTGCGAGCCGGAGGGAAATATTTATGATGGAATTAGATTATTCTTTTCCCTCCTCAAACTTGAAAACAGAAGTTGCTGCATGAATTTGTCAGAGATGAAATTACAACTGACTTTCAACATCTGCGACAGCCATCTGTGGCATTCCAACGGTAGCCTTTTGTGTTCATTCTCCATATGCTTTGTCTCTTATGAGACGAGTCGTCGGAGTCTCAATGCAAGCCTTGTGCTGTAATGGAAACCTAACGATGTCCCCTGAGCGCTCAGCTCACATTGACAATGAGTAACAGTTTCTGTTGATCACAGACTTAAGTCCCGTTGGAGAGTACTGCGTACTCGTGCTCATGAATACTCATGAGTTTTAATGCGGAGAACTACAAGAACTGGCTCTGTAGTTCATAAGCCTCCAGGTGTATCTTGGAGGAACGGTTAAAAATAGCTTAGGTAGGAGGCAGAAACGTGCTTCAGGATGTATTTAAATAATCACTGTCAATTAATTGCAAAAAATCTTTAGAGACAGGCTGGTGCGTTGGTTTTGTCCAACAACTGTTGGTTATTGGAAGGATAAACTAATCATATTTTTCCCATATCTCAGTGACTTTAGAGAACGTGAAGCATGTTATGGGGCTTGATAAATGTAACTTTGGTTTGAGTTTGGGGTACATTGTGCGAGGAGCGCTACCCCTCCAGGGAGAGATGGGCCGTGGAAGAGTGTTGAGAGATTAGCCTTACATTGAAACAGCCACAAAATTACTCATTATTCATTCTTCCCTCTGTCATTGTGAAGTATTACTGTCTCTTCCAGTCATGACACGCTCTTACCAAATCCACAAGGGGCCTTTCGTTTAACTGCTGTTCCCTTCACAGTGCTGTTAAATGGCTCATTAGTAAGGCTAAAGTGTCATGTACTGAAGGACAAATGTATTGGCTCTGCAGCTTTACCTGTTCTGTCTTATACATAAAGAATGGAGAGCGTAGATTAGTGCTGTCCATGTAGCTCTAAAAGACAGTTGGCTCTGAAACCAGGGAAGTGATGCGTTGAAGAGATTTTAATTCCCTTGTGACAGTAATTAAATAATTGTATTTGACGAGTATGTCAAATGTATCTTGCCGGATTTATCCTGCTTGATCCCTGCATAAACATTCAGTGTCCATTACCATTGAAAGTTTTTTCAAGGTCGTCCAGAGAGACAGATAAAAACACCAAAACATTTGTAATGACTGTGGTTATTCTACATATACCCAACTTTGTGATGCACAGAATACAAGATTGAACTATATGATGTTTTCTGGAGTTCATAAATGTACCTCTACACTGACAATTCAGTCAGATGTGGGCTGAGTAGCAAGGTTAGTACAACATAAATGTACAATGGTCCGACTGAGGAGTCAAGATATCAGAGGATTGAATAAGAGAGAAGGTTTTTATCTGTAGTAACTCACATGGTGATGCATTTGCTTAAGAGTTTTCCTCAACCTGTAACAGAACTGATGTGTTGTGTATTTACAGGAATAATATGTAAACTCCAATGAGGCTTTTCTCCAAGTCTCTCAAATAAAGGATTTGAAAATACCAGTACTAACAAAATGACATACGGCCCGTAAAGGAGGTTACTGCATGGACTCAGCAACATTTCGTAAAATCTTTGTCACTAAACGCAGCTCTTTTGCAAATGATCGTGTTTTGTTTTTATTTGTTTTACACAGCGTCCAAACTTTTTTGATGATTTAAAAAAAAAAAAAAAAAAAAGCTTTGCTGTAAAGCAGATAAACTCTTTGGCTTTGGGTGGCAGCAGTCCCATAAACAGAAAAGTGTGAGAATGTATTTATGATTGAAATTCTGTCAGGTACAGCACTATCACTGAATGGATCTGCAATGCAAAACACTTTCATTGGCATGTTTGTCTTTGAAAATGGGAAGTTTCCATCCCATTATATTTCTCTCTCTGTCTCTCTCTCTCTCTCTCTCCATCAGACCATTCTCCTCCTCTCGTTCTTTGCTATCAGTTTAGAGGAAGAAATAGATTGTGCCCTGGCCCCCGTAATCAATTTGTGTCAGCACACCAGGTTTCTCTGTGGAAGTGCCAATGCTAGGAGAATACTTGGTATTCACGAAATGAAATAATGGCCCACCATATATTCTGTGGGGAGGTGCTGTCTGTTTCACTTATGTTAAGGGAGATCTCCTCTAGATAACTCTTGATAGCGTCTGCCATAGTGGCTCCTGTGTGACTCCCCTCCTCTTAGACCTCAGTTTTCAAATGCTTATGTTTCTGGTGGTCTGTCGACATTAAACAAGTGGCAGCGAGGAACTTATCTGTACTTGTCACCTGAGTTACACTTTCTAATGCAGCAGGGCTATTTAAAGCCTCTCTTTTCATATATTGCGTCATTGCTAGTTGAAGTCCTTTGAAAATCTGCGGTTTTACATTTTGCATTTCCTTCTCAGCAGTTATGTAACTACCATCACAACAGCCTCAATGTTTCATATTTCTGAGCAATCTAAATATAGTACTTTTTCTTCTTTTCTTACCCTAAGGCTGAAAACAGCGTCTAGGTAGACACATAGCCCTTTTCACTTAGTCATTGAAATTCATGAGTAGAGGGTAAAAAACAAGGCTAATTTTTCAAGAGCAGGTTCACAAGCACCAGGTCATTTGTAAAACCTGTTCAGATGAATACACATGAAACAAATGTTAACTCTGCTGACAGGCTATTAATAAAAGGCCTTACTGCTTGATTTAGATACAAGGCGAAGGTATGTGCCAAGAGAGGTGGGAATGCTGTAAGTGGGCACAGAGAGGAGAAGCCTTATCCTGGTCGAAACTGATGTCTTTTGGCCTCCTTGAGTCCCTCAGGTTGATTTGGACTTCTCTTTATCACGAGTGGTACATGCCAGGCGGATTAGCCGGCCAATCCTGGATCAGTGAATCAGCACTATACTGGTGACATTCGGATCGATTATGTCCTCAAATGACTTATTAAGATATACCAGATCTGGCTGGTTGGGAACTAAATTGGATAAAATGTGAGGGTTAAACCAGGTGGCACGATGAGGTGATTGGTTGTTCTTGCCATCATGCTGCCTCACATATCTTCAAGTGTGTTTCGACTGGTGGCTGGTGATGATTAAGTAGTGCTTTGTATTGCAGAGACATTGATGATAGACTTTTTCCACAGGAGACATTTTGACTTGTCATAGTAGGAAAAGCACAGGTGTTACTGAACTTTAACTTGTATGAGCAGAAACATTCACAGTATATCGCCTTTATAGAAGTGATTATAGCAATATTGTTAGCAAGCAGAAGACATTATCAAGTCTTGTTTCTAATCAAGCTAGCAAATGTGCATTCGATGTTCACTCGCTTTGGTCTTGACCAACTCCTGAGGGAAATATCAGGCTCTTTACCTGCTAAATGCTCTGCACCAGCTGGTCATTGATTTCATCTGTTTGGTGCTGGACAGGTTGCATATAGTTAGTTTTAGAGCTTTTTTTTGCTGAAAACCACCTAAAAACACAGCAGGGTCAGACAGTAGTTCTCTGTGGATTCATCACTATCAGTTAACCTTTTTGCATTACATGTAGCTATCTTCCCCATTGCTAATAGAAATATTGATTAAAGCAGCTTCAATTCTAGTATTTTTTTCAATATATCAATTAAGAAATGTAATTGAGGCAGCATTACGTTTCCCACGTAGCATGTTTTGCAAATGCCAAATAGTTGTATATGTGCAATTTTTGAAGAAACTGTTACTTGCTTTAATTTTTTCACGGTGCAAAATACTTAATATTTTGGTTTTGGCTGGTTTTTATTTACAGTGTGTGATGCTTAAAAACTTCTGAAGGCTGAGAGCAAAAATAATCAAGAGGAGAAAAATATTACCGGTTGAAAGAGCCTGTGGTGGTGCCTGCAATCAGCAGGTCTCAAACACAGGCTATTGAGGCAATGTTGATGCTTGAAGCTGTTAGTTTACTAAGCAGGGAAAAAGGCTGATGTTTACCTCTTACTGCCCTCAAACACTGGCTCTCTGTAACCTGCTGTGTCTACTGTTTCCCCACCGACCTGAAAAACCCAGTGTGCAGAATTGCCCATCTGGTCTGCTGGCGTGTAGTGCAGCCCAGTGAGATTAGGAGATCAAGGGAGCACATGTCTTTCCTCACCCCGCCTGTGAGCTGAGGTTGTGTGTGTTTCCTGAGTGTGTGCGAGGTCACTGTGAAAATATTTGCTAATTTGCCATGAGAGCAAATATGCAACATAATGAGTGCAACACAACAGAATTAAAATGAAACACATACTTAGTGCTACAGTTTATATTATAATGATCCTTTTTCACCATATTATTTCAGGGTAAACATCATGTTAAATAGCAGACCATGAAATTAATCTTTAACATTACTGTACATACCCTTAAGCAAAACGCATTGGAGTGAAATAATGCAATGTACCATATTTCCATACAGGGAGAGGTGGGAGGCAGCTGAGAATTTAGTTTGGGGGGGGGGGGGGGGGATGAAGATAAGTTCAAAGCCACGTGAAATGTGCACAGCAATCCATTACACTGTCATGGTGGGGGAAGAGATTGCAGGCCCATTCTCACCAGGGGAATGTGCCAATTATTAGATAATGTTCAGAACAAGCTGTCATGGATTAAAGCTTTGCAAGAGTCAGGATGCTCTTCAAATGAAGATGGCTTGATTAGCATTCACTCAGCTTCTCTAACTACCACATGAAGCTTGATGTGGAATGGAGGATTTCAGCCGTACACAAGTCCTGTGTGAGAAATGCATCGTCAAAATCAGGATCCCCTTGAACTTTGGGACCACAAGAATTAAGTTGAGCGTTTGGACAAATCTTCGCTTGCACAGAGTAACAGTTTTCTTTGAATCAAGCTACTGTAATTATCCTTTTTTAATTTGATTTGATGAACAGAACATTAGAATATATGCATCTTATTTGGATTGGTAAAGGTCCAGTGTGTAGGACTTAGTGTCATCTAGGGGTGAGGTTGCAACCAGCTGAATACCCCCCCCCCATCACCGTGGAGTTTAGGAAATCGTGATTAGCATTTTTCACTACTTTCCAACCTTCTGTTGACTACGTGATCCACATGTTGTAATCAGTCTGTAGACTCTGATCCAGTTATGTGCAAATGAAACGTCCCACTGTGCAGATACATGAAAAATGTTGTAATGTTGTTGTAAATGAATAAACTATGAAGTGAAACATCTTTTTATTTTTGCAAGGACAGCCGTACATATAGGAGTCTTCTTTGTGCTGCACTTGTTGATCCTCATAAATGAGTTATTGTGTCACATAATGTAGAGTTTGTTGCCCTTGAGGAAATAACAGCTTGCAAAGCCGTTAAGCCATTATTCAACAGCATAACTCAGGGACAGAAGGGAAGTCTGTGACCATTTTTCACATTTGGTCAGATACTGAAACGGTGCTTGTGTAGATCTTCTTTGCAGCCGAGTTGAAGATGTGTGTGAAGCATCTTTGTTTTCGCTGGTAATGAGCTTCAGGTGATTGTTGTGGCACCATGTGACAAGGTTCTCTAGCAGTCCTCTCTACTAAAAATAGTCTCTAAGTTTAGCCTGGGAAGATATGAAGACTGTTTCTCAAAAATGGTCACAAAATGTGACTCAATGGTTGCAGTCTGGAGCCTTTTAATACCCTTTATTAAAGCCCTCAAAGGCCTCACTCTATCTGTTGTATGAGTCTGAAAAGATATGGATGTATCTGCAACTTGACTGGTTTGCAGAGGCATAAGGTGGTAATTCTGGATAATTAGTGTATCTTTTGAATCTTAATTCAGTAATTTAGTCCATGGAATACTAAAATAATGACAGATTTGTATTGAACACCTTTAGCTTATATCACTAATATACCGTATTCAATCCTTTGATAGTCAGAGAAAGGTATGTTTTACTCCTGTTTTTGGCCTTCAGAAAGACAAAAAGCAAAAGAGAAAAATAACAATATTGTGTCCGAAATCTTATATCCTGTAAAGTCTGTAAAGTTAAGGACTTTTTTGGAGTGATGATGAAAAATAGAGGAGGCCTTTAACTTTGCAGGAGATATGATGCTTGTTGTCATCATCTGAGAAATTCACACAGATTTTACCTTTTGATAAAAAGAGACTGATAAAATTACCTGGGGAGTCTGTTCTGTATGAGGAAGAGGAGAACAATGTTTTGACTGTGTATGCTTGTACTGACGACATTGTGAAGACGAGTTTTTAACCAGCAGACTGAGGTTTTTTGTGTTTTTTTTTTTTTTTTAAACATGAGGACGTTTTGGCCGGTCCTCACAAATGGCTCTTTGAAGGTTAAGGCTAGGCTTGAGTTCAGGCATTTGATCATGATGGTTACGGTTAAGGTAGAGGGATGCATCATGTCAGTGAGGGTCGTCACAAAGGTGGAAGTGTGTGTAGTTTGAGAGTTGTGAACTCTGACTGTGAACCTTTTGGCTGCAGTCTTCTGGTATCACACCACTGGTCCATCCCACAGTGATTGTTGACTTTGCTGCAGCAGGACTCTCCTTTCACCACGATATTGTCAGGCTCCCATAAAAATGCCATTCTGCTAAATGAGATGCATTAGCCTTGTGGGGAACATACTCTTCATCAGCTCCCTTTAAACAGGAGTGATTAACACATCTGCTTTAATAGCGCTCAGAGGAGGGGCTGCTTTCTTTTTGGCCTGCAGTCAATTAGTCTCTTGGGAGACAATTTATCATTATCTTTAAGCAGTAAATGGTGACCACAATGACAATATTTCATAATTCTTAAAAAGCAAACATTTTGAAGACTTTAGATGAGGTCTTTGTGTCAAGGCAGAAAATAGTGTTGTGTTGAATGCTCTCTAGAATGCTGTAATAACAAAATATTATTGCCATTTTGCCATTTTGCCATCCAGCAAGACATTAGACCAGGAACATCTGTCCCAAATTTCATGCAAATTCAATCAATAGTTAAAAGATTTTTCACTTAAAGACCACAAATATCAAACTTATGGTGGCACTAGAGAAAAGATGAGGGGGATTACTAAAGTTAGAGGGCTTCAGTTGACTTCACTGTAAATGTTTGTACCAAGTCGTATGACACTTCATCCAATATTTGTTGAGATGATTCAGTGTGGCGGTGGACAGACTGACCAGTCATGCTATTAGTGTGACTAAAGTTCTACACTTGAACCTAGATGATCAACAGATCACATCATGGGAAGAGTTGCTCGATTTTCTGCTTTAAATGGAGTCTTAAATGAATGCAAATTTTTGTTTGAGACAAAAAGAACTGGGTCACTGGATCATTTCTAACAGTAAATGTAAAATTTGGCAGAAGAGACTGTTCTTGAGGATGCTCTCCAAATACATTAGGAAAGCATGGAAAACATTGTGTGAGTGGTGCAGAAAAAATCTTCAAAACAATAAAAAATAATCTCTGCCTTGAGTCCTGAATAAGCATCATGCAAATATAGTACAAAATCCCCAAACAATGGCACAAATCATAATACGGCCATTGCAGCACTGTACACGTACCCGTTTATGTGAAGAAATACACACATCCTCGTGATCTGAATTGTTCTCTCAACCAGCTTACCGGCCACATTTTCCAGTGAACATTTTAACACCTGTGTAGTATATCCAGAAATGATCTTGGCACAGAAAATGTACCGACAGAGTGAAGAAACAAGGGCCTAGAAATTGCTCTTGAATGCTGTAGCACTCTTTTCATTGAGGCATGAACTCTCCCAGCCGCGTGAGTTGAAGCCAAATGCTTGCTCATGGGGGAATCGTTGGGTCTCTGTAGATTAAGAGTATGGTCCTGACCTGATCTCTGTGGAAAGCATCCTGAGGCAACTGCTGTTGTGATATGGTGCTGTATAAATGAAGTTGAATTGAATTGTTGGCCCTATACCTCCCTCCTGAAAGAAAATTAGGCAAGATGATGAAACACAATCTAGATAGGCAATAAAGCACTGATTTTTGCCTAACATGTACAGCAACAGTCATGTGACTGTTGGAAGCCTTGTTGATCGATAAGCCTGGTTTTCTAAGTGCTACCACTTGCAGATGCTGAAAACGGTGTAATCAGCTGCATTTTAATTAGTCTTTATTCACTGGGAAATACTCTGCTCCACTAAACCAACCGAGCCTGTGTGCAAACAGGATGAACTAATGCCTTTAATCGAGGTGACAGCCAGCAGCATGTCAGCATTTTATAACGGCCCCCAAGGACAACCATGCTTCAAGAACAAACAGATATTCAGGCAAACGCGCTCCACATCCGTAAACTGCGCAGTTATCAAAACACACAAGAGCAAAAACACAAGCACAGAAGTGCCTGCGAATCCAGAGTCACTGCAAATATCAAAACATGCAGGAGGGGAAAGCAGATATGACGATGGAAATGTGCTGACAGAGAAGAGACCTTAAAGACAGAAAAACATACAAGAGGAAAAAACACATCCAAAAAGAAAACTGATGTGTTAAAAGGTGCTGCAGGCAGCCAGGGTGTACTAATGGTATGAAAGAGCCTGAGCAGATTGGCTTAGTGTCTGAAAGAACAATCTTTGTATTAGCTAAAAAAGATCCCAAAACCTGAGGACATACAGGAGAAAAACAGAAGAAAACTCAGGAGTGGAAATATCAAAGATGTTTTTGAGTGAGGGGCTGTAAAAAAACAAAACAAAACAGGAATTATGAAAATGAACAGAAAGTCTGTTAACAGCAAATAGAAATCCAAAATACATGAAAACTTGTTACAATGGGAGATGTAATCCTACATTCACTGGACAAAACGTTAAGGAAATAAAATGTTTCAAGAAATGAATTTTTCATCAAGTTCTAGATACCAGCAATCAGCCAATGACAGTCAAGCCATCACCTGTAAGCTGAATGACGTACTCAAGACATACCGCAGTTGAGGGTTGCACAATATTAGAAAAAACTGATTAATTGCGCTTTAGAAAATTTAAGGAAATTCCACCAGATACAAGCAGTGTGTTATTCATGTCCAGATATACAATGAACATGTCATCATTCTCCCCCCCCCCCAACTGCCATACTTGGTGGTAGAGGTATGAAATCAACTTGGAGTTTGCTCAGGGTGGCAAAACTCAAACCACAGATTTAGCTGGGCTGTGTGCCGTCAACATATAAGTACAGATTGATACTGAAAGTTCTGTGTGCGTTTTGTGTGTTGTTGTTGTTTACATTAGGGCATTGATCAGCCCCGTGGCAGTAATCTTAACATTTAACCCTCAGGGGGACCATGTGCTGCTGATAATGGAAACACTCAACGCCTGCCTCGAGCATCCAGGTGACATTATCTGTGACAGTAGCTGTGTCGCCTGCATGTTTACAGGCAGCTGATGACTCTGCATGCATGGTGATCAGTTTGCTGTGTGCTCTGGTGAAGGACTGCACTTCATCAGTTTATCAAAGACACAAAACAGGCAGCGCTCATTTTCAGGGGGTAGGCAACTAGTGGGGCCAAATGATGTAATGTAAGACTTTTCTTATAGATTAGTCAAGAAACCTTGCGAGTTTTCCTTTTGCATGATGTGTTGAAGTTGATCACATGTCCTGTAATATGACGTCGCATTGGTAATGCTGAATGACAATCGTTCAGCTCTCACCTGTTGACGCAGCTCCCAGTGACTACTTCTGCTTTATGAAGATATGTGCTTCATTATTTGTAGAATATTGGCTCCTGCTTTGTTGTGTAGAATTGTGAATACAATAGCGCTCTGTTAATGGAATTCTAAGTTTAAGGCAGATTAATGGCAGCACGGGTCTTCTTTGTAATGATGTGATATTGCACAGAAACAAGACTTGAAGATCGGAGCGATAGGCCGAAATGAAAATGTCAACTTGTTATCTCGTTCAGCACACACTGTATCAAACATTAGGTGGAGGAGTGGAACAGAAATCTGCAGTTTACTGGTGGAATTTCATCTCACATCCAGAGCATTTTCTAATAATGAGCATGGAGAAAAAATTCATGTTTTTAGTATAACATTGAATGAGGTAAACTTGAGAATTTCTGAACTGGTGAGCTGATGCTTCAGCATTGGCTGAATGGCAGTTAGGTCATTAGTTGTGTTATATTTTGGGCAGGCTGACCAGTACCTCCATCTGCAGGCCTGATTAGATGAGTCTTGAACAGACCGATGTATAACTGTATATTTTTGTCTTTGCAAGCAGTCATTACATTTGTTGTTACTTCTATGAATTACAGTCAAGATGTAAAAGCATTAGCACTAACCTAATTGTGCAACAACAGTATTTTTTGTAAGCAAAAAATTAAAAACATGCAAATAGACACAGAACATAGTTTGTGTCTAAAAGAGGGCCTTTGGGTGCAATTACAACTGATTTTTCAGCCATTCATTATGAGTCATAGCTTGGTTCCAGCAGCCACTTGCTCAGAATATGCTGCAGTCCCACACAGAGTCTGAGATAATGAAAAAAAGCTCATGCTGCAGGGAGAAAAAAGGGGGAGGAGAGAGAGAGAAATGTGTATGAACTATGTGAGCGCACAGTGTCTCTGATAAATAAGACCACTCATCGTAAAAAAGGAAACACGTTGCTGTCTTCTCTCAACGAGTCTTACAAACCAGTTGGGCAGCAGCAGTCTGCCAATGGCTACTGTTACAGCTTGAACCAAACCAAGTCAGTACAACACAGACAATATTCTGGGCTTCTGCAAGAAGCTCACAGGCTGAATCACCTCAAATGTACTCTGCTACTTACAAGGAAATGTGTTTTTTGTGTGTCATTATTTTTCTAAAATCAGCAATATTAGAAAGGAAGGGGAGCTGCCTTAAGTCACCAAGGAGCCGGTCATTTCATTGTTTTTCTGACTCTCTGTTGTTGTTATTGAAACATAAAGTTATTAAGCTTGGGCCATATGTCAGGACTAAATGGTAATGCAGTACAACCTTTCAACAAATTCCATTTCTGTTTGTCTAAGGCTGCTGGTGTTTTTTTGTTTGTTTGTTTGTTTTGATCATTTCAGAATATTTTCTTGTTGTTTACTGGATGTGCATGGTAGCACTGCATACCATGATGATGTAGAAACCAGATTTTATAGACTTAAACTATGTACCATGTACCATGTGTGCCCAGTCATACCATATCACTCGTGATTAAGGGTGCTCCAATCGATCACTGTTGGCCAGCATGCGTTCAGTGGTCTCTACGCTGATCAGATGATGCAAAACACTTAAGATAATTTCTTTATGTGCCGCTAAAATGGCCTCGCCTGTCTGGCAGTTCTGTCAAGTGTCTGGAAAAAGACAATAATTTTCCAACTTGCAAGGAGTGTTTCAAGGAAATCCTGTGTGGAGGAATGCAATGAAAACAATTTCAACAGCACAAACCTCATCAGACATTAGAGTGGCGAGGCGTTTGGCAGCGAGTAGCTCACAGAAAGCAACATGAGGCGGCTCCTTGCATGCTACGCATGGAACGTTGTGGTGGCATCATCCGCACCCCAGCCTCCACCTATCAGAGCCGATCATCCCGCTTGTTTTTTGGCGGGACAATAAACGACACATTCCCATTCTTGCACAAGCAGCACGAGCCTGCCTCTGTTCTCCATTACGAGCGTGGACAGTCAGCACAGCAGAAAATACTGTGGATGAGAAGAGGAACAAGCTGACCCGAAAACATGCAGAGATTCATATATTTCTAAAGAGAAACATGCCATTGATGCTTAAGAAGTAAGCTTTTAGAGATGTGAATCATACTGATCTCCACCCCCGCCCTCTCTGGGCTGTGCACTTTATTGCCCTTGGTCCGTTTAACACAGAGAAAAATTGAAGGCTGACTGACTTGAAACAATATTTTACAAATCTTTGTAATCTCTGAAGTTGTAAGAGTGAATCACTTTGTTGCCTCAGTATATATAACTTATTATTCTAACTTGGTGAGATGTGCACATTCAGCTGTTATGCTCATTTTTATTTTATAAAATGTTATTCATTTTATTCCACTGGAGCTTGTTAAGCTCTAAGATGCTCCCAGTACCAAAGAGTAGGCTGCTGTGGTTTGAGTTGTGTTTCTGAGAAAGAGAAATACGTTGCACATGGTGCCTGTCAATAAATGAACAGTTGTTGGGTTGTGATACTCTTCATCTTTAAATTTTAATACTTATTATACAATGTGAAGAATAGTTCAATAAATCAATGAAAATGAGAAGAAGTCTCATCAAGATCTGATGAGCAGTAATTCAGTTGCTTAATTCTGAAGTTGTATTTGAATCATCTTTATCTAAATCAATCAAGTTTAAAATGGGTAATGATAAATGGTGGAATGCTTGTGGGAATGATAATGTGCACATCTAAAGGCATTTGTTAAAAAGTAAATCTAAATTCTTTTTTCTGCAATTAGAAAAGTCCTTCAGTGATGTTTTCATTGAGGCTTCTGTGTTGAGGTTTTCTATGAAACCGTGTTGTGCTGAGAATGAGCCATGAGCTTGATTTGCACAGACAGGTGAGGGCCTTGATGGGCTTTGTGCTTATTGTCCTGCTGTACAGTGGTGTCAACAAATATTCCTGTAATGCGGAAAACACAGGCTTTTCTTACATCTACCTCAGTCACTTTTCTATTCTTTTTATCCTCATAGGCATCTTTTGTGTGCGTCTGCTCACGTGCACAGAAGCACATGCCACACACGTGAGGGCAGAATGAAATTGTGCACTGCAGAAAAAGTAATGCATGAAATGAAAATATATACATTTGTTTATTTAGCTAGCAAAATTTCTATCAGAAACCCGTACTGCCTGCTACTTGTGCCCAGAGACATATGCTTAGGTTTCCGTGATAGACGTGTGTCTTGAAGTGGGCCCTTGAAGCGTGAAAGAGAACTACAGGCCATCAGCAAGTACATTGCAGTTGCCACCCACACAGCATCAGTCTGGGGCTGACAATGGGGAGAGAGTTTTAGCATCAGTGCCTTAAGCTCCATAATGTCAGATATCGTCCTGCAGTGTACTGTGTGAGTCTGTGAAAAGAAATGTGACAATGTGGCAGACGTCTGAGAGAGTTTGGTCGAGCTTGTTTGGATGAAATTCATCAAATGAAATGGGAATAAATTATTACAGAAGGTGTCTTCGTGGAGAGTCAGTCTGCAAAAATGGCGTGACCAAAGTGGAAACTTTTTGCTGTCATGACCCACAAAATACCCCAAGTCACCAGAGATTATTTAGGGTATTTTGCCATCATGTTTCAGTCCTGACTCAGATCTCTCGTAGGGCTGGTTCCAAATCACAGTCTAATGGGGTCAGGTAGGGTCCCCTTTTATTGCTGCTGGTCTGGAATCTGTATGTCTAAACTCACTCACTGTCATGGCCGATCACATGATGCGTTATAATCATGACAGCAGAAAAATGTGTGTTTTGACGCAAGACAGATTATGCAAACTGTGAAGTGTCGGGGAAAAATGACATTTATTGCTTCTCTTTTCGACGGTGGCTGCCCGTTAATTGGCGTTGCATCATGCAGCTGTCAGTGTGGATGTTCTGTCTCTATTTCGGGCTGTTTGGGTTGATTGCATTTTGGATTGGGTCTATTTGGACTGAGTTTAAATGTCTGAAGGTCTCTGTTGATTGGGTCCCTAAAAAAACAAAAAATAAATAAATAAAAATTAATCCATCCACATGAGATTTGAGTAGTTTGTAGTTTGAGTGTATGGTTCTGTCGTCATTTCAGACTTTGGACATATCTGTCAAAACTACTTATACAAATGCTCCCTGGAAAATGGGGTTTTGGGACATGGAGGCAGGATATGTATTCTCAGTTTTATTAGAAGGTCACGTACGATATTAATAGATTTCCAATGGGGTTCCATCAAAAATGACTGTCTCTCTCTCTCTTTCTTCATGCCGCTCTCTGCAGCTCACTTTCCCAGTCTGTGATGTGTTGGGCAAAGACTGGAAACTCATACCTGAACTGGCCCACCTGTCACCACAGACAGACATTTGATGCATGTTTTCCATAGCAGCTCCTATATTTGACTTTCTCAGCAAGGATGAATTAATTTTCCCCCTGATACAGCTCCAGGCCCCCTCCTGACTATCCTCCTGGTTACACTGGATTTGTCATGGGGCCTTTTGTAGTCCCAGTGTTGAGTCTGTTTCCCACAGCGCCCTCAGACACATACGTTAGACCCCTTTTTCCAGGGTAATGTGGGATAGTTGTGTATAGCAGTTGTAGCAGTTGCCTCTCGACATCCGTGTCCCTGTCCTCACCTTGATGCATGGCACCCAGTGGGCTTTTACCCTCATTTTCAACTCACTAGGTGGTCTGCAGCACTGACATGTCTAACTCAGTGGAAATGACTCTTCAAGGGCTGATAAAGCCCTCAGAGATGATGACATTTTCTTTCATGAGAAATCCACCTGTCAGTGTCTCAGTCAGTCAGTCAGACAGCAAAACAGAGCTAAGGTTTGAAACACAGAGCTGTCACCTTCAAAGGAGAAAGTTGGAGAGTTCTTGAGGGTTCGACCAAAACTAAACTGACCACCCACACTCGAAAGGACAGACCAAGATGAGCTGTGTTGAGATTATTTCCGTTTCAGCATTGAAATGTAGATTACTTCCAGTACAGAACCACAGTATTTATTTTGTTACTTTTGTTTTCATCACTAATTTTGATCTTCATAGACCTTAGGAAAATTTAAAGGAAAAAGAAGTCTGCTTCATGCATGTTATTTTTAGATATTCAAGTTGAAAGACGGTTGAAGACAGTTTTTTGGTACATTACTGCTGCTCTGCCAGGTAATGTTTCTGTGTGTGTGTCTCTTCACTTTCTCTCTCACTGATCTACAAAAAAAATCTACAAACATTTACTGATGTACAAGTTTAAGTTCAGCTTTGAAACGATGATAATTTTAAGACTTGGTTCTTGATAAATTTTTGGGGAACATTATCTTTCTGTATTCATCATCAACCTAGACTTAATTTGGACAACAGGTATTCCAGCTAATATGTTTGTAAAACCAGAAGTCATCCTGTAAAGTGATAAGTGCATGAAATGAAAAAGAATACCGTCTGTGATCTTAACATGTGACTCCACCATGTCCATAATTTGTCATCATATATCAAACTCAGAGATCATGTGTAAATATTAGTCCTGTGCAAATCAACATTTCAGTAATTTGGGGGTCAGGCTTCTTTTTATTTATTTATTTATTTTTTATTATTTTTTTTTTTTTAACCTGTTTTACCTTTCTTTTATGCCTCTTTCCTGGTCGAGCATTACAGAGGCCGTATTGGCAATGATGAATGAAAGTTTTGATAGTATTTGGGTGTAAATTCAGGAGGCTCATGTCACTACACAGCATGGAGACCCAGTCACAGAAAGAGCAAGCTCAAATCCACAGAGTGAAATCATGTTGTGAGGAACGTTTTTAGATCTTTCAACAGGCACAACACTTATTATTTGGTTGACTATTAATAGTAACGTTAGGCCTACAGCTCACGACCAGACAGTTTCTAATTAATATTTGTCAAAAATGATGCACAAACAAGTCAGGGGATTCAGTTCAACGTTTGTTTTAACCGGTGGAGGCAGAAGTACTCTGATCTTTTACCTAAGTAAAAGAGCAATACTACAGTGTACTCTGTTACAAGCACATACACTAAAATACTTTGTTCTGGAACATTTAAAATGTGCAAAATAATGCTTTCCTGTAGGGATGCAGCGATACTAGACTGAAATAGGGTGTGAGTGTCAGAGAATTTTGCCAGTACTAAAATCCAATACCAAGAGCCATGAGTAACATATCAGAAATGAAGGCAAACAATAAACAGTAAAATGGTGAACTGTCACAAATTATGATTCATTACTGCATTTAAACAGTCAATAGAGTATCTAATGTCCAAAAGGAACAACAAGAACAAATAATGCTCTCCTGCAAAGTGCTGAGGCACAAATAGAAGAAGGTAGTTTTGTGGATCACTGTAGTTGTGAACAGTGGTGGACAAGTTACTTACTAAATGTAATATATTTCATATTACTCTCATTTAAAAGTAATGCATTACTGATTACACTACATCTGCATTGTTCATCAAAATGACACCAGAAGTATGACTAGCGTTATGTATTGCAGTTATATTATGGTTTGCATTAGTAATGTTGGCTCACCTTGTGGTTGCTTTTGGAAGAAATTTGCTGACAAGCTTTCTCAGATGTGTTTTCCTACTCATGTGTCTCACACAACAGGCGCAGCTCTCATTTTAATCTAACAGGCTTGCACCTCAGCTGTGTCTCACAGGCGTAACCGCAACCTAAAATGTTTATTTACGCTACAAGTCTCCTTTTTTAACAATATGTGTGAAAACACAAGGCTTATGCACAATGAAAAGGCACTGAATAAATATGTTTATCTATGTTTTGCAACGTAGGCGGAAGCAGAGTGTGCTGCTCAGAGGCAGCCACACAAACGCTTCTGCACCAAGTTTGCTGAAAGCTGGTTATATCGATGGTAGTTTAAGTTTGCTCATTTATATTCCAAAATACAAGTGTGACTTTGTAACACTAGGGTTTGTACAACAGTCTATGCAAACCGTGTGCTCAGAACAGGGCTGTTGTTGTTATTTGATGCATTTTAGAAGCCTGATGAAATAATCCAAAGATTCAGCAAATTTGACAGTTGGGGAAGATGATTCCAGAGTGTTGGGAAGAGGAAGCATGTACAGTGAACAAATGGGTTTGTCAAAGGACTGACCCCTGAGGGACACCACACAGCAGGGCAGCTGAGGAAGACACGATTGCTGATACAGACATTAAAGCTGCAGTAGGTAAGATGGAGAAGAGAGCAGACTTAGCCTGAAAATTTGAGCCAACACAAGTTCCACGTCACTCCCCCTCCCTCTCTGCTGCACTCATGTCCTGCCCTTAAGCCCCTCCTCCCTGCAGCGTCTGCGTGGCTGCCGTGACAACCAGTAATGTTAGCCTTAGCATTGGAAACAAGCTAACTCTGCCCAGCCGCTACATCACAGTCGCTGACATACTGTACGCGCTGCAGAGTGTTCAATATTCCTCATTCAATAGTCCTATTATTGTTACTGTAAGAATCACCATATTAGCTTCATGGTTATTTGTTGTCTTAGCCATATATGCTGTTGTTGGCAGCAGCGGTATGGGCAGTTTCTCGTTTGTGATTGGCTGTTGCTCTGCCTTAGCTTCCACTAGCCTCCTGACGCCGCTCACAGAGCTGTTTGACTGAGCGGCAGCCGGCAGCATGAGCAGAGGGAGGGGGCGGTTCGCAACGTGTGTGAGTAGTGATTGACAGATGTCAGACACTCCCTCCGATGCTCCTCTAGCTCTGATTGGTTGTTTTGTGTCTGGCGGGGTGGATTCTTGCAAGTAGGAGCAGTAGGTGGTAACAATGGAGCCGTTTTTTTTTTTTTTCACAGATTACATGTTTCATGTACTACTGTCTGGGCAGAGGGACAGTTTTACCAAATAATAAAAAAAAAAAACTTTTCTGCAAGTTACCTACTGCAGCTTTAAAATAACAATTTATCAAATAGGAATGAAACCAATGTGAAGCTATACCAGAAATACCAACACAGCTATGCAACCCATTAAGTGAAATGCCATGATCGATGGTGTCAAAGGCAGCAGTCAAGACTAGTAGAATGAAGTGAGTATTCACTTTTCGTTGGTTCCTCTCAGTAAAGCGGTCACAGCACTGTGCAAGTGATGAAAGCTGGACTGAAATTTGTGAAAGATCTTATGACCCTCAGCCAACTTCAGGGGTTGGTCGGTGACAGCTTTCTCAAGGATTTTGGATAAAAGGGGGAGCTTGGAGATTGGTCTGTAATTCTCTAACAGGGCTCAGTCTGGAGAGTTTTTTTTTTTTTAAGAAGTGGCTGAACACTGGCAGTTCTACAATATTCAGGGAAGGACCCAGATATGAGAGAGAGTGGTGAAAAGAGAGAGCACACTGGGACCTAAGACAGGAAACATGGATTTTAGGAATTTTGTAGGAATTTTGTGGACTAGAGGAGGGATGCATATGATCTACAGTGTTTATGAGGATCTGTAGGGAGATGATGGTGTGGATGGTGAAACAGACTGTGGGGAATGGGACCTCAGGCCATCGGTTTTGCCCACAGAAATGATAAGACATTTTCAGTCATTAGAAGATGAGGCGGGAATGGCAGAAGGAAGGGGATAGAAGCTGGTTAATAGTGCTGAATAGGAGCCGTGGGTTGTGTTTATTACTGTTATCTGGCTCAGTTCAAACAATAGCTTCTTCATATTGAGGTGATGAACTTTTGACCTTTCCATCCACGTTCGGCCTTCCTATATTCATTTCTTTGTTGTCGGATGTCATCCTTGATCCCAGGGATTGTATTAATAACTGGGATAGCCGTGGAAGTGTATGTGGAAGCGTCGGGGGCTGATGGACACACTTCATTAAACCAACTAACTGGGTCATTAATATACGCGAAGTGAGTCGGGCAATTGGCCAGACTAGAGACATAGCTGGAAAATGTGGCTGCAGACTGCTTATTAAGGATGTGAGAGTGGATTTTACATATCTGGATTATTGTAATAGGTAGTAAGGGTGCGTCAAAGGTATTACATTTGTGGTCAGAGAGAAAGTCAGTCTTATTCAGGGAATTCAGAGACATGCCCAGAGTAAAAACTACATCAAGAGTGTGCCCATGGTTATGTGTGGAGCCAGAGACATGCTGCACAAGGTCAAAAGATTTAGAAAAGAGTAAAAAGAGTCAGGCAGTGTAAATGTTAAAGTCACAAATTGTAATGGCCCAATCAGGTTTAAGTACACGAGGGAACTGTAACTGGTAGAATTCATTGAGTAAACCCATGTTTGAGTTTGGGGTCAATAACTGATTACACAGCAAATTGGGTTATCACAAAGTATAATAAACAATCCAAACTGATAAAATAGTCAAAATTAAAACAAATACAAGTGAGATGATTCTTTAAACCCCCCCCCTCCATGGCTGAGTGTAACTGGGTGACTAGTGCTCCTGTGGAGGGGAGCACTCCTCAGGCTTTAGCCTGGTCCCAGTGAGTAATAGGACGTGTAGGGTGTGGGATATAATTCCGTAATTGAGGATGAAAGATTTATTCGATACAGACTGAGATTTTAAAAAGGCAAAGACAACTGGAATAAGGTCTTAGCTGGACTGGAATTACTGTAGCAGACTGTAATAAGATTATCTGGCCTAGCAGTTGAAAACACACAACACATAGGGTAGGGTGAATTAGATCTAGACATGATCATAACAGGAATACTGTGTGAGGCCGGGGGATACAGTCAGGTGGACTTAATGCAGGTCAAGAGGTAAAAACATTACAGGAGTGCAAAAGTCAATTCAGTGTTAGTTGATAAAAGGTGAGGTGACCTCATCAGTTTCTCTCTCCGTTCCTGCCTCTGTATCTTCCTCGATTACCTTGTATGATCTTTCTTATACTGTATATGTCATAAACAACAGAGTGTCTTGTAACCATAACTGATATATTAAGAAGTGCCCCTAATAGGGAAAGAAAAAGTGCTCGATTCTCAGAATACTCTTTCGTACTCCTTGCTGTTATCACACCTTTTTGGCCCATATAGAAAACTGATTTTGTTCTTCTATTCACTGTGTGATAAGGAAAAAAATCCATAATTGGCACCTTTATCCATGGGAGTTCTTCTTCTACAGTGTGACTTAATTAGAGCCATCCCTTGTTGGATATCTAATTACAGACTTAAGATGTGGAAATATTCAATTAATCATCGTTCACATCGTTATTTCTCAGAAACTGTCAGGCTGCTGCTTCACTAGTCAGCGCTCGTTTTGTTAAAACTGCCTTTTTAAAGTTTTAAAGCAACATTGTGCTTTAGCAACATAACACCTCAGTAGCATGTGCTCCTGATAAGATGCTGTTACTTGAATTTCCTTGAGTGCTGCTACTGCAGTCTGCCAGCCACATTTAGGTGAAGCAGCTGGTCACTTGCAACAACCAATGAAACGATGTGGACGGCAGAGCGCCACAAGGAAATAGCTAATGACTTCATGAAGAAAAATAATCAGTGAATCCAAAACTCCTTCACCCACTGTGTGAAAAGCCCATTATTCTTAGTACACAGTACAATAACTCCATATTACCGTACAGCATTCATTTCTTCAAGTGATTTCACAATAATAATTTCCAAATGTTGCCAATATTATTTTCTATCTGCTATCGATTTAAGTGTAATTTGAGCGGATACAGCAGACATTCCTTCTGCAATATGCATACATATTGGTACAGTGTTTAGCATGCTGTGCACATTTTATGTAGTAGTGAGAGAATGTGTGGGCTGGTTCTTCGTCCTGTCTGCTCTCTTTGTAATTATCAATTAGACTTTATTTCCCCGGAGAACAGTAACTCACTCCCACAGTGTGTGGTGGAAGACCCCGATCCAGCTGCTGTGCGCTAACAAAGCATCGCCACAGCTCTGTTGCTGCAGTGTGACACTGGCAGTGAGAGGGAGAAATTGTCAGCTCGTGTGTTATATATCATTTTTTATGCATGTAACGTTTGTACACAGGAAAGTCCACACATGATAGAGTATTTAGGGAGTAATGGAAGATTGGAAATAGGTTGTATACTGTCCGTTGCGTAAAGTCAAACCTGGTGCAGAGCCGTGATTGAAATACTCGTAGAACCACAATCAGACAGCTAAGGTTAATTAGATGACATATGATGTATGGTTTACGCTGACCTCTCAATAGTTCCTCATCTTTTGTCCCATTATTCATACTCTTCACAGACCTAGCCCCATTAAGATGACCGAGACCCCCCTTCTCTTCTGTGAAGGGGTCCCTAAGGCACCCTGAATGAAGCTCAGGCTCATCACTTTCTTTTCAGTGAAAAATGTCTGGATACATTATCTCTGTCAACTATCAACAATGGATTTTCATGTTTCACAGTGTAGTGGACAGGTACTTTTGAAAAATGATCCAGCTACAACAATAAACCTTCAGGTCCACAGGGGAGTCAATCTGATTGATGTACTTGAAGTTAGCAATTATTTTATTATGTCTTTTTGAAAGACATTGTCCTGCATCTGGTGATACATGATCTTTTTGCAATAGGCCAGTGTTTACAATGTTTTCTCTGTTGTGGTCTTTTAACAGTATCAGGCACCCATGTGAATGAATGAGTTCGCTCCAGGCTGGCATGATGAATAGCTAAATAAAACGGTTGTAGTGCTGCTTTGTAGTTATACTATTGTCAATATCTGTTTTGATTCCTGAGTTAAGGTAGCTCCCAGTTTTCATGTGTCCTTTCATGTATTTTCATCCAGGTTAATTTTGGGAAAAATTAAACCCTGCACAGTGTGTAGACTGCAGGTTATAGCACACTTTGAATGAAAAGCTTCCTAAATGCACATTGATAGAACACTACTTGAGCAAGTTATTTTCATAAATTTGTGAACTTGTACAGCCATCAGACTGTATAACAGTGCACAATAAACATCCACTCAAGTGCAAGTTGTACAGATAACCTCTGTTTTCATGTGCAATCGTCATTTTTAAATTAGTGTGTACGTATTGTATATATTGTAAATTACCGTAAGGTATATAACATTTGTTCAATATTTTTTATTCTTGTTATTTTTTTATTTTTTGTTGTCTTGTCCTCTGACTTCTTGCACTCCGTCTTGTTACTGCTATAACACGTGAATTTCCCCCATTGTGGGATAAATAAAGTCTGTCTTATCTTTTCAATACATATAATCCAGTTACCCGAGGAAGACCGTTGTATCATTTTCACTGGAATGATTAAACAATGAGGAGTTTTGCTGCCGGCAAAACTATGAATATCTTGACATTATTTGTGTTTACCAGCCACCTTATCAGCTCCTAAGGTTTAACATTTATCACTGTTACATTTTGTGTTATACATATTGTATCTTTGGGTTAGAAAAGTATTCTTCCGTGTTCTTGAAGGCACTGATTGTTTGATTCATGCCTGCAGTCCCTCTGCAGAGGTGTGCAGTGTCCTGAATCCAACTAAAATTAACAAGTCACTTTGACTTGCTGTTGTCTTCCACTGTTACTGCTGTTATATCTCAGTCCCCTGCTGCCCAGAGAAAGCAGCAGCAGCCTCAGCTCCTGGCTCATTTTGTTGCATTCCCTCAGTGGTGGCTCAGGTAAGCTCACCTTGACTTGACAAAGTAATTCTCCAGTGACATTCGGAAAAGTCATTTTGGTTGATTAAAAAGCGGTTCTCAGCACCAATAGCCAGAGTTGTCACTGGTTTCTTTTGTTTGCTGAGAATGAAATGAAACTCCTCTTGTAGCTCCCACCGTCTCCTGATGTCAGAATGTGTCAGTGGATGGCAGACGTACGGTAAACCTGTGCAGAAAAATGGGATGTGTTCAGAAATTCCTAGACCTACCAACCTTCAAACGAATGCATGAACATGAGCTTGAAAATTGGAGAAGTGTTCCTTTAACAAAGACATTCACTGTCGTTACAGTGACTCTGCAAAACACAAAAGTTGGACCACTCTGCACTGATTAATCCTCAGCTGTGTTTGAAGTATTTTTGCTTCAGTGTTACTCTTTGATCCACGTCTGTTAGGTGCAGCCGAAAGCAAGTAGACAAAGAGAGATGAGCAGGACATCTCACCTTGATCAGATGCCATCATACCTTCTGATTTCTGATTGTATATTTGATGATCTGAGTTGGATCCGAACTCACTTAACTTCTGCTTGTGGTAGTGTGGTAAAGTGTATAATAGGTGGGCATCCGAAAGTACCATTAATGAAGCTGGGACCATGGCATATAAAGAAAGAGTGCATGTTAAAAAGAGGGCTGAGAGAGAAAACCTTCAGTCCTAGAAAAGTGATGCAAAGGTGGACTAAGTGAGGGACAGCAGTGTGAAGTCACTGAAATGTATTTGAGGCTCCAGTATTGACAGTCAAGCGGAGATGTGTTTAATGTTAGACGAGACTTGTGGCAGCTGGAAGGATCACGAGTGTTACCATATGTAAACTCCTCTCAGCTAATGTTTACAATTACAGTGGTAGCAAATTGGAGATTGGTGGCCAGTTTGCATATCAAACGCAGCTGAGGAGGAACTCCTTGGCTTTGGTGCATTGGGATGTGTTTACTCAGCAAACAAGTTTAATTGGGAAAATAATTTTCCAGCTGCTGTGGATTGTGTGTGTATGTGTGTGTGCTTTTACAGTATTCAATACAAGGCTCCTAAATAATTAAAACCAGCCAAGGAGAAATTAATGGACCTAGCTTGTTACTCGGATCCATCATGATAAGACCACCAACCACACAACCCCTTTTAACAGACCTGTCAGGATTCACTGCATGTGACAGTTGCCATTCTGTGTCCTGACAACTAATTGATCCCCATAGAGATTGCCTGCACAGAGAGCTTCTCACGACGAGCAGGGACTGGAGAAGTATTGACGAAATGTTGGGGAGACTCAGATGGTAGTACACATGCTATTGAGCAGGAAAGGTTTCCTGAGGGGCAGCCTTGAGTCTCGATCAATGTTACGGTATGGGATGGAATCAGTGGAATGCAGCTTGAAGCTTCCGAACTGCCTCTGTTCATGAGGTGAGAGTACTAATGAGCGAATGCTTTCGAATAGTGCTGTGCAGTTTCATATTTAACTATTCTTGATGCTCATCATGGTTGTGTGTGTGTGAGGGAGAGAAAGACAGAGATAGAGGAGAGACATCAAGAAAAAAGACATCCAGTACAAGAAGTTAGAACGTTGTAGTATTAACAGTTTCTTCAGATTCAATATATAGAGGCCCTCAAAGGGCCTGTACCATTTTGTTTTTCAACACTTGACACAAGGCAGACCACTCACACTTGGATTGAAACAACTGTATACACTTCTCCCAAATTCACCCTCCAGTGCAACAAACTTACAGGTGCTTCCTCTCCACTTCCTATTCCCTCCTCATCTTTTCTCCCCTTGAGTCTCCCTGTGGTCGAGGAGTCATTATGAAGTGGGCAGATGCACTTTGTCAAGGGGAGCACACAGTCCTCTGGCCTTCAGACTGAGTCTGGCTGAGCTGGACCTGCACAGTGTTTTTCTGACAGGAAGGGTACAGGGGAAAACAAAGAATGAAACAAGGAGAAAGAGAGGGAGGCAGAATGGAAAAGTGGAAGGAGACAAATAGATCTCAGTGGTAGGAAACGTTGGTAATGTAGAAAAAACTGCAAAAGACATAGATGTGTGCAGTCCTCCTGTGATTCGTCTATAAAGTGAGAGCAGCTGGAGTTTTCATCCATTATAAAAGGTAGCTACAGATAACCTCAGCATTTCTTCACAAGTAATTATCCTACTCTTCTTATCTTATATACCGTGATCCGTCAGAGAAATTTAATTAAAACAAATGTGCTGTTTGCAAATGCTGCTGCTTGATATTTTCCCAGCTCCTGCTACGGGCACAGCGGATTTTCAATATCAGTCCTTTGGAAGAAGCCATGAATGTATGATAGAAACTGCGTGAGGTGGTGCAGAGGCATGTTCTCCTTCCCCAAAAGAGAAGTTTCAACAGCACATACAGTAGAATGACTAACTGCCTCTGTATCAGTGCCAGTTGTCAGAGCAATCAAGCACCCAGCTGGACTATCATTTGGTGCCACTGCGGTGGTTTCAAAAGTAATAGGATTTCTTGCCCTCCAGAAACAGACTAGTCCTCCTGTGTGTGTGTTTGACCAAGAGGAATGGAGAGGCATAAGGAAAGGAAGTCTTGGACAATGTGGCGCTTTCTCCTGATTGAAAACAAACTCATTGTTTCCCCTCAGGTGGAAACATAGTTTTACTTCCAAGATCGTTTTTATGGCTTTTTCCTTTGTGTTTCCCACCTCATTTTCCCCCTCTGACCTTCTTTGTTACATTGATAAGAAGGGTCAAAAGAGCAAGATCAAGAGCATTGCAGGTTCTGCTGTGGCAGTTTCTTCCTTGTCCTGTGGCAGTCTCTTCCTTGTCCCTTTATCAATCCATTTCATTTGTGCATGAACACAACTGACTTCTTAACACTGCTTTAACTTAGATATGCACACACCCACGCAGAGATCCACATCCTCTCGGAAATACAGTTCACCTCGTAGCATTACTGCAAAGCATGTGAGCCAGTTGTGATGCAAGGCTAACTGTTAACTAGGCTAAGTTAAGCTTAAACAGCTAGCTGTAACTTAGCAATGCTGTCTGGATCTGGCACTGTTTTTCGATGAAGTAATTTGTAAACGCCAAGCTAGTTAGTGTCACATGTCAAATTATTAAATTAAATATGACCATAATGTATTTTCCAGCATTTAATGTTATTGTCAGAGGCCGATGCTCAGGATGATACTTGCTCGCAGCAATAGAGTACAGATAAAGCAACAACAGCATGCTGACTGCGGTTTACTCAACAGCCACTGATATCATGAATAACAAGGATTTTCTGAAAATTCCACATATTACTTTCAACTTCAAGTTGTTTTTTTCCAACACTGTGATAAGCTGCTCTAGTTAATTACCATAATGTAAATATACAGTGTGATCAATTACTGTTACCCTGAATGAGACCCTGCATCTTGTCAATTTAGTTACAATTTCAGTTGCTAAGTGAAGTCAGAAATAGTTGCATTACCCTTTAAAACATGGTCTCTTTTTTATGATGCAGCATATTTGTTTGTTCCCTCTAAAGAGTAATGCTAGATTTCATATAAGTACAATCATTTCTTCTGATGTTAGCAGGGAAGTGCTCTCAGACGAGATTGTGTGCATCCAATGTAATATGCTGTGCGAATCTCTGGATGATCATGTGGAAGTTTGACACAGAAGGCTTTGTTAGCTCACTTTAAGTCAGCACTGCCTTCAGAAGGGGTCATGGATTGGTCGTGTGTGCCTGAATGTTAGAACAGAGATGATTGACTGTTGTCAATGTAAATGTAGCGGTACGTGTAAGGATGGCTTCACAGTGTCCCCTGGGTGGTGGAACTCACTCTGTGATGCAGCTCATTGATCCTGAACTTGGATCTAAAACTCATTTGAAGTGCTTCTTCTGTGCATCTAGACAAAACAGGTGAGGTGGGGAGGCACCTGGTGAGGACGCCCATTGGGAGGTGCACAGTACTGGGGACTTTATTGGGCTGGCCATGGAGCTTCTGGAGGTAGCTGTAGGGAAAAAAGAGGCAAGCAGATGTTTTTTTCCTCTTCTTCAAGGATTGGAAACCTGTCCATCAAAAGCAGAAATGCTCTAAACCAGAGTGTCTGAATGGCCAGTGAGCTTATTGGGAGCCTGTGCTTAGCTTACCTTCACTTTACACGTCTTGACACGTTCCTACGAAGCGCTCAGCCTGTTCTCAAAGTCTGTGCCCACTCGTTGAACTGCCATCGTCAGCGGCTTCCACCTTTCTTGCAATTCAAAGCTCTAGAACCGAAAGATTCAAAAATGCTTTTGTGCCTGCAGTATTCACAACGCTTTGTAACAGACTGACACTTCATCTCACTCAACCTTATTGCAGTGGAATGAAATGTTTTATGTTGTGTTGTTACTTATCAGCATGCAAGACACAGTATAGTAATTAAAGAGTCAATTGACAGGAAATTATTCAACAGCATTTTTTAAATTGATTGGCTGAACTAATTTCTCAAGAAAAAATCACTGGCCTACTTTCTTACATTTCAAGATTGGCTGCTTTTAAATAAATTCAATATCTCTGGGTTTTAGACCCTTGGTCATATAAAACAGGCAATTTGAAGACATTGCCTTAAACTCTGTTAATGGCAGTGGGTATTTTCTTTTTCATTTTGATTATTAATTCTTGAATTGAAAAAAAAAATCAGCAATTCGGCTGATAATGAAAATCCTCATTAGTTGCATCCCTAGAATTTTTCACAATTAGATATATCTTGATCTTGTCCAATTCTGAACTGAATAAGTGTGAAGATTAATGGACAGATGGATGGTACCACAGCTGAAAAGTCTCACACCTAATTACAGACTTGTCATCATCTGCTGCGGCACGGTGGTGAACAGTGCTGACCGTCGCTCTCTAGAGAGAGCTCTTCTCCATTTTCTGCTTGGGTGCTCAGCAGGTTTAACAGGGCGGCTTCAGGATGTGAAGAGTTGAAAGAGGACAAGATGCCAACACACCTTTGCTAGCTTTTTTCCTCAGTTTGCGTTTCAACTCAGACTTTATCTTTGAGATCAGCATGGTAGGGTGAAAATGATTTATTGTCACTTGGCCTTTTAATCACTACCATGACACATGAAATGCTCTAAATCCTAATTGTGATCAGCTTCCTTTGACATTCCCAATGGCCACACCGGCTCTGAATGCTCTCCATGGGGCTGCAGTCATACGAGCTCCTCGGAACTCCCCCACGCCTCAATAGACTCGTTCTCCATTAGGAAGCATGATCTGAAGGAAACACAAGCGCCTTTGCACCCCTGTCTTATTTTTCTGAGTGCGCTCTACGATTGTCTTGGATTCATAGCCCATCTGTCCTCTGAAAAACAATAATGAATAAGAGGATTGTGAAATTTGATGACTGTTGCTCTTGTAATCCCACATGTCCTACTCCGAAATGAGTCTTCCTCTCCAGACACTGTGTTTCCACTGCTATTGATTGATTATAGTCAGTGGAATCCCCAACCCGGCATGTTTCATCTTTCTTTTTTTTAAGCACAGGCTGCAGTAGAAAGAGAATAGGCATTGCTATTTGGAAATTTACTGTCTCTTTTCTATTTTCTATGCCAATAATGTCAGGCCTTTAAAAGCAGACTATTGATATCCACTAGAAAGAGCTAAATGAAGCTAAAAATTAGATTTTTCGTGGGGCTTGAAGTGTGGCTGTAATGGCTTCAAAAGCTAATTTGTGAAGTATCTACCTGTAATTCATTACACAGTTCAGGATGTTTATGGTTACAGAAACTCTGTTAGAAAAGCCTATAACACGCCTTACTAATTACAGAGAATTATGGCTCCAGCTAGCCAGCTATTTGTGTCTTTTGTTTGCTTTAACTCAAGTGGGATGCTTGCGTATAAACCACATTATGTGGGAGGACATTCAGAAAACTGATGATCCACCTCCTCTCAAGTTACCCTCTGTCCTCCTGATGTTAGAGGAAATTGGTCTCATTATAGGAATGGTTGCAAGAAATTGGGCTGACTCATATGTTCGATAGGCAGCTATTTTTTTTTTTTTTAGCATTAATAAATGTGTATAGTGAGCTTATGTAGCATGCATGCAGCTGCTGTTTTTTTTCTGCAGACTGCACACTTGGCTGTCTCTGCTAGACAGGAATATGCTAGTTGCCCCATACAAGAAGAAATAGATGTCATTAAAAATAGCAATACTAAGGTTTTTCATTTGATTTATTCCCTGTGTGAGTAATTAATGTGAAATCAAGTACATTAATATCTAAAATCTGTAAAATCAGTCTCACTCTCCCTCTCTTGCTCTTCCTCTCTCACCCAACCGGTCGAGGCAGATGGCCGCCCACCCAGAGTCTGGTTCTGCTCGAGGTTTCTGCCTGTTAAAAGGAAGTTTTTCCTCGCCACTGTCGCCAAGTGCTTGCTCATGGGGGAATTGTTGGTTTCTTTGTAGATAAAAGAGCTTGGTCTGTACCAGCTCTATATGGAAAGTGTCCTGAGACAACTTCTGTTGTGATTTGGCGCTATACAAATAAAATTGAATTGAATTGAATTGAAAATTGAATTAAAAGTAATAACTATCCTGGACCTGGTCTGTTATACTCTAATAGTGATATCTTAATATCTAAGCTGTTTCTAGTTCTGTTCATTGCATTCACTCAAATGCTCGACAGATTGAATGGGTATTATAATGGCTCATAGTCCGGTCACTGCTCCATTAGATCAGCCGGATCAGTTTAGAGTACCCCAATATGATTTTGTAAGCCCCAGACCCAGTGGAAAATCATGGGATTAGGTCCATGGCACACTTTGCATCATCCTACATCACAGCTAGATCAGGATAATGCCCGAGGATGTGATGATAAAGAACCACATGTGGTTAAACCAGACAGACCTCCAGACAGAGAAATTCTTCACCATCCTGTGTGTGTCTCTGTGGGTTGAGACCAGGTTCAGTTGGACTGCAGTGATGTTGCACAGATGCATTGTTTTTCACTTGTTCTATATGTTTACCAAAGGCAGGGTCGAGGACTGTACCAAAAGCCTTGGAATTTGTATTGTAGATCCCATTTTCATGACCCCTTGGGAGTCAAAGGTAGTGAAACCTAGAGAGATAATTATTTTCTGCTCCACAGCATAATATGTTGTAATTTCTATACTGAGTGGAAGGAAAGATTATAAATATAACAGCACTTCCCTACAAGGAGGTGAGGGGAACAACAATGGTTGGCCCAGTTCATGCCTCTTAAGAGGTTTTGGTACAATACAGTGCAGAAATAAGGGGAATACTGTGTAGTTGACATAAATATGTCCACAGGGGAGGGCAAATCCTCCCATAACATACAAAGCACTTACTGATCCAACAGGCAAAGTGCTTCTTGTCCCACAGGTGCATAGTGTGCTGACCCCTCTTCATCAAGCCTGGGTTACTGTGGCAACCTATAATCCAAATCCTAGAGACTCCAAGAGTCCTCAGATTTCCATTTGTTCATGAAAAAAGAGGAAGAAAACGTGATTTGCATGTTAGTAACAACACAAACACACATAGGTAAATAAAGAAACAGAAAGTATGACACATGCTGGGGCCTTTTAAGTGCATGGTGTATCCCTGAAGTGCTCCCCATCTTCAAATGGAAAGAAGGAAAAAAGCCTGACTCCTGACTGATGAGAGCACAAGAAGAATAACTTTCACTTCTCAATTTTCACCTTTGAAGTATTCATGAATGTAAATACAAAAATGATAGAGGATAGGAGTAAAGAAAGGCAGCTTTGTTCAAAATGAACTTTAGGCCAACAATCAGAATATAAAGCTCATCACCTCATGTGGCTTCAGTAACACTTTGAATCATGTCTGCTCATAGGAAGTGTGGCTGCAGTCCAATATAAAATAACTTCTCCCATAACACTTATCTTTGTGACGTGAACAAATCCTCAGGTTTTACACCCTTTGTGAACGTTGCTTAATCAGTGTGATTTCATATAAATACTTCAAACAGGAAAAATAACTTATTATATTTTTCATTGTAGCTGTTTACACATGTGGCAGTGGTGTGAGTGATTGCCACCCAGCACAGAGTCATCAGTATGCACTGCAATGTGCAGGGAAAAACTGTGGAGGCAAGCCACATCTTTTATAGATGTCAGGGACTGGCTGCCAAAGTGTCCCAGTGGTCCACTATTCAGGTTCTGTTAGGCTGTTCACCTAATATCGCTGAACCATTCCTTACGTGGGACAATGGATCTCCCAGGACCGCAGTAACATTGTAAACCTAAGTGTTCTCTCCCAAACTAATTTAATCTAAGGCGCCATATATTCACTCATAGTGATTCTGCACCCTGGGCATAAGCGTGTTCATGTCCACTGGGGAGAAGCTTTTGTGGTGGATCAACTCGGGACTGTTCACCTGATCAAAAACTTAGCATGCTGTCTTGAAAGGGAAGGACAGTTTGACCGATATGTGCCTGGTCAGCTAGCCTGTTTGCATCACTCACTCTTAGGGGTGGGTATTGCCAAGGACCTCTCAATACGATATGCATCACGATACTTGAGTCACGATATGATATGATATTGCGTTATCCAAATTTTGCGATACATTGCGATATTCTAAATAGTTCACTGAAAAATGTAAAAGGCATTATGCATCTTAAAATCCAAGTTCTATGTACATCAGATGATAGTGATAATTCATGGGACAAACTGAGTCAAAACAATGTAATTCAAATTATCCATGCCATTTTATTGGAACTATACAAGCAAGTACATGCAAGTTACAACATATTTGCATGAACAACATGAGCTGAGCTAATATGTCGGCGTGTTATCGTGTCTTTGAATCGGAAGACAAAGTATCGCGATATATTGCCATATTGATATTTTTGCCCACACCTACTCACTCTTGCTTTGCGCAGTGTGCCATTTATGTTATGTATAGCATTATGTGTTCTTTGGTTGGGATTGGGGCCAGGAGGTGACTATCTGTTGCTGCGTGAAGACATAATGAGTAGATGGAGAACATGCATGTTGGCAAACATCTGTGTGCTGAAGCGTCTTTGACAGTAAAACACTGCTAGCTTCAGGTGATGCTCTTCTGTAGCTGCGTCTGTGGATTTATTCTGAAACAGTAAGCCACCTTTGCTGCTCGGCTGGTGGGACAGCAGGACGTATAAGACACAACCTGTGGACAACAGCAGCACTGCCATGGATGCTGGATGTGACTTCAGGCTCTCACATGCAGGTTAAAGAAGCATAAAACAGGCTTACTCTCTGTGGAGTCTAGATGTTATCTGTCTCTGACAGAGGGGAGTCTGACACTCCTCAACACAGTCAGGCTCCATCCACCATCATCGCCCAGCCAGTCATACCTGAACATAGATCTCTATATGTGAACAAAGGACTGTGCTTTTGCTCATGAATAAATTAATGTTGTTCTTCTCCCTCTTGTGTTCGAATAGTAATAATCTGGACCATCTAGGGTTACCGTACATCTGTGGTCTCCAGGCTTGTCATAGAAAGCAAGAAATGTTTTCTTTCCTTGTAAAACACAATAGCAGTTGATTTCAGTAGTTCCCCTCTGATTAAAGGTATGCTAATGATTAATAGCAGCTGATATATTGTTAGCTTGGAAATAATTAAACCCTGCAAGGTTTAAACTCTGAAGAACTGCTTTTATGTCCTGAGGAGCTTGTCGTTCTTACACAGCCAGTCAATGCTACAACTCGCGGCACTGAGCTGTCACTTTTTTTAAACTGAAATGGTAAAATCATGTATATGCTGACTTTAAGCGTTTACAATCCACCCAGAGACACGCGCTCCAACGCTGATTCTTGCTGCACATTCACAGCTAGCCTTCATAGACGAACGTTGTACACACACACATTCACTCACGCACACACACGCTCTGTCCCTCTGGCCATACTCTCCATCACTCAGAGTTATGGTAGCTACACAGTGCCTTCCGGAGCAGCCACAGACTCATCCCCACAGACCTGTCGTACATGGTTCACTGCCTCATTTTCAATTGTTCTTTAGCCCCTCATAAATCACTCTTGAATGCATGTGTATCTGTGTGTCTGTATGTGTGTGTGTTGTGATCTCTGCCAGCTGTTCACACATTAGCAGCATGGACTTTGATTACTTGACCCCCAAGCATGCAAACTTGTCATGTTACTGTTCATTTACACCTTCCAGCCTCCTGTTACAGGCTGAATTATGTGAACCTTTTAAGAGGGTTGTTTTTTCTTTTACACTTCCCATTTATGGTGAATCTCTTTGCGCTCTCAAATTCATTCATAAATTTCCAGGCTCATAAATTTTCAACGTTCTGCTATTTCTGCTTTCCCACGCCGTTGGCACTCCTCATTTTCGTGTCACCCTTTCCCACAAATCATCCCTCTTCCTTCATTCTGTGAACCAGCCGGCTGTTCTATCCCGCTCTTTATATTTCTCTCTGTCATTCTGCTCTCATTTCAGATTTTTGTGCAACACCTTTACCTTTACTGAGGCGTTAAGCTATCTGGTGCTGTGCTGCAATCTGTCATTTCGGTAATGTCCAGTCCTCAGATCATCAGCAGGTCATGGACAACGATCGTGAAGAATATGATTTATGTCATGTTTTTTGATTCCTCCAGGTTGCAGCATCTGTCTGTCTGCAAGAATATAAATCTGCCTTGTGGCCTGTCTGAGCTCCAAGATTTGTTTTATGGTTTGTTCCATTATTGTTAGTCCTTGCTCCTCTTTTATTCCCCGTTCAGTCTTCTCTTAAATGTAATCTTTGCCCTCAGCAGTACTTTTTTAGGATAGGTGCTGCAACCTTTGCAGCTGCGTAGGGAAATTCAACTTCGTTTCTTAAAGATTGAGGCTGCTGGTTAGTCTGAACACCTTCCACACATTCAGCCTGATTCTTCTGCCGTCCTCTCTGCTCAGGTCTCCAGGCTGAGTGGTTAAGTTCTGCATACAGCCGGTGGTGTTTTTATTTTATTTTCATGAGTCTATGACTGTTAACTCATGGGATAAAATATCCCTGGCCTCTGTCAGCCCTTTAACCCCCATTGAAGACTAAACTCTGTGTAATCTGGCCTCCAGCAGCCCAGTAGCTTTTTAAAAGAAGCTGAGCATAACCATATTGTCTAGTCCTTTCTCTACTGTGGGTCCAGATCAGACCACCTCAAAAATAAAACTGCATGTCAGGGTTTTTTGGGCAGTGTAGTGACCACAAGACCTGCAAGTCTTTGGCTTTGTGTCTTTTTTTCTACATGTTTGTAGCGCTGGCAGTGTTTTTTCTTACACATGCTGCGTTTTGCATTGGTGGGCTCTTTCACTTTCCCAGTTATCCTTCCAGTCTGTGGAACAAGCCAGCGAGCTAACAGTCATCGGCCCTTTTTTTAATCTTCAGACCCCGACATTGTTGTAGTATAAAGAGGCTGTCAGTGATAAAATCTTTTCTAGCATTGATTCTCAAAGTCCTTTTCAATGATTAATTTCTTTTTCTTATTTTGTTGATGTGCCTTATACAAGAAGTTTATTTGGGAAAAGCACTTACAGTTTTATAATTTCAATAGCTGGCAATGTTAATTTGGCCCGCTGGGGATTTGACTAATCGAATTTACATTGTTAACTTTAAAAGAGGAGCAAGAACTGCTGAAACATGTCTTAGGATGGAAGTAAATATTTGAAGAGTTTCCTGGCAGAGGTGACATCACTGTAATGTGACAGGATAGCTCGCTCATGGTGCCTCCAATAAAGAGAAGTATTGTGTTTCATCGTACAGTAGTGCAAATGTCAGGAGGGCATGAAGTGCTGAATGCAGCGTCTCAACTGCAGATGCGTTTTGAGTGTGGGATGTGTTCTCACTTCAGTGCAGTGTTAGATAAGTTAGCATCCTGCACACTTCAGTGTTTTTACACTAATATGGTTCAACATCAAACACAAAATCCAAACTACAATCATTATAAAAACATGTCTGCCTTTTTTTAACATGTTTAAATCAGCCTAATGACTCATGTTGCTTAAAAGGTTTCTTCATATTCTGTGATTTTAAAGCTCTTACTGTGATGTGAAAACAAGACCAAGTCACAGTTCTTATTTCATTAAGTCATTCCATCGTAACAGCTCAACTGTCTAAATGTCCTTTGTAGTTCTTATGTGATTCCAGTCTGATTACAATGTTCAGAAGTTTACAGATGTCAGTCTTTTTGAGACAGTAGGAGGCAAAATGTGCCGTCTTCAAACTTGGCTTGAAAAGGACAAGCAGAGAGGGTGGCAGGCTGCAGATGCACACAGGCTGTACAGAGGCAATCTTGTGTCTGTTTTAAGATGGAGATGCTTCACGTTTGCTGCTGGGCTGCACATTTCCTGTCCGAGGAAAATGAAAAGCGGTGAAATTGATGCATGGTCAGGTGACTTGGTTGCAGCTGGTCCTGTCTATCTTCAAGTTGGAGAGGGATAATAACAAGCAAGATTGGTGCCAGCAGGCAGTGTTCCTCATAGGGAATCTGCTCACTTTGTGGCAGCAGCGATATGCCGCAGTCAGAGACGATGTTGTCTTCCTGCTGTGGCGTGATGAGAAATAATGCAAATGCTTTTGGCGACTGTGTCCCAGGATGCTGTGTTTCAATAAGCCTAATAACTCGTCACTAAGGATTCTCCCTCCCAGAGAGACAGTGTAGGTTTTCATGTGGAGCACAGAAGGCCATGGTGGGGCAATATCAGACTGGCTGTATTGAACAAATCTGCAGGGAAGGTCACAAACAGGGCGAGCTTCGGCAGCACTGTACGCACGGCGCTTCCCCACGACCCCGCTCTCCCACGTCTTCTGCAGCTAGTCCTTTTAAGTACGGCTGCATTTTCAGGTTGACTGTTGATTGATTGATTGTCAGGTTGGGATCCCGGGTTGGCCATCAATCATCATCCGTCCTGCAGGGAGGACGCTGGCTTTAGTGAAGACAGTCTTTTCCCCGTTCACTCGTTCAGAGACCACTCACTTTCCTCTCCATGCTTAGTCTGTCCTATGATGCAACATTAGCTGTTAAATTTTAGCCACGTCCTACACATACACACACTTTAACATGGACTAATAGAGCATATGGCTTGATGTGGAGAAGCCAAACTATAACTTTGATAGACAAGTTCTCAGAAAAACAGTCTGAATCTTGAGCAGCTTCACGCAGAAATGCTGTATTCCTACTGAAAGAAAACACAGACGAACAAAGCTAATTGAAACATGATTAAAGGCCACATATGTGTGAGGACCTCAAGATATATACTGTACCTCCCAATTGATTAAATAACATTTATTTGAGCTACAGTGTAACGTGCACTAAATCCTTGAGTGAAATTACTCAGCGCAATGTGTCTGCTGTGATACTAAATCAATGCTCAGCGAGGCGGGGGGGGGCTGCTGGAGTTAATGGTCCCTTTTTTCATTAAAACTCTTAATACTGCAAACGTATTGTCTTCATTAAATTGGTTCACACCTTTTTACCACAATCACCTTTTTTGAGTTATTGATCGAGCTTTGATTCCCGTTTGATGCAGCAGGTGAGATCCCTCTTCATGGCACAAAGCTGCCAGACATATTTCCATCCTAATGTGCTTTGCACTGGAAGCAACAGCCACCTGTGTAAGAGGAATAAAAATGTCTGCCCCGCACTGGAATCAATCTTCTTCAAAGACGAGGAGGAATATTTCAGCAGCCCCCTGCCTATCTGTTATAGCCAATAAACAGTCGACGGCACAGTGCCTGAGTTTTTGTGCTTCTGCAAATGTGTATTTATAATATTTAACAAGGCTTTTAAAAACAGTTAAGTGGGAAACTAATGGCTCCTGCAGTTAACTGGGTTTTATCATCAAACCCATACAGTGTTTATTCTATAGGTTTTATCATTGTTTGTGCTCATGATGGAAGATCTAGAGTTCCTGAACACATGACATTCAGTCATAGAACGGCTTCTGCGCACCAGTCCTGATATTGTGCAAATCAAACGTGGCTTTGTGCGTTTTTGATGAAATTATGCTTCTTATTAGAACCCTTTCTCTACAGCTAGCACTGCCATCTCTCTTTGAGATGATCAGATTTGTTTTGTGCTCTTGATTCCCGAAAATGCCGGCTACATCCTGGTTGCCCTTCATCCAGTGGCCTACTGTAACGGTGCTGCTCAAAGCTGGGTTTCTTTTGGGACCTCTGGCTATCCTTTTATGGCCCCTATCAGCCTCACACACATGCAAGTGCAATATTGACTTGCCCCGAGCCCTGATAGCATCTCCATTTAATCCACAACCACCGAGTCTGAGATGGGTTTACTAAATGAGGGAGAGAGAAAGTAGATGCTGACACATCTTCCCCAGCTCACTGTTCTCCCTTTAATCTTCAATGTTTCTGTCTTAACATTAGTCGTCTTTAAACATGAGTGGTTTGAGTGAACTCAGAATCAGTTGAGAGGCACCAGGAGTCCAGAAAAGCTGCGGCTAAGAAGCTGGTTTGAAAACCTGGATGTGAAGTTCGGAGATTTCAGAGGCGGATCTTGTTGACTTGATTGCATTTCCCCAATTTGTTCATTTTTGTGCTTCTGTCGTTGGTAAGTAGGCTACTTAATTAGCCTGTTTCGGTGTGACAGCAGTGTTCTGCATGGCCACGCCTGCATAGAGTTTCAGTGTCGACTTTCAGAAGTTGTCATATGCGTTACATCAATCTTGAGAGTTGGTGTGTTGAAATGTTTCAGATTGTTGTGCTCCAAGGTCGTGCAGTCTCTTGCCTTTCCTGCCATCCATGTTATTAGGAGAAAGTAGCTGATCCTAGTGCTGATGTTAGGTGAGAAAATGCATGTCAAAGAAAAGCAGCCTCATACTTAAGTAGCTTAAGTAATTCAAGTTATAGTTAAGACAACTGAAATTCCCACAGCAACATTCTGTCAACACTCTCTGTACATGCCGTGCGATGGCATGTGTCACAGCATGATAAATTCAAAGTCATAGGAAATCCATCAGTGTGTTTTTGTTGTTTGTTTGATTTAGTGGTTTTGATCTGAGACTGATGTATGTGTTGTGCTGAAAGCATTTTCACTGACGTTAAGCACAGATAGTTTGGGTTAATTAAAGCCAGTAATTACCGCCCTCTGACGGATGATATTAACCAACGTAAATGAAAATGTTTTTCGGTCTCAAACGCTAGTCTGAAATTGATTGTGACCGTTTTGGAGAAGGAAACATTAACGTCTTTGCTCAACGTGCACAGGCTGAAAGCGAAAACTTTGTGAGTAATTAAACCCAGCTGGAATTACTTGCTGCTTTATGATTATAAATCAACAAACTTGCCATCCATGATTTTTGTATTGTAATTAGATGAAATACGTAATTTAATAGAAAAATTGTAAAAGTTGAGCTTGAGCTCGGTGAGTAGGAGATCTGCGGCACACAGCAGGCACATGGCGGACCTGGTCGGTTCATTGTTGACATGTCGCTTAGAATGCCAACATGAGGATATATGGAGATAAATTAAAATGAAATTAATTTAAATGAGCAGAGAGATGTGGGATAAAACTTAGCTGATAACAACACAGCACAGTAAATGACGGCTGTTACAGTTAGACATTATGATTACCACAGTTATTTTGCTTGCATTATGAAGACTTTATTTTCTTTTAAAACTTGACAAAAGTGGTTAAAGCGTTAAATCCTTTGATGGTCTGTAGTGTCATTCTGTGGGCGGTAGCTGGTTTCCTTTCACCTTCAGCCTATAAGAATTCAGTGCTGCTTGTTAGCAGTGAGTCCAGGTATCAGCCTGAATCATGGCCACGGCGTGCTGAACTGGCAGCCCCAGCCCCTTCCTGAAAACAAATGCCGTAGTGATTGCCGATGATTGCCACGGTTTCAATATGTGATGTATGCAGATCAGGTCAGGCTGTTGTGTGATATTTTGTATGACCTTGCGCCTCTACTCCATTTGAATACAAATCCAAACAATTAGCATTATGCAATACAAGGAGAAGAGACAACTGCTGCTGTTGGCTGCACAACAAAACAGGGAGAGCTGGAGACCTCTCTCCTATGTAGTCGTCTATGGAAGTCTTATGAATAATGCAGTGAGCGTGAGGATTGGGAGGTGGAGAGAGGATGCCAGTTTGAGCTTTAAACATAGAGTATTTGACATGTGAGTGAACATGGACTGACTGTAGATCTCTGCTTTGACAAACGCATCCTTCACTTGACTGTGCCTGTCGGCTTGGCAGGGAGCCAGCTCTTTTAATTTCAACGTGCTGGTGTGGATTGAAATGTTGTATAGTGTATTGTCTGCATGGTATATATTGGTGCTTAGTTTGCACTATGGTGACAGCCAGCAAAAAGAGTGAAGTTACCAGCTTTGGCAATAACTCAGTTTTTTTTTTTTTGTTTTTTTGTTTTTTTTTTAGATCGATTTATGTCAAAGTTTTAACATTTAAGTGTTCACATCAGCACCAGCACCTGATGACAGCTACTTCAGTCACATTACGAACTACACTAAAAAAGACAACTGGATATGAGCACACTTCCAGAGCACATTGCAGTGAGCCACACTGTACATGTGGACTGCGGTGCAGTTTTAACCATAGGCCTAGCCCTGCAGCTTCTCAGATTAGGAATTCGTCTCACTTGCCTGATAATTACATGCTGATTTTAACGGTTGTTTTTGAAGAGCCAGCCATTCTTAATGAACCCTAAGCCAATGCCTTAAAGCTTTCAACTGGAGTTCAGTCCCTCCTCACTTAACACATTTGCTTCCTTAATTTAAATTCAGATCACCAGCACTGTATAGTAAACTTTTTTAAGTGTAGCAACCAAGTGTAACTTCCAAATCAACTGGTCGGTCTGTCAGGGAGTTTCATGAAACTGTAGGATTTGTTTGGAAACGTACACTACCAATGAAAAGTTTGGACACACCTTCTCACTGAGTGGTTTTTCTGTATTTTCTCTATTCTCTACATTGCAGATAAAAACAATGAAATAACATAGAGCGTGTTAAGCAAAACATGTTGTTGACCGTGAAGAGCTGATTCACACAGTCTTCCCTGAACAGCTGATGCTCACGTGTCTGCTCCTCCAGCTCCTAGTGGCATTTACATGGGCTCTAATCTGACGTGCTGGTAATTGGTGATTTCTGCATCTGGTCACTTTAATGAACTTATCCTCAGCAGCACATGTAACTCATGGTCTTCCTTTCATGAGAGCCAGTTCAGTCATTATGTTTGATGCTTTTCGTGACTGCACAAGAAGAAACATTCAAAGTGCTTGAAATGTCCTGGTTTGACTGACCTACAGGTCTTAAAGTCTGTCCATAGCTGAGCAGCTCTTGATATAATATGGATTACAACAGTAGTTAAAAAGGACTATTTACTGTATGCCAGCAATACAGTCTGCAAAATGCATTTGATGGTCTGACACACATTAAGGGTGCAATACATTTTATGAATTAGCTTTTGAGAAGACAGTTGTAACCGTTTGAGGTGACTACCTCATGAAGCTGGTTAAGATAAGCTAAAAATGTGCAAAGATGTCATCACAACAAAAGGTGGCTGTTTCACTGTTTTCCACACGTGTTTCCAGGTGTTATTTCGTTGTTTTGATGTTACTCTACAATGTTGAAAATTTAAAAAATAATGAAAATGATAAAGTGCGTTCAAACTTTTGATTGATACTGCATTTAATTACAGTAAATACATTGGAATTATTTGGTTTGTATGCACCGAAAATGTGGCTATTGTCATGCTAATGCAGGTGACGTACTTCCATAAAGCAGAACAGAACATCAGGCTGTCTCATAATCATTATTCTGCTATTTTGACAGCAATAAAACGATCAGACAAGTCATTTATTAAAGAGCCAGTATGAGCAGTAAAGTAGTCAGAGGCTGCTATTGTCATTGTTTTCCCAGCCCGGCAGACAAGTTTGATTACTTCTTTTCAACTGCAAGTAACAGTAGTAGTAGAAACTAGTTTGTATTTTGAACAGAGTGATGTAAGGATAAATGAACAAAGCCTGCAGGAACAGAGCTGTTTCCAACTCCTCATTTTCTCAAAGTGAGTGAAGAAAACACACCATAGTACCTCCCTCTGTTAAAGGAGCACATGTGGAAAAGTCACTAACACACACACAAGGTACCGTCTGCTCTGCCTCTGCAGCAATTAGCACAGAACGCTTTTGGAGGATGTGTGCATAACGCACCCTTCAGTCGAGTGGTTTAACACGACAACACGGAACTCCAAGCAGATGTTTGTTTCGTCCACTGTTCGTCTTCTCTGTGTGTAAAAAGAATCCAGTTTGTCAGGAGAAAAGGTGTTTGTCTAAGAAACTCAGTGCTGACATAGTGGACAATTGGTGCTGCAGCCCCCCCACCAAACAGACAGCAGTCAGTGTGAGATGCAAAAATCACCTTATCTGTAAAATTGGTCATACCACTAGATTTGATATTTCAGTGAGGGTCGATGTTAAATATTTCACGTTAAAAACATTTTGTGATGAGCGCAAACCCAGAACACCAGTGATGTGGCTAGGCCTGGGCGATAAAAACGTTAGCAATATGTCTCGCGATAGACGCATCATCAATATCAATAAAAAATGCGTTCGATAAAACATTCGATAATTTTTTTTCTTAGTTGGAAAAAACCTGAAGTTGTGAAGCGAGGTTGGTTGCATGAACAAAGGCACTCGCTCTCAGGTAGCCGAGCAACGTAGGGAGTAATCGCTAATCAGTGAGAGAGACATGCTAACACGCCAATCATGTAACATTATCAAGTTCGGTTGCGCCATTTCGTTGTCTCGTGTTTGATGCTCCGTGAGGAGTGAGATGAGAAATAGAGAGTGAGCGCTGCAGCGAGCGAAGAAATCATCGATAGAACAGGGAAAGTCAGCTCGCCGGTATGGAGTTTTTTGGATTTTTTAAGTCGGACCGTAGTCAGACCAATGTGGTCTGTAACTTATGCAAGACTGTCGTCCCCACCAAGACCGGTAACACCACAAACTTATTTAACCACCTTAGCCACTCTCACTCTTTGGAGCACAGCCGTATTCGCCAACGTCCGCCAATCGCAGCACCACCGCACAAGCAGCAGACCACCATGCAGAGGTATCTGCTTCATTGCCTGATGACAAATCATCTAAAAGGCACGAAGACATAACGGAGGCAGCGACATATCATATAGCTAAAGACATGCTTCACTGATCACTGAGGAGAAACCAGGTTATAAACATCTCTTACACATGCTTTTTTTTTTCTTAAACACACTTGCAATAAAAATATAATTGAATAGTTCATGTATATTTAGAGTAAGAAGAGTGACTAAAGTTGTTCATGTGTCTAGGCTGGTTTTATAGTTCAGTCAAGTCTACCTCAGTTTCTGCTATGTTTCCAAAACACTGCACATATCTGAAAACATTTTATTCAGCAGAAGGTGAATCAGCTTGTGAATTTTCTGCACTAAACCTGCAGGAAAAAAGTTCCCAGGTTTCTCTCTGTTTACATCTTTACACTTTTTTTACATTTATTGTTTGAGTGTTTTCATGCTTGTGTTGACATTTCCTTTCCTTTCTGACTTGATAGCTGAGGGGATTATAATCAGAGGAAGGTTCAATTTAAAATAAAAATGTTTCAATTGAATGTATTTTTCTCCCGGTCCTTATTTTAAATAGGTCATAAAAAATATCAATAATTATCGATATCGACCGATATAAAACACTTATATCGCAAAAGAGTTTTCAGCCGTATCGCCCAGCCCTAGATGTGGCTCATTCTGTGTACACTTTTTAGTCTAGAAAGAACCTGGATTGTGAGTTTTCAAAGCTTTGAAAGCAAGAAAGTTGTAACAAAGGAATGCAGATTGAGGCTTGTGCTTCACAGTTCAGCAAATGTCCTGCTGATGTGAAAACTATTGTTGCACAATCCGCCGACAAAATGGAGACGCAGCTAGCCTGTATAATGCAACCAGCCTGCAGTTGTATTCAGTGAAGTCTTTGGTTGACACTGATGCTCATATAATGATGCATTGCATGCTTCTTACATCTAATGAAAATAAATGTAGCTTTTATTGCAGTTTCCAAAAATATTCTACAAAGTGTTGTATAGCCAGTTAGTACTTAACAAGTAAATGGAGCAACAGTAAAACCATCAGGGACAACCATCAAAGAGCAGTTACAGAAAAAGCAACAATAAAGCAACTGTATATAATATAAAACCTTTGAGGTGGCAATATTAAACTTGTGCAAAAATAATAGTATAGTAGTGCTGTTATAGTTAATTATATACTGAATGGTATATAACTAAATTAGTACATAAGCTAAATAAAAGTAAATAAAGAGCAGGTTTATAAAAATAGGCCTGTTATGGAGCACTCTGGGCAAACACAGTCCAGCTTCTGCAGTTCTATTATTTATTTCATCCTGCCAGCACAATGCATCCGCAGTCCGACTTGAGGAGCCCAGGCCTCTGTGGCTGAGTGATGTTAGCACAGCAGGCTAACCTGCTAACAACAGGAAAGTATGCATACAATTGTCGTTCACATTGGTCATGAAATAACCACTTCATTCAGTTAACAGTACACTGAGGTCTGATTCATGCATTGGTTATATACACCTTAAGTCAATTACATGTTTGTTGCCTGAGCTCCCTTCATATCACCTGCTTGTCAGGGGTCCAAACAGGAAGAGAAAGCATCCAATGTACCATCTTTTTAAGGCACATTTAAAAAAACAAAACAAAACAAAACCAAAAAAAAAATTAGATTGCCTTTAGGAGAAGCTTCCTCATGGGAGTTCATTATTATTGGAGTTAAAGTGTGTTCAGTGCAGGTGTTGACCTGCTGGAAGCTTGCTGCTAGCTGCCCAGTGGCCATGGCCGAGCCAGGTTGTCTTTCAGTCCACCGGTGGATTTCTTTATGGTCTTTTGTCTGGTGTAAATTCCAAATAAAACATGCTGTTGGTGAAGATTTCTCTAGCCACATGTGTGGGTCAGTTCCTTCCCAGGCCTCAGAAAAAGATGAAACATGATAGAGCTGTGGGGGTCTGACCCCCCCATGTTTTTGTGTAGAACTTGTTTTTGTTTGCTGCTAAGTCCATGGACATATGAGCTTGGATCAATACAAGTAACTGCTTTATAGGTGACGAGTAAAATCTTCAAATCATTTATTTAATAGCAGCCATTTGGGGAGCCTTACTTTGGAGGTTGATATCCCTGCTGTACAATCACTATTCCAAAAAAAGTCAGGACACTTTCCAAAATGTAAATAAAAACATAATTATCACTGATCACATTCTGGTTTGTTTATATTTTACACAGCATTTTGGAAATCAGGGTTGTAGGTTTTGAGCGTCTCTTCTGACAGGAATGGGAAGTTTGCTCCAGTTCTAATCAACATTTACAGAAAAGTAAAGATTAAAGATGTCATTAAAACATCAGCGTTTTGCTTGAAACATGGTCAGATGTTCTTGTTGTCCTTCAGCAAACATTTGCCATCAGGAAGCATGAAGGATCTGGTGATTGCGGCACCTCTAGGTGTCTGCAGTCGTGGGGCAGTTACCGACTTTTCCGAGTCAGATCGAGCATAGATCTCAATGTTTATTGATAGCGTGCCCGAGGGTGAAGAGCAAAGAGGAAAAATACTTTGATCAAAAATGAAAGACAAAGCAAATTGATTTGTGTGGTGCAGTAAGATGCAGACCCAGAAAAGCTGTTTTTTATCCCAATAATCTGTTCTTGTAGCTACACTCTAAACTAAGTTTGCTGCTCGGCTGTTCTGAAGACCTTTAAAGAACAAGGCTTGCATTGTTCTGAAGTTTCTTGTTTTTCAGTGAATCAGATGAAAAGACGAGGCTCATGCTGCAGAGTGTTACAGCAGCAGGACGGTGTATGTGGGATTGACTCAAACTGCGTTGCCCATGTTCATCGTAATGAAGGAATGTGTCGCTCAGTGCAATGGTGTGGCTCACAGATGTGTTTTTAATAGTTACAGGGCAACAATGAAGGACTGGCACAGAAGAATAAGCTGCAGTAGACCAGGCTTTGGCCACACAGGCAGTACAAGCAGGATCAGTTTATTTTTTCTGCTCTTTTTAGGGGTTTTGTTGACAATAAGAAAAATGTCAACCCCATCCTTTTCATATGCCAGTGTAATAAATTGAGATTATGTGGCATCATGAGTGTGAAACTATCTGTGATGACATCAGTTGGATGGATAAGTAAATGGATGGATGGATAGATTATCTGCTTTGTCATTTTTGCTTGATATGTTCCAGAAGTTTTCAGGCTCCATCCCCTGCGACAGTTGAGTTGTAAATGTTGCTTCAGCTGGTGCAGTCCCGGGGAAACGATGTGGAACAGGACCAGAATAGCTGCAACATGCAGGGCCTGTGTCCATGTGCTGTAGTGCCCCGGTTTGTTGTAACAATAAATTGGTTTCTTAGAGAATCCATTTTTCTAAGCTTAGTTGCAGTTCACCCCGCTGCTGTGACTCACCCTTAACATTAACAGCTCCCTGAAACTCAAGGTTTTAAGTATTGTGAAGCACTACGGCATGTCATCCATGTTTCCCAGTAGTTATAATTGTTACAGAGCCACTTGGTTTCCACTTGGTTCCTTTAAAATGATTTGATGCCTCCAGGCAGCTATTCCCTCCCCCATCCACTTTCATCTAGTCTTCCCTTTTGCTAGGTTGGCAAGTAATAATAATAGGACAGCTCCAAAACAGACTGCAGCCCACAGCATTTGTTGTATAGACTCAGTAGTCATGCAGATATCATCTACATGCATTTGCAAAGGCACACACTACCATTGCCTCCAGATATGAGGTGAGATGCAGAGTCAGTTACAGCAAGATTCATTGGGGGAAACTGAGGATCTAGAGGCTTCACATTAAAGCTGCTTGGTACCTTTGCACAACAGCAGAGAAATGTTAACAGCCGCCTGTATGGATGTTACGTGACTGTTGGCCCATGTTAACGTTGGTGTCTTTGTGTTGTCTTAGCTCACTTAACTGTTGCTTTTGTTGACACGGCGTGAAGTTAACCTCCAAAAAGAACCTTATTCAGAGTCGTCTTTGTTCAGGGCCAGGACACACAAACCGCCATCGATCATGTATATATTGACTTTCATGTAGGAGGACATGTCTACAGCAAAAATAATATTTGAAACGAACTTGGAAATATCTTCAAGAGCAGCCCCCCCCCCCCCCAAGTGCTTCATCAATTATGGAGGTAGCTGGTGCAGTTTGAGGTACAGCATGCAGTGAAGCAGCAAGAGCAATAGGAGACAGCTTTCCCACAGTCGCACAACCCACTGCTCCCATTATCTGAAGCCATGAAGGTTAACAACACCGAAACAACAGCACCACACATTATTATTCAATAAAGGCTGTCTGCTGTGACGCCACCGTTTCAACTGTAGTGTTTGTTAAACGCTGTTAAAGGACATCAGAGAATTGATCAGGTTTGTTGGCGAGAGCAGCGAGTGAGAGAGCAGGTGTAATGTTGTTCCTCTATGCCGTCATCTTGTTCGTTAGTCGTCATGATTTTATTAATTCAACGGCGTAACTCAGTGATGTCAAAGCTACTGAGCCTCTGCATAAAGATACCTTTAACTACACTTGGCATGCTGATCTCATTGTGCCCAAATATGCTAGATTGCAATTTTGCTCTATTACACAAAGCCTTGTTTTTGTGAGTATTGGTTGTGATAAGGTACATTTCTTACTTTTAAGACATCAAATTCAGCTTCAAGAAGCTCAGGTTTGTCACTTATGAATTTGCAGACCTCCTAGGGGCAAAAAATCATGAACACATTGACGTATTATCACCCTTTAAGTTGTCAGGGTGAACTTACTTGCAAGAAATAATGTATTTACGCGTCCAGCAGATATGGAGCAGCATTAGCATGCGCTTGGAGTCATCTGACTGGCCACTTCATGAACGCAGGTCTAATACTGTTTTTGATTTCCACCAACTCATGAGGGAAATACCTCGCTCTTTATCTGCTAAAAGCTCCACTGCTGCATATTTCAGTGACTCACTAACTTTGTCTGCTGTTTGGTGCTGGCAGGTACAGTATAGACAGAAAACGATGCTTGTTGAGAGTGAATCAAAACAGGAAGCAAGTTGTGGGGCGGAAAATCAAAAGACCGTAAAGCTTCAGGGAACGGCAGTCTGATGATGATTATCTGTGGGCCATCACTCCAAGCAACCCCTTTCACATACGAGTGGTCATATGTTTTTTTTGTTAATATGAAAACTTTGATTAAAAACCCCTTTAAGTTCTGATTCTGATTGGACTCTATGCAGCTCTGTTCAGCTCTTGTATGAAATGAGAATAACAGTTAGAAGCTCATGGAGAATAAGAAGACATAAGGTAGTGCTATTTTTCTTGAGTTGTGGAGTTTTCTTGCCGTGGAAAGTCCCTGCACCAGCCCCCACCCGCTGTGCGAGCGCTGCAGCACTTCCCCTGTTAGGTGGTACAGTCGCCTGTGTGAACGTCCTGATCAAAGCCTCGGCAGAATAAGCTCAGCGCAGCAGGGCCAGATCCTCTCTCCACACCTCTAACAAGACTGACAATGTGAGGAAGTAACATCGCTGTTCTCCAATAGATAAACAGATTGTTTTAAAGCCAGACAATAACTTTATGAACACAAACAGGAAGTACATACGTGCACATGCTCACTGTCTGTTACAGTAAGGGGTGAGTGTTGTGACCCGAAAATAATAAAACGATATTTCAGGGGTTTTCTGCAATGCAAAGATTCTTGACAATATGACAAATACAGAGTGCAACACACCAAAGATCGGCCAATGATATGCTGGTTTTGTGCTAACAGTAGCTGTTGAGCTCTCCTCACAGGATTTTTGGCTCGCTTTACTCTCAACCGGATGCTTGTGCTTGAGGTGGTGAAATAACTTTGTTGTATTTCCCCCTTTTGTTGTTACATATTACCGTGGTGTGTTGTCCCTCTGATCATCTGTAACCAAACGCCGCACGCTGCATTTTTGGAACTAAGCTGGTAGCAATGGTAGTTTTGCCTTCAACCACGCTTGTTGTTGCTGTGCTTAACCGTATGTCGTCAATATGGCGGCAAGTTTTTTAGCATATTAAATATTATGCCATTTATGCCACAGTTGAGCCTCAAAACATGCTACATATACAGATGCCATTTTTTTCTCACATGTTGCAGTAGCTTCACTTTAACTAGCATTAAAGCTTATTTGCAAATGTTGAGTTGAGTCTTTTGACTTGTCTGATTGCATCTTAACTCTTTGAAGATAGATCCTTTGTTAGAGCGTAATCACGTCTTGTGCATGTTGCCCTTTTGTAGGGAGTCCCAAAGCTTTATATTGAATTCACTTTGAGGCAGAAGATTGAATTTAACACAAACAAAGACAATAGGCAGGGAAAAGCCATTAAAAAGACCCTGAGTAGGCCTGATAAATTAGAACTGTATTGTATATCACAGATATACCTCTGTTGTGGTGGAGGCCGACAGCCTCATAAATCAATGTGGCTAATTAAATCAAGGTTATAAGAGTTATGTCATTAGATTGAAATGAGACAAACCCTTTGTGAAGCTGCCCTTATTTGAACTGCCTGAGAGTGCTGAGACTACTGCTGTCTACTTATTAAGTTGTTATGGTTCGTAAAAATGAGTGCAAGAGGTATATTTTATTCATTTGCATCACCTCTCTTCACCTCTTGTTATTTCAAAATGTTCCCTTCGTTCAGTTTCGAACCATGAAGCAGAAGATACCGGATATTTCCCCTCGCAGATTTGACCATGAGAAAAATATAATCCACGTAGCAGCTTTCTGAACAAGTCATAAAAGTGATGGGGCTGTCTCACTCTTGTCTTTTCAGAAAGCTTTTAACCCTGGTGATTAGCCTCTGTCAGCTCCCTCAAGTCTTTCTGTGACACCTCTTTGGGCTTTTTATCGCCCATTTGTTGCTTTTCATTCTGGATGCTGGGAGAAAAATCATCATTAGCTCCCGCCTTATCTACTCTTTATTTTCCCCCTGTGATGAGCCTTGTCGCTGGGATTTGCCTGATAATGATTGGTGCAGCAGTGTAAGCTTAATGGCTTCTCTTTATCTTCAAAGGCTTTGGTTCCTCATTGTTGTTGCTTAGCAGACAATTAAGGGGTAAAGGCCTTGTTGGTGATGGATTTCTGTGAGGTTTTTTTTAAGTACACTGCTGAGCTGTAGCCCTGATGTAAGAATGCAGAGTGCAGTTCTAAGTGTGACTTAAGGACTGTATGTTATTTATGGTGCATGTTGACTTGTCTTGGACAACTTACTCTTGTCACTTTACTTAATATTTGCTTAATTGTCACGGCTGTTAAGTTAATAAAGGGAGTTAGTAAAGTACTGTTGGACACTGCCTCCTTTACCTGACTGGCAAGCAAGGTATAGAATTAAATAGTATCGCGTTATTAACGCAATACAGCACGATACGCGCATATCAAAACGGCGTCATTTTTTTTATCGCGAGATTAATGCTCTTTGTGACCTAGTGAACTTGTAGGTTTTTATAAGCTGTGGCCACTGCTAGTAACGTTAGAAAAACTACAGGATCCGATTGTAAACCGGAAATAAAACAATAGGCACACCCCACGCACGTGTTTGGTCTTGCCTGCTCGCTAGCTGTAAAAGAGTAGGCTACCAGTTTGTGTGGATGTCAAGCGCGAAACACCGAATTGGATGCGAACAAGATTCTGAATGGAAAGTTTAGTTTCAAAAAGTTGCCAGATGGATCGACTGACAAGACCAAAATTATCTGTGTGTATTGTTGGTGTGAACAGAATTATCACCGTGGCACATCCAGTCTGAAATACCACCTGATGGACAAACACACGGTGAATGCAGATTCTCCACCGGCTCCTTGTCAAAACCAGGCGCCAATGGATGGCTTTCAACGTAGGCATATGGATGCTATTATGTTGAAAGGAAACTTAAGAAAGGAAAGTTTAAGCCATGGTCTAACTACATAGGCAGAGATTTTACTTCAAATGTGAATGACTGCTCAAAGTAAGAATGTTAGTGTGAAATAACACTACACGTTGTTTTCAATAAAAAAACATTTGCACAAAGCAAGCCTATCCACTTTTCCATGTTGATAACAGTATTAAAATGATAATTCAAGGGACATTTACGATAGATAAAAATGTGCGATTAATTTGCGATTAATCGCAAGTTAACTATGGCATTCATGAGATTAATCGGAATTAAATATTTTAATCGATTGACAGCACTAGAAATAAACCTTTTCTAAGTTATGCAATACTGTAGGAGGACAGCATACCTCACCAGACAGTCGGGGCTTTATCAGAACAGTTCATCACACGCAATCAGTGTGCTACAGTATTTAAAGAACAAGAGAAAATCTGATTTGGAAAGTTCAGACACATTTCACTTCATAATGGACTTCATGGGGCCATCAAAAAACGGTTACTGGATCCAAGCAGTTAAAGAGAAGTCCTTTCTGGTGATGCAAACAAGGATGATAGATTACATCATAACTACAGTTACGTACTCATTCAGTTCACCGTGGATGTGTGTCTCTTTACTGTGCAGGCAAAATTAGTAAAAGTAGCATCAATTCCACGACCTGTCTCGATTAGAGAGCACACAAACACCAGCACACTCAAAGCACTTTCAGCCCAGTTAAGTACTTGTTTACCTTAAAATGATCACTAAACCCAGAGATGTCTCACATTGAATAAACTGTCAATACTCACTAAAGAAGTTAGGGTTGTGTGTGTTTTTCAGACCGCTTCATTTACTTACTTACTTACCAGATGACTGAAATAGGTTGTGTACAACAAAGTTGCTTAACTAATTATAGCCTTAATTAGGAAGTGTAGGCAGCTTAATTGGCACTCTGTATACTTGACTGGAGTTTATCATGTCCTAATGTGCTAATCGATTTTGATACCCTTGATGTGTGGATGCCACACCACTTGCTTATAAGTGTGCCTGTACTGCACTTTAACAGATTAGTTTCTGTCTTCACGGTGAAGCGTGTTGTGAATGACTTGATTTTATCTACAATAGAGCTACAGCAGAAATATGTTTGTCGCTGCTGTGGATGTTCTGTGAGAGAGAAAATACATTCAGCTCAGAATAATGTGATACATCAGGGACTCATGCAAAAACCACTTTGAGGAACAGTTTTGTTCTTAAGTGACACATACAAGCAATTTAAGAGAATTTCTGCCATTTACCAATTTCACAATTTTCAACATTTTATGATTTTTTGGTTGGCAGGGGGTGTTCTATTTTATCACAGCTACTTGCACAGTTTAGTCATTCTGAGGAAAACCCTTTGTCTCCACAATCAGCTGCCTCCTTAACAGATGTCTTTGTCCAGTAACGTCCTGACAGTCTTACATCACCTGATGGAGGCTGTAGTATTCTCACACCTAATATCTCCGTCATTATCAAGTCGCCTTGATCGCCTTTCATATTGTTCATGAGGGAATGAACTGCTTTGCTTTTTGGAAAGACGTACTGTAGCATCTAACTTCATCGGAATCAGAATAAGCTTTATCAGCCAAGTACGTGTTTACAGACGAGGAACTTTCATTTCATTCACTTACACTCGTTTCCCACATAGAAATAGACATACAGCTAAAACCAGGACAACAAAAGTGAAAGCTGAAACCTGAGCGTGCACTGAACAATGAGGCTGCCATCTTGGTGCGTATCTGAAACCATCTCCTCTGTGCGCCTGTCACAGGACTGTGAATATTGTTTTATTAACCAATCAAGCAGTACATTAATAAGTGACCTCTAACACAAATACTGATACTGCTTCTACCTTGGTAAGGTTTTTGTGAATGAAACTTGCTCACAAATGTTGAACAGGTCGCACTTTTAAGGGACAACATTAATACTGATGATCGGATTTCACATACGCACACTTGCTCATGTGAAGTTGATGCTCATCAGGCTGAAAATAGTGATTTACAGCATCCTTTTCCAGATAAAGTATAAAAAACAGACTACTTGAAAGAAAGCTACTGTTGATATTAAAGGCCCCGCCATGAGGCTGAACTTTCCAGTGATACACAGAGAATAACAAAATGTAATCGTCAGATTTCTGCATTTACTAAACCAGTTAATGCTCCCTGTGAGGATGAACAAGTGGCATTTTAGATGCAATATGAGCCTTCCTCTTTGGTGCACTTTGATATGTTGTTGCTAAAATAACAAGCCACAGACTTGCTTTTCATAAGAAGCACAGAAAACACTGTACACACATTCACTTTCAGACCATTATGAGATAATAAATTTAGAGAGAAAGCGTGGACAAGAGAGACGACCTTAATCAACCTTTGTCTTTTGCTGCGCTGCGTTTCACAAGAGTTCTCCTGTTGAGGCTGAGATTGAGGTCTGGTAAGCCTCAGTTAAGCTTCTTCATGGAAGGACGACCTCATTCTCTGGTTAGCTGAGGAAACCCTGTAGCTGTCCTTCATTAGACACAACAAATTGACAAGAGGGGTTGTAGCTTGGATAAAAACCCCTACTGTGGCCTCACTGTTGCTCAGTCATGGAGAAAGACTTTGTTCTGAAATGCTGATGACTCTGTGTCCCTCTATGCTTCTGTGTAGTAATGTACAGTATATTATATTCTCCTGAGAACCAAGGGGAAAAAGTATCTTTCAATTTAATTTAAATTAATTCATTAATTAATTTTTTGTGATTTCCTGCCTCTTTGGAGCTAACACAGCAACTCACAATTTAGAATTTTGTAAAAATATTTTTATTTTACATTTTACAGCATGTCCACTGTAGTGGACTAACAGAACGATTTCACCATAACACAACGATACCATAACAAACAGTCCATTTTTCAAATGAAACTGAACGTTTGGCCTCTATCTTTTGTTGAACTACAGAACAAAATTGATTTTTAAAGTTTTGAATTTCATTAAACATTCATAACTTTGCTATTATTTTTCCTAACAAAATGTTTAACTGAACTCTGACTCCATCTTATGATTCCTGGCATGTTCATAAACAAGCGAATATATGATTACCATAGTTAAAAAAAAACAACGAAACAATATTTGACTTACTTTTTCTCTTTTCCTGGCATTTGCGTTTTGCTGCAGTCTCCATTTTGACTCAGCATGAAAACAAAGTTCCCCTCATCCCACCCAAACACATGAGATATCATTGGAAAGGCCAGGATGTCCTCTACTGAGCACATCAGGACTTAGTTGGGTAGCTCAAATGAGTCAAAAGATATAGACCAAAACCAAATGTTCACTACAGAGGACACAAATGAATAGGCCGGGTCTCAGGAGGCTATGCGGGTGTCAGGTGGAAGTAGTATCAGGAGAGAAAGACGTCGTACCAATGTGTGTCTGAAGTAATATCTATCTGACGTGGTAATTCTTTAAAAAAGTCAGAGCAGTAAGTTGCTTTTTGATGTTGCAGTTGAAGGAGAAGCTCGTTCTGCTCAGCGCTTCACAGGCTGCATCAAACTCCAGCTGTGTGATGTGCTTTAAGCCTGTTGTCAGACGAACGGACGAGGTGTGATCAAATGAGCATCAGACAAAGCTTTTCATTCTTTAACATACTTGTGTGACCAGGACTGAAACTGGTAGGAGAATAAAAAGATAATAACATACAGTCATTTATTGAATAAAGACATTTGCTAGTCGCTGCTTTAAAGATGGAAGGTGCTGCTGCTTCCATCCATTTTATATCTTTGTAGATCAGAGAATTTGTTTAAGTGTTAAGAAAAGTAAACAAATTAAAGTCATCACTAGACACTGTGGACTCAGATCAGCTTCTGATCAGTTATTTGTTTTTATATTTTAATTCAATTCAATTCAATTTATTTGTATTTAGATTAACTGTCAGTTAAAAGAACTCAGTTGCCCTCTTGTATTAGCCAGTATTAGTCAGTTTTCACAGGATTTTCAAATGTCCAGTGTCTTTTTAAGGAAAAGCCTTTTTATTCTGAGGATTCAGTGATGTCACAACACTGCTGACTGATTTGATTGGTACATTGTAATTAAGTCAGAATACAAAAATAGCACCTGTGACTATATTTGTAACATTTTTCTCTTCCCATCAGTCTGTGGAGCTCCTTTCCTCCAGTTAAACTTGATTTAAATCATGTCTGTAATTAAGCTCGTCAGCCTAATAGTTCTGAACCCGGACCTTCAGGATTTCCATCACGAGCTTGTTGGAAATAAAGGTGCGTGAAACGTAACATGGTCAACAGCTGTTATCTTGATACAGTGCCAATCAAAAGTCTGGACATGCCTTCTCATGCAGTGGCTTATTCTGTTATTTTGTTCACTGTAGATTTATACTGCAGACATTAAAACTGTGAAATAGCACATGGATTTATGTAGAACGCCAAAAAAATGGCAATAAAGCGAAATATGTTTTAGATTTCAGGTTCTTTTCATTTTGCTTTGACAGTTTTCCCACATAAACTGAAAAATCCCAAGAAAAAAATCCCAAGGTCACTGCCTTTTCCTGATGCCTTTGCAAAGCCCCCAGCCCCAGTGCCTGTCCCTGCGGGTGGTGGGCCTGTGGGGTGGGACATACATTCAGATTTATGAGACCCAGATTTATGTATGAAGATACATTCAGACTTCTTGAACTTTTCTGTCATCTCTTAATGATAACCTGTCGTTTCTCTGATTTTGTTGAGCAGTTCTTTCCATAATATAGATAATTGCAGTGGTTGAATAGAGTCACTTACTGTATAGCAACATTAACTCAGCACAACACAAGTGATGGTCTCAGACACATTAAGCAGACAAGAAATTCCACTAATCCACTTTTGTCGAGGCACTGACAGTTGAAAAGCATTGCAGCTGACTGCCTCAAATGAATTCCAGGAGTGTGCAAAGCTGTCATCGAAGCAAAAAGAATTTGAAATATAAGATGTATTTTACCTTGTTTACAGTTTTTAGCTGTTATTCTATAATGTAGAAGATAACAAAGATGAAGAAAAACGTTGAATGAGAAGGTGGCAATCATAAACTGACGTGGACTTACAAGCCTTGATGATTCTCTGCTTTATCATGAGGTCCCTGTTTGACAAGGCTCTCAACTCTATTTAACTTTGAGTAGTAAGGTCAGGGCAAATAATGAATCACTCAACACTGTTCAGGGTTGTACAGAAAAGCAAGGTACTATTAACAGACCCACTTGCAATATTTGGCAGATCAACACCGCCAGATATTATCAAGGGCATAGTTAAAGATGGCGTTATACTGTGCATGTAATTTCATAAACACCTCAATGACAGTCATCAAAAACTGATCATTATAGGCATCAGAAAATTAGACTCTATGGCAGAACGTTTTTTTTTTTTTTTAACAGATGTACCTAATAAAGTGGACACTGAGGGTATTTCTTTGGTAGCTCTGGGGTTTTCTGAGTGTTTTCATAAAGAAACAGGACATGTATCAGTGTTCAGACTGACTGCTGAAACAGATCTAAAAAAGGGATTTTAAAATGAAAAACACAGGTGAACATCTGTATGTCAGAAGGCTGGTGGGAGGCCGGTGAGGGGTCTTATCCTTGTCGCCGCTCTAGAAGCTCCCACCAGTTGAATGCACAGAGAAGGATTTCCATAAATCTCACAGACTCACCCTCCAGTTGAAGGTCATCGCTGGCAGGTGGAAAGGAAAGCATGGTGATATCATGTGACGTGGACGCAGCACACAAGTCTCCACAGTGTCCTCAGGCTAACAGTGGACTTAGCAAAGACTGCTGTAGGACTGTAGCACAAGGGGAGTTGGAAACAGATTGTGAAGAAATGTCTGATTGAAACTGTAAGTCGCATGTTTCAGACCTGATTTAATTCCTCTCTGCATGTGCCCCTGCTCTCAGGTATTGCTACTTGGTCATGTGCTGCACAGCTGCAATATTAATTTTGGGACTTTGTGTTAATGGCGCTAGAGATGGGTACACGATGTTAAATGGATTCAGTGTTCATGCTGTGGAATGGCTGAGTCTCATAACTGTGTCTGAGTCAGGTGTCTGTAAAACCAAACTCATCTTGATGATCTGCCCTCTGCTTCTTCTGGGCTAATTAAAAAGGAGCAGTGAAAGTCCATATGGACTTGGCTTTCATTATTTGGCTTGACAGCTCTGGATTAAAGCATATTTCAAAAGTTTTGACCCCCTGCGTCTGAGTAGGGACATGGCAATTTAGCAGCACACCCAGACTGTTTTATCGCTAATAATGTTCACAGTACACAGAACTGTCATTGCTGAAAACACTCGCTGACTCCACCAGTGTAATTATCCCCACTCACCACAGATTGAAATGCTTCCCTGCATGTTAACAAGTACATTAAAAGAAAGATTATTGGCTGCGATGGAAATGATGCGCTCTGCAGGTGAACTGGAGTGCCAGAGGATACTCACAATCACAATTTTCTGCTGCACTGTGTGGAAGTGATGCGGGCTGTGTTCTACATTAATGTGATGATTGTGATGATGGCGAAGATGACAGTGACACAGATGATTCGACACACACCCGCACGTGCCCTCTCCCTGAGTTTGTTCAAACGTGTGTGTCCTTTCTTTCTACCCCACCCTTGCCTGACTTTTCTCCTTTTGTACGAAGCTGTGCTGTGTTCAGCTGTATTGTACTGCTGGAGCATCCTGAGTGCTTGTGTCAAGGAGGCTTGCACGCATTGCTTCAATCCTTTGAGCCATGCAAATAATTGTGTTCTGACTGATGTGTCATGCATTTTTCATGCTGGAGCTTGACTGTGTGAGCAATGAGTAAAAAGTTTTTCCTCCCGCCATCTCCCACCTCCACACCGCTGCACTGTGCCTTTCACCTCCCCGCACCCGCTACCTTCACCTCGTGCTCATCCCTCCACATGCACATTTCCAGCCTCTATCATTGAAATCAATGGAATTGATTCTCCTGGGGTTAATGGATTTTGCTGCCAAGGTGAGGAGGATGCACTTTAATCATGGCAGATCTTAAATATTTTATCAGGGAGAGCCAAAGGTTCAGAGCTGGAGCTGGCAATGGAGGGGAGAGATGTTCACCGTGCATCTCAGCACGCTGGTCTAACAATGGGCTAAATGTTGCTCACTTCACAAAAGAGCAGCAAAATGGTGGCAGGAAGAAGATGGCAGGAAGTGCTTTTGTGTTTGTAGACAAATCGAGTATTACAGTTGAGTTTCGGTACTGAGTGCAGGCATCCCATCCAGTTATGAGCAGTCATTAGTGTCAACGCAGCTTTATTTAAATAGCACCTTCCATTGTTAACATGTTGCCCAAAGTACCCCACATAACAAAACTGAAACAACACTCTTAGTAATGAAATATGGCAAGACTAAAAGTAACAACAGTGAAACAATAAAAAGCTTAAAAATCAGTAAATTAAAGGCAAAAGAATAAAATGCATAAACACCAGGGATGAAAATGATGTGAAAAGCAATGATTAAAACTAAAACTAATGCTGTAACATTACTCCAAGGACCACTAAACCAAGATGAGGCTCCACTACTGGGAATCTGATCCTCTTCTCAAGCATGACCTGGACCTCCCAAAAACGCTCACCTTGGCTGGAATTTACTAAAATTTAACAGCAGATCACTGCAGAAGTAATTGTTCCACTGTAGACAAAAAGGAAAAGCCTTAATGAAGCCAAGTTCTTCAGAGTTCGACGAGCCATCACTCATTTAATTCAAATTCAGGTTGAGTGGAAATAGAAATGAATGTAATATTAATCAAATGGAATAGTCTCACTGACTGACAACCGTCACTCATTTCTGTCGTTTCTTAACGAATTCCATGAAGTCAAGGTAAAATGCATACACATCATTCATGGATCAGACAAAGTGTCCTCAGCACTTTCACACACATCACTGAGTCGTCGTGTGTCCTATTGTGAATATCATAACGTAATAAATGTTAAATAGATCCCAGTGTCATCGTTAAATGGGATTAGCAGTGCCTCCACATCAGGACAATGGCTTCACTCTTACAGTACTAACCATTAAACAAACAAACCCTTGTGCAAAAGAACAGTTACTGGCATTTTTAATCTAAGTGTTCAGGGTTTTCATAGTTTTTCAATTTCTTTGGGTTGACACATGTTGGAAATAATTGTCCCATGGGATTTCTGTTCACTCGCCCGATGCCACCGTTACTGGAAAAGTCAATAGGATCCTGAGCGCAATCTCACAGTTAGGGAAAGGCCCCCTAGTAACGCGAGGCCCTGTGCGGTTGCACAGTTCTCACAGTCCATGCGACGGCTCTGTCAGCAGCTCTCTGTGTTCCTGCCTCAGTCAAAAAGTCCGTCCTGGATGGATGTTTGCATGAATGTTTGCAAAATGTTTTAGAAATGATGAATTTTCCATTCACTTGTGACAAAGGTCCAGCCCTGTTTTTAAGGCTGAGAGAGGGACTTTAAAGAGGGCAGCCCGTCTCTGTTTACTATCAGGACCACACGAGTCGCTGCATGTCATTATGTCTGAATAGGACGCGTCATAATGGAAGCAGTTTCATGTTCTTACTTATCTGACAGTGGTTAAGTAACTTAGTCATAATTACTACAGTTCATACTCAGCAGGGCGCTTGGATGAGACGTGTGGCTGCACAAAGCAGCATCAGAGACAGAAACGTTAAATATCCTCTTCATCACAAAGGAAACATCACGCCAGGCCATGTTCATGAAATATTATTATTCTCTTACTCTGATTCATTCATTACTGGTTGGCCTCCTTTTAGGGTTTCAAAGTCAATGCCCATTACAGAGATGTCAGTGTCATGTTCAGGGACCAGGTATATGATGAATAATTTAACTTCATTGTGTTTGAGCTCCTCAACAATCTTGTCATCTTCTTATATTACAGTTGTACTTTAAATCCAATTTTGCATGAAGAGATGTAAATGTTTAACAGCTTTATAAGAGCTTCATTTTATTCTCGTTTAATGAAACAACAATGTGCTAGTCTGTACTTCTGAGCCAACTAATTGCTGTACTTGCAGCATCTTTGTCCACCGCCAAAATTCAGCTGAGAACCCACCCTCATGCAGCGCATATGTGTATGATTTATTACATTTCCTTGTATCTAGAATTAATGCTGTGTCCCCCCTGAAGAATAACAAGCACCAGTGTTGGTACCTGTTTGACTATCCCACCATGGATGTTCATATACCCTGAGTGCCTCATTTACAGGGTCCAGCATCAGAGCTCTGCCTCACACTCAGACTTAATTAAGAGTTATGTGAAGCCATGTAGAGGCAGTTTAAAGATGATGTATGTTACGTTGAGCACGTTGCCCCATAAGGAGCGAGCTGAGCCGACACAGAGGACACACATGAACCCTCAGTGTGAGCGAGAAACCACCAAGGTTTGACCAGCGCACCTTGTCTGTGCTCACAAGTGCTGGGGGTGTTATAAAGAGATGGTGATGAAGCACTACATGTCTGCATTAGCCAGTCCTAAATGGCATGAAGAGTTTAATGGTGATTAAAGCAATTCATGCTAATATGCAAATCTTAGGGAGTCAACCAAACTCATTTCCTGCTCAGCCTTTGGAATCTCACGAGAAGATTCCCTCGTTCATTTCATTCTCTGCTGACCCATAAAAAGCTGCCTGTGGAGGATGAAGTTTCTCTCCATTAGAAAGCAGAGCCTGGCAGAGAAAAAGTTTCCCACTGAATCTGACTGGACTTTTGAGTGCCTGTGCAAGGCTGTGGGATACCTTCTTAAAAAGCACTAATGTATATGTTTATACATTAGTTTTGAAAGTTTCCTGTTACTTGTGACACCTTAGTGTGAGGAAGCGGAATGGCTGAGTGCCAGCCTGAATATCTGAGCAATATCACAGGTCTCCAGCAGAGTCACAGCAGCCCAGACCTCTTCTGATCTTCTCATCTCTCCCTCCTGCTGGAATCCATAGAAAGTCTTGCATGCTGGGAGGATGGTTTTCATATAGAAGAGGAGAGGACCACTCGTCAGTGGCTCCAGCCAGAGACTTCAGCAACACGGAGGATTGCAGGGAAACTCGTTACAGGGCTCAGCAGCGATTGTGGAATTACATTTACAATAAGTACATGCGCTCTAGATCTGGAGTCTTATCCTGGCTTTGATCACATTTGGAATATTTCATTTACATGGAGCATATAGAGAACCTGATCCAGCAGATCTGTCAGTCCTGTACCAACCGAGTTACTTCAGCGGATGAGGATTAGCGTTCCCACTCTGCTAGATTAACTTCTCCATGTGACTACCAGTAACAGAGGACAGTGGCACCAATTTAACTTGTCCTCTGTAACTGTAAGGAAAAAATGGTGCCTTAACTGACAATCTAGTAAAACTGTAGAAGAAGCAGAAAGTTGTAATTTTGGGATGAAGTGAATGATGACTGCATTGCTTTGACATTTTAAATGGCCGTGCCGTTTATGAATATTTTAGAAGCAATCGTTTATTGTGCGTCTTTTAATAATTGCATATTTTTTCGTTTCCTCGGAAGTTTGATTAACGACTCACAGAATTGGTTTTACAAATAATCTTGATTTAATAAGTTAGACACCCATGAATTATTTTTTCAATTAGACTTACAGCCGTAGCAAATGTTTTGAAATAGTGTTATTCAATTTCATGATCGGTTTCTGCATAACGGCTCAGTTTGGCTTCTTTTCCTGCTGCTATTGATTTAGACACAAAGCTGTCATAGTCACTGATAGTACAATTAGCTGCAGCCTCAGCAAATCAGATCCTAATTACACGCAAATTTTAAGCACAAATTGAATGAAAGGAGCAGCGCAGACACATATCTGGACAGTGTTAGCAGAGGGTCCTAAAGTTTAATTATTGCACCCCACAGTGTATGACTAAGACATTCTGCTGTCTGTCACCACCTTTTTTTTTTTTTTTTTTTTTAAGCGAAATGGGTGAGGTGAACATGTCAGATACATGTCAAAACCGAGAATGTGTGGCCAGATTAATAAATGACTCCTCAAATAGTTTTGTGTTTTATAATCGTGCTGGTTCTCTACTGACAAACGTCTCAGCTTGGAAGACAGAGAGATGCATCTGGGTTTGTTTGTCTGCATGTTGGTGCTCTTTCACCACTGAGATCAAGTGGATGCAAAACACGGGCCAGCATCAGCAAACCCATCTGCCATCACTACCATTAGTATTCACAATTCAGCCCATTCGTACAGTTAGGGACAGCAGCACAATGTGTGAGCGGTTTTATCCTCATGCAGGGACAAACCTTCAGGCTGCCAGTCTGTAATTACCCATCAGTGGCTTAACTAATCTGGATTGTATTGTGTAATGCTTCTGTGAGCCAGCTGCAGTGAGCGACATGCCCTACCCTAAGAATTGGCCAGACAAACAGTGGAGGCACATGGAGCTGTGTGTGCCTGCTGTCATTCTCTGACAGCAGGCACACACAGCTGACAGAGAGCAGGATCAGAGGGCTACTCCTCTCAGCTGTCTCCCTGCCCGACCCTCAGCACCCGGCTGGCACGAGCCAAGAATTGGCAGATTCATGAACTTGAATTGGTTCCCTGCATTTAAATCCAGGTCTTTTTTCTCCTACTTATTATTATTATTTCTGAGGGAATGCAGTGAAAATAGACGGCATTGACAGGATGCTCGCATTGTTTTGTGCGTATTTTTGTTTGTTTGGAAGACCTCCTGCTGGTCTGGTATGAGGCTCTCGCATTAAAGCATCACCACTGTGTCTGAGATGTGGACTGACAGCTATGAATTGGAATCAACCCTCGTTTCTAGCTAGAGCATATTTACTCCTCCCCTTATCCTCGCCTCCCTCCCCGTCCTGCAGGTGGCCTGACCTTTCCAAATAAAACTCATCCCTCTGCTGATCCCTTCTCACAAAGCTCCTGCGTGTTGCAGTGCTGCGTGTTGCTTTGACACACAGTGACAAAAGACTGAAGCTTTTTTTTTAATCTCTTATCTGAAGGATGTTAGAATTTGTCTGCATCAAAATGTCTTGTTGATGGAGCAATCCTCTAATCTTCTTGGCTTTGTAGCCTGATGCGGCTATTGAGGAATTCTCCAAGAGGCCGTTTGAAAGAAGCCGAAACCTGAGGTTTGTCTGTTTAAACATACAGCAGCTCCTTTGAGCCGACTGACACGTGAGCCGGTGGCGTGTAGAATGAGAGGAGGCAGGAGGTTTCAGGGAGCAGGTGAGAGATTTATGGTTTGTGGCTGACTTAATACAGTGCACATTACCAGGTGACAGTGTATATGCTGTATAACATATGATTTATGTTGCAGTGGTCCGGTGGGAGATTTGATGATGGCGTTACTCTCAAGATTTAATCCCCTTGATTCCCTTGCTACTTGAACCCAAGATGTAGATTTATTAGTGTTGTAAGTAGGGAAAGACAGTTATGTAAAAGTTTCTCAATCTGCACATTGAGGTCGTCCAGACTGCATGGAAAGTTGTATTTAAGTAGCACATCAGCTGTTTTGGTGTTTTCTTTACGATATGTGTAACAGCTTTGAAGAGGAAGACTACATTTTTGGCATGCTGGTCAGGTGGTCCATTGGTCTGTCCTCCAGCCTGTCAGTACGTCATAGTCCAGCATGGAATATCTCAACTGTTGGAGGAGTTGACATGAAATTTGATACAGACACAGATTGTCAACAGTAAAACGAGTGATTTTCAGATTACATATGTTTAAAGATTACATGCTAAATATTAACAGTTGACTTGATAAATATTACCATATGAACATGAAGTATGCTTACATTTAAACTTTAATTTGCAGGGTAGCAAGTTGTCAGCAGCTGTTTGAGGCTAACGTCCAGTTGTTAATATTTGTGACCAGCCATGAGAAAACCAGCAACAAGTTTCCCAGGGGGCAATTTGAGTTATTTCCAGATTCTGAAAGTGTAGTTTCTAAGCTTTCCAACAATGTCTAACACATGGAAATCTGAAGATATTTGAGGAAGATGTGGCCATTTCAATGTAGGCACTTCTCAAACTATTTTTTTTGAGAAATCCAGCCTGAAAGATTCTCACCTGCCAGGGGAGCCAGGTAACAGTGCTGCTCATTGCATCTCATTTACATAAGTCCAACCCCCCAACCATTGTTCAAACCATTGTAGTAGTTTGAACAACGGTTATCAAATGGAAATGGAATTTCTTTTGTTACAAAAAGCCCCTGAATAAAAATGAAAAACAAGAAAGGTAATATACTTAAGAGTTAGAAGGAGCAAATGTAGATACTTATTTCTAATATTAAGTAAAATAAAATAAATTCTGTCACTCTGTGGTGCAGTGGGATGGATCAGTCTGCTGCTGAATGAGCTCCTGTGGCTGATCAGCACATTGATATCTTACGCTCCAGCTCCTCCGCTGCAAGGCCGAGGGATTCTGAAGTCAAGTCAAGTCAACTTTATTGTCAGTGCTGCTATATGTACGGGACATTAACAGAGGCCAGCACTTGATGATCATAAACTCCACGAGGGATGAAGAGTGTCTACAAATCACCAGCGCTGCGGGTCTTACCTCCCTCAATGAGGGCTCTGTCTGCTCGGTAGCATGTTATCTGGTCCAGCTGGATGCCGGAGTCCGGTATGCTGTTATTGAGCCATGTGTCTATAAAAACGAAAACACAGCACTCTGTCACGGTCTGCTGGGTCGATCTCAGAAGGTGTATATAGTCCAGTTTGTTGACCAAGGAGTGTACATTGGCAAGTAAGATAGATGGTATAGCTGGCTTGTGTGGATTTGCCGCTAGCCTAGCCCAGATACCCCCGCGCTTTCCCCGCCTCCGCCGCCTCTCGCACCGCCTGCGGCGCTTCCTCTGTGGGTGCGCTGCCACACCCCCAACTAGGACCGTGAATTTCTGCTAAAACAGCCCAAATTCAAATGCAAAGTTTACAGTTTTAAGGCCCCCAATTGAAACATGGAGTGGCCTCTTCATAATTTCAACTCACATATTCTGCAAAAAAACAAAAATCACTAATTTAAAAAAAAAATCAACTTTTCGTTGTTTACTCAACTTGCGCAGGGCCGACTTGTTGCTGGTTTTCTCGTGGCGGGTCACATTTATGCAATGTGTGGTTCACACAGCTCACACTAAGTAGTGACAAATGTCCTAAAATTGCCAGTGTACACAGAATAATTCCTTTTGGATGATGCAGTCTTTTCTACGTCGCCACCCTCAGGCGCCGCTGGTCAAACATTACAGTTTTACCCCACCAGTGTTGAGAATAGCAAAGCTGTGTCTTGACTTTTCCTCCAGTCAACCAGTGTGTTTTATAGAGAGTGTTACAGCCTCAGGGGACTGAGAGCAAGGCTGTATTTGTTTTCCCATTTAAAGCACTGGTACGCTGTTTGCTTTGGAGGCTCTGATAGTGTGACTGTACAGTGTGGGCTTTCCAACCACAGAAGTCTTCATGACATATAGTGACCTCCACAGTCGTGGTTTGATATTCTGGAATTCACGCTTTCTCCTGAGGGCTGTGAAAGGTACATGTGATCTTGAGACGGCTCTGCGGATCACTTCTTAGATCGACCTGTGGAGAAAGAAACACTGAAAAAGCACTGATATGTGGTGATGACATGTGGTTTGTGTTCAGTTTAGGCCTGGCCCAGCTCTAAAGTCATCATATTTAAAAGTAATATTGCTCCTTTCTTCAATGCTGATGTCTCAGTCCATCACTAATAGTGTTGTCTTAAAGAGCCCATGCACAAGTGATTTAGGCCCACCTTATTTTGCTGTTTTTCAATAAACAACATACCTCACAGTTGTTTGTTGTTTGAGGATTACTGTTTTTTTTTGTCTTACAAGTGAAAAGAAGATAGAATGAAGGCAATTCAAGCCCCAGAGCACTGAGCTCTGCAGAAAGTTGTGTAACAGCTGGAGGTTAGATCAGTGTTGACCTTTCCTGATGGACAAAATGTTTCTTATAGAGGAACAATCCTCATAAAGGAATGTCTAGAGAGTCAGCCTTATGTTAGCGGCATGTGTGTCTCTGGTAGTAGAAGCAGCTAATCCATATCCATCCTGTACCTTCAACATTGCTGGTCCTGTCTGGGAGATTGAGTGCCCAAAGCCATTTCGTTTCCACTGCATCAGAGCCGCAGAGTCCTTCTCTGTCCTCTTTGTCAGAAAGACTGTTGTAACCAACCAAAGGAAAAAGGGTCTCCACAGCCTTGCCTGCAGCACCTTGGCCATAAGAGCACATTAAGTGAAGTAAATTTGTAATCAGTGCACACCTGGCGATTAACAGTTAGCCTAGCTCAGGTCAAGTCAGTGAGCAAGCTCCACAGTGACAGTCTGGACTCTGAATTGTGACAGTTGATGGCCAGTCGTGAATACAGCATTGAGTTGCTTTTGTGAGGCTACTGAATACGTTTTCCCACTTTATTTCCTCCCACGCACAAACTAAACAAAAGCAAGTTGCTTATATGCAGCACAGTGTCACTGACGAGGCAGCGATTTTGCTTCCATTCACCTGTTTTCTGATTCACACGTTCAGTTTGCACAGAAAAAGACCAGTTTGAAGCGAAATAAAGCAGAGCGCACAGGAAGCAGACTGAAATGATGAACACGATGACTCCACCAGGCGCAGCTCGATGAGGTGACGACTGCGACGCTGCGCATTGGTTGTGTCCTCTGTCCAGCTTCATACCGTGCCGGAGGGTTACAGAAGCTCAGCGATTCGCTGGCATCGTTCTGTTGTCTTACTGATTTTTGTGCTTTCGCCACATGTAAACAAGCTCCGTAGTTATTATTATTATTAGTAAGTTTATTTGTAAAGGGACCATGTACAATAAAAAACATAAATGTTCCCATTTGATGCATTGTACCAGAGTTAGCTCAGAGCTAATTTACATCTGCAGTCCCTTGGCAGGTCACAAGTCAGACATTTGTTAAAAAAACATCACAGAGAAATAGCAATAAGACAGTAAACAGACATCACAGAAAAATGGCAATAAGACAATGACACAGAACTGTACAGTTAAGCCACCCACTCATATATACACTAACACTATCACGCACCCACTCAGAGATACACTCACATACACAACAAAATCAGTGATTACAGAGTTGAGTGTCTTTCAGTAGATTTCTGAGTTTGTTCTTAAAGCTTCCGATAGAATCACAGTTCCTAATGCTATCGGGGGAGAGCGTTCCACTGAGTTACAGCTTTTACAGAGAAAGCTGACAGACCGAGAGCAGAGCGGCGAAAGGGCACAGAACAGCCTCTTGTTGATGATATTCTAGTGGATTTTATAGACTGCTGAGACTTAGATTAACAAATTGACGCAATGGGGGAGGAGCCAGACCATTTAAAATCTTGAACAGAAGACACAAATTAGCAAAAAGTTTAACATTGTCAAAGCTAAGAAAGTGATGCTTCTGCAAAATCCTGTAGTGATGAAACTGCATAGATTTCCTGTCCAGGGTTTTTAAGGTTTGTTTATACAGAGATTCCAATGGTTTGACGGTTGTTTCTCCAGCTTGTCCCCAACAAGTGATACAGTACAACAAGTGAGAAAGGATCATAGCGTGCATGAACGTCTTTGCAGCATCCACTAAAAGACAGCCTCTAATATGTCTGAAATTCATTAAATTGTACCTGATGGTTTTGGTCATTTTTTTCACGTGACCTAAAATTTAGATTTGAATCGATGATTAAGCCAAGATATTTAAACTCCCTCACAATTTCACTCTTCTCTGCTTTTATGAAAATGCTGCCACTGGAAGAGCGGTTGGTCTTAGAGAGGAACATACCTTTTGTTTTCCTTATGTTAAGGCTAAGACATGACTGGTCAAGCCACTCTGTGATCCTTTCCATAGCAGCTGTTAGCTTCTTGGCCGCAAGTTCAGCTGTTTTTGCATGTGTATATATATTACATGTCTGTTCTTATTATCCCGAGTCTGCCCAGCTCGGTCCGCTCTGTACAACTGGAAGAGGCTTTCGTTGAAAATAGATTAGCATGTATTTTAAGCGGAGCAGAGTGGAGAGTCACTTTGGGACTCTTCTGAAATGTGCTGCGGCACATGTGGTGGAATCAAGCCATGTCTAGAATGGCTGTAATCAGCTCCGGTGGCGGCCTTGCAGCTGGAACATGATGCTGCAGTGGCTGGTGAGAATCAAACCGTAAATCATGACACACATGAAGCATGTAACTTAAATGTCCACGGAAGCTGCTGCTTCACTGGAGGGATGAAAAATATCAGCAAACTAAAACTCAAACAGATGCACGTGGACGGATGAGAAGGCTGTAAAATCCCTAAAATGAAAAAAGAAATATCGATGAGGATGGTGTATGACAGACAGTTGTGTGGAAAAGTTCTTGACTTTTTTAAGAAAAACATATTTAATAAAGAGAATGTGTCTCTGTTCATTAAGGCACATCCAAGCGTATAATGGAGAGACTTCAGTCACAATGTGAGAAGGCAAAGTGACCAATAAGTGTTTCTTCTAAACCCTTTTTCTGTTACTGCAAGGACTGAAAAGTATGTCTTACACTACATGTTTAGTGTAAAAGTGTATTGCCAAGTTCTGCTGAAAATAATATGGAGCTCAGAGCAGTTTGTGCCAATCAAATCAAGTAGGTATTTTACAGTCTGTTCAGCACAAAAGCCACACTTTCTGTTCTCTTTGTTGCCACTCAGCAAGAAAACTGTGAGGAAGCACAAAGAAGGGATTTCGTACTCCAGAGACTGCAACCTTGGCAGATTTCCATTTGGTTTAGCTAACCCTGAGCTAAAACCACACGTTCCAACCCAAAATCCAAAACTGTTGAGACTGTGTAAAACATACTGAATAAAACAGACTGTGATAATTTGCTAATCCGCAATGTGAAATGGATTTGCTAATTCTTTTTGGCATCTGCTCAATTGAAAAGACAGTATGTCTAGTGTTTGACCTGATCAGCTTCATTGATTTTTGTAAATATCTGCTTATTGTGAATCTGATGCAGTAACACATTTCACAGACTGGGAAAGATGTGGAACACTCCAGAAACACCTGTTTGGATCATTCCACAGGTAAACAGGCTCATTGGTAACAGGTGAGAGGATCATGATTGGCTATGAAAGAGGCATCCTGGAAAGGCTCAGTCGATCATAGAGGATGGAGCGAGGTTCATCTTGTGAACACATGATTGGATGAAGGAGATGAACACATGAGCTCAGAGATATTGACAAACATTTGCAAATGATAGCATTCTGAGGTGGCTGTGGAGGCACAGTGGTCGTCTCCTTATCAGAGGGTCGGTGGCTTGATCCCAGCCCTCGGCAGTCTGCGTGTTGAAATATGCTTGGACAAGATACTGAACTGGGAATGGTTAAGCTTGTCGTGAGCAGGTGTGCTAGCCATCCCATGAGAGTGTGTGTGCGTGCGTGCGTGCGTGCGTGCGTGCGTGTAAAGGTGAATGCAGACCGTAAAAGCATTTGAATGATCGTCAGACAAGAAAGGCACTGTTACTATTCTGTTTTTATTCTCGTTTTACACAGCCTCACAACCTTTATGGCATCAGAGTTGTAGTTTCAGCTCAAATTTAATAACCTTTTTTGCATAAGAGAGCACCAAGGCCTGTGGATTTAGTCTCCAAAACTAGTTGTGATAGAAGGGGGCTCCTTTCCAGCCATTATGGACCGGACAAACAATCATTGTGACCGGTAGCTTTTATAATACTCTTTAAGTAACAGCCTTCCAGTTTTCCTTCTTGTAGTATTTTTATGTCAAAGCAGGAAAGCAGACTTTTAGTACCTGAAAGTGTTATTGCATTTTTTGCAGAATCCTGAAATATCAGGTTGGGTTCGGTCAGTGAGTTGATGCAAAGGATGCCAGATTTCTAGATTTCAACCCGTCAGATCCCCCTCCTTCAAGTAAGAACAGCGCACATCAACTGAATGAATCCTTTTTTAGAATCTGGAAGTCAACAACTGGGATGGCAGCCGCGGTGCAGGAAAAAGAGGATGTTGTAACCTGACATGACAACACATGATGAGAAATCAATAGCCTCATCTCTCCACATTCTCTGAAAGGGAAAGGGGGGGGGGGGCAGGGGGAGTCAGTTCATTTTTAATGTGAAGAGGATTCATGTGGACCTTGACACTGATTGTTGGTCCCATTAGACCAAATGACACAGCTGAATACAGATAATCTATGGACAGAAATGCTGCATTATATATACGTATATACTGTATACTGTATGTTGTATCCATACAGTACAAGTGCAGGTTCACATGTTTTCAAGTCTCTTTCAATAGAATATGTGCATTCCTATATGTACATTTAAAAAAAAAAAAAACACCACCATCCATGGAAGCACAAGGAGGGACTTTCACAGGAAAATGGCTTATTTGTACTGTTGAAGCTGTACTGTTTAATATTTTATTATCCAGCATTTACGATGAACAGTATTTACAGGTACAGTCACAACAGCAAGTAAACATTAGCCAATGAGAGTCCGCACTGAAAGGAAGTGCCTTGTTCTCTTCTTTCATGTCAAGATCCAGCCATTTGCAACTGATTATGCAGACAACTGGTGCTTCATACAGCCAATGGAAAAAAAAAACATGTAAAATATTAATTTTCTGTGGGATTATCATCAATTTTTGTTGAACTTGGATGAGAATAAGACTTCTTGCTGTGGTCCCATCGTGTTTTCCAGCTAATAAGACCCAAACACAGTCATCTGTAGGCATCTATTAGCGAAAAATCAAATTCAGGCAGAGATAAAAAACCTTCTCCTCCAGCCTGTTCAAGCTTCTGTTACTCAATGCCATGAGCACTCGCAGTGATTCTCACTGCTGGGGATAAAACGTCAAAAGAGACCAAAACCATGCGAGTGGTTCAAGAACAGCCTTTCAGTTTACTGTGGGTGTGTTTTACAGGAAAGGACTGCATGGACAGCAGGAACAGCTACGCCAACCAAAAACCTGTCAGATGCACAACATGTCACTATAAAGATGAAAGAAATGCCGACCTAACTTATTTTCCATTGATCTGATCTATTTTAAATTTTAACCTGTACCCAGAGTGTTGTTCAGTCTTCCAGGTTAGTGTTTCATTAGCAGTAATTACAGTGTGGTGCTGTTCATGTCCGCTTTGATTCAACATGATGTGATCCATGAGTAACGTGGTCACCAAACACACTGTATGTTCAATAAGCAGCTGGATGTGTGTGACATCTGCTGCCTGCGGGAGAAGCACGATTGTACTGTGCATGGTGTTTGTTTGACCCTGCTGCTTTAACCTCATGGATTAACTACAAACTTCTACATTAAAACGAAAATCTTTACAGAACATCATATTTTTCATCTTTCAGCCTCATCAAACCTTGATTGTCTGTGCTTGTGCTGTCATAGCATGTCAGAATCTGAGGGCACCCAGCAGGGGTAGCTGTCTGGTAAGCGAATACTTTGATGTTGTCGTTCTTATGGTCAGCAGAGCAGCATGAAATTCTGGACCTGGTACATTCTCTCAGCCCCTCCCCGCATCCACGGCTATTCAGTCCCTCCTGACGTGAGGGCGCTGTGCACCCTGATGACAGATAAAACATTAATGCACAGGAAACGTTCAAAGTGCCACAAAGCAAACTGCAAATCTTTGTTATTGTTGCACATGTAAATCAGCACATATATCGTTTAAAGCAGAGATTGGAAGCATGGTTTAGTTGAGGCCAGAGAGTCCCCTGAGCAGCCGTCTGTCCTGCTCATTTTGTGTATATTCACACCATGAGGACGGGATGTCCCTCACCGAGGCTTTTACTGCACTACCGCTGTGTAACCCTGGAGGAGGCAGCATGCGCCCCAGAGTCCACTGTGAATCAAGCTATTGGTTCTCCTCAGTTAATACTGTGAAGGAGTGTATCACAAATTCTAATGGGCCTCAAGTGCTATTGGAATGAGTAAATGCGAGGATCTGTTCTCCAGGCTTTGTGGCCGAATAGCTAAAAAGGGCATGTTTATTTTCCTCTCCTCTCCTCAGTGTACTTGTACTATTCTCCATCTCTAGTGCATTGTCTATTGATTTTTTCCAGCCCCCTCTATCAGTCAGGCTTTAATAAGACAACACATGTCGCCTTTAAAAGAAACGTATTAGAATGGTAATGGTTCACTCCGCAGACCTGTTTGTCTCTCTGCCGCGTCGCGTTCGCGTGTTTGTGTGAGCACACGCACGCAGTTGTTTTTTTTGTGGACGTGTGTGCCACCACATTTTCATTAAAGCACAAGACAGCATTCATCTGGATGGTTTTAGAGAGTAAAGGGTGAAAACAAGGAGAATGTGGCAATAGAGGGATGAAGGGATAAGGATGGAGAGAGTAGTAGAAGGTGAAGAAGAAACCTCCTCGTGCAGAGTGGATTCATCTTCTGTCTTATTGCTCCTGTAGGGACCAATTTATCTTCATTTATGTTTTTGGCATCAAGCCCAATCCCGAGCAGCCGCCTCAGGAAAGCACATGAGCCCAGCGCGGCTCTTTAGCCCATGTGGCCTGCACCGAGGGTTCGACCAGGACTGGTTCTTAAAGGCTGATTAAATTGTTCAGGTGTCTAAAAAATATCTTGAAGTCCAACCAGAAAGAAATATGAAGTGTTATAGTGTTGTATTTGTAAACAGGTGAGGAAAAAGTCATGTTTAGGTGTGATATTAAATCAATCAAGTCATGGCACACACGGTCTCTGACAGCCTGCATGAATGATATTAACAGGCAGGTCGGGTACTAATTCACAGTAACGACAAAAGAGTTATTGCTAATTAGCCAGAGGTTTCTTTCATGTATAGTTTCAAAACATTTTATTTAATGCAATAAGTAATAATCATTTTTAATGCATGCAAATTGTGTTACATAAAACCACATTTGGGTTGCCAGATTTAAGTTGGTTCACTTTACGCTGTTTTATTGTCTAAAGTGTTTGTGTTTTTTACTTTACGGTTACCTAGGGGACAGTTTTCAATGATATTTCAATAAATGGACATCAGGGGCTGCCTGAAAGATAGAAAATGACTGGAAAAAAAAGTAGCTGAACTAATAGTATGAATATTCAGTTTCCTACAATGTATCAAATATTTTGTGTATCTTCCAACTCCCATTGAAATTATTAATAACTTTATTTATATAACACTTTTCAAAATAAAGTCACAAAGTGCTTTAGAATAAAATACACACAAGAAAAGTAAATAAACAAACATAAAATATGAAACAAGTTGAAATAATTTGAATATTTACAACAAATGCCATCAGTTCAGAAAAAGCCCTTTAATAAAAGAGAAAGGTCTGCTGCTCAGACAGCAGAGATCCGCTCTCTTTGAGTGACCAGGTGGCATTTTGAATCATTGGTCGGGCCCTGTCTGAGGATCTCAGGCTAACAGGGAGTTAACGGGTCAAGACCATTCAAGACGTTCAGATACAGCAGTTAAATCCTAAGAACAACTGTAAAATGCACAGGAAATAGTGGAGTCTTTGAATGATACGCTGATACCAGAGTACAGTGCATGCAGTGATCGAGTCTGGAGGACACAAACACATCGATGACCTTTTCTAGAGCTGCAGAAGAAACAGTTAAATCCTGGTTCTGTGTGACAAAGCTGGACTGCACCACCTCTGTCCCCTGAGCATCAAGACAAAATAACACCTCGCATGGCTCATGCTGGTAGTTTGATTTCTCTGTTGCTCATCTGAAGCAGGGGAAAGGTGGAGCGACCACCTGAAGACCAGAATAACCATTACAGATGAAGCATAAAAGATAGTAACGACCTTTTAGCCACAGTTTCTTCCCCGTGTTTAGATGTTTATCCTCTGATATTTCATTCTTTACATTAGTGTGGTGACATATGTGTCAGTACCTCATTTCGTAAGTGTTTAGCTCCTTTAGGATTTTGAGGCTGCTGCCATCTCTGTGTCTTTATTGAACTTCAGCTCGGCCCACAACACCCTCTCCATTCAGCAGAGTATAAATTAACATTGATTTCAGATATGGTCTTACTGTAGCATCATGGCCTTGGTGGCCAAATAACTAACAATAACCTTCACAGTATGAGTGGGTGGAGAGGCGGCGAGGGGAACAAATAAAGACACGGCGGAAGAGAGCTGCATCTTTCTGCCAGTGGAACTCTTCATTACAAATTACTGCTGATTAAAAAGAATCCTTTGTTGCTGAGTGTCTGCAGATGTGCAGCCCAGATATACTCTGTGATGCAGATACATTTTGCCTCACAAGAGACATCTGCTCTCCTGTCACTTTCTCTGGTTAACCTGTTGATTTAACCCTGTAGTGAAGGTGCCATGTCGGGTTATACTCCGCAATCGCATTACGCCACACTGAAACACTCACTGCGCTATGAGTCCTCTCACACCCCCTCTCCCCGTCTTCTTGTCCTCTACCATATGTACAAACCGAAATCACACGCTGCAAGATGCTGGTTTCCACCGTATGGGGCTCAGCAGTCAGATGCTTGTTAATTGTTTAGCTTCTAGAGAAGGAAAAGGGAAGGGGTGGTGGAGCGGTGAGAGGGGGACGGATGTCAGAAATCAGAGGGACCCCTGCTGCCATGTCTGGATGCAGCATTGGCTGCGCAGTGAGAGGAGAAACGGGAGGAGAGGGGGGCAGAGTTGTGTCTTTCAGACTGTGTGTGCTTTGCAGTCTGGTCTAGGTGCCCCACTGACAGCCCAAGATTGATGGATAGAGCTGTGTATCGCACATAACATCAATTCTGTCCTGCTTTCTCTTTCATTCTGAGTCCCACTCCCTCATCACTCCTCCCTTCCCTTCCCCTCTGCTGCTCTCGCTCCCTCCCTCCCTCCCTCCCTCCCTCCTGCCGCTGCTCCAGGTCCCTCGCCTGTCCCTCTCTTCCGTATTAGTTTCCAAAAGGCATCTTTAATGCTGCCAGAGAGCGCGCTGTGAGGCGGCAAGGAAGCGAGGCGAGCGGATTGCTATCTTTGTGACAGCTTTTCTGCTTGGCAGGCTGCGCGTGAGCCGTAGAACTGGACTGGACTGTGGTCTTTCGTGGAGGAGGTAGGAGAGGAGGTGGAGGAGGGAGAAGTGAGGGGCAAGCTGGACAGATGGAGGACGGCACCCAACACCTGGGACACTGCATGGTTGACATGAAGGAGCTGAGCGCCAACCCTGAAGGACTGACTGCTGCTGGTGAGCTACCTGCACTGTTGTCCGTCTGTCTGTCTGTCTCTGCATCTGTCTCCTCTGCTCTGTCCTTCCTTTTACAGTTAAACTCTGTCACACCTTGTCTGCTATTAGAATTGATGTACAGCATGCTGCTGTCTCTGTCAGCATTCGTCCCCATGATGTCTGTTTTTTCCATGTTTTCCCTCTATTTTTGTTTGCACTGGATCTCTCTCGCTCTTGAAAACACAGAGAAAAAGAGAGAAAGTGTGTGTGTGTGTGTGTGTGTGTGTGTGTGTGTGTGTGTGTGTGTGTGTGCGTGTGCGTGTGTGTGTGTGTGAGAGAGAGCAAAGGGTGGAGGTGCCAGTGAGAGAGGGGGACAGTTTTAAATACACAACGATCAATAATCAAGTGACTGAATTTGGTGCAGTTTTATTTGCTTGTAAAATTATTTATAATGTTTTAAAGTGAAATGAGCTCACTCCTCATTGATGCTGAAGTTCTAAGATTTTTCAGCTGCTTTTTGGAGCAATATCATGTTGATGCCTTAATAGTCGTGTCAGCATCTCCACACACATATAGATTGCATGTTGTTATGCATACTGCAGGGAATTAGTTTTAAAACTTGGTGACCTGTCTGCAGTTCTTGCAGTGTGGTTGAATTAAAATCAGTCTCTCAAATTGTGTCAATCATGTCAGAAAAGTCTGCCTTTCCTACTTTTGTGCGCATTTAGTTGGATTTAGTGGCTCCACAGGGAGAAGTTTGAAAATCACTCTTTGTTGACATGTCTGTGTGCGCTCATGTGTGCGCTCATGTGTGCATGAGAATGTGCATGCATGTGTGCTTTTCGTTCCTGCTGCAGTCATATTCCATGTAGCCTGAATGTGTTGTCACTAATGAGCACTGGCAGAGGCAAACTAGATGTCTCAGTGCCCATCACGGCAGCAGAATGCTAAAGAGATTAGCCGTATCAGTGATGCCACAAAGCCTGCTCTCCAAGTTTAATACCTTTGCTCACCAAAAGGACACTGCGTGCAGCGCTGCTAAGCATTTGCATTGGCATGCAAGCTCAACACCATCGTCCTCCCCGTGGGGATAAGTAGATGGAGCCGTACAAAGAGGAACGAAAACACAATTCATGATGCCTTGTCTCCTTTGCCTTGAACCACACAGACACCCGCTGAACTGGCTTACGTGCACAGTCACACACATGCAAACACACACATGAGCAAATAACAAAATGTGTACACAACAGTCACATAAACCCACACGTGCACAGACGTCAGCACGCACACACATGCCCATACTCCAGTTATGACCTGATTACGAACCCTAGATATGCGTTACTATCACACTGTCACAGCTTGGAGATGACATCTGACAGGTGTGGGAGTGTAACCGTAATGACAAACGCCTCACTGTACCTCTGTTTTCTTTCCCCTGAGCATCCTGGGAGACAAAAGGGAAGAGCAAAGCACATAATTACCATGTTTGGCACGAAAGACAGGTTGACAACCCCGCATTATCAGTCGCAAGGTGAAATAGTTTATCTCCTCCTCCTTGACAGGAGAGAAAAGTGGGACCAAACAGGCTGCTGCTCAGTGCTTATTAAGGTGGGACTGAATTGGCATTTTACAAACTCTCCACCACAAGAGGTGATATTCGTTTAACTATTAACTGTTTGTTAAAGAATTTGCATATGGGCGCGTGAGTTTTCAATGGAAGCCGCAGCATAATTAATTGCGTTTTCATCACACAGTGTTTGACATCATCATGTCCCATCGAGGCGACAGTCAAGAACTCCTCAACACACCCAACTGATTCACAACACTTCATTAAACGCTGGCAACAAAACCATCTGTCCCCTCTCAATCTCTCAGGGCAGTAATGTGACAATAACTCACTCTCCCATTCAGAAACACTTGTCCTAATGGGATGCCTGTTTGTGCAAACATCAATCGAGTTAGAGGTGTGTTAGTCTGGGCAATGACTGAATCATCAGAAAGGAGGCGCAGGTGTTGTTTAGGCAATTCAAACTACAGACGAGAGAAGAACGGAGGAGGGCAAGATCGTACAAAAGGAGTTGAAGAAAGAACGCTGGCAATTAGCGTGCGCACATGTGTGTGCATATGAAGTGAGGATGAGTGGAGATGGTGGTGTTTGTGGTCGGGGTAGAATGGTGTCATGGGAGATGGCCAGCTATATCCCTGAAATATGAAACCCCACGGTGAGCTAGACACGTAAGTGAATTATAAATATCACGTCAAAATCCAAAGTAGATAATATTCAAAATATAAACAGCATTTGTTCTTAGGCGCTGGCTCTTATATGTAATATCTATTCATGAAGAGGATAAGATGGAGTGATTAAGAGTGTGTGCTGTCCTCACTGCGAGGGGTTTATCAGAGCTCTTTTTGGAAATTGCCTGATTTTCTTAGTTGAGCCAGTAGCACATGACGGGGACCGGAGCAGCGACAGGCAGTATTCTGGAGCTTTTCCCACAATTATTTTTTGTGGAGTCAGGAATAAGCAGCAATCCCATGTGAAATCTGTGCGCGCACTCCCCCACATCTCCTGCTTCCATCCCTCCTTTCAGAGTATCTGCTAGAAGCTAGTGAGTGGTTATCACTGTGCAGTGGGTGAAGAAGCAGGCCAATGAGTGGGGAAGAGGGTTAAATGATCATCTGCAAGATGGACAATTTAAGCCCCTGTACATTAATTAACTTTGTCATTCCAGAGGAATCACCTGGTCTGCTCACATCCTAATAAATTACCCTCGTCTCTCCCTTCAGCGTGCCTTTTTCCCCGCTGATACCACCCGCAGACGGGGGGTGATAGATTGGAGGTACGGTGGGGCTGTGCTGTTATTTCTAGAGCCAGATGAAACTGCAGTATAGCGGGCGGGCACACCTCATTTGCTTTGGGCCCCTCTGGGAGTTACATCTGCATGTGCCGCCTGCCTGCCTGCCTGCCTGCCTGCCTGCCTGCCTGCCTGCCTGCCTGCCTGCCTGCCTGCCGCCTTGCTGAGCTCATTACCATATTCATAATGCCAGCGGATATCGATTTTAAATACCACACCTGTTCCACTTTTCTCCACATACTTATCCCCACAATGGCGCTGTGTCACCTGTGAGCTGTGTGTGCTAAAGGAGACGTGATTGAGGTGGACAGTGCAGGCGGTTGACCTCTGCCCATGTAATGGCTAATTGTTGTAATTAGGCTTTGTTTATTTGTTTTGGTCAGCCTGATTCTCACTGAGGGGTTAATGCCATGCAGTGTGCTCAGTGCTCCAAGACAGGAACGATCTCACAGTGTACATAACAGGTGTTCTGTCCTCAGGTTGCGTGCGCATAATTTGTTCATGATTTTAATAACTGTGGATACTGAGTCAGTGCGAGCATGTGAACAACAGTTTCCAGAGCGACCCTCCTAAATGTCATGTAGTCAGTATTCGCTCTCAGAGATGCAACATAATCTGTGTTACCTGTCGTACAATCAAAGCATCTGGCACGATCCTTCTATAAATACTTGACACACACACAAGCTGTGCTCTGAAATTCAGACATCTTTAAACTCCGGTCGTCCTCCTGCTTCACTGCCAAGCGTATCCAGTTGCCGTGTGTTTGTGTCTCATGATCAGTAACCCCAACCCGTATCAGACCTGGACTAAGCTTTACTTCTTATCTGCATTCAATTATTTCTGCTAAGACAGATATTTCGCACTGCTTTTTATCACTGGAGATAAGTTTGTGTCTCGCACAGATGGAGTCCTCCACAGTAACTGGGCTGTTCAAGTGACAGTCCCTTATGATAGCACCCAAGACAAGACCCAGCAGCTGGCACTGTCTCAGCCCACATAGCTAAAGGGCTTTCTGTTGCCACCACACAACATGTCATCCAGGCTTATTAAAGTTTCATCAGCACTCACAAGGAGGCCTGAGTGGTGACAGCATGAGGAGACATGACCCTCGAGAAATGGGATGATGATGAGAATAACGTGAAAAACAGATAAGATAGAAAATTTATTTACACGCATAATTGGCCTGTTCGTGAAACCGTGTGTGCGTGCGTCAACTTGCTGTGTGTGCACTTGATTAATTAGATGCGCGCATGACAGGTGTTGCCCTAAGTTTGCATAAGCCTGTTCGTTCAAATGTCCCGAGAAGTTGTGCAGCTGATGCAGCCAAATTCACTGAAACTTGAGAAAACGCCGGCAAATTGATGTTTTATTCACAAATTTGTGAATTTGTATGAGCACTGCGAGTTGGCGTGCTTTGGGTTTTCTTAGCCTCAGTAGGCAAGTGACTCCAGAGGCAGCGGGTAATGCTAATGATCTCTGTGATTTATGCTTGTTGTTCATTAGCAATCGCTGTAACATTGTTTGTTTTGCATGAATGTAAATGAGCGCTCCAAAGAGAATTGAAACTTCTGAAGGGCTGGTTTGACCACGCCTGAATTTACCAAGACTAAACTCAGCGTTTTTGGAAATAATTTAACACTTATAAAGCAAAAACATATGATAGCGTCTCAAATGTTTAGGAGTGATGATAAGAAATACACTATGCTGGATGCCACGTAGGCAGTGTTCTGTGCTGCATAAGACCTGTTGTATATGGATGGATTTCTGTTTGTTGTTTACTTATACTTCCACAGTTTCACGCATGTTAACAACTTATCTTGACATGGTGGAGTGGGTGGAAGAAAGCGCACCAAGACATACAGTTAATCTGCGACACCTTTGAAATTCTCTTGATGCTGTGACATTGCCCACAGAGATTGTCAGTCACAAGCATGTATTTCTGGGTCATGTCTATCGGCATACCTGTGGTACAGTAGGAAGCTCCTACGGATACAAAATCCCAGGAAAACAACTGTTTAATAACTGTTAATTGTTCAGGTGATTGACAGCTTTACCTGCCTCACCTCCAGGTTTCCTCAGTGTTTGCTCTCCCTGTGTTTTCAGCCAGGCCTGTTCTGTGCAGAGGTACGGGTGGTGTTAGCAGAGGCAGGATGGATTTTACGTCTCTCCAGTGTTTGTTACCTGAGTATTGCATCATACTGTTGTGTGATTGTTGTTTGGGCAGATCTAAGCAAACGCATTCTGTGTGAAGACCTTGAAAACACGCTTTGTGACCAACGGCTTCACAAATAAATGGACTTGACTTGACTTAAAAGTTGGTGACTGAAGTAATTATGAAACACAAGTAAATCATTTCCAGCCTTTGTGAAGGATCCTCATTATGTAAAATGACTATTACCTAAAGTCGTGTGCCTCCCATACATCAGCAGGCATCGAGTATCCATGGCCCATTAGAGGGGTTGATGAGCCTTGTAGGGGCCAATTGTGTCCAAGCACCCCGGGAAGAGGAAAACGGCGTTTAGTGGTTTAGAGCCCCTCCACGTGTCTCACCATCATGCAGGTGTTTCATCTGTTTGCATTGGAATGGTTGCGTGTCGGACTGGGAGAGTGATAAACGAGAGACAGCACTGGTGACAGATGATAGAAGCAGTCAGTCCTCTACTCATCACCAGGCGTTAGCCCTCAAGGACGGACGGACACCTCGAGACTCGTCTCGATCGTCCTGACACTCACACAGACTTCAGCGTGTTTGCATAATTTAAACGAACAGTAACTTCTACTACTGAGGCATTTTGGTAGTCTGACATGCTCTCACCCTGCACGGATACTCTCTGAAGATTTCTTAATATAATTAAAATAGTTTGTGTCTGTGCCGTGGTGCATTATTGGTGAAAATGGATTAGAATTAAGTCGACTTCATACTCCCTGTCCTCCGGGCTGTTTAGTTATCTTTAATCACTTTCTGTACAATAGAGGAAGGCTTCATTAGGGCTGAAACATTTCTTCATTAATCAGACAGTCAATTGTGAGGAAAATAATCATCAACCGTTGTGATAAATAGTCATTTGAGGAGGGAAAGCATCCTAATTATTTACTGCTGCTAGCAAAGTGTTGTTGCTTTCTTTGTTTTTTAACACTGTACATAAAATGTCTTTAGGGTTTGGACAGCTCATCCTGTACACAAGTCAATTTAAAGTGACATCTCAGCATTTTTCACTCATCTCTGACATTCAGTTGACTAAATGATTAACTGATTCATCACAGTAATTTACAGGTTAATCGATAATCAATCATTACTTGGAGCCTCACGTGTCCTAAACCTCCATCAAACTGCGTCTGATTCACTTTCAATGTGTTGTTTCTTTGTTTCCTGCATTGTCCTAATGATTTCCTCTTCCTTATCTTTATTTCCCACTCCCTCTACTGTTATCTCCGCTCCACCCTGTCTGTCTGTCTGTCTTTCTTTCTGTCTCTCAGGTGTTATTCTTACACCCAAGCTGCCCCAGGTGGAGTTCAGCCTTGGTAAGTCCTGCGTTTACTCTCTGATTCGAATGTGGACTATCCCACACTTTCCTGGTATTCTCATGAGCGCGTTAGATGATGGACATATGGACTCGCACACTCTCAGCAATGTCAAATCTGTCTTTCATGGCCCAGAAACACAGCCAAGGTTTATGGCCTGAAATAAATCCAAACGTAACCCTTGTAAACACACACCAACGCACAGCCACTCGCTGACAGTTACACTAATGCAGAAGTCAGTCAGAATTAGTGGCATATCTGAAAACATCCTTAATCTTTTCTCGATTCTGACACATGCACATACCCCAAGTGCGGCTAGAAGGGACAACACAAGAACTGCGCAGAGAAAACATGAGACAGAATGGAGAGAGGGTCCTTCTGAACTTTTCGTCGAGATGGCCTCATCCATTTTTTATGCCGCTGAGATGTTGGAATTCTATTTCTAGACAATTCATTGTGGCTCAGGTCAAGTCTCCTAACGGGAAAAGCCAAAACAGAGAAATTATTCCCATGGTCTTCCACAGCGAGATTGATGGCATCAAAAACTGGCGTCTTGGCTCCCTTGTTTCTCTCTTTTGAGGCGACAGAGGCTTCCCGCTGTTCACAATAAGCATGTATGAGGACCTCCTGGCCTGCAGCACTCAGTTTAAACTGCATGTTGAAGTCAATACAGCGAGCCGTAACAACATGTGATCAGAGTTCACTCATATAGAGATTATGTCGGGCTCAACATGACAGTCATTATCCTGAAAACATGCACACACTCACACAACAGGCTGCATGTGAGCATATGTGATGGAATCTAGGAAAACCCTTCAGATGTCGCGCTGGCACTTTTCCAGGAAAACGAGAAAATAGTTGAAAGGCAAAATATTGGTGAAATTGGGTTTTCATTGAATTATTATTTTACAACAGCTTGTCTATCATTCCTGAAAATATCTCATTATATTTTGCTCGTTTAATACGTTAAAAACGTTATTTAAATTAGGCACGCTGTTTGTCATTATCTCCTACAAATGACAAAACGATCAGCGCAGGAAATCTGCCCCTAACTTGTTAGTCTACATAGCCTATGAAGACGGTTTATCTATAATAGTTGGGGTGACCAGATGTCCCGCTTCATACAGGACAGTCACGCATTTCCATTACTTTTCACACGTCCCGTAAATTGTTATTGACAATGTCGCAACAATGTAACAATTTGCAGGGTGTGTGAAAAGTAATGGAAATGCGTGACTGTCCTGCATGAAGCCGGACATCTGGTCACCCTAATCATAGTAAACCACATAACATGAAGACGAAGTCATATTAATGCGCACTTTTGTGCAAGGAGAGAGATGTCGAAGCCTCAGAGACGGAGAGGGTTTGAGGTAGCTGGTCGTGTTCTGATTTACAGTCCTTGTTTTTAAACCTGTTTTTCTAAACCCGTTTTTCTCAAAATTCTTTAAAATCAACAAAAGGTAAAATTTCAACATGTGACTGGTTTTCCCAGATCCCATCAGGCAAACCAGTATACTCTGCAGTAATCAAATAAAGCCTTTGTAATGCTTGCATTGGTTTCTAAACGTTCATTCTGCTTGAATTCATACTCAGATGATGCTGTGGCTTTAGGGTTTGCACTTGAGCAGAAAGACTGTCTGAATGTAAATTCTCTGTCATGGTAGAAAATAGAGCTGACAGCTGGCACAGAGAGCTGCCGTGTCCCTGTAACCGCTGCCCTGGTTGAATGTGTGCTCGATGTACAGTACATCTGTCAAAGCTTTCTCAGGTCTGTCAAACCTTCAAAGAGAGTGTTTAATTTATGTATTTTTAAAAGGATAAAATGGATATGTGCATGTTTTATATCCAACATTTATTGATCTTGATAAAGGAAATTCTGGAAGGAGGTTACACTTTAAGTACTTGATATGTTCAAATATGTTGTACTGTGTAATGGATTCTTTTCAAGGAAAAATGAAAGGGTAGCATACTCATTAATAAGAATAGTAACCGAGCACTCATCCTCCTGTCAATGACATGGTCTTCGCCTCTGTGAGGGCTCAGCAGCTGCAGGCTTCCTCCCAGAGGCAACAGTAGATCCAGAGAAAGCCAGACTTAAATCACGCAGTACATTTCACACACAATGGAAAGCTCAGTGCGCTTCAAATGGAAATTATAAAGGCACAGAGAAGATAAAGAATCATTTCCAGATTTACAACAAGCAGACAGGAAGGAATTTGAGCCTCAGTCTGACAGCGCAGCACACAAACTGCTCCGTGGCTAAGGCACAATAATAATCATTGAAAGGAAACAGATTTTTTTCTACGATGCTTTTGAGAGAAATGACAGTCAGAGTCAAGTCTTCAGGAAGGTCACTTCAGCAGCGAGGAGCACGCACGCTGAAGGCAGCTTCCTCAGGCTTTGAGTTGACCCTCGGTGCAGACCGCTGCCAGCTGGCTGGAGCGCTCCGTGTAGCTTTGAAGCATTCTGAGGACGTACTGTGTCTTCAATGTGCCTTCAAGTTCCTCGGAGATAAGCAACCGATCTTTAAAGTAAACTGTGTGTGCTGAAAGCCGCTGCAGTGGTTTGAGGAGAGGTGTGACGTGCTTCCTTTTTTTAGCTTCTCTTAAAGCTCTGGCTGCCCCACATTCCACAGAGGTGAAAACGCTGATGCTGAGTATGATCGTTAATCGTGTGTGTGTTTGTCTGTGTGCAAAGCAGTGGCCCCCAACTTCTGCAATTAACTTTGCAGCTAATTAACATTTAATTATATCACTGTAGACAAACATGGTCTTTAAGGGAATGAGGCTTCGCTTAGATGGTAATAATTAAAGGGGCATTCCACCAATTCTACCCGTCATCAGGATTAGCACTAAGCTTGTTTAAACAGCTGTTTAATGGCTCCGTGTGAGCGAAAAAATGTCAAGGAAGATGTCATCAGAGTAATCTTAATTTGGTCTCGAGGTTTGAAATATTCAGCTGAAAGCCTGTGTGACAGACTTCAGGTGTGGAGTTGGAGGAAGTGACCATTTAGGAGACAACAAAGGTCTTAGGAAAGGTGATATTCAAGTCTGGGAAATGTAGGTTCCAACACTTCTGGAACAAGACCCAAACTGCAGATGAACAGTCAGGATGTCTCTACTTCTGCTGCTCTGATTCAGATTATTCTGGGTTCAAGGCAAACACTCAAAAACACGTGCACTTATTCCGACTGTCAGCAGAGTGTAACGCCACATTATCATTATCATGGATTAAAGTGAATAATGTGACCAGTGATCGGCTGAAAACTGAAGCCTCTCATCTCACTTAAACTATAAACACAGACTGAGAAAACATTTTCTCCTTCCTGGTGCACAGATACAGTAAACACAGCTGTTAGCTGTTCATCAGGCTCATCACTGGCTGGATTGTCACCACTGCAGCTTTGGACTTATTTTTCAAATCAAAAATAATGAGGAGATGTGTGTGTGTTTGTGTTTGCCTCTGTTTTGACACTGTGTGTCAGAAAACCTGATGTGAAGAATCTCCTCTGCCCAAAATACAAAATACAAATAAACAAGCTCGCCGGAAAAATTCAAATGTTTGTGTCACTTAAAATACCAACCGATTTAAATCTGCCAGCCAGCAGGAGACTTGGATCTCTTACATCAACCGCTGGATGAGAAGACGTATTAATACATTGAATGGTTAATTATTTGCTGCGACTTTCAGCCACCGTTCCACCTGACGAACGTTCAGGGCCTTCAGGGGAGCACAGGTCTGTCTTTGAGGAGGTGAGTCTCTCCCTGCCTCCCTCACCATTTTAACGTGAATGTCATGCAGCGTTGTGTCAGCGTGTGCTCGTTCATGCCGTGATGCCTGCGCAGAGGAGAGCTTAACTGAGCCACATTGTAATTTTGAATGTTCCACGCACTTATCTCTCCGTTTTAGCTTTTTTCATTCTTTTATCAGAGTGTCAGTGCAGATGATGGCCGTGACACGTGGAGTATCAGGTCAATTCTGTGCCGTGCCACACTGAAAGCAAAAGCTGCCTTTTTCTTTCCACGACAGTCTTTTGTTCTTTTACAAGTAATGTTCTTGGCTCTTTACAACAGCGACAGTGGAGTTTTAAAAAGATTTCTTTCCAAAGGGAATTTATAATACTCGTCAACAGTGTTTGAGCAGGAGTGTTACAAGACAGAAGCTTTAAAATGTATTGTCAATATTCAAATTCATATTCATTTCCCTGTAAATTGTATTTTTTTGCGTGAATATCCAGATGTAACAGGTGCAAATGTGCTGTGAAAGGCAGCTTTACATATGCTCTTTGAATTTTACACCATTCAGTCGTACTTGAAGCTCCCTCCACCTACAGAACGGCAGATCACAGGCATTATATGAAAGTCTTTAATGGATTTAACATCGGATGCTTGTCACTCTGTGCAGCAGGTGACGTACATATTTATCACAACACGACAGCCCTAATTTTCCCACAGCTTTCCCCAGACCCACTGGCAAACAGGTGCGCAAAATGGCAGCACATGCAAATAATGATGTCAAATTAATTGAAGCATTGAAATAATTATCGTGATGAGCGAAGCGTCTTCTGGAGATGAGCATATATTCCTGTCTCCTGTGGCAACTCCCAGGGATCCCCTCACCATTAAACGCAATTTAGATTCATTGTAGGGTCTCAGGGGTCCAGTGCATTGAAACTCATTTTCAGCAAATTCATCTTGAAAGAGCTCAGCATATTCCAATCACACAAAATAAATACAGCAGAGTAATTGAAGCCTCCAAGGATGGGCAAAAATTATTACTCCAATTGCTCAATTGTTATGGTAATACAGAAACTGTCTCCGTGTACTTTGGTAGTTTAGTGGCTCGACTAAAATTGCAAGTCACGTCATTATTGAATTAATTTTCACCCGAGCTAAGGCAGGTAATTCACTAATAAATGAGCACAAAATCTACAAATATGGTGTTCTTTAAGGCACTTCAAATCTGCGCTCTCTTTCCTGCTCTTCAATCCATTATTTGAGCCTCTCTCTCTTTAATAGGCCGTGCTCCTCTTTCCTCCTTCATGTCACTCCCTCATTATCTCCCTCTCACTCAGGCTTCCTTCCTCAAACTCTAAATGTCTCGCTAAGGGACTCCCATGTCCTTTCCCTCTGTCGCCCTCTTTACTTCCCTTTCCTGCCACCCCCACCCAGCATCATAATAGCTCTGACCCTGGAGGGTCAGTTGAAGTGTCATATCGCTGTAAGAGAGCCAGTCTGGTGATGCATGGTTGGGCACCCAGTCCCATTTCAATCACCAGTCTGGCTGTGGTTAACTGTGCGACGGCGTTGGGAAGATCCCTCAGGCCGGTCAAATATACGTCCCCTGAGGTGACTGATGGGGACAGTCGGCAGCTTATCTGCACCATCCCATCTCAGGGCACGTGTGTGTGTATGTGAGTGCTGGTGAGCAAGTGTGCAACAAATTGGAGAGGTAATGATGTGATGAAGAAGATCAAGCTCTCTGGAAACCTTTGTGCTCTCTGTGTATTGATGCATGTGCATGTGTGTCATACTGTGCATGCATATGTTTGCATGTGTGTCGATGCCGGTCTGTAAACACATGAACTCCTTTTGCACCTCCGGCACTGATGCAGCAGACTGCATATCACAGGCGCACAGATGCTGTTTGTATGAGTATCAACATATTTTTGCATGACTTTTTGTTGTTTGCCCGCACGTAAACTCCTCCGCTTCAACCTTCCTCCCGCACAAGCAAATGTTAGACCTCCTTTAATGTGAGCGCAAAACAGCAGCGCCAAGATGTTGACGAGAAAAAGGGAATGTGGAGTCAGAATAGCCCCCTAAGAGGTAATACATGCATGAGCTCTGCTGTGCTGCGAGATATTCTACAGCAGCTGCTCAGAGAATCCCAGGCTCTGAATGGAGCCGCGTTACCGCTCCTAATCATGTTTACTGTCTTCGTTTGTCCCCAAGTCAGCTGTTCAAACAGTGCAGACGCTGTGTGGATGAAGCCTGATTTCATTTAGTCACCCTGATTTATTTTAGAGTCCGACTAAATTTGAAGGGGGGTCCCCAGAATGATCAGTGATCTGGCTCATGGATGATTTAATGGTTATTCTGGCATTTGAGAAATTTTTCACTTTCAGCAGTTTCAAGGGCCACTTCCCCACATGGCTGCTGTCAAAAGCTTCATTACGAGCTGCAGAGAGATTGTTGTGATATTATTGGAGGGGTGTTTTACATGTTGTGGTTATCTGGAATGAAAGTGAATGTTGTCCATATCTTCACAGCCACCTGAGGGCCAGCGCTCTTCTTTTTCCTCTTGCTTTGTGTTCAGAGCAGAATGTTCAAAGTGATGCTGCCTTTCTCCTGTTTTTTGGATGCAGTATTGGATTTCTGAATGGTCAAAAAAGAGTCAAGACTTCAGTGGTTACGATGTACGCGTAGCATTCATTCATTCATCGTGCAGAAAGCATGCAGTGTGAGTGTGAAATAAAGAAAAACATACAGCGTCTCTCCCACATTTCTGCACTCCTCGCAAAGAGCATTGGTCTCATTGCTCAGTCATGCATATGAACCTCAAACATGCCTGCAGGCGCCGACAGGACGTGATAATCCTCAGGTCGACTAAATAAATCCACTGGTCATCAGTGGGTTTATTGCAGCAAATCTCACCCAGTTGTTAAACATGCAGTAAATTATATGTATGCGTTTAGCCACACACAGATCACATCCCCCTCATCCCTGTCTCATTGGTCGTCTGTCGTTACCTCCCCTCGTTTTTTGGGGGAACATGGAGATGTGGATCAACATCTTAATCTCAGTTCTGATGACTCCGAGTGGTTTTAAATCTTACAACACACGACATTAAAGCCCAGAGATCCAAGGTAACTTCAGACAGATTAGATGGCCGCTATTAAGATTCTCCAGTGGATTTCAGTGTTGTTAGAGAAAGCCCTGATCCACCACAGATGTCAGATGTAATGAATCTGAATCTTTACGCTACAGTGGTTTGAATTCTGCTCTCTAAACCACCAGTACAGACAGTCAGTATATAACCATGCAGTATTTAATATTTAGTCTGGTTAACAAATGCTTTTCTTCCAGCAGCTTTTTCTAAAAGCAGCAGAACAGCATCAGTAATACTTGCTTCAAAGTTTGCCTTGTAATGGCTCCGTGCACTGAAGTCCATTTAGACCAAGTTATTCCCTTCATGACTCGCTCTGTGCCCCCCCACTCCCACTCCCAGACTCTTTTACCAATTCTCAGACAAAACTCAGCTCAAGAATGCAAAGACAGAGCTGCTGCACTTTTCAGTCTAATATTAGAAAGTGAGACGTTGTATTTTGAATGCTCATGATGAGGCACGCTTCGGAGGAATTGGCCTCTGTTGTGACTGAATCTCTTGCATTCAAAGGTCCGTTTCAGAATTGTAATAGAAAGGATTTTTCCATATCTAACATAGACCCTGACCGATGTACATCTGGCCCTTTGACAAAGAAATCAGTTGAACATACTTATTCACTCCAAGGCCAGTTTTATATCCGCTGGTGACCTCTTGACCTCTGTGTTTATGTATGTATGGTGTTTGTTCAGCTTCAAAGCCAGTATCTCAGCTCACTGAATCTATGGTCATTCAGGAACCATCAGAGCTGCTTCTCACAGGCGACCCAGCTCTTCATCTGTGTGACATTTGACATTGAATATGTCTAAAGACATACAAGACCTATTTCTTAAATGACCTCACAGATTAAATAAAATGTTGATTTCTCCTTCTGGGAAAAATATTACAAAGCAAAGCAACTGAATTCCTGCTTTATGTCGCTGTCCTTCAACCTCTGAGGTCAGCTCCTCATTAGACTCATCTCAATGCTAAATGCAACCCATAGTCCTGCAAACAGCAGCTGTGCACATGCTCCTGCTGTTAGGATTTCTTTAAAGTTTCACTGGGAAAGTAAATATTATTGGTCCTTACTATAAAATCATGCACAGTAGTTAAATAACTACATGGCGGTTAGGTGTGCAGTGCATCAATAGCTTAGCAGAATACTGTTGAGGGTCTTTTCCAGCATCTCTGATTGGACTGGATGAGTGTGGTTGCACCTGTTACTACACCCAACAATGATGTGATGGTGTATGGCCACACCTCAGAGTACAAAACTACAGGGAGGTGAGAAGTTAAAACCAGTGGAAGTCAGCATCAATGAGATGTTTGCTCTGCCTTTTACATCCTTCTCTTTCTTGTAGAAATCAGCCAACTCAAGAGCTAATTTTAAATAGCTGTTATGCCGTCGCTTCTGTGAGTAAAATCTATGGTCGCCAGCTAGAAATGACTTTTTTCTACCTCTGTCTGAAATCAAGGACTCTGTGTTGAAGAAGATAGAGGGATTCTGAGCGTTAAATCACTGTAAACTGCCGACACGCTGACCTAGAATGGAAAGCCTGACAGGCGTAGCAGCAGCAGGTAGAGAGGCCTGGGCTTAATCAGCGGTCAGTCCCAGTGAGACGCGTCGCTGATCCATGCTCAGCGGTGGAAAACTATCCTGATGCAACAGAAAACAGACGAAGTGAGAAACTTTTCCTCAGAGATTCAGGTCTTGTGTCATATTGGGACTCATGTGTCAGAGCTAAAAGGAAAGGTGTGTGTGAGCGTGTGTGAGGGTGTGTGGCGGTTGATTTTGCTTCACTGATGACTTCACTGTCAATGCAGTGGAAAAAAGCATAGTGCTGTTGCTATGGTAATCCAATGTAAAATGCCATAAAAGCTGCTGTTTATACAGAATATTGTGACTCTCAAACAGCAGATGATCACTCAGAAATTAGGTTACTACATTTCATAATATTGTCTGCGCTAACTTCAGCTGAGAAGGTTTTCTTCTTCAGAAACGCTGCTTCTGTGACCCTGCCAACATAATTCAACTGAACGCTTTTCAATATGTTCTACCGCGTCAGTCAACCTTGAACCACATATCTCTGCTGTCTTTGATTGCATTGTGTTCAACTTCACGTAAAACAGGTTTGAAAAGTAATAGTAAAGTCACAGATGAGAGCAAAGCTTTGGGTTTTGTGTGCTGGAGGCTCCCTCTTGTATTCGTGTGCTTTCTTGTAGGTGAGTGTGTGACAAATGCTCATTAAACCCCTGCTTTGTTTGTGTTGCTGTTCTTAAAAAAAAACAAAAAAAAAAGCCGAGGACAGTCACCTTGACAGCACAATCAGCATTCCGGCGTGGCAGGGAAATGTCTGGTTCTGTCTTAGTTTGACAGTCGCTGAATATCTGTGGGTTTGGAGTAAACCTTCTGCTGAACACTGTAGGCGTCCCTGCGCATCATGGTGCATCATGCAATGAAGATATAATTTGAAATGACCAGTTTCCACAGCTGCACGCTGCAAAAAAACCCTTCACCGTGGAGTTTTCCCCCACTTCTTTACCTAAAGTCAGATAAATTACCGCGAAACCTGAGAAAAGAAAGATCCACGCCGCCGCTGAACCGTCACTCCTTTCACCGGCTTTATTTCCTGCTCTTCAGTCATTTCAAAATACCTCCCACAAGAAGCGCTTTCATCTCCAGTTGCCGTTCAGTTGCTTAAACATTAAAATCAAGTCCATGAAGATGAAGCTGCGCACAAAGAAGCAATCATCTGCCCTCGCTGTTTTTTTAATGGAATCTCACCCGCCGAGCGATATTATCTAGGCGTGTTTTTGCAGAGTAATGTGTGAAACTGACCAGGCATTGCGAGTGGATCAATTGCTGTTTACATGCCAGAATTGTGCTGGTAGATAAAATACAGCTCTTGGACGAGATCCAAGGAGGGTGCGCAACACAAATTTGTCATTATTGTACCAGAGTGTGTACAAATGTTCATCAGTACGTACATTCAGAGCCGCATGTTGGAGTTTAATGTCCTTACAGGCCTTCCATTTCGAGCAGATCTGAACTTAAACTTAACTGCAGAAATGAGCATTTTTCCAGCACAAGGCCGCGCATCCACTTTCTGAAAGGTTCAGAAATCAAGCTGGTTTTTTTTTTGCAGTCCAAAGTGCATCTTTACTACTGTCTGACCTGACCGACGAGATAAAGGAGGAAAGATGCATCGGTTCAGCTGCGACGGCGTTCGCGACTGTCATCTTGTTTGGGGGAATTTCCATCTGTAACCAGGAAGCGTCAGTTTCCTATAAAGGAATTGTGGGATGCAAAGTCTTCCTGTCCGTGGAAGAGGGCTAGCTCAAACTTTTCGTGTGTTTTGAGGTGAGAACAGCGGGGTTAACTCCTTTGTGATGATGCAGGTCTTCAGTGTTTTGACTTGTGACATCTAATCTGACAGGAGATACTTATAAAAACTTTAGCTTAGCACTTTTCTTTAGCGTGTTTCTCTTGTTTGTGGTCGTTTGTGACTCAGTGTCGTGTCACTTATGTGTCTGTCCCTGATGATTATCTCCCCCTCTCATCTTGATTCTCATTCTCTTCTCGTCCCCCGTTCCCTCCATCCTCTCCTCCCTCCATCACCTCCCCCCCTGCAGCCTGTAATGATCTGGTGGCCTCAGGCAGAGACAGGAAGCCCAATGCTTTGGTGCAGGTGGCTGTCATAGATCCCCACAAGCAGCAGCTCGTCTCTCATGCCTGCACAGAGATGGTGGAGGTAAGAACACACACACATTTACAGACACACACGTTCCCTGTTCCCTCTCTGACCTTTGATGTGTGTTGTTCTGCTGTCTCTGGGTCACTTGGTCTTGGTCGGCGTTCTCTCCATCTCTGTCTGCCCTCCTTCTTCTCAACCTTTTTTCCTCCCAGCGGACTCACTGAACTGGAACAGACAATGAGCGTTAACCTTCCTGTTAACCTTTCCTGTGACAGTCTTTAAAGAGCTGGCGTGTGACTCTCAATCAGTCTCATCTCTCAGTATGTACAGTATGTGTGGTTGGGTTTAATTGGGTGGGGGTCTCACACAGTCACAGTGTTTCTGTGCTCTTTGAACTCTTTAAAAGCTTCTTTAATACCTCCAGTGTGACAGTGCTAAGGCAACAGGCACACAAGTGCTGTTTGGGCGGCAGCAGCTGCCCCCCGGTCCCGTGACGAAACGCCCACTTACACACATGTATGTACACACACACACACACACATTTTTTTTCTTTGCTCACGAGGGCAAAGTTTTCTGACACACATTATTTTGCCGCTAATCCAGTAAAGCTAAATTAGCATAGCCATCTCTTTCAGAGGCTGTTTCAGCTGCTTTTCCCCTCAGTCCTGTCAGGAGAACAGCAGCGCGTGTGTGTTTGAGCATGTGTGTGTGGAAACACAGGATGTGGTAGGATACTGTATGCTGGCTCAGCCGGCTCTGCAGACACTCGGAGTGCCGTCGGAGGTTAGATTTCACGGCTGTAATGTTGAGGATTTGGAGCTGAGGGTATGGACTGCTTTCGACTTCCCAAAAACAGGGTACGTGCTCCATCTGCGTGATTTTACAAGCCTGTTTTAAAAGAGAGGTGTCGAAGATAGTTTGAGGACTTTTCTCTGTCGTATATTCACTTTATTAGTCTGATAGTGAAATAAAAGAGATGATCCACACTGTTACATGCAGCAGTATGTTTCAGACTTCACACAGAAATGAGAGAACAGCGTTGGGAGAGTTAAGTGGGACTTTAAAATCCTCTTTGAATGAAGTGTCAGTGTGTTGTTCAGGGGGACAGAGGTTACTTGTCAGGGCAGTGGGAACCGGCAGGGTTTTCCACTCATACACTGCCGTCCAGCATGCACAACAGCAGATGTTCATTAACCTGTGTGGCCACAAGGACGTGTGTGTGTGTGTGTGTGTGTGTGTGTGTGTGTGTGTGTGTGTGTGTGTGTGTGTGTGTGTGTGTGTGTGTGTGTGTGTGTGTGTGTGTGTGTGTGTGTGTGTGTGTGTGTGTGTGTGTGTGTGTGTGTGTGTGTGTGTGTGTGTGTGTGTGTGAATCTGAAGACAGCCGACTGCCACTTGTGTTTCTCCTATTTGTCACATTCCCGGGATGCCGACTCTCAACAGCTGCCGCCGGCTTCGCTCGACGCTGATTGCAGTCTTGCTGCACGAGAGCTTCAGCATGAGTCGTGCTCATGCGATGGCCGTTTTATCAGGAATCCTCTGTATATGATATAAGGGTTTAATTTAGAAGATAAATGACGGAACATGCCAGCTGCTCCGTACTGTAGCCCTCTGGGGTCTTGACCATGAATCACGAGACAGGGGACTGATAAAAAGAGCAGGACAGCGTTTAATCATGTTGGATCTGCTTCTTAGTTTTAAAGAAATTACCTCTCCAGGTGTTATTTATTAAAAGAGTCAAAGTTTTACAGAATATGCCAAATGAAGGTAGCAGCAGTGTTAAGCTCATATATGTCTTTCAAGTGCAGACTGCCTCTGTGTGTATCTTAAATTACTAGCTGCTACTGTACCCAACATGAAACAGTGTTTGTGTGTTTGATATATGTGTCAGTCGACAGTTTCCAACACAGCAGAATGAGTTTGCCAGTTACTGCTGAGGAAGAATAGATGATGGCTTGACAGACTGTGGTGAACAGAGTAAACAAAAACAAAGGAGCAGATACTTGGAAAAACATTTGCTTGGTGCTGAAGTTTTGGTTTGTTTATTTAAAATAGAAAAGAAGGTAAAAAAGATTCATCCTGAGCCAAAGTCTGTAGATGCTGCTGTTGCCTAATTTGGTGGATAAAACTTGTTTGGGTGGCTCTTGATAATTTGGGCTGCATCTTGCTCGATTTGGTCAGTTTCCCCTTTAGCCTAATTCAGTGAATCCCCTCCTCCTCTGATGGGACACTGAGCTCAGTATCTTCCACATGCAACGACTGATAACTGATGACCATTAAAAGCACGTCAGAGCAGCTCATCAGAGCTTTTCTTTGCAAAATATTATTATCTTTTTACATTGAATGCTAACATACAGAAGTAAGAAAATGGGCTAGTTCATAGTTTATTTATTGTATGTGTTTGTACTCTTTTTATTGTCCGTTTCTTCTCTTCTACCTCTTTCTCCTTTTTATTCTTGCTGTCTGTAACAACTAAATTTCTCCGGCGTGGGATCAATAAAGTTTTATCTTTTTATAAAGGCTCTCATTGGGCTGTTTGGCATCTGGCAACACTGATTGGTGCAGTTCTTGTTTTACTTAATATTAATTAAAAACTGTAACGTATGTACATTTTTTTGTCCACTAATTCATCAAAAAGCTCAGTTAACATTGTGTATACTTGATGTTATTTGTGCATTGTGTGGTGTGGCTGTGGGATGCGGTGCCATATTTCCACAGACCCCTGTTATCTCCACAGAGCGAGTGCATGTCTCAGTGTGGACACAGTATCTTAATCTACTGTTGGTAAAACAGAAAGGACCAGTGACAACTTAAGTAGAAAATCTAAAGCCCTCCAAATCTCTTTCAAGTGAAATAGAAAGAAGCACAAAACGCTGTCTGCTATCTCATAGGAAAGTCCCGTCCCTCAAACAGTGGGCAGAGGGTCCGAGAGTGGTGGTGCTCGAGGGGATTTGACGTCACATAAAGCCAAAGGATAAGACGGCCTTTGATGTCATGCTAGTCGAGCGGAGAACCCCCCGCCTGGAACAAGTCCAGAACGTCTAGTCTCTGTGTGTCTGTAATTATGAGCGGTCATGGGTGGGGGGAGAAACCTCCAGTGTAGAGAGACTCAAGCCAGAATACATGTGCCCCCCCCCCCCCCCCCCCCCCCCCCCCCCCCCCCCCCAAACCCAATCACACACACACCCTCTAATGGCTTAATTGGCCATTCCACTGAGATTTGCCACCCAAACGGACAAAAAGACGGGAGAGGGGCAGCTGTCTCCCACAGCATATGTTGACCACTTGTATGACAGGCTGGCTTACTTCTCTGTGTAAATGGAGACAGGCTTACCACTTCAGCTCATCTCAGCCCATCAGTAGCACTAAGAAGATTCAGCTGCAGTTGAGGCTGCCAAGCATGCTGGTAAGTCTGAATGAGGCCTATTCAGTGTGCCAGTGAGGGAGGTGTGGGGGGTTATGTGTGTGTGTGTGTGTGTGTGTGTGTGTGTGTGTGTGTGTACCTGCGCAGCCTGGAGTATAATGGCTCTGTCTGTTTTTGTCAGTGTACAGTACTGATACATATCCAGATTTGCACCGAGCTCAAAGCGGCGCACTGGTTCCTCTCTGTCTGTACCCGCTGTGCTGAATCGGGCTGTGTGTTTGGGATGTTGGTGTACACAAACCACGAAGCTTCACGGCCGGGCCACAAAATGGCAGCAGGCATCAGGGCTGGCTTTACCATGTCTGCAGAGGCTGAAACAAGAAGCCATAGACTTGTTTTATTTCCCCTCCGTCAGCGCATGGAAGATTTCTGAAGGATCAGTGGGGTTAGTGGTGCGGTGAGGAGGTGGGTCTGCGTGTTCCCTCCAATTGTGTGTGTGTGCATTGGAACACATATTTCTATGTGTGTGCATGTGTGTTAAGTACACTGCTGTTTTTAGCACACCTCATGCTTTGCTCCCAGTCCTCCAGCACCCTTTATTGTCGCGAAGGACTTGAGGCTTGTCAGTGTGTTGGTCTCACCTGAGCTGAGCCGCTGATTCACTATTCATTCAACGTCTGTTTTGTCTCTGAAAGACAGACTAATGTGTTCAGGCCCTCTGAGGCACTAATCAGCTGTTGTGCAGGCATGTTACGTTTAAGGTCTGTGATCGATGAAAAGACTAATGCCTGCACGCTGACTCTCAACCGCAAATTCATTTAAATAGAGAAGTAGAGAGTGAGGTATCCATTTTTAATCTGTTTGACCCAACTAAGCTCAGCTGGGACTGAAGCATCTGTTTCCATTAGTTTGTGGTTTGGAGGCATTACACTTTTCATCTACTGTACGCTGCTTTCCAGTTGCCTTCATGCTGTGTGCATATAGCTACTCTCCTAATGTTTAAGGTCTGTGTAACAGGTCAGTGTTGACCTTTATTGACATTTTGATGGAATTAGTTTGTTGCCCAAGTTTTGTGTTTGATGCAGTGAACCACACCAGGAAGGGTATTTCACTTCATATTTTCATGATAATATTATTGATTTGAGCCGCGCAGACCGGCCTTGCTTTCTGTCCTCATGTTTCTTTAACTGAAGGGTGTGACTGTATTTTCATACATGTCTGCCAGCCTGTCTGTGTCAGCCTCATTACCACCCCCAGCCTGTCCCCACACGGTCCCGGAGGGTTGCGTTCTGCAGACGCCCATCAGCGCGGAGCAGAGGAAGAGGAAGTCCCCAGTCTAAACACTAAGTGCTTTGAATTGGTTCAAATATGCAACACCAAATGGCTCGACGATCTTCTCAGGAAATCTCTTCAGTTTCTGGTGCAGTAAAACTCATTTATACCCTGAATACCAGAACATCACGAATCGTAACATCAGAACAGGTCTTTTCAAGTCTTCAGTTCATGCGGTTCCACTTGGCTCTCTTAAAAAATAGAATTGAATAAATTTAAGTTTTTTAAAACAAGAATATCCTGTGTCAAGAACATTGATAGATCCAGATGTATAACATTGATAATGTCAAAAAATATCCCTTTTTCAAAATGTTCTTGTAACTAAGGATGTGTTTTAGATGCTGACAGAGAAACCTGCCTCATTCACAATGCTCTGTTTTTGAAGAAAAGTCCTCCCAGCAGGTGAAACAAATGGCATGCAGGTCTTCACTCCTCGGGGATTACAGAGGGAGAGTTAGAAATCTGAAGTAAATACCACTAACACACTTGTGGAGGTGGACATTTTTTACAGTGTGATGAAAGTGAGGTCTCTGCAGGCCCTGCAGTTCAAAAGTGTTGGGAGTTAAAAACGATGACTGGGTATTGTGATTTCAGGAAGCTGTGAGTGAATATTAGGGGATGCAGTTCAGCCCTCTGGGACGTTTGAGGACTCAGCACTGGCTGCTGTGGGCACTGGTTTTAATCCCATTGCCACCCTGCCACTGTGCCGTCTTACCTGTCAACATTTGTTGCTCCTGGTCTGCTGTCTCAGTTGGGAGACTGTAGCTATGCCAGAGCTCCAGGTAGACCCACCAGGGAGAGCTCTATCTGTTCCTCCTTTGTGCCCAGCAGAGGCAGCAGGCGAGGCGAGAGGAGTGGGGAGAAACGCCGGTGTGAGGAGGAGGAGGAGGACAGACTGAGACCAGCTGTTGGCTCATTTACCCACCCAAGCCTCCCTCTTTCTTTTCTCCCTTTGGCTTCCTGCTTTTTTTATGAACATGTGTGTTGCAGTCCAAATGTGCATGAGGATACACACAGTTGCACACGCACACACACACACACACACACACACACACACACACACAAACAAACACACATCCAGTATCTCACCCCGTTTTTGTGTCGTCCCTCTCTCTGACAGGCGAACAAAGACCCGCTGTTTCTGACGGGGGTGACCTTCCCTTCAGAGTACCCCGCTAGCCCGGAGACGCTAGTCAAGCTGACTGTGTATGATGCAAAGGACAAGAGCCAGGAATCAGTGAGTAAACAGTTGTTTCTGTGTGTTTGCTGCATGTTGAAAATCAGGCGTGTGTGATAATGATGAGAGAGGGTTCAGATCCGGTCGTGAAGCAGTCGTCTTTCAAGCGTTGGTGGTGCAGCACTGAGCTTTAAACTTTACAGGGGATGAACATGAAAAGCTGCGAGAAATCTGCAGCAGAATCTCATTATGTTTAAATTTATCCTGCAGATTGGAAGGTGAGAAGAGTTGTGTGCTGATTTACAGCAGGCGGTGAATTATGGCACAGTCTTTGTAATCATTCGTTTTAGTCGCTCTTAGACCGAGACCTTTGCCTTGAGCTTTGAAGGGAAAGTGCGTGCAGCCCTCGACGGGCACCTCAGCTGGCAGCCCCTCCCTTGGCGTTGATCCCCTGGGAAAGCCAGCAGCTCGTCAGCTCGTCCCTCCACAGAATCCTGAATGGGCCGGGCCCTCTGATGCAGACATGTTAAACAGACTTCATAACAGCCTCTTTGGTGTGGGTGTATGCATGTTCTTAATTAAGCACTCCACAACCCTGGGTGCCAAAGTCATAATTTGGCATAACTTTGTTAGAGATGCTTATGATTGTGAGTAAGACTCCAGTAAACAGTGGTTAGTATCTGACACAAAGGGGGCGGCGGCACAGACACGGTTTTCTTTGGCATGAGTCAGTTTTTGTGCACTTAACAGTCCGACTGTTGATCAGATTTGCAGCTTGAAACAAACGCTCTTTCACAAAGGTGGGTGGGTTGTGCAATTGTTTGCTTGTTTCTAGCTTGAAACTGTGTGCTATCTCTCCACCTGCTGAGACAGTTTGTTATCGCAAACCCAAGCACCAGCAGCCGTATCTGCTCTTCAAAAACTATTAAGCCTTTTAACGTATGTTGAGTTTTGTGTTTGATATCCATCTTTCATATTCTGCACATGTGCGTGCACATCAAAGTGCAAGTGATGTGATTATGATAATTAATGGAGGGCCTCCTTCGAGAGGCTGCAGCAGTGCACAGGTCAGACACTGTGGCTGTCTTCATGCATGGCTTTAATGTTCAGATGTCACACCAAGCTTGACTAAAACATGGAGACAGGTGTTGTGACATCATCAGGAATCATCCTCGGGGTGCATCCTGAGCTCCATCAAACATCTCTGGACACTTTTTCTTGAAGAAACTCCAAACACGTTCCCTCTGGATGATTGAAATAATATTTTCGTTCCTGTCAGCGGGGTTATTACGAGGAGCTGTCAGTTCTGCTTTTGCTGCACAGTATGCCATAAACACGCCCATCTGAGTTACTCAGTGTAATTACATATAAGCAACAGACCGCGATAAATGCAAGCACATTTTATTGTCCTGTAGCTTGTTTACTGCAGTTATTGCAAACCCGCTCAAGGTCTGTCATTGCATTGCTTTGTGTGCACATGAGTTTCTGTGTCCTGACACATAATTCAGCTGAAGCAGGGTCATCATCTGGTCTCGCATGCATATTTGGTGTGCCGCATCTTAGTGTCTGGGAAAATGCGTATATGTGCAATGGGACTCCCGGCGACAGTATCCTCCTCAGAGAAGTTCGTGGTGTATTCATCCTGCTCCAGCTCCTCTTCCGTTCATTGTCCTGCGCCGTACCAGGATACCTTTGTTCGCCAAAGCTGAGCATATTGCCCAAGTTAGCTGTTGTGCTTGCAACCAATTTCAGCAAATTACAGGACCAAGATAATTCACTTTCTTTGAAACCTAAGCTCAGATGTATCCACTTTAAAGGAGCGTACAGTCCTGCCTCAGAACAACTCCTCCTGTACTGTGCAGAAATTAGATGTTAAAGTATGAAATGTGGAGATCAGTTTCCTTCAACTGTACCATCACTTGAATTTTTGTGGAGTAGCATTGCTGCACAGTCATTCCCCTCTTTGAATTCAGCCTTGGAACATGATCCCAGGTGAAATTTGTTTGAAATTAGAACACAATGCTTTATTCTAAGGTGTGCGCTGAATATTAATGTCGAACAGCTCCCCTGCGAGCTCAGCGCCGTATGAACTCTCCGTTCATTGCCCGCCTCCTTCCTGGGAGTATTTGTTGTGCTGCATGGTGCTCTGCCACCAGAGGCTTTACTAAACTGAACATTTGGCCAAGCAAGCTGATGCCTGGATGCAAAGATGCTTTACTGAGGCCCAGTAAAATATTTACCACCAAAATTCAAGTTTTTAAGAACAGCTGTATTGATAAACTGACTTCCTGGGTAGGTGCTTTCTAACAGTGCTGTCATTTACAGACACTGGATAAAATATTTTATGAACTCCTTGAGAATTTGGATTTTGAATGTCTCTCTTGCTGCCCAGTGTCTGTCTCTGTGAGTGGCATCTCTCAGTAGCTCCTGTCAGTCTGTCAAGAACATCACTGATATGTAACACAGCGTCTCACTAAAGCTTTTCTTTTTCAGCTCACAGGTCCGCTGTGTCGGGTTTGGTGGGATCTGTTGGCAGAAATGGAGTATACTAATCAGAGCTGTATTTTAATTAGTGTGTAAATAATCACCTGAAAATAACAACCATTGTGCTGCACCACCATGTTTCTACTGTAGCCCAGAAGTTACAAAGCACACGCTGGCTCAAGAGAGGGCGCCTTTGGGGAGGCCGAGGTGAGGGGCTTTCAGCTGGTTGCAGTCTGGATTCTCACCACTAGGTGGCACTGAATTCTACACAGTGGTCCTTTAAGTCCTTTAAGTACATTTTTCTCCACACACCTGCCTTCAAAGGGAGAAGTTTTGAATGATGAGCTGCATCACAAGTTCAAGAAGATGAAGACTTTGTGTCGTCATTTCACGAACTCCTCTCTCCCCCTCTGTCTCATATAGTTGCAATACTTGAAGATTTCCTCTTTTTTTTTTTTTTTTTCCCCCTCACCCAGGCACCAGCGCTTTCATGCTATGGTTGACTTTTAGATTTTTTTGGCCCCGCTCGGCTGGGCACAGCGTGCTTGTCTGGGTCTCATTAGAGAGTCTTTAAGTGACACAGGCATGACCCTGAACATGAGCTGGCACAATGCGCCAGCCTCCAGCCGCTTAAGTGGCAGATCGGGAATCACTCAACCAAGGCTCAGTCATTTAATGTTGCCTTTTTTCAGACAGTGAGAGCATGGGGGCAATTTGCTATTTGCATGTGTGCGTATGTGTTTTACAAATCAGCTGTCAAAAGTTTTACATGTCACTCTCAGCTCCGGTAGCAGATGTTGTCATGAGCTGATTCACTGCAACAGACAGCAGATAGCAAACACAGTAACTGTTCAATATATATTAAAAAAAGCCCAGCATATTTGCCATTTTGTGTGAATTGCCATGTCATCTGTTCACCATAAGAGTTTTGGAGTGGAAATAAGAAGGGAAGAAATTGTAACAGCGAGGGGGAGGGAACTGATGGAGCGAGGTTTATAGATGACTGCCTTAACATTCGCAGAGGACCAGAGAATTTCATAGTAGGATGATTTCCCTCTGCCTTGGGCTTCCCATTTAGATATTCTAAGATGACACTGGCTGCATGGTCATGAATATTTGAGAACACGCACAGGGCTGAGAGAACGATAAGTGAGGGAGTGGAGGTGTGAGAGGAGCACGACAGGGTTAGATATCTCAGGTGCATGTGATCCCCCCCTCAAGCCCTGGTTGTCAAAGGCTGACAGGCTAGCCTTACTTTGTCACTGATGTCTTACCTGCAACTGCACTTTGAATGGCTCCCAGGGGCAATAAATTCCCTTTCAGCTCGCATTCTGATCACTGAATCAAGAAGTGTGCACTCAGAAGAGGTAGACTTCACAGAGATCACTTCATTTAAAACTATTTCATCACAGGCTCACTCAGATCTTTGAGCATAATGACTGAAACTAAGATGATTCAAAGTGTAACTAATTTGCTGCATTTTGTCTCAAACATTGTTTCAATGAGGAACGAGAGCAAATCTTATCTGGCAGTCGAGGTAGAAAGCACACAGTCTTAATTACATTTCAGAGAATGGAGTATGAAGCTGCTTTTACCTGCGTTGGAGGTTGGAGTGGAAGATGCGGTCAGACGAACCATTTAGGGCTCTTGGATTAAATCTTAGCAGCCATTATTCTCAAAGTTCATCAGAAATCATAGCGAGGCTCGTCTGAGAGCGGAGAGATAAATAGAGGCCTTGAGTTAAAGGCATGTGAGAGAGGCAAATAACATTATTTGTATGTGTTGGGTGCATCAGGTTTGTGCTCACTTACCTCTGTGAAGAGGCTCGAAGACACCCTGCTAATGACAGACCTGTGGTTTGCTGTCAGCGCAAACCTATTACTGAGTGTTCTTGTGGTATAAAGGGATAGGACAGCTGCCTCTGGAAGAGCTCTTCTCTCTAATCACAGCCTCATTTATCCTGCCTTTCCTCTCTGCAATCTGGAATGAACGTGTAATGCAGTTTTCAGTTTGCATTCCCATTACCGGCCACGGTGAGGAATTTTGATTGGTTTCTGTGATGTGCACCGTAGTGTGACAAACAAAAGACCTCATCTGAGTAAAACGGGAAAATGGTGCATGTCCGGTCATTTCCATAAAGCCGCCATAAAATGTATTCAATCAAATAAAACACAAGCAGAGGGGTTTTTACTGTGTTGCTATAATGGCCATTTCTTCCTCTGGCTGCCATAAACACACACGCACGCACACACACCATCTGCATTAAGGGATACAGCAAGACACCTTTGAGTCAGAGGGGAATGGAGAAAAAGCTGATCAAAGTTCCATCTCAAACTGCTCGCCTGTTTGCCACACACACACATACACACACATATGCTGAGAAAATTGGATGGAGGTTGTGTGAGAGGAGTCCCAAAGCACAGGTAGGATGAGGTATGGCTGGATTTTTTTCAGTGGGTTCACTGCTTGAACTTTTCATATCAGTTCGAATCTGATTTTGAAACAAAAAATAATGAATGTCGTCTGTGTGTCTGCTTCTAGTCCGTTTGTTCTGTCTCCCTGTGTCGTTACTGTAGTGACTTTAGGTCAGAAAGAAGAAGAGGAGCGTGGCCTAACTCCAGTTGTTTGTACCCTGGAAGCATTTTATCATCAGTGAACGAGTACACAGAGTCCAAATGATGCAAAGGGGAAGCTCTGACAGCCCGATCTGAATAACCACCACATTTACCCAAAGCAGAGTCAGCTGTCTGCTACCTGCTAGCTTTACCTTAATAAAGGCAGAAATATTTTTCTGAATTTAAAACTCAAATATTTACCAGCAAAGATATCTTTTTTTGCTCGTTGTGAAGAACGTGTCATGAAAAAAAGCATCACTAGCTTTGACTCTCAGCTAATACTGAACGTCAGCAGCTGCAGCTAAATGACACTCTTTGATGGAGATGTTGCTCTATGTCACACTTCTGAATCTGTGTGTGTTCTTTGTCGCTCGCATCAGGCAAACCGTGATGCACAGAAGACTGCCAAGCTACAGCATGTGTTTAGATAAAGTATTCACTGGCAAAACAGTGACAGTACCGTGGCAGAAGCCAGCCCACGGTCTTTCTGCTTGATTAAAATTCAAATGTTCGAACTGCACTTATCTTTAAACGCTAAAATAACTCTTTTACAGATATAATCTGATTTGACACTATCCAGTTGTGTTAGCTTCCAGTCGCTCCGCACCGTGTACAATGTGGCGTTGCTGTGATCGTTGCACATTCTCTTCTTCTGCTTATTCTACCTGATTTGAGACCTGTTTGACTGGCAGATATTAGCCACATCTCAGGAGGCAGTGTGAGCAGCCACTGCTCCATTGCGAATTGTCGCTCCAATTATGAACTGCTGAAGTATGGAGAATCCCAGCCTCAGTTAATCCTGCCCTGTCAATAATCATGATGTGTAAAAGGCGGTGACTTGACATATTTTTGGCGCAGCCACTTGCTTTTAGCTGGATGAGTGTCAATGTGGTGGGAATTTTCTGTAAGTGCACAAGTTTATTGCCAGAAAGAGGGGGGGGAGAGATGGAAGCAGACGGAGACAGAGCAGACAGTGAGGGCTAGAGGACGCACATACACACACACACACACACACACACACAGAAACACAGAAACACACCTTTACAAGAACCAATCTCAGAGATATCCAGGAAAGGTCTCGGTAGTGATTGGGTGGACAGCTGAGCAGTGATAACCTACGAGAGTAACAGTCCTCAGATAAGGACTGTCTCTTGTCTGATGGCCACTCTGCTTCCTTCACCATCATTGTGCCAATGTCAGCCAATGTCACAAGGGCTGAAAAATACTGCTGTTCAAGGCAGCAATACTAAAATTAGTCAAACCGGTGTCCTCTCCCCCTCTCTCTCTCGCCCGCTGGGAGTCTTGCCAGGCAGAAAATGTAAGATAGTTTAATGGTCCTGTTAGCATTAGATCTACTGCTATAATGAATGCATACTTTCTTGTCCAATTAGTGTTATATCAACACAGTATATTAAATTGTCACAAAGACAATCAATGCATAACAGTGTGTCCCACTTTATTAAACTAGGTCTGTTTTGAGGACATTTTTCTGCAAATTGCAGTTAAATTCAAGCCTCCTGTCTGATAATATCATCAGCTTTGTTGTTTAGATTAGTAACATTAATGCTTGACGTCTTACTTGGAAGTATCTTCAACATTTTTTCTTCCTCACCTGTACGCTGCCCAGCACATGGTGCTGAACGGTGCAGGCTGCTCTTAAATAGCGCTTTACTCCCTTAATGGACGAAGTGCTTTTCAATTTGCCTCTGGTTCACCCATTCACAGACGATCATCGGGACTGTCTTGCTGAAGGGGATCGAATCACCAAAGCTGCGATTAATGGCTGACCCACTCTACCTCCTGAGCCACAGCCTCTTCGTGAGTCTGATAGCCTGATCTGTTGACCCCTGAGAGGCTCCACTGCTGCAGCTGGGGTTAAGGGTCCTGCCTGGGAGCACCACAGTGGTGAAGATGAGGGGGGATAAGCGTTGCTCTTTAATCTTTCCCACAGATTTAGCCTGCTGGGTTTAGGAATTAATCCAGCTGCCTTCCTTAGACCAACAATATAGTGAAGACAATGCATGGCTGCCAGGCTGAGACATGTAAGTGTTACGCAGTCGTCCTAGAAATGAGTCAGACAGGTTAAAGATGTTAGTCTGTGCAAATGAACGACTTCCACTTTCACCAGCGAATTGGTTGAACTCTCTGACCTTTAAGTCAATCAGGTGGTCGTGAATTCATTTGTGAAAAGTTAGCACAGAGATGTGACTTCTGCCAATCACGGCGAAGAGGAGTGAGCTCCATGGATGGTGACAGGTTTGACATTCGTCAATCATGACGACGGCAAGTAAGCCACACGGCTGGGAGCGAGCGGGAACCTGAGGGGCAGTTACCAGCATCGCGTGTGTGTGTGTGTGTGTGTGTGTGTGCGTGCGTGCGTGCGTGCGTGCGTGCGTGCGTGCGTGCGTGCGTGCGTGCGTGCGTGCGTGCGTGCGTGCGTGCGTGTGAAACTCTTGGCTTTCAGCTAACAGCTATGATGCGTAGTAACACCTTTCCTCCACCAGGGAAAGTGCTGCCGTCTCACTGATGACGATGTGATATACTGAACACAGAAGCTCCTCTTTGGCCACTCGCACATTCTCCACATCCCATTTGGCCATAAATTATCCTCATTTATGTGCATTTAATTTCACATTCCACGCAGGCAGGCAACAAAGATTGCATTTGATGGATTGCACAATTACACGTCTGTGAACCTTCAGTTGCCTCTCTAAATCCGGGAATTGCCTCTCTTTTATCTGCCCTGTGGCCATCAGGCATCGCAGAGCGTCTTCGGAAATCCTCTTCATAAATTCTCCTTGATTTCAGCTCATTTTACTGACTTGATATTTCTGTGCTTTGACAGCCTGGCTAATTATTCACTTCATTACTGAGTCTCTGATTTTGTTTTTTAACGCTGCTCCTATTACTGTCGCCAATGGCCTCAGCGTTTCATGCCCCATTACAGGCAGAAGTGAGAGGATAAAACATCGGGCGCGAAAGGAGAGGAACCTGTTTTGCCTCGTGTGATAATTGGTGAAACGTTCACTTTGGCAGGAATAAAACACCTCTGGATGAGGCTTTAGCTTTAAGTGCTTGAGCAGCTGGAAAGTACTGTTGCAGAGGCCAGTTGCATGGAAAATGTGTGGATAATAAGCAGTATTAGAGGGCTGAAGTACATCTTGTTTGTGGAAGCAGCCTGCGAAACAAGCTCATCATTAAAGAAAGTGTGGCAGCTTTTAATATTATGGATTCAGAATATATACTTTATGGCAAGCCTCCAAAACCTGAGTGGGATTTGCCTTTCATAAGACCCATACGTTTGACGTAGTAATGAATTAAAGTGCTTCTCCAACATGAAGTTCCATACAGATGGGGCAAGATTGCCCTCAAAGCTCTGGAAGGAGTGCTCTGTCTGCCTTTCCTTATTAAAAAGAAAATCCTGTTAAGTTTAGCGCACTTGTAAAAGTGTTGGAGCCAGACGGATGACAATTGGGGGGAAATAAACGGTCCCCGACCCCGAGAATAGGAAGTTTAAACACTCTAAAGCATTTTTATTGACAGCTGAGCGCTCGCTTCGTCATGGCAGGTTAACACTACATATGTCTCACATGGCATCCGAAAAGCCTGGCGGACAGGCTGCTAGGAGCATCACATGTCACGCCGGAGCGATGTGCTCAGAAACATTTCAGGCTCCTCCGAAGCGTCAGCCTTTGAAGTGCTTTCACAGTAATGATATCATTTTCATTGGCTGACAATACTTCAAACTCCTGTTTACTGTATGTGGGAAGGCACCAGATAATTGCTTTATTTCCCCACACTGTTCACCGCGCTCTGTTGACATGCACTTCAATAAAGTGACTCATTTTGCCAATGAATATTTACAATTGTTGGAAATTAAGTGCACTCCAGGTTTTGTTGTGAGGGTGTATGCAGTCATTCGTGAAAACAGTTGTTGGAATAGTGCACGCTCATTAAAAGCAACCAACTAAATCCAAGCGGAGAAGCTAATTGCTTCTAAGAACTGCTGAGCAGATGTCTGGAGCTGCTGCCACAAGGAGACGCCCTTTCTTTCCAGGGCAAAGCCACAAGTGTACACGAGTGAAGTACGCCAGTAAACAGTCTGTTTGTACACAAGTATTACAAGGAAGCCTCACTGGAGAGGTCAGTGCCAGTGATTTAAGTGTGTTTTCATTGGTGAGACAGGGTGCGTTTCATAACTCTGTAGAGAAAATACTGTATATTCAGATGACATTGAGATGATACTGAGTATATGCACTCACGTTCATTGATTATAGAGTGTAGGAAAAGACAAATCAATTGAATGGCTCAGCTCTCCCATACTGGTCTGTTCATTATGAAGCTGGAACCAGCGGCCGCTGAGCTTAGCTTGATATAAAACCTGGAAACTGGGGAAAACCACCAGCCAGGCTCCCTCCAAGGTCACAAAATCTACCTGGACCACCTGTATCCACCAGTAGAAAAACCCCAGTGTTAAAAAACGGTGTTTTATTTAAGCTGGATGAAGCTAACGAGCTGCAGGCTCCAGCTTCATGTTTGCAGTACAGACATGAGGGTGGTATCAGTAACTCTCTGCAAGGAGGTGAATAATCATATTTACCAAAATGTCAAACTGGGTACGTAACTGCATTTATATCCTCTATATTCATGTAATTTGGTTTTTACTTTCAGTAGGATGACAGTCAGCTGTACCTCAGGATGAAACTGACTAAACTAAAAAAAGAGGAAGAAGAATCTGCTGTCTTCTGGTTTTTGTCAAGGCCGTCTCGTAGTAAAGGTCATGGACATATGCACTAAACTACCACGTGTTACCGTGCATGCAAAGCAAAGCACAGCGCCACCTGTCTGCATGCATATGAATGGAGTGAGCGGCAGGTAACCACTTGATGCTGAGGTGCACCTTTCCAGGAAGCCTCTTTGTCATAACCTTTCCCAAACCCTCCCCTGTATAATCCCCCTCCAATCTCTTCAAGGTAGGATTTGTCTGCATCCATTTCATGATGCATTATTCATGTGAAAATTTAATCAAATATCTCCTCCACCAATCAGGCCAAGCCATACTTCTCGTAGCCCCCCCTCCCCACTCTACCCATCGTATCAGTGATTGTTAGTGTCACCTGCAATAGCAGATTATCAGCCAAATGAATTACTGGGTCACAGGTGAATTAGACGCTTGGCTGACTGTAATCTTTTTTTTTTTTTCCTCTGGCAAAAGTAGCTTAGTGTAAGTTAGCTTTTTTCTCTTTTTTGAGAGAGAGAGGGCGAGAAAAAAAGTGCTTGAGAAAATCCCCTTTCTGCCTGGCTTCCCGTGCGTTTCTGCAGTGTAATGGTTTCCTTTGAGAGGCACTGGTGGAAAGTGCTGATGCTTGTGGGCTGTGTGTGTGTGTGTGTGCGTGCGTGTGAGTGTGTGTGAAAGGCAGCTATTTTCCATGACTAACTGAGCCGCTGATGAGCTTGCCGGCCAGGCCAGGGTACAGTGTGTCTGCACGTGTGGAGGCCTGTGGGCCTGCAGCGTTCGTTATGGTCTGTGTGGGTGTCGGCGTACAGTGTAGCCGCTCCGGGTGGATGCAATTAAAACCCTGCAGTCGCTCAGTTGAGATAGATGGAATCCAGCATTTTAGGACAGTAACTCTACGCCGTCGTGTGCCAGCGCTAGAGTACATCTCTGCCTTCTGAGTTTGTTTCCGAAGATAACGGCACGTTGCGTTGCCCCTCCTCTGCTCACTCAGGAGGACTGAGCAGTAAATGAGTGTGGGGCAGAGGGGCTCTTGTCGCGGCTTTGTTGTTTTGTTCTGTTAGCGCAGATGGAATTACATGATAATCAAAAATCAGCCAACATTGTTTCCCGAAGCCTTTAAACATCTCAAAGAGGCAATTTTTCCTCCCCAGGAAATACAAATATATTTGTTTTGATCTTTTTTTTTCCTTCTGAAGAACAACAACAACCAAAAAAACACTTTCTTAATCTATTCATCTGCTGTCTCACAGCCACCAAGGATACATTCTACTTTCACATAAGCAGTATATTTAGTTCAAACGGCTCTGTTGTTGGTGTTGTTCCACATCAACTGGCAAAAATGTCATTTAGGCAACTAATATGTCTGTGGTGTGCCGAGGAACATAAATAGCTAGCGGCTGTTGCACTTCTCCCACTATTTCCTGCATCTTGTTGTTTACTAAGTTAAGGTGGTGTGAGCCGTCTGAAATTGCAGCTTCTATACAGACTTGGCGTTATTATCCCACAGAAAAAGAAGGGCAGGAGAGCTTGTTCTGAAACTCCCACGCAGTTACAGCCTGTGTGCTGCCACAGCTTTTATGCTACAATTTGCAGCTCACCTCTCACGCCACGAGTGACACACACTCTGACACCTGATACTGGGCAGTTATTGATTTTATCTACAGTATTAATGATAAATTATGTCAAAGATGGCTTGAAGAGTTTAAACATAAAAAGCATGCACACGTGAGTGCAGAGATCATGTAAGACTGATTTTTTCTGATTAAAGTTTATGCTTTTAGAATTTATCTGTAGTGACGATAGTGATCTGTGCTACATCACTGCAAGGCTGTTGGAGGAATACTGCAGACGATCGGTCTGCCCACACACACTGTTGAACTTGACATGTAAAGCAGCGAAATCCACACAAAGGTGTTTGAATGGCGCAAACTGAGGACGAACGCTCTCAGGTACGCCGAACGTATCCTCAGGCCAGGGCTCTCTGTGCTCCGACACGTATGTTCAGCGAGGATGCAGCTGACTGTTCAGGGAAGTCGCTGGGGAGCAGACTCTCGAGATATTACGGGGCATCAATCCCTGTCTGTCTGCCTGTCTAGGCTGTTAACCACCTCTGGGCTGCACCATTGATCTCCGTAATTGTCTCGCACTCTTCAAAGGGAGCTGAGAGTTGGTTTGATCCGAGCTGTTTACTTTCACAGCCCCTATAGCCCTACTCTCTGAAGAAGAGAGCTATCAACCACTTCAGGCATGAGCTAGCATATTATAATACTATTACTGTGCGTGTGCTTGTGTTTGTGTGTGAGAAAGAGAAAGAAAGAAAGTGAGGCAGAGAGAGCGACTCAGCCATAGCCTGTAGCCTTACAGGCCTGGGGGCAAGCTAGCAGCTTCTTGCTGTTACATAAGGACAGGGAATTGCAACCTGCACATTCCCTGTTATCTATCCATGGGTATGTAAGGAAATGACTGCACAGAGCCCTGCGCTGTAACTCTGCTGTGCAGCCTCCATTCAGCCATTGTTTGCTTGGGAAACGCTCTCCTGATGTCAGACACCAGAAGCCTCATGCTAATGCAACGACCGAGGTACCAGCGCTGATGTGACAAACAGGATGTTAGGCTTAGCAACATGCTTTGTGGGTGATAAAATGATAAAGTGCATCCTTTCTCCGCTCTGCATGCAGCCTCTCTCCATCGCTGCATTTGTGGATCTCAGTTTGGACCGCAGAGTCAGAGAAGGGGAAGCTGCTAACCACAGCCTCCTTCAGGTCGAGCTGATAGTCATTCTTAAGAAGTTCTGATAATAAATACTAACACTTTCTAAGTTATGTAATCACGTACATCGGTTTTGTCTGCAGACAGAAAGGGAAACGGTCTGTTCAACTGCAACTCTGTCCAAAAAGCCTCAAGTTTGCCTTGTGGTAATTTAAATATGGTCCTCAAGTCAGTAGGGGGACTTTGAATGGGGCTGTACAGTCTTTGGACCTGATACCAAGTCATGTTTACAGACTGTGAGTGAGGGAGCCTTGATTTTTATCACCTAGTCTGCAGTGGGGTTAGCCATTAAAGTTTATGGACCAAAGAAGTGAGTGTGTGGGGGGAAGGCATCAGTAGTGTGCTTCCAGTGTACCAAGGGCAGGCTGCAGGTGCCACAACTTGAGCTTCCTTTCTCTCCCACCTGCAGCTTTGTCCGTGAGATGGAAGCAGAATCAGATTGTCTTCATCTTACTCAAGCACATCCTTAATGTTCTCGGCGCCCGGTGTTGGAGGTTTCTGTCAGAAAACCTGGGCGGCCTGATAGTCAGCCAGGCCCCAGCAGGACGCAGCTGAAACGTGATGAAGTCAGGAAGAGTGGTAGGAAGGGCCTCTGGTTCGGGGGCAAGCATTGACAAGCTGGAGGAATGTACGTGAGAGCAGGAGTGAACACTCTTTTCCCTCTCTGGTCTTCCCTCCGCGGCAGAGAATCACAGATGTTTGAAAACCTTAGCGTTTTGTGAGAGAGAGGGATATTAACTTGTCTGCTCCGCTGCAGCGTTTATCATCCACGGCTCTTTAGTCTGTACTTACAGTAACTGCAGGAGAAGGAATCTTAAAGGACTTTTCCCGGCATCTCAGGATTCAGCTTTCAGTGAGTATTTACCTTTCAGCTGGAAAAAGTGCTCATCAAGCCTCTGAGTCAGGTGCAGAAACATCTTCTTGGCTCCTGTAGTTTTAGCACAGAAAGTGTGTTTCTTTAAATGTTTTTGTGAAGCAGGAGATTTCGCATTGCAGAGCATGTCTTTTCAGTGTACTAAACATAGTCAGCCACCAATGACAGCCACTCGCAGCGCTGACAGAAAGCTGCATCTCTACTTTCTTTTACCTCCTTCTGTGTTTGGATTATGTGTCATTTTGTTGAATTGTCTGTGGCGGCACACAAGAATTGTGACATTATCTGATTGAAAAGCAAATTTCACAGTCTCAGAAAATATCCTGCTCTGGCATACTGCAGATATTCAATGGCAAAAAATAGCACTCAAGAGAGACTGGTAAATTCATTCAGTGGAAAATCTCCAAGCCCCCCAAAATATGGAGACTTTATATTCATTGCAACACTATCAAAGATGGCATAATAGGCAGGGATAATGATTGAGTTTGTTTGTCAGTGTAGCCCATGTTTCAGCACAGCGAGCTGTATTCTTCCAACAGCTGGCTAATTAAACTAGCGAATGCATTAAGTATTGACAAAACTGCACCAATGTAGCTCCAGTTTCAGCATCACTCAAATATTAAAATATTGATTCAGTTCTTAATCGTAATGTGAAGTAATGTATCCTTTGTTGTTGTTCCTCGTAGTCCAACTCTTTAATTTAGTTTAGATATGGATTTTCTCAAACCCTCCATGTGTTCTCATGCTAATTTACACTTGTCAGACTCCAAAGTGAGATAAGAATTATCACTGAATTATGTGAGCACAGAAGTTAAGTCATGAAAAGCTATGCCAATTAAGAGCCCACTTCCAAGATTTTACACTCAGTAATCTCACTGGAGTCGAAAAAGATTAAAGTTTAGCTTTCTTTTTATCAGAACCAGACCCGGGAGGCATTCGTCTCTCCTGTTTCGGTTTCATGTTTGCACAAGGAGTCACACCTTTTGTTTTACACGAGACGCGTTTGCCGCTTTTCAGACATTTTAAAAGTTATTAATAAAGCAGACACAAAAACAGTACAAACGATTAATAAGGCATGCAACGGCAAAAAAACAACACTAGAAGGACACATCAAAGAGTCATGTATCACAGTGCAAATCAGTATTATTACATTCAGAGTGTGCGTCGCATTGCTCGGAGCGTACACACACCACCTCAGCACCAGCGTGAGTAATAAGAAGTAAACAGCGTTTGGAGCCTGCTCTGCTTCCCCCACATGGGTCAGACCGTACAGTTAAAGTCCCGCAGGAACTGATTAGATCCAGCAGACCACTAAATCGAAACTCAGAGGCGGCACCTGCCGTACCGGCCGAATATGAGACAAGCCTGATTGTTTCCAGCACCTGTTTTGGAGGAATGAAACATCTTCAGACCAGTCCAGCTGGGATGTTTTCCCACAGATACTGGAAATCCAAGGAGATCATTCCCATTCTTGAAACCTTTTTCTCTGGTAAACATGAAAGACTTCCATTAAAGTGAGGGGCTTCCTAAAAACTGGGCTGACTAACTCTAAAAGCCTCGCTATAAATAGACTTGAAGAAACATGCTAGCCGAGCAGCATTCAAGCTAGAAGCACCCCATAATGCAACGCTCTTATATAACGCCATCTCCAGTTTTTCAAACCTAATTTCCAGAAACAGAAACTGTCTGATATTCAGTAAAACTCTTCGTCTTTGCACAGGTGAGAGACAAAGTCAGTGCTGCTCGATTGTTGGAAATGCAATGAAGAAATAGGCAGGGGAGGGCGAAAAGGGGTGAGCTGAGGTCTGTCTGCATCTCTGTCTGTCTCTGGACTTTTCATTTTTTCTGTATAACACATCAGAAGCAGGGGAATGAGGTCAAGGTAGAGAACCATGAAAAGAATAAGTCAGGGAAGAATGAGAGGACAATGCGGAGGGGAGGCAGCCTTACATGAGGGCCTCGGCTCACCCGCCGAAAACACGGCCGCCTGTTTGTGCCTGCGCTCGTCTGAGTCTGGAAGTGACTGGTCGTCTGAGATGCCTCGCTGCTGCCTGTGCGTCAGCTGTCAGTGGCATTTGTTCAATGATCTTTATGAGGGCTAACTCATCCATTGCCTCCAGATTCGTACAAGGCCATGGATAATGTGTGTGTGTGCATGTGCAGTGGCGATAGCGTTCAGCCGGCTGAAAAATGCTAAAAAGCAGGAATTAAAAAGTATGTAAGCTTTTCCCCCTTGCAGCCAGGAGCCTCAGACATTTTCACTGGGGTTTGTAGCCTGTGCTCCCCTTGTTGGATCTAAGTCCAATCCCTGCCTGCCTCAGTGAGCTTTTCAAGAACTCAGTTTGAATGCACTAAAATATGTCAAACATTTTGAACTTCAAAGCGGGGCATTAGAAGATACAGGGGAAAAAAAAGCCTGTTTTCAATGTGCTTGATTCGTATTTTGAACGAGCTTTGAAGTCGGATTTTCCATGCATGTTGTTATTGGACATTTCTGTTCCTGTAAGATTCCAACACAATTCTATTGTACGCAGATTTTAAGAGTGGGAGTGCACACAAGAAAGGCCACAAAACACATCAACGATCAAAAAAAATGTACAAATGGATTTGGCAGCAGCGTGCAAGGACCCATAAATACTGTTGCATAGTCAGAGAAGCAGTTTGCGAGCAGACCGAGGAGCATCTGAGGAAATCTTTGGCAGGTTTGACTTCACGCGTTGGACTCGACACCCAGGTCATCAAACCGCATGGTGATGAAGACAGCGAGGACACTTTAAATCCAGTGTTTCCACAGATGCTCCCTATTTCCAGTCCCCACCGTCATATCAAGACAGGCTGACGACTCACCGCCGTGACCCCCAGAGCTCAGCGTGCTCGAACGTCACGCTCTGTGTGTGCTTACAAATGTTAGATGTCTGAGTGGGTGCGCGCATCCGTGCACGCCTCATTGTGTTAGCTTGTGTACCTGCTCGGGGTGATAAGGGCCGGTGTGGAGTGTGTCCTTTGTTCTGCCAGAATTGCTCATCCCCCTGTGTCAGCATGGGAAAATTAAACCCTGCTTAATCCAAGGTTCAAGCCCAGATAGTTCAAACCTGAGCTCAGTGCCGCTGCTGCTGCTGCTGTTGTTGTGTGGGTTTGTCATCATTGTCTTCAAGTCTCAAAATGGATTGATGCGGTGGGAGGGTTTCCTCTCTCTCTCTGTGCATGTGGTGGTAAATATCTGAGTGTGTTAAAATGTATACAACAAGCTTCTCGTTCAGCCCTCCTGTGTGCAAACACTCACTCCTACACACAAACCTTGCACCGTGTGGTCGACGTTCATGTAAATTCAAGTAGCCATAACAAGTGTTTTCTTTTCCTGTTGGCCATCTGAGTCACAGGCTGCAACCGAGGTGTGACACACAACTCTGTCTGTCTGTCTCTCTCTATCTCTCTCTCTCTCCCCCCATAGTCTTCTACATGTCTCTCGCCCTTTTCTGTGTTGCTGTCTTGGTTCTTGACCCATTAATTGTTTGCCTTCCTTCCTCTCTGTCTCTTCCTCTTCTGTGTTCCACACTCCTCCTCCTTCTTCCCCCGTTCCTCCTCGGCTGCTCGTATTTGTCGACTCCCTCCCCTCTTGTGGCTCCCTCCTCCTCCTCTCTCGCCCCCCCCCCCCCCCCCCCCCACTGGTCTCGCTTACTGTCAAGCCAGCCACAGCAGCAGCAGCGGTAGCGCCGGTAGCTCACTCTAGCCAGTTCTCAGTCTCAGCGGAGGCTGCAGTGCGTGTGTGTATGTGTGTGTGTGTGTCTATATGTGTGTGTGTTTCATGTGTTTGCGTGTTTACAATGTATGTATCAGTGAGAGTATTGGCTGTTCTCTAAAGCGCGAATATATCGCATACACGGAGTTACTCTAACTGAGGGCTGGAGAGCGATATGTAGGAAGACCGTCCTGGAGCTCATTAAGAGGAAGAAAGAAGACATAACGTCTCTTTTTCTGTCTCTCTCCTCTTTATTTCAGTCTCTCTCTCTTTCTGTCGGCCTCTCCTCATTTCTCTGGCTCTTCTTTCACTGTCTTACTGGCTTACTCGCTCGCTGCTGCAAGGATTGTGTGCAACAGAACTGTAAGTGGACTTCCTTGTGTGTGTATGTGTGTGTGTGTGTGTGTGCGTGCGTGTGTGCGGTTACATACTGTATCCGTGTTGTGTGTGCGATCTCACACTGTGTCAGTTTTAACTTACTGTGTCCATGTTTCGTGCCCGAGTGCACACATATGCATGTTAGTATAAATGGCATGTCATGACATCTCTAATGACTTAATTAGGCCAATTTGTGAAGCTCTGTTTGTAGTGAAGGAGCAGCGTATTCATGTAGACGCTGCTGACCTCCATAGTATCAATCTGTTCATATTCATAAATGTTTGCCAGATGCTGATTATTCAGCCAGTGCCAAAGCTGTCACTGCTGCCATTTCTATAAAATGTCATTTGTTGGTGTAGCATATGAATGAACGCCCTCTCCTCCACGCATTCTCTGCAGTCTGTGCGCGTGTGTCAGAGGGAATGATTGAGAGAGTTGGTGCGTGTCTATGTGTGCGTGTCACTCTGTCACTCCAGGCGTGGAGAAAATCAATAGATCTACAGCTTGAGTTGGACCGTTTACCTCTGCCAAGTGATGGGCAGACGGTGTGGCCTTCAGAGGTCCACAGACGGCTGCTCGGGATCGCCTGCAGACGCACACCGTGTCGGCTCCGCCTGCTCCTGCACAAGCGCCTTTCATTTTTTGTCTATGATTGATCTTCCGAGCGTGCGTGCGTGCGTGTGTGTGTGTTTTCGAGAGTTTGGTCAGAAATGCGCGTTTATCTCCGAGCTCGTGTAAAACGTCTAGCTGTCACTTCTTTTGAAAGCTCGTGAAGGAGATCGTAGATCAAAAGTTTCTCGTGTTGCTCGCGACCGGCCAATAGGACCAGTCAAAGGGAGGAGCAAGAGCAGGAGAGAAGATGGATAGAAAAAAGAGAGAGCCGGAGCATGTGAGAGGGGAGCGGAGCGAGACCATCATAATCAATCCTCCATGATCCTGGAAGAGCATCATTTGTCTTCTTTTCTCACTCCGCTCCTCCTCTAGCCCCCATCTTTCTCTCATTTTCTATGGTACAGCCTCTTTGATCTTGCGGAAGAAGACGGTCTCCAGAGCTTCATTACTTTTAAAGCCTTCATCGTGAGGGGCCATAAAAAGATGCTAAGGAATGGATTTCTAAGACCATTTACCAGACGTTCTGTACCGGCTTGCGAGTAATGGCTACACAGGGATATAATGTTCCTCGGCGCCGTGTAATGGCCTTCTGTGCCTCGTGCTCTGGGTTATCAGGGCAATGATACGTCAGGGCTGAAGAGTATGACGTAGTGAATATGAAGCGGTACCTGCTGGGGGTCCTGGCTCTGTTTAATTCATAAGGACGTGTCACTGTGATGCATAAAGTTGTAACTGAAGATGATGCTCGGGGCTGTGTGTCTTTCTGCTTCTTAAACCTTTCTCTGTGTTTCATGTGATGTGTTTTTTTTTCCCAGCGCTGTTGACGGCCCCATGCTTTGGCCTCTTCCTCTCTCTCTCGCTCTGTTTGCCTCCTTGTGGGTGGGCCGGGCAGGAGAGTGTGTTTGGGGCTGTGTTTTTCACATAAGAATGTGGGGATGGGGCAGCAGGAAAATGCTCGGGGAGGAAATGATTGAGAGAAAAGGTCAGTAGACAGGATGGCCTTTTTTTTTTAATCTGATACAGGAGACTGCAGAACGAGACCAAAAAAAGAGAAGAAAGAGCAGTGCAGAGTAGAAAGAGGGAGGAACCAAGGTTAGAAGAAACGGTGTAGCCAGAGAGCCAAACAATAGAAGAACAGAATATTTTCTGCCAGGAAATAATCTGATGAATGTAAAACTCAGTGGTTCATGTTGACTTTACGACGGGGAATTCATTTACTGGGTTTCAGGGTGCTGCCTCTCATCAGTCATGCCCTCTTAAAACACATTTGCCACATGACCCCAAGCTTTACGACTCTGTCACATGTCCTCTGTGGTGCTCTTTGAGGTGTTTCACAGCAGAGACGCACCAATCCGACTTCACAACTCAGGATATCTGACGATGCCGATCTGATGATATCTGTGTGCTGTCGAATGTGGAACGGATCGCAGTCATTTTATGTGAGTTAACACGAGGTCAGGGACTGCTGTGATACTAAAAAAGTCGGCTGCCCTGAATGGATGTAACTGATAGCTAATAGACATTGAATTTCATAAAGTGTAAGGGACATTTTATAGATGAAGCTTTGATTAATTAAGAAAATGCTAAATGAGTAATGAAAGTGATCGCATCCCTCGTCATGACTGATAGCCACCTGCCTGATAAGGCGAGCATTAGGGCTGATGCCGATCAGCTGTATTGGATCAGCGCGTCCCATTTTCACAGGCTGACTTTGTTTGCGCTCTGTTCTCTTGAGGTTGAGAGTAAAACTCTATTGAGTACGTGGAAACTGCTGTTTGCTCACAATACCTGGGGCTCATTTGCATTAATTACAAAGACTGACGCAATCCTGTTTTCATCTTCGGAGGCCGACGCAGCCTTTGACATCCATCTGAAGTAAAAGCCTCGGTCTAGTCGCAGATCGCCTTGTTTCCTGTTGTCACTTCACTGTTCGATTATAAAAGCCTAGAAATAAATGAAAAAATACTTACGTTTGGTAGATGAAAGGGCCAGAAGTCATATACTATCTAGCAGAGGAGTACGAACAGGCTGCACGTACTTTAATTAAGATCTTTCTTCTCCGGTCTGATGAAACCTGTGGAATCACCTCCTGTACCTGTTGTTAATTACCTGCTCAGTGTCCTCGGCAGAGTCAGCACGTGGATGTGCCTGCGTCTTGGCGTGCCCGTGTGTGTGTGTTTTCTACGAATGTGGTTCATCTCGCTTCGTTATTGATGGGCTCGTCCCCTACCTCACTCTCCGTGACCCAGTTCTCGTGCGCTGACACCCCCTGTTCACATCATGCCTGCAGCAAACACATGTTGTCAGAGCAGTGAGGAAGAGGAGACAGAGGGTGAACAGAGACAGCGTCCCCTTGCTTTGACATCAGACGTTTTTGCTTTATTAGATCACAGGGCTCAAAGTAACATGTGACACATTATCATGTTCGCAGCACCTCTGCAGTTCCATCCAGCGGCCTCTTGTTATTGCTTTATATTTCAACACTTCATACTCGGCCCGCCGTTAACCAGCCATGTCTTTTCGTCTCTGTCTACAGAGCAGCTTCCTGGGTTGTGCCACATTTTCAGTCGGTGATCTGCTGAGGGCTAAAGATGAACGTCTGACCTTGAGTCTCAGGTAAGAGCATGTTTCTGTCACACTCTGTTCGTTGCTCTCCGTTGTCCCTCCAGGCTAAATAAAATTCTGACTTTGGAGTCCAAAGATTATTCCTCCTCACACAAGAACTGACAGACCAACTTAAACATCAAACTGAAATGAGCTGAAAAAAGAAACCTTCCCACAGATGTTGCAACAGCAGCTTCAGGAGGGTCGCAGTAGCTGTCGGGGTTGTTTGTTTCAGGGACGTAGCGTTAGCGTGTGGGAATACAGTACTCTGATCTGTGTTTTGTTTTTTGTGGTAAATGGGGATAAGTGTCTTTTCTGCTTAGACAGATGCAATGAAAAGGAATATGTGTGTTGTTTGAAAGGCGGGACCGAAATATTTTGTGTTTCAAGGACATTATGATACAAAGACTGAACATCATAGAGTAATGAATCAAAGAAGAACATCTTTTAAATGTTTGGTCTGCATGTAAGTACGCAGTGTAAAGGTCAAGAGCATGAATCTGCCCTCTGCTTTTACTTACTGGATAACATCAAGCAGCCGACGGAGGAAAAAAATAATAAAGTTGATGCATAACTTGGAATACTGCCTTCTTAAAGAGGGACTGTGAGGGTATAATCAGTATTTTTGCCACAGAGGTGATTGGTTATTTATACAACAGATAAGCTGTGCTCCTGAACGTGAGTGATGTCCGTCTCACGATGCGCTCAACATGATTGTTTTAGCTATTTCACACACAAGCGTATTCATGAGTGTTTGATCGTTGCTTCAGAGCTTTGAGCCTCTTCAGAGAAAGAGGAAGCAGCTCTGGCCTGAGATCTGTCACTTCTTTGCACGGGTTTCATTGTAAATTCAGCCGATAGCGTCGGTTTAGGCAGCAATGTGAGGTCCTTCGTGGCACTCGGATCAGGTGATCATCAACTTCACACCTGCACAGAACGTTCACAGGCTCGACTCATACTCATTTATCAATGCCTGAAAATAAAACAACTGGAGAAGACAGTGAAACGCTACTTTTCTATCAGCTCTTTAAGCTGTTGCTGTAGCTAACTGCTTCCTGTTGCTAACCACTGTTACTGCTGCTCTCTGGTCAGCACTGTTAGCTGATTCATGAAGCATGTCTTACATTCAAGACAAAGGGACACGCAGCGATCTCGACCGAGGAACCGTAGAGGCGACATGGACAGACGTGAAGGTCAGATGGGTCACACCGCTCCGACAGGTGTGTCCGGTCTTGCATTGGTCAGTAGTAGTAGTAGAAACCTCAGTCAGAAAGCTTCTCCAGCATCTGTAAACTGTTAGGATGAAAGCGTCTGTCTGTCTGTCTGTCTGTCTGTCTGTCTGTCTGTCTGTCTGTCTGTCTGTCTGTCTGTCCGTCCGTCTGTCCGTCTGTCCTGTTTGCATTATCAAACTGAATTTCCCTCCTCGTTGTGTCTGAAAATATGCCCCTTTGGCAGTCTCTCTCTCTCTCTCTCTCTCTCTCTCTCTCTCTTTTTTTTTACATTACTTTTGTCTCTTCTCTTCTGTTATGCTTTTCATCTCCTGTAGGTGTGCCAGGTCACCGGGTATAATTGTATCTTGCACGATTGACGATATGAGATGCAGAATAGAGACACCCCCCAGCCCCCTGTGTTTGCACATTTGTGTGTGTGTGCACGCACGTGTGTGCACGCTTTGATGCAGATGTTGGTCTTGTCATTTTCCTCCCTTGTAGTCTGTGCACTGTTGTGTTTCTGGTTCCCTTTGTTGTTTGCTCGTGTATTTCTTTCCTGAGGATAACATGAAGTCCTCCCATGATACTTGCAATGCTGCCACAAGGCTTTTTAATAACTGGGATTAAAAAAACGGTGCTCTGAAATGTCAACAGTTTTCTTCAGCCGTTGCTGTTAGATATACTGTCTTTATCACTTTTACTGGAGCTCTCTCCGCCGGCTCATTCTAAATGCTACATGTGCAGCAACATTCATCAGACCAGTGATTCCCACTGTGGGGGTCAGGACTCCTGAAAGGGGTCTCAAGGCAGATTGAAAGGTTAAAAAATTATTAACAAGGTAGGAAAGCAGAAAAAAAAGCTGATATCTGCAACACAAATCAAGCTTTGCTCTCGTCTTTGCTTTTTATTTTACCTCCTCAAGCCTTTAGATCATTTTAATAAATCAAGGAAAAACATATCATCAGTTGAATCCTTCGTTTTGAGGTGCCATAATCCAAAAAGGCCTGGACTCACTACTGTATGGAGGTTTTGAAGTACACTAAAAAACAAAAGTACGTCACTTAGTAGTACATTGATCCGATCCTGTTTACGGATAAAGCATGACAGTTTAGAGAAAGAGGAGGAGGAACCTCTATTTGGCGAAATAATCACAGGAACCATATTTAAAACCTTGTCTCCACAAACAGACGCACAAAGTCAGAGTGGCCTGAAGAGCTGTGGCTGGTGTGGTGTTAGCCGGCGATGCATGGGTAACACATGCAGACACGCAGAGCAGACTGTCTTGACTCGATATGCCGTTTGCTCGTCGGTTCATCCAGTGAGAAAACATTTCAAAGATGAGCAGCTTTTCATGAGCAAATATGATTCATTCTGGGCTGTTTGACCTGTGGATGAGCCTGTGATTCACAGCTGAAATTAGTTCTGCCGGCCAAGCAGCTCGAACGCCGCAGCACTGACATGGACAGGAGTGCAGCTCGTTCTGCCCGTTAAGGAACAGATGCTTCAGTTTAATACAATGCTCTAATCCCCCCTCAGTTGGTTGTTGCAGAAAGTCAGTTAATTTGAGTTGACTTAGGTCAGCAGAGGGAAAGGATTGCCTCCCTTCAGTGAATCTCAAAACCAATATGACTTTGGCCGACTTCTCTTCATAAGCTCCAGATTTACATTGGTGCTGAGCATATGTAGACAGGAAATTGGTACTGTGTTTGACCAGCGCCCGTGTGTGTGTCCTTTTACTTTGGCCTTTCGGTAAAGTTCACTCTGCTTCGGGGCTGTCCACCTCAAAGCTCCTTCTTTATTCCCATGAATTCTCTTTGCATTTCAGCTCCTCTTTCAGGTCTCACGCTCGCTTTCATGTGTGGCTGGTTTGGATGTTTGTCACGCATTGTTTTTGTTTCCTATAAGGCACGACTGGTTTGATTTGGGTCACTTTTTGAAGGTTCCTGACAGTGTCGTGTTGAATGAGTGGGAGTGGTGGATACATGGACTCTGCCTTTGTGCGCATCCGTCTCTTTTGTAGGCACCAGAAACCATTGAAGTGGTGATGATGAGAAAACCTTACCTTCCAGCAGCTCTGGCATGACCAAAAAGGTGTCCGCACTCCCCAGCATACAAACAGAGGCAGCACACACGCCTCCGTGAAACACAAACTCGCAGCCACAGAAAAAGGCTAGTTGGAGAATTGAGTTGTTTCTTTGAAGTCTGGACCTTTATTAATCAAAGAGCAGGCATCTGCTGTAAAGAGAATTATTGATGATTTGTTTGATCGGCTCACGGAGTCAGCTCAGGTTTACCTGACAAAAACTACATGTAGAATGTCTTATTTAAAGGCTGCAGTCTTTCTGAATTTGTTAGTAAAGAAGGGAAGGAATTTAAACAAAGCTGAAAGCAGGAAGCTGAACAGAGCCAACGTATTACTAGTGCCTGTGTGCTGATTTAGATTGAAAGCCTGGTCGGAAGTTAAAAACTCATTACTGAAGTCTTCCTAAAGGAAATTACGTCGCAGCAAAGGTCACCGTGTCAGGTTTTAGATACACATCTGCAGCATGCAGCCGTGTACAGTATTAGTGATGTCAACGGCTTTCCATTATTTGGTTAACTATCGAGAATATCTTTCGCTGGTTATGCATGTTGGTTAGTTTGCATACACACACACACACACACACATACATTCTGCTAACGGCTTCGCTTAGCCTGGGGCTAACAGCTCGCTTAGCTTGGGGCTAAGTGCACTGTGAAAAGCCCATGAGGTAAAAAATGAAGCACGCTAAACGAAGCTCGGTGTGGGAACAGATGGGGAGGCAACTGAGTCAAATAGAAACCGTGTGATGCTACTCTTCAGTCTAGCAGGATGCGAGGAAGGCCCGCAGCCAAAGGGTGTGTCGCTGCTAGCCGAGGTCATCGCCCAGGTGGTGTGATGAAGGACTGAGACCGATATGCTGCCAATCATTGTGGTTGAGGGAGAGGGACTCAGAGAGCTGCTCCGACACCTCGTGGCCAAGTGCACGATGCCATCGAGAGCTGCTCTGGCTAAACACTATGAGGAGAGCAAGGATGAGCTAGAAGTCAAGCCAGGCCAGTGAGGGCAGACAAGCTAGCTCTGATCACCGACTGCTGGACAATGTTTTTTAAGATATGCTTGTATGGGAGCAGCACGTCTTCAGTGTTCTCCATCTGACGACTCAGACACGGCCTCGATACACAGTGTGTTTACTGTAACATGGTTTTAACATTAGAGCTGCATTTTGTCCAGTGTTTGAGAATGTGTGTGTCTGTTTCTGAGTCTGCTTGTGCATTTTCAGCAGCAATCACAGACATCATAGCACAGTTATGGCCATGATTGGTTAATCGTGTGCAGTCATGATATGTAAGAATATAGAGTGAAAGCCAAGAGCATTTTAATAGTGCAACACTGCTACAGTGCTGTGTGTGTGTGTGTGTGTGTGTGTGTGTGTGTGTGTGTGTGTGTGTGTGTGTGTGTGTGTGTGTGTGTGTGTGTGTGTGTGTGTGTGTGTGTGTGTGTGTGTGTGTGTGTGTGTGTGTGTGTGTGTGTGTGTGTGTCTCAGTGGTGCAGCATGTTAGCCAAATTAAAAAAACACATTGCAGTATTAACTATTTTTGGCTGCTTCCAGGCTGCAGAACAAGCTGTAAACACAATATTGAACCAAGTGAACAATGTTAGCTAGCAGCTTCCTCAGTCTTCTGCTTTCTGCTCACTTGGCCTCCACCAACAGCTTAGGGCAATATCTGGCTTTTTAGCTGCAAAGTGCTCTATTGTATTCACCAGCTGGTCGCTCACCTTGTCTGTCTGCAGTTAGGTGCTGAGCAGGTGCTTGTACGGCGGATGCGTCAGAACCTTTCCACTAAAAACATGAGCTGAAAGATGCTAAAACCCTCTGAAGAGCTGAGAGGAGCTGACGTTATCTGTGAGTTCTCACTACAAGCGTTTCCTTTTCACATTAGACAGAACCATTTTTACCCAGTGTTAATTTAATGACAAGTGCGCTTTTAACCAGCGGTGCAATCACCTTCCTCCACACCAAATATGCTGTCACACAGGACTGCGAGCGGTGACCTCCATGCTGCCTTTGCCCTGGTACCTGCGCAGAGCTTGTCGTAAATCTCTCTCTGCTTGTGTGTTATATGGACTTGGACTCCTTGCCCGATTCCCTTGTGGCCATTACTCATACAGACTGAAGGAGCAACTGTACCTCAGAAATGCCCCCGTACCCTTACTGAGTGATGCATCACATAGACATACTGAGTCAGAAGTGTTTCTTTACAATGCAATAACCGCCATCATAATTGGGTTCTTAACTGTCTCCTGGTTGCAAACATAGATGCATAGAGTGCATAATCTGTAGCATCATGCTAACAGTCTCAGGGTTTGCATGTAAGCATTGTAGCCATTAATAACGATGCGAGGGATGTAAATGGTTTGCTCTTCTTTGGTTTATTCATAAAATATCATTTCTTCTTTATTTTTTTGCAGTTTATTTTAAACCCAACCAATAAATCCATTTGGATCAGTTTTTATCCTTCAACTTCACAAGCTCTGCAGACTCTTTTTTTTTTTTTTTTTTTTTTTACTGAATACCTTGAGATGGGTTGTACCTGTTTCTCCCTCCAGGATGGAGTTCGGCTTTCTCTACAGGCACACACTTTCTAAATCTAGCATGATTTAAATGGGGACCCAGGACAAGCAACACAACCAGTATGCTACAGGAGCTAGAAGGATGTCAGCACTGCAGAGGTTTCTTAATAATGCATGTTATGTATACACATGGGAGGGAAAATTATCATCTCCAAAATGGGGGGTGAGTCTCCTTCACCCCACCACAGAAAAACATTGTGTTATCTAAATACGACAAGGAGTAATGTGAAAACGTTTAAATGTAAGAACACAATCTTGTATACAGCAGAGCATGTGAGTGCGCATCAAGAATATATAGCATACGCATGTGTGTGCCAGAGCAGTGACACACTCTCCAGTTTTCATTTTGCTATTTCAGCCCTGCTGAAAGCTTCCTGTTCTCTTGCCCTCTCAGCCTCTCGCACTGTAGTTCCCTTTTGCTCTTCTTGTTATCACAAAAACTTTATACACTCAGTAGGAGAGGCACTCTATGACCCAGTTCTACAGCACAGTTTGAGATTTGATTCTGATATGAATTTGTATGCCTGTGTCAGTGTGAGTGCACGTCTGCGTGCACATGTGTGTGCATCAGAGATTTACCATGGCGAGGCTACATTATCTCAGACCAGTGCCTCTGCTGCCTGGCTTCATGGCTTATTCATCCATTCCCATTGGATAGAGCCTCTCTTTACTGTCCCACCAGTAGCAGTTTAGCCTGCTATCATGATAACACCATTTTGCCACCCCAGATCCCTTCACTATCGGCCTGTCCCAATTCCCGCACTTATCCACAGACAGCCAGCTCTCCCTTACACTGTGTCCCCTGTGACTGATTTTATCAGAGCCTGACTAAAAGCCTAAAGATGAACTATCTGATCCAGTTACAGTGAAAAAACATAGTACGTGCCTGTGGCTCTGTCTGTGTATGGGTTTGGGTGTACTTGTATAAATCATGTCGTGGTGACGTTAATCTTTTCACACAGTCATTATAGGCATGAAGAGTTTGTCCCCACATGGTGAACCAGTTCAGAGTGAGGGGGTAAGAGTTGGCACGTCGTCCCGCTCAGTCACAAAAACAGCATTTTGATTGTATTTGGTTGAGTCCTTCATGTCTGAGGGGAATTCTAAACTAATGCTCTCCAGTCTAAATGGCACGGTACAAACATGCAGTATTTAAATAACACCTTCTGTGTGTATGTGGGCATGTGTGCCAAATCTAAAGCAGTCTCACTAATTACGCTACTCTGCGAGGTGATTCTTCTTCCCTCCCTTGTGATGGTCACACATATGTCGCCATTTTTTACTGTGACTATAGTCATTTGACTGCTCAGTTTGTACCAGAAGACTATCTAGACTGGAAAAAAGGAAAATGAAAAATGGAGTATGATAAATGTTTTTATGTGTGCTGTTGTAGCAGTGAATAGAAGAACATGTGCACTGAAGCTCCTGCAGTCGGGGATACTAAAGGCCGCTTGAGGCCACAGCATCTGAGTGTAGAACTGGTGGAAATGTTTTATCTGAAGGATGCCCATTGTGGGAACTATTGGAAGCAAGTGTGTGCGTGCCTACTTTCAGGGACACATATCAGACTAAAGACCAGTTAATTGGGTACAGCTGGTGCAACTGGGGACAAAAGCCGTGTCTCCAGTTGGAAAACAACTGATGTTTGGGGTCACTGGTTTAGGTCAGGCTTAGGTTAAGGTTAGGGTTCAGGTAGGTCTCCAGGAAATGCATGCAAGTCTATGCAATTTCCCCAAAAGTAGAGGTGTGTGTGTGTGTGTGTGTGTGTGTGTGTGTGTGTGTGTGTGTGTGTGTGTGTGTGTGTGTGTGTGTGTGTGTGTGTGTGTGTGTGTGTGTGTGTGTGTGTGTGTGTGTGTGTGTGTGTGCGTGTGCGTGCAAGTGAGCGCTGAAGGGTAACCCTGCACACACATCACATACAGAATGGCCCACATACAGTATGGTAATGCTAACACACGCAGCCACACGCCACATATGTATGTAAAAGAGGGAGGAAACGCAGTTCAGTTCAGTTGGGCTGAAATAAATGCACATATGGCCTCCTCATTTTTTTCTCCTTCAATACTAAAAATGCTTCTTTTCCGCACAGTTCTTCTGCATAATCTGTGAGATCCCCCAGGCTTTAGGGCTCATGGGCAGAATATGAAAATAACTAACTCGGCCGATGCTGCACCGTGGCATCAAATGGCAACAAAACGGGGTGAAAAAGGAAATATTTCCTTGACAAGCTGCTTTATTTACCTGCCATGAGTGATTCCAATCTCAAGAAAAATCAGGGATAACCCCAAGCATAGGATTGAGTTGTTACCCCACCATCCACATTAAATAAGGTAATAGTCCCATGGTAAGATCTATTAGTCTGGATTAATCATTCGTCAGGTCCCTCCTGTAGCACCGCTCTGTGCAACACAACACATAAACTTAGGTGGAAGAGATGGGAAAATGAGATGTGTTTGGAGCCAAAGATGGGAGAGAGAGATTTAATAAATCTGGTCCGACGTGGTGCTGAGGCATGCTAGGGGCACAGCTCACTAAGTGATGAGAGGATGATAATGAGGACAAAATGGAGAGAGGAAGAGGGGAAGAGAGTAGGTGTATAAAATCATGTCTCACAGGTTTATGTTTGTTTTTTTTATGCCATCCTCTATTTTTGCTCTGAGATTAAATTGTGCTGTTCCATCATTCAAGCACCCTGCTGGGGCAGTGTAAGGGAGAGAGAGAGCAATGCAATCTTTCCTTTTGCTCCAGCTCCAGTATGTGCACCGCAGAAGGTGAGGTCATATATAATATCCTGTCTGCCTCGCTGTTTAATATCATCCTCAATAATGCAATGCAGTGTCCATTCGTCAGCTCATAATGGCTTTAAATATTCAAATGTTTGTATCTGTTGCAGGGTGCGTTGTACAGTAATGTGCTGCTTCGTTTCCCTCTCAAACTAATTAATTGGGGGGTATGTAGAACACTGTAGATTTGCGTTAGTATAAAGATTGCATATATTACATCAGTTAAACAAGGTCGAAACAGAAACACAGACACTGACCTGCAGCTGTTTGTGCAGCATGCTTGTACATGCACACAAGCTCTCTGGTAGCTTTCAATTTATCTCATCCTCGAAGTTTAGAGCTGCAGATCCTTTCATTTTTTACGTCCCTCATTTTGGGGTTGAATACCAGCAATAAGAACACTTTAACAAAGCACGAAGATAAGAAGTACGAGCGTAAGGTAACAGCCGTGCTTAGCAGAGGACGAGCTCACATGAACATGAGACCAGTGTATTTTTTATCATGCTCACCCGAGTGGTCGCACCATATGTGTGCAAGAGTTAGATTTTAATGAGATGTTTTTTGTTTTTTTTTAAGTAAATTATAAATTATTGAACATTTCAAACAAATAAATCCCATTTTTTTCAACGCAGACACAGCCCGTGCTTTGTTGTTGTATTTGTTTTGGCGTCTGATTCCACTAACTTTGGGAAATCTCAGGAGTCACCAGCTCATTGCTGTTTGGAGCATCTCAGCAAACAAGAATAACTCGCATCTTTTGGACTCGTGTTTGTCCAATCATGCATGCTGCATATTCACTGTGACAAGAATCCTCCATTAGCATAACAACGAGCTCATGCTGACTCATAATGTTGACACTGTTCAGAGTAAACTGTGAGTTAGGCTGCAGTGCAGGGATATGCTGCTCGGGAGCGTTTCTATTATTTTGTTCACCCTCATTTACGTGAATGGTCACTGAGGTCTGGTCGGTCAGCGTGTGTGAGCAAAATGAATTTGGTGTTTCAGACGTTTGCGTCCGTGTGTGGCCAAATCCTCCATTAACTTGCCTTCATGTTTTAGTAATGATGGCTGTGTCTGTGTCTGAGTCCAGAATGAGACTACCTTCATTTTAGTGTAGGTCAAGGTCAAATAATGTTGCCTTAGTCTAGTAATAAAACGCTGCTCCCTGGAATCGTGTCTTACTGTTTTTATGCACCTAGACTTCTTTTTTTTTTTACCTTAGAGAAGGAGGGAGAGAGATAACTACTGAACGGTTGAGAAAAAGATATTTCCTGCCTAAAGTTTTGCCTTCTTTGCACTTCTCTTTTCATGTCCAGCAAAGGAAGAAGCACAGAGGTTCCCTTATTATTACAGTATACATATACTCCACTATTTGCATAAAGTTCACGTTCCTATACTGCTCCGTTAGTCTGAAGTGATATCTCTCAGGAAGACGCATAACTTAGCAGAACCGGATCCTGGTGTCTTTTTAGCAGCCTGAGAGGGAGCCTGTGCAGAATGTTAACTACTTGCCTTGTCTATACCAATGACCTGCATCAGCACAGCTCGTAAAGCCCTTTCATTCACTGAGAGGGAGAACAGAGCTGTGTGCTGCCTGCCATGACCTGATCTGAAAGGTGAGTTTTGATAGCAGAGTTATGGCTGGCCTTTCTCATCATGTTTTTTAAAGTGACTTTGACTCAGTTCGGGAGTCTCAGACTCAGCTGGCTGTTATGAAACCTGCCCACTGCACAGATTTGGTTTCACTTCTCTATCTGTTATGTTTGTATGTGACTGTAAAGAGAGTTTTTATAGCATTTCTCCACATCACTTTATACTCTAATAAAAAGCCATTTACTGTAGCTACATGTTGAGCATCCTGCAGGGCCAGTGACCATTTCGCCAACTAAAATAAAAGAGAAAAAGCATATTTTATCGACAGTAATATGGTCACATGGGTCCAGAGTAAAAAATCTCAGCATTTGGTCATTTTAATGGTAATTAGGCTGGTTATCCCCTCACTTCTAATCTAGTACCCCAACAACATTTAGTAAAATTTCCCCTTTTTCAGCAGCAGATTGGTACAACCCTTATTCCAAAAATGTTTGGACAAAATCAGAGTAGTCATTTTTCTGTCGTTTTCTGAAGTGTTCCTCAGCCCATGTAGTAATATCCTTAATCCACTCATTTTCATACCCAATCATGATCCTCTCACCTGTTACCAATGAGCCTGTTTACCTGTGGAATGTTCCAAACAGGTGTTTTTGGAGCGTTCCACATCTTTCCCAGTCTGTGAAATGTGTTGCTGCATCAGGTTCAGAATAAGCAGATATTTCTAAAAATCAGTGAAGCTGATGAGGAAAAGCATTAAATTTATTGTCTTTGCACTATGTTTTACCCAGCATCCCAACATCTTTGGAAACAGGTTTGTGGTTAGCATGCTAATGTTAGCATTCAGCTCATAACTTAGCTTCTGTAGTCGACTCTGAACACATGCAGGACTAACAAAGGCTGAGTCTGAGGGCTGGCCACTGGAAACATCTACCACCACCCTCACAGCAAACTTCACATTTTCTTGCCCGCTAGTGACAAGGATCTGCACGTCCACACGGTAGTGCTTCGTGTATTTAATGTTTTATTTGCGATCCCTACCTGCTGGTCAGTATTTTGTTGAATCTCAGCACAGCAGACTTTTCCAGCATTTGTATTGTTATGAGATGCTTGCATTTTCTGAGCAAGTGTGTTTGCCACCTGTAAACAAATAGGATCTAGCTGTGAGCTTTTCAGCACACAAACATTTTTTCAGGCAGTTGTATGCACTCAGACACCCACACACAAACAGACATAGTCTAATAAGCAGCTGATCCTCCATTCTGAAGTGGCTATTAACCAGTCCTTGGCACATCCATTGAAGACTTGTGTGGTTTGTGATTTTTGAAGGTTACAGTAGAGCTTCATTGTGAGATTCTGTGTAGTGAAACATGTTGTTCTACTGTACAGTCCTGCAGCTATCCCGCTTTAAAATTCTTTCTCTCTTTCTAAACATGGAAAATTCTTTCTGTGGAAAGATCGCTGTGTATCATTTATATCTGAGTAAGGAACAGACCACACTACTGAACAAAAAACACACATTCAGACTAATTCATACCAACATACAGACCCTTTGTTCTTGGTAGTCCGCAAAGAGCACATATCAAATAACTGTGTTTCTGCAGTGGACAGTACACTGAGCAAGTGGGTAAACACAATTAGAGTGGTGTCACAAAGCAACTCCACAAACCCCACGAGAACATGAATTAGCATCTGTGCCTGCACTAGTGGTGGGAGATATGTCATAAAATTTCTATTATGGTATTTTGTTTGTTTTTTTAATACAGTGACAATACTAAATCAGGGTATCAGAAAAACAAAAGGGATGCTGATTCTGCAGTGAATGAAAGGGAACATCTTAAGAAAGAAAAAAGGCTTAAATAAACAGATGTGTTTATTGGTTCCAAGTAGGAATGAAAATGACGTATTGGCCTACGTGTGTTTTGGAGGGAGCAACTGGCCCCATATTGTAGTAAATGTAATGTGATTCATTCTTAGATAAGGGGTAGGATTAGGCATCTCAGCCGCAGGCCACAGGCCAACAAAACCAGCTGAACTGGCGGTTTGAAGTGTGGCGATAGCGTTAGCTCTGACTTCGCAAGACGGCACAAAAGTGAAAATAAAGCTACCCACATGCAAGCTCACTCTGGTTACTTGATTGTCTTCAATGAGACTTTTTCTTACGTGTGGGTCTACAATAGATGCCGTTAGCCACATTTGCAGTGGAACATGCTAACGGACAATTCAGCAGGCTAACCAGCAACATAAACAGTAAAGCGACATGACAAAAGGCAAAGATTTGGTGTTTGGATTTGGTACTGATCCATCTTTGAGCTTCAGTTTTGAAGCAAATCCTGCTTTATATCAGCTCTCAAAGCATTCAGAAGTACAATGATCAGTGAAACCTAAGAGTTTCCCAGTTATTGTTGTTGTTGTGACATTTCCATGAAATTAATCCCATGTGTCTTCACTTCCTTGGATGGTGGGAGTAGAAGATTTCTGTGTTTGGTTTGCAGCTAACAGCAGGGAAATTGGCGCACATTGCTTATAATGTTACTTTCCACGTCTTTGTGTTACCAGAATCGGCGTTTATAGCGTAACTCCAGTTCTGTGACTACATGCGTAGCTCTCTACCTGCATGTTATTGGAGCCACAGTACATTGATCACGGTGATGATGGTAGTTTAAAATTGATGTTGTGGCAAAACATGACACTGGTGATGGTGACAAAACAGGTATAACAAAACAGAAATACACATAGTCAGCATACTCTGTCCCCCTTGCTGTGATCACTTGTGATATCCAAATCCTAACTATAATTGACCAATAATATAATAATTGTAACATATATGATCAGAGAGAGAGACAAAACAGAAATATTAAGGAAGAGAAAAATTAATTCTTGACCTGGGAAAGAGCAGTTTTCATAACAGTTCCAACTCAAGGTCCACTTACTCACTTTTTCTCGAGCTTTTAATGACTAAGAATGACGATGATCCATCATGTGATATGGTTTTAAGTTAAAAATAAGACACTTAAGTGTACCTTTAGTTGTTTTGTCTGAGAAATTTAAATATTATTTTAATTTTAAGAAATTGCCAAAGGTAATATGTGCACTTTAAGATACTTGGTAAAAATTTACACTGATTAGCTGCTCTGAGATCCAAACCAGACTTGTAGAGCTAAGATTTCCATGGAACCGTCACCATCAACCTTTGTACAGCCATCAGTCCTGCTCTGCGGGTGTGAGCTCCATTACACTGCAATCACCAGCACTTCAGCAGCAGCTCTCCCTTCTCATCTGCTGTGCTGTAGCTCTCACACACACACTCTCCTGTAGGCTCTAACAACTCATGCATGGACATAGTGTCTGCATGCAGCATCCCATCAATCCCCCAATGAAAGATGTATGGGGACACAGATGAAGGCTTGTTAGTGCTTCGTCCCCTGAGGCTGGCACTTGAACCTGCGACTCCTCTCGGCTTAGTTATGTTCGGCCTGCCAGGACCCTGACACAGATCCCCCTGACACAACCCCATTGCAGCCATGCAGATAAGTCACATAACAATAACATGACTACAGGACGTCACTACGCCCAGCCAAGATACAGTCCAGCACAAAACCCCCCGTTAAACTACATCTTGTTGTTTTTACACATTGTTCTTTGTACAGATTAAACAAACAAGATCTAACATTCTAATTAATGAGCTTTAGAGGTGCTGGTATGCAAATTTTGTTGCCTTTGGACTGAGCCAGCCCAGCGATTTCTCCCTGTTTCCAGTCTTTATGCTAAGCTAAGATAACGTTTCCTTGCTCCGTCCTCGTGTTTGACTGATGGATCAATCTTCTGACTCTCAGCAAGAAAGTGAACAAAGGTATTTCCCAAACGTGTAAATATTCCTTCGAGCGTTAGCGCTGCTTTGCTAACTTTAACTGAGACACAAAATGAACACACAGTTCATAAAAAGGCTTCGCTCCCGTCCTCCAGCGAGCGCATGCCTGTTGGAATCCGCGGCGGTCTAGATGCTGCTGCTTGGCTTCGTTTTCAAGAGCAATTACAGGACAAAAACCATCTGTTTGACGGAGATGAAAGGCGGCGCAGTGTTTTGTCAGCTCTTTTACACTTTGTAGAAAAATAATTATGAAGCCTTAGTGGCTCTCTGTGGGGGCATCTACTCTCTCTCTCTCTGTTTCTGAGTCATTACACTTGAAACAGACTACGTGATTTACTCTCCAGTTTTTCAGAATCTGATGCATGTGCGCGAACGGCTTTTAGGGTTTTCTCATGTTTTGTAATGCGGCTTTCTGGCTTAGTTTGCCCCTCTAACACTTAAAGACTGATCATGCAGTGTTCATCGAGTGAGTGGTGAAGGAGGTCATCATCCGGGCGTACGCTTCGCTCTTCATCGCCGCGCTACCTGCCCTCTCCCACTCAAATGTCATCTCTACCCATACTCATTCAATTGTCATCGATCTGCGCTTAGCTTTACAGTGGCTTCGCACTTGATGTGTGCCATCTGTCCTCATCGTCAGAAATGTATGCAGACAGCTGAATGCTCAGACCACCAACGCCTTTCAATCACTCATCTCGACTCTGACACTGTACTTTATGCAAATATGCAAAAAATAGAAAGGAAAAGCTTTACGCTGACTTGTGCTGCAGTGGTGATGAGAGCTCCTGTATGTAGCTCTGAGTAAACCCAGCAGAAACAGGATACTGTACATGTATCTGACCTGAAATTTGGCACTATCAGCTGTCCCGTACTGTAATCTGAAGGCTCTTCACAGTGCTAATGGTCAGTTCGTGCTCTTTCTGCTGAACGGCTGAAGCTCAGCAGGCGTGGGCTTGGTGAGTACCTGTGGAGACCTGTGGAAGTTGCTGCAGGAAGTGGTGCTTGTGGGCCAGTAGGGGGCAGTCTACCCTCTGGTCCAAACAAAGGTCCCAGTGCCCCGGAGCAGTGATGGCCACACTGTGCTGTAGGAGAGGCCATGCTTTGGATGAAACAATAAACCGAGCTCCTGACTCACTGCGGTTATTATGCCCTTATTGCAAAGAGGAGGGGGCTCCTCGATGTCCAGGCTCTTTCCATCTGGTCACCTCATCATCGCCCTCTGATTGGCTCAGTGTTTCCATCCCTCTTCACCTCCAGCTGATGTGTGGTGAGTGTTCTGGCACAAAATGGCTGCCAGTGGTGGTGGTTTATGCGAGTTTCCCCCTTCACTGAAGCTCTTTGACTTTGATGATGAAGCACTATATGAATGTAGTCATTTATTATTTCTTAATAATGCCCCTGCAGTGTGTGCTCTCAATTTTGTACTGACACATACCACCGGCCTCGGTGTGTGAGTCCCAGTGAGCGTGTGAATATTTTGACCTGCACACCTGTGACAGAAATATATAATACCCTCTGTTCATTCATCAGAACTGAACGTTATTGTTTGATAAATATGGATAAAATCACAATATTAAATGCTGATGATATGAATATTCTAAAAGATAATAGTAAAGTACATGCAAGAATCCAGGTATCAGTGTAAGCTACTAAACCCAGTCAGATGCTTCAGGGAGACTTCAGGACTGTGGATCTCAGTGGTGAACATTACATTTTTGGGATGAAGTTCTGTTGAACTTTTGCAGTCCGGTTAGCGTCGGCATTGCAGACACAGCGCAGCCGCTGGTCTCTCAGCCAGCCCGCGAACACCCTGACCTGCTGTGACACTATGTAGCCGTGCTCCTCGTGTAATAAAGCTTGTGTTCTGAGGTTTCATTGGTCTCTGTAGGCCTGTGGTAAACACAACAGCCTGCGGAAGGAACAAGTTTCTTGACCTGTTCTCACCTCGGCCACATCCTGACACCTTTGCTCTGCGGTGCTGACGTCTTTTGAGACCGTCTTCTTAGTTTTCCTTTTTCCTGTAGCCGATGGCAATAATAGGCTGTGCAGGACATTGTTGATATATTGAATTATTTTTTTAAATGTTAAAAGTTTAAGATTTTTCTGCAGACAGTTGTTTTCAGTACGTCCTCATGCCGCTGCATTGCATCACCACAGCTTGACGCGCAGAAGCTCCTGCTCACAGCTGTAATGTACTGCAAACATTACATTTGCACTAAGAACCATTAGCCTTTTGGAAATGTACGTTACATTTCCTCATGCTTACGCTACAATACTCAAACATTTACTCTTCTCCATATTACTGTCCAGAAACAGTGAAGATCTTCTGTTTGCCATGGTAGCCTGTATGCTAATGAAGCCCAGGGGATTTTCTCTTTGAAGTCTGGGTGGTCTTTTGCTGCATCAACAGCTTTCTCAACATCCCCACCATCTGACGTTCTGTGTAGACAATGCACACAACAATCATCAAGCAGCTAGCTCTCAGTCCCAGCCTGGATCGATGCAAGTCTTAAACAGATAGCATCCTTTCTGGATGGTTTTTCCACCTTGGTTCTTCTGTGAAAGCAGCTTATCCCAGACTGTTTCTGACACTGGCTAAGCACTAACATAAAAGTAAATGTAGTGTGAAGACAGTTCTCGTCATGCAAGAATACAGCGTGTGATGGAACTGGAACAAATAGGATGCGTTAAAACTCACAAATCTTGTGCGAGTGTGCATCTTGCCCTGACACAGCTCCTATTCTGCGTATTACAGATGTATTGCAGCAGACAAACAGGGTTTTTTACATTGCATAAATTTGCATGTTGTGGAGATTGATCCCACTGGTGTGTTCTGGATAAATCAGCTTGTTTTGATTGAAAATTGCAGCCTTGCTTGACCTTTCAAGCATTAGAGAGTCCAGAGCGTGCCACTGCCTCTAAAATCGACTTCATGTCAGTGCCAAACAAATTTTTACAAAACTTTCCTTTTCAATTCAGACTGAATATGTATTTTTCAAAGAACTCTATTTCATCCAGAGGAAACCAGGGCAGTTGTTTCTTTGGGAATACACTTCAGGTTGTCCAGAAAAGCTGAATAGCGTGTGCCCAGTTTAATGTCTCCTGCTGATTCTGACCAGCTCTGTGAACAATGCTTTCAGTGTAGTCTTACTGGTTGAGTCAGTCCTCTAGTCACAGAATGTGCAGTTACTGCTGTGTCTCATGGTAAAGTCATTCATCCCCAATAAAAATCAGGACTCTCAGTATCACTTCTTAAACTGGCATTCTCCATTATTCCAGTCCTGTGTCCTAACATCTGTCCTCAGTGAAAACTAGCCATTGCTATATTTAGCCCACCCGTCCAGCTTTATATAGGTCAAGAATCCCATCTACACTTCCACTGCTGCACTTCAGGGCTGAAGCATCCTTGTTGCCTGTGTAGGATCCTGGCAATTAATTTCTTCTGACCACTCCCATTCCACATCTGCGTACGTTTCAAGGTGTCCTGGAGGCCCCTAAACCAAACCTCCCGTGGACGAAATCCAGAGCAAAAAGCAAAATAGTTTTTCCTTGCTGTGCTGTGTATTTTAAGTGTCCCACAGCCGAGGCAAAAGCCCCCGCGCGGGGAAAAGCCGGTGGTGTTGACGCTTCGTTTCTGTGGCTGTCAGGTGTTTTCCTCTGCGAGGCTTCTTGCAGAGAGAAGCGCCTGACGGCCACAGAAGTGTTACTGCTTTGAAGTTTTTTGATGAACTTTCCCCACCCACGGGCTGTTAAATTTAGACCTTTGAAAATTTTACTACAATTGTCCTTCCCTTTAGTCTCACTCTGCAATTTTTTTCCTTCTTTTGCTTCGCATGGCAGCAGAAAGAGGACATTCGCTCGGCCACTTTTACTCTTATAGCTGTCTGTCTTTCAGTATTACCGACTATTTCTTCAAATGTATTGTGTTGCTCTGCAAGTCTAATACGCCACAGTACAACTGCTCGTTGCACCCAACAAAACATCACAAATAGTAATCTTCATCATCTGTAGCTGCCGTGTAACCACCAAACAAACATATAATAACAACGCTAATGATAGTGTTTATAATAATACAGCAAAATACTGATAATGGTAATTGTGATACACTGGAAAACCGCAAACAAACAATGGTGCTCATGCTTCTGCTGCATAGCAACACACACATACGTGTATCCAGCTCAACCACAGGGCTGGAAAGTTTCACTCAGACCACTCAAACTGGGAAAGTGTGGTGGTTTTAGGTATGACTCGTTTGTCTTAAAGCTCCAGAAGTCACCATCATCTGTACCGGCTCGGGCCAAGCTTGGCAGACGTCGTCTTTGTGGATACGTTTCTCATGTAGCTGAACACACTCGCCCTCATTGTGAGAGTTGTCAGATTTCTTTGGACCAGAAAGTGCGATGTGACAGAGCGTTATAAAGACTGTTGAAGTCATCTTTGCAGAGACAAACCCTCACGAGGCGGTGAGTGTCACTTCATTTAATTTGTCCTCTGTCATGTGCTGAACAGACAGCGCACTCGGTTTTTATTGGGCAAATTAAGTTTTGTAGCTCGAGTATTTTCAGCCTAAGAATATAATTGGCTTCACATACAGTAGGTTCACAACTAAGTAAGCGTAATACCCGCAGCGCCTGCAGTGCAAAGACTGCTAATTCATCGAACTTCTGTAGGAAGTTCCAACCAACCGTTAACACTTAACTTTGGATCCCCAGTGGATGATATACTGTGACTTCTCTGTACATTTTTCTGTGATGCGAGAATGTAATTATTCCTGACAAAATAAATGTCAGATTTGACTCTGAACACAGATACTTTATGGACTCCTGCATGCTGCCGCGTACGCTTACGCACATGGCTCATACATCACGAGCCTGTTAGACTGTCAAATCACGCTGCACGTTCCTAGGTTGGAATATGTTTGTGAATTGCGAGAGAGGCTTTCAAAAGGAAATAACTGTTAACTGTGAGGCACTTTCCTGATAACTAATTATTTTTTGAAATGTCCTAAATTCATGGCGGAGATTTTGAGCACATTATTTTTGTCACTTTAAACAAAGCCGTCTGATTAAGTGTTGTCATAAACGAGACGCCGGGCCAATTAGATTTGAAAAAAAGATGGGCTCGCAGGCAAAGAACAATCTGTAGATTTGTTTCTATGCCAGCTGTAACAGACGGAAAGAGGGGGGAGGAGGAGGTGTGGGAGGGAGACAGGCTTCATTTTCATCCACAGCTCTCATCAGAAGCTTCAAAGTTAATTCGAGGTCAGTTAGCGTGCATGCTAAAATGCTGTGCTTTGAAAACAGAAAATGAAAACTTTGTGTCACCGCAGACCAGACGTTCTGTCAGGAGGCTGATGTCTCTGCCCTCTTCTCTGCTTGATTTCAGCTGAATTTGTACAGTGAATCAGTAATGGAAGAAAATCAAATCACTGTAATGAGCAGCAGAAGAGTTCATGTGCTCGCAGACAATAACGTATAAAGATCGTATCTGAACAGGTGCTGAGTTCACGGTACGTTTGGCCACAAAAAAAAAAAAATCACAATATATGTCTCAAAGGCATGAACCAATTATCTTAAAGCAATTCTAACAAAGTCCCCTCTGTCTGTTTAAATGGAGAGTTTCATTAGTGGATTGAGGCAGAGCAATCTGAAGAGTAGAGGGCCAGAGTAACCCCGAAGCTCTGCCTGTGGAGGACTATCACTGAACGTGACGCATGTTAATCTCCATTTCCTCGATTATGTGTGGGCCACTGTCAATGCGTACTGTTTGTTCAAAGTCAGGGTGACTTTCTTTTACCGCGTCAGTCCTCTGGTGGACGGGGAGATGCTGAGGAATGGCGGGGGGGGGGGCAGAAAGATGAGCACAGGAGTAAACACTGAGACAGGTGTCTGGCAAGGGACAACGATTAGATTTATAAACCAACCAATGTTATTTGGGGACTGCTGCGAGACATTAAGCGCTAACCGACGGTCCCAGTGTCCCACCACAGACGTTTGTCCCTCCATCCTCACGATCCTCCTCTCCTGTAGTCCCTCACACTCCTTCCCAGCTTTTCCCTCGGGTGCGTTTAGATTGTCTCCCTTGTGTCCGACCGAGATGGATTGGCCTCGAAAGCATCCTTTCCGCTTCCATCACCATCCTTACGCTTTCTCGTCCTCAGTCAGGGGTGTGCCCTCCTTCCTCCCCGTCTCCCCCAGACCATTGGCTGGCATACAATATCCAATATTTTCTCCAGCTGGAGTGGAACTGAGCACATTAGGGATGGGTCTGTTAAGGTGATCATCTTGCTCGCACGATGCCCAGGGACCATTTTTCTTCATTTGAGAGCGTCTGTCTTGCTGCCAATACTATGGATTTTCTATCAGCTCCTTAATCATGGCGCCATGATTGGGAAAGTGATTGGCCGGGCTCCCTCATATGAAAACTCTAGTATCAATTTTGTGTCTGTCAGGGCACATAGCCTGGGTTATTAAACAGCCATTTGAACAGTTATATGAAATGTTTCTTCCTTCACCTCCACCAGCTTCCCTCTGGAGCGGGCTCAGCTTTATTCTGCCGTCATCCTCTGCTGCAAAATCTGTCAGGAAAAGAAATCGCCGCAGTCCAAGCGTCTCTGTCCTGATTCCACTTTTTAGTCAAACAGCTTCATAATTTCACAACCTGTTCAAGGCTGGAAATAAGCTTATTAGATTTGGAGTGTTGAGGGGCCCCAACATGGAGATGAATATTTTTTAGGTCCGTGGAGAGGTAGTAGGGAGCGGAGAAGATCATTTAACAGAACACTTTTTAACAGAACACTTTTTACTCAGCAGATTAAATGAGGAGGCTAACGCTGTGTCGCTCTCTTGCTGTCTCCCTGTAGGTCATCTGATGGTGTGTGCGCAGCAGGAACAGTGGTGGTGAGTCGTCTGAAGATGGGGGAGATGGAGGAGGTCGACGTGGACCACATCGCCACCGAAATACCATCACATAAGGTAAAACAGCAGGGTGAAGAGACAGAACAGGAGTCTCCATGCTCCAGATGCCTAGCGCTAATGCTAGGATTAGACTGGCACTGCTCAAGTCCTCCAATGAGATTAAATAAACTTCAGTAAACCCTAATGGGGATTTAGAGGATGTGTGTGCGTGTAATGTCTGAGTCTGTGAGTACATTTGTGCTGTCTCTCTCTCATATATAGAAAAGATTAAACACAGGCTGACCACATTAGCATTCTGACATACATACACTTGACTTGGGATTGTGCAGCCGGTCCTGCAACCTTCTCTCGTCTGACCGAGGGGAAGATATTTCTTGATGTTGCATTCCCGCCACCGCCCCCTGCTCCCCTCTAATCTCATACAATGCATAGCGCTTAACTCGGCTCTGAAGTGACTCACGTAATCAGGGGAGTGAAAGAGGAAGAAAGACTGTTCTCCTTCAGCCTGACAGTCAACTGAAGATTGTGTCATTCGAATGGGGTGCCACCACGCCAGAAATGAAGTTGTACGTACTCCGATTTCACTTAATTCTCGGTGCATTCCTAACGGAGCCAGGTTTGTTGAACACCTGTCGAGTGAACGTGTGCTTTTTTGGCAGAGTCAGGTATTAAAAAGTAAAGAAGGAGCTTTAATGAAGTTTTTCATCTGTAAAAGGGAACATCCTGATTTTGTCACCACAGCACAGCACAGCTCTGAGAGGCAGCAAGGAGACTCGCAGTCCTCGCCTGGTTTTGATGGGCTGCGTGCGTGCGTGCGTGCGTGCGTGCGTGCGTGCGTGCGTGCGTGCGTGCGTGAATCACTGTCTTATATAATTGACCAAGGGCTTCTACATGGCTGACTGGCTTTCGCTTCTGCCCACCCCTGTTGCTGGTGCAGGGAGGTTCCCTGCTAGGCTCCAGAGTGTCACTGACAATCTGCCCATGTCGCCTTGATGAATGTGTTGCCCTTCGTGTGTGTGTGTGTGTATGTGTTGTCACACTTCCCCTTGTGTGCGTTGTTTCTGTTGTAGAAGATGAGGGGAGGAAAGAGGGAAGGGATATGACAAACATTAGGGAGGGCTCACTTGAGACTCAAGACTCACTCGTGGGGAAGTTCTTGTTCGATTTACCTGAGTCGTGTGCTCGTCTTCCTGCCTGAATGTGCTGTTTGTGTGTGTGTGTTTTGTGTGTCTGTGGGAGCGTCTGAGGCACTTGTTTGATCATTCCCCGTCATTGCTTGGATGGCTGCTGCTTATGAATATCTGGCTGACCCTGAGAAGAACACTGAGCTGAAACAAGAAAGAGACTCCAGTCACCTTTGATCTGGTCTCTTTACATATTTCAGTCATCAAAGCGCCATCGAACACATGCTGTCCGCTGCCTACGATTACAATGGGCCTCCTCTCACAGCTGTGGCTCTTGGCTCATTGTTAATACTTTTCATTATCACAGACCTTACTTTCACGCTTGCTGAAATTTCCAGATGCCAGTTGTTCTGTTCAGCTGACACTTTTTATTTTGGAGTTTGCGTGAGCATAGGTGTTAGTTCGGTGTCTGTTTTATTCAGGATCAGTTTCTAAGCCAGCAGAGGTGATGGATTGTTCCTAGCAGTCATTAAAGTCCGTTTCAGGGGACAGGTTTGGCTGTCTAGCTGTGTTAAATGGTTCATCAGACAGGGCAGAGCTGACATAAAGCGAGCAAAAAAGATTGTTAGTTGTCAGTATCGCTTTGATGAGGAGCCCCAGAATTAATGCATCAAGAGGCATTAATGGTTTTAAGTATCAGAGGCCTAGCAGAGGCATCATTGTGACATGCACATATTTGGGTTTTATCAGAGTGTGCAGACGTAGGGGTATACTTAACTTTATTAACGTGATGGCTTTGTACTTAATGGCAATAACAATCCACCTTGTGAGGCAGCTGGATTCGCCAGATCACAACGTTACATGAGCCGAGAATCCATCTTGCCTTCAAGTTATGTGTTTGCAGCCAGACTGTTATTTTGGACCAATCAGCACCCTGTGAGGAACTGCTGGCAGCTGAGGCAGGGTTTAGGTGTGACGATAGTGAGAGGAGAGACTGATTGCTCAAAATCAACAATGGCGGCTCCTCAAAGAGGTTAGCATGGATGCTGCTATCGCATCAGTTATATCCGAACTGCCAACAACGCCACTGAAAACATGTTTTCACTTTTCTCCCAGCTGGCCTCAACAAAAGTCCTACCACATCATACGGTCATTCACCTGATTGGTTATAGTTAGCCTGTGATAGACGGCGATACACAGATGATTCATCCAATCACCTGCCAAGGATCTTTTGAGAGCGCCTGCCCTTTTCCAACAGTTTCTATGGATGACTTCTCTGTTTTCCCAGATGGCTCTATGCAAGAAACCATCTGCTGCATCAGCTTAAGCAACAATATGCTACATTAAAACAGAGAACATCAAAATAATGTAGTAAATCCACAAAGACTTGTTCTTTTTTTCCTTGACAAAACACAAGAACCAAAGAGTCAGGGAGGGATTAAATTGTGTGTTTGGTTTGTCTAACAGAAGCTGTAATTGTTAGCAGCAGGCTACATTACAAACAGGCTACATTACATTTATTTAGCTGACGCTTTTATCCAAACTGAATTAACTACTAAGTGCTTCTGCTCTGCTCTGTTTTGCACTGTGTGATTCTATGTTTTCATCATCATGCCATTACATCTCATGCAATATTACATTTCTTCTTCAATGTTACATTCCTGTCTCCTTGAATCAAGTCTATGCATGTACATATTTTCTGTGTGTGCAGTAGCGAAAAACACTGTACTTGAACCATGTGCAAGTCTAACCCCATGTGCTATTTCTCCATTAACTGTACAATTTTTAAATTTTTTCCATTAGCAATAATATTTTATGGACTATTACATACATTTTTATGCAATGTGCAATACCGAAAACACTGTGTAGGTGCTATATGCTGAGATGTTGATGTTTTATGTTTGTGTTGGCATCAGCTGTCAGCTTGACACCTTTCATGCATGTCACGGGGGCGTGTTTAAGGAGCAGTGATTGAATTATTGAATGATTGGACATATATTCACCTGTTCACTGCGGCGGCTGTATGGAGAGGGGGTGAGTGGGGAGAGTGTATTTTTTGTTGACCGCTTAATCTAACTGCAAACTAAGTATTGAAACCCCTGGCCTTGCTTTGCCTTGCTTTGACTGTTTGTTCGGCGTTAGTAACAAATACGAACACACTTGGAAAATGCGGAAATGGCTTTGTCGTTTGTGTAGCGAGTCAGCAGTGCAGTGTTCCCTCACTTAGCCTCTCAGTCACTCCGCTTTTTGTTTGGAGTCACTATACACTGTACTCCATTGTATAGAATGTATATATGCAGAGTTTCTGTATCTTCAAATATCAAGTGTCTTCAAGTGTTCGATAAGCTAATCAGCGTACTGCCTAGCTTCACCTCCACAGTCAATGAACACATGAGTCACCAACTTTAATCTTTTTGTATTTCTGGAAGTTTACAATCAACTAGTACATGTCTACACGCTTCTACAAGATCGTCCCTTAAGGATAAGTCAACTGGCAACATGAGTAAGTCAACCAGAGACTTTATATTCAAACTCATGGAGCCAACGTGAGCTTAATTTGCTAACTAGCTGCACTTGAAGGACTCCTGGCCAGAGGTGAGAGGTTGCTTTTATCTACCTCTGCCTGAAACCACAAAGCCACAGAGTTCCTCTCCCTGCTTCACTGATGTGAGGAAATCACTACATGAAACAATAACACGTTGTAATTGAAATAATAGAATTGTGTGGTTCCTCATGTGTGTCAGCTACGGTTTTCTGATTTGTTTCAGTAACCTGTGGTCATTCTGTGCATGCACACTGCACTGTCTCTTTGATGAACGTGTTGTTTCTGGACTCTAAGTTAATGCACAGTCATTTGAAATTTACCACCAGAGAAGGCAACCACAATACGGTGAGCGGGTAAAGGCTGAAATGGCAGTGGAGGTAATAAATTACCATCTCAGTCAGTGAAGTCACAGCAGGTGTTTTCCTTCAGTCGTCACCTGCTGTGGCATCGCTGATTGCAGTGAAGGCAGAAGAGAAACATGCTTGAAGACTTAAACTGAAAAGAGAGCAGTGCAGCAGCGGCTGTTTGCTCTGCGTGGTTCCATGCGGGCGCGGTCTTTAGATGTTTTAGTGTTTGAATGTTTGTACAGTAAATGCAGCAGCTACTTTTTCTGTCTGTCACCACAACTCTGTGCTTCTTTGAAATTTAATGGTATTATTGTAGAAATGCAAACACAAATCAAACTGATATAAACACTTTTATTGTGTCATGTTTTAATTTCAAACTGGCTGGATTTAACAGAAGAAGAAGAGAGAGAGAAGAGAGCTCTGACTGGCGTAGCTAACTTATTCAGGCCTCAGATTTTCTTACCTGAGCTGAGCACGAAGCTGTGAGATGACATATTGGCTTCACCTGCTTGTGGCTGTGGTCATCTCCAGTGTACCTTATGAGTAACAGTCAGGATCAATACCCGCCTGCTCCTCAGAACAATACTTCATTGTCACTGTTGTTCCCTCATAAAGAGCGTTTTGATGCCGAGTGATACTTTCTCTCCCCTGCTGTCCTTTTCCTTTGCAGTGTCCCGTGGTGTGTGAGTCTGCGTCCCATTCCTGCACTGACAGAGAAAATAACCTGCTGACCGGCCCGGGTATGTTTCACACTTTTCCTGCTTTTTTTTCTTTACCTCCTTGCAATAAGAAGTTGTTTTTACAGGATAAAAATGGCAAAAGCTCAGCTCGTAATGGTCTCAAAGGACAGCTTGCAATAATCAATCTAGACTCTGTGCAGAAATATGCCAGCTAACATCCTGTGACATCATCCTCTATCCAACAGTCCCTTAATGTTGATTTATATCTAACTGACCTTGAACTGCCCTTGAAAATACTTTCCATGAACAAGTTTTGAGGCATCTCTTGGGCATTAAAGCATTAATATTTTCCCTGCTTTCATTCAGAAGGAGTCTTGGTGTTTGTAGACAGTGACAAAGAGTAGTGGGAGGTATCTGACAATGAGGTAAAGCCTCTGGGTTCTTTGTGAACAAACTGAAGACGAGCAAAAGATGCCATGCTAGCTGCGTGAGACTAATTTAGTGGCGACACAGAAAGCTTAGCTCTCTGGCTGGTAGAGACAGAGAGAATCATAGAGGGAGAGAGACTTGAGAAGGTCACGACTCCCGCTGTGTTGAAACTTCACAGCTCTTGTTCAGAGGAGACTTGTGGAAACTGGTTTCCTTTTTTCATCCCATGCCTTCATTTGTTCCACAGATCCATTTCCCCTTTTATCCCGATTCCCACCACCTCCCTAAACTCCCCAGCAGCCCCACGCCTGTTGTCATGGTGTCATTGTCGCTCACTGTTTCTGCTGTGATTAGCTGGTGAACTGCAGCCACGTCTGCAGGTGCACATCTGCAGCGCGTCAAAACAATACCCTCCCTGCAGACCCCGCCAGATTGACTAATGCAATTTAGCCCTCCACTTTTATTACCTTTCAAAATGAGCATGCAGAGAGCGGGGAGCCCACACACAGCACGTCTCGGGAAGTCATTTTCTTAAGAGGTGTCGGGAAGGGAAACAGAGGCTTCTGATTGGTGGTCAGATTAGCACGGCGGCAGGGGGGAGTTCAGGGGTTAATCTGCTTCTCTGGCGGCTGTGGAAGTCAGCAACTGTCGCTCTTCCGATTAAGGTTGTGCCTTCATCCCCTTCTCTCCATGTGTCCCTTGCTCCCCATTTATTTTTGTCATCCATTTCACTTTCTCTAATCCCCATGCCAACAATGTCTGAATATCCCATTTCATTTAGGCGCAATTATTAATCCTTTCTGGGGTCATTCCAGGGCCAGGCTTAACCTAAATCATCATTAATTTCAACATCAACTTCAGCATCGTAGAAGAATAATAATAAGCCTCTCTGTAGCCTCTTTGGCTTCCAGTTATTGTCCCTCAGAGGATCTGTATTGTCGATATGTAGCTGCGTTTAGAGCGTATGCTCACAGTATTTTTGCATATTATGATGCAACAAATTAAGATAAAATTAGCCTATTTAGTAGAATACCTTGTTTTGATGCTGAATATGTTTTTGTTAGTAAATAAATATTTGTGCTAAACAGACTCAGAAGTGTCTTTAGATGTTCAGGGATAGAAAGTCAAACCAGGCCGTGTTTCTTTTCTAACCTGCTCAGTCTGGCATTATACGTTCATTTTCTTTTAGTTTTTGTTAAGTTTATCTCTCAGTTTCCAATTTCCTTACCCTATCTGTGGCCCATTCATTCCTGCTGAAGAAGCAAATATGAAAGAATTTATCAGAAATGAAGAGTTCAGGGCTGCACAGTGAGACAAATACAATATATCGCTCATGCTATGAAAACATCGGTCGATGCATCTGGATGGAGATCGTTCTTATTTTGAAACGCCGTTTTACAGTAAACATGTCAGCATGGATGTCGCCAGAGCCGCTTTTGAGATTAATCCATGGCACATTGTTATTCTTCCACAACTACCAAGCTGTAGTCTATCATGTGCTTCAAAATCATGTCCCCAGCTGCATCGGCTCCATACACCCAACACCAATTCCCATAATTCCCAGGAACCAGCTGCCATGTTGGTACAGGGAAGCTGAACGATAGTTCATGAACTCGTTCATATTTTGGGAGAACATGAACTGAACGTACTGTATTACTGCCTGATGAACGTTGCTGTGAACTCGTTCATTCTGCTGTCTGTGAACAGCACGCTCTCTCAGTTTAATTTCATTCAATAGGGTGCCAGATTTCTATAGAGCCTTCCAGGCGAAAACCCGGCTAAAACACACCGTAAACAGGCCTTAATATGTAGGGGGAAAAAACCCAATCTGGCAACCCCAGCCACCAGTGTCGCATCGCTGCATGCATCATCAAAGGTGACAAAGCAGCAAGGAGGCATCATGATGTTTTAAACAAGTTTTAGGTCAGTGAGGATGGGAAAAATCTTACATCTCTATACAAACTTTGCCCACCGGCTTTCAAAAAGAAAATCCGCACTTCAGTCACATGGGGTGAAAGCTGCAGCCGTTACTAGTGTGGACTGAATGGACAGCAACAAAGCGTTAAATCAACAATGGGGAAATGCTGTCCCCTCAATGCTAATGTAAACCCTGGCTGGATAAGGATTCAAAATTGGATGTGAAGATGAAATCTGACGCATCGTTACAGTGTTAAAACTGGTAAAATTATTGCTGTCTGTGGTTCTATATGGGCTGTGGCAATAATTTTGAAAAATAATAGCTCGCAGCAACATATGGAAAAAACGAACTATGAAATAGTTCATTTTTGGAACAGTGAACTTAGTTCAAAATTTTGAATTATGAACTATGAACTGAACTAGTTCATTTTAAAATTTGTGAACTTTGAACTAGTTCACGCAGAAAGTGAACTTTCCCAACAGCTCCTGATGCATGTACTAAAATTACTGAGGCCGGAAAACATACAGTACAGTAATGTTTGCTGATGGTCGAGAAATAGATTCCAATATTGCAAATCAATTAAAGACTTCACATTTGCTTTGTTGGCACATTTTTAGTGTGGATTTCAAATCAAAGCTGTTAAAACCAGCCAGCCAGCACGTCTCATGACATTGGGTCTCACATTAGTCTCCTCTGTAGTGCACTGAAGGCCGTCGCTGAACTTAAAAACGTGTAGCACCACCAGGATCAATGACTTGAGCACTTGGACAGATGACTTTGAAAAAAGGACAATCTGGGTCCAGATCGGGGTCCAGCGCCGTGTGAAGGGTTTGCTAGTGACAGCGTTGTGTGTGCTGTCAGGAGGAGCAGAAGTGTGGCTCCCACTGTTGAATTCAAGCAGAAACACTTTACTGGTGCCATGCATGTTTGACTGCCTGGAGCGAGACTGTCAACGTTTCACCCCGGGTGCTTCAGCTGCAACTCGCAGAGTGACTTCCTTTATGACTGCGGCTCTGCAAACCAAAAGGGGTGGTAAACACTGTTCAAGGCTCACAGCTTTCTTGCCCTCCGCTGCCAGCATGCAGATAAGAGCATTAGAGCTGTTTTTCCCTTTCCAGTCTTCGATTGCTGCTATTAGCCACTCTCTGCAAAAACGAAGAAGACGGGGCGTCATCTGAGTAGGTTTTAATGGGAGAATTGGACGACAAGGTTAGCAAGCGAAGTTTCAGAATGATTCAACTGCCTGTACCCCACTGTTGTACAATAAACAAGCAATTAAAATGTAAATGGAGGAAATAATAAGGCAAAGATTAACAGAGTAAAGTCTCTGTATTTCAGCCTGTATTCTAGTCTGCTCTGCCGCCACTGAAGTCGAAAGAGAGAGAGAGAAGGCCTGGGAAGATGAGAAAGGCCTTATCTATGCCAGACACAGTTATTGATTATAGAATTTAATTTGTGCTTCATACCTCATGTGACTTCTGAAGAGTTTCTGTCTGTGGCGTCCTTGTCGTTGCCAGCTGTCAAAGTTGGTTTAGATCCTCTGTTTGAACGTTTGAATTATCTTTGATGAGGACGTGATGTATTTCCTGATGCTCACATACACCTTTCTCTCCTCCCTCCCCCAGTGTTCAAGAACCCAGTATGCAAGGTGTACAGATTTCAGACGCTGGACAGCAAGTGGATGCTTGTGCGGGAGCAAATGGAGGAGTGCACGTTGTCCTTTAGCATCCCCAAACAGCTGCTCTCGCTGTACATCCAGGAGGACATGAGCAGGTAAGGCACTTTGAAAGCCTGCCAGCTTTCGCGTTGCATCAGACAGCTCGCTTCCTGTTTGTGCAGGCACCAACTAACCAGCCAATGGAGAGCAAGCACAAGTTCAAAGTAAAAGTCCAACCCGGTGTTACCTCATCATGCATACAGTAGGTGTGTGGCGTTTCTAGACTTACTTTCCCGACTCCATTCACCGATGTAAATGATTATTTAAAAGTTCCACCTACATTTGGAGAAGAGTGAATTATTTATATCGGTTTAACACTTCAGAAGAGGCTCCTATGCTCGCGTGTCCCGAAAACGACAAACGTTGTCTCTTTCAAACACTCGCTCACACACCTTCTCCCATGAAGCATTGTGCGAAGGCTCCTGGAGCATCCTGCCACGAGTGCTGAATCAGACAAAAGCTTTAAACTTACATTATACAGTATGTATAATTAATTTAAGCCCTAAGTTCATTTGGCGCCACCTGTGGTCGCTTTCAGTAACAGCGAGTGCAGGTTAATGCTACAGGTGCCTGAATTCAAAAGCTCCTTGTGCAGCTGTTTTGTCAGAAATACAACACAAGAGCAACCGATGGATATGTTGGTGCAGCCCAGCCGACTCATGTTTTAATAAAGAAGTCAATAACTGGCCTTTTTCCATCATGCCATGAGCAGCTACGCTCTGACTAAACGCTGCACGCAGTGAAGCAGCTGTCGACACGACGGCAGGTCACATCGAGGTTCGTTACCTCGCTGAGGAGCCTCCATCTCCACGACTCCCTCCAGTGTTTAAAACCGATCGTTTTCCTGTCGTGGATTCTAACTTTACCAAATACTCTGTTAAAACTGCATCAGAACCTCATGGAAGTCAAGAATATAACTGCAATTAAAGGGCAGTCCAGTTAATGCTGCGTGAGAATGAGGATGGGCTGAGACAAGGTCAGAAGGAGGTGATGTTTCACCAGAGTGTGCACCCATAATTAGATCAAAGAGTCCCTTCCCTCGGGCTCGACCAGTGTTTGTCAAGGCACATCATTACTCAGCTGGCCTGTTGTCCCTGGCAACCCCTTCTCATACATAACATTCAAATGCATCCATACATGCACACACACACACACACACACACACACACACACACACACACACACACACACACACACACACACACCTTAAGAGGATTTCTTTATGCTCACTTCAGTGCAGGCACAATCAGAGATTTTGATGAACTTGGTGGTGGGAGGAGAGTTTGATTTGTAATCACGGTGTGCACCTAAAGGATCACACAGAGCTCAAGGACACATTCACATGCTAAAACACACACGCAAGCGCAGCGCCCACCTTCACCGCGCACACGCACATAGAAACAATCACACAGCCGGTATTGACTGGGCAAACTTTGTCAAACAGTTGTGGAATCCGTTCGCAGCCCCTCGCTGTGTTCTCCACTTGTCATCTCTCAGCATCTCTAAGCATACCTTCTGTTTAAATAGATGAGCTGCTCTGCAAACTGATCATTGAAACCAGCCCTAAATTTAGAAGACAATTATATAATATTTATTAAATGTCTTATCTGTGTAATACAGCTCATGAGCACACAGCAGGCTCCAAACCGTGACTACCATACACAGTGTTTGTTTATTAACAGGCATGTGTCCCCTATCTCCGGCTTGGTCGCTTAAGCACCTCTCCTGTAATCCTCTTTAAATGTTGTCTTTCTCCATGGTGCCTCTCCATTTAGCCCATTCTGCCAGCCAGCCTCACGCTGGTGCTGGCTCCATGCTTTTAGTCATTTTCAGCTGCTGCTGCAAAGTTGTGCACGTCGCTGGATGGTGGGTGACTTTGTCTTCTTCACCTCTCCATGATAATCTGAGATGTTTCTTCCTTCTGTTTGTTATAACCTCACTCTGCGAACACGGAGGTGGCTGATTTGTCTTCGTTCTCCAGTGAAATGCTGTGACTCCGTGTGTGTGTGTGTAAAGATAATTAACGCATGTGCAGTAAAGTGCCAGTGTGTGGGTGTCGATTAAACCCCGTTCATTAAGAGCTGTCTGGTTTCTCATTAATGTCCCTCTTCTTTTCCTGTTAATAAACAAGTGCTGTGATTGCGTATCAAGATTCTATAGGTGAAATTTTGACATGCGGCTTCACTGTTTCCAATTGTGCTGTAAATTAACGACCACAATTAACGACCGCGCTTGCTGGATGGAGCAGTTTTTCCTGAACGAGCTGCATGTGTTGTGAAAGGAGGGTGTGCTTTTCAGTCCTCTCACGCAGTTTTTATTGACCCTGCACACAAAGCCCTCTGAGATTAAATTGAACAGGCACTATAACGCACCATGAAATAAAGGTGCCCGCATGACAGCTCTTTGCTCTTCGGGAAATGTATGCTGTTACCCCGACCATCTGTCCAAGTCAGTTTCAACACACGGTTCTGCTTGATTTTTGTCCATCGTTTCATTTTCTAATATCCGCGTCGTGTTTTAGTCAAAGTGAAAGACTCACTGTATCTTTACATCAAATAATTCTTTTAATTCTTCGTAATAATCACTCCCTCTCTTCTGCTACTGCATTATTCCAAAGTTACTCTCGCAAGAACTGTTTTTTATTAAATTAAACCAGTGAAGTTGCCCAATCTGAGCGTACAGTAAAGTATCCATGCATGAAACAAGTTAGGTCATTTAAATACTTTAGAAACTTTACGTATAAACTGTTTATTGGGTCACTTTTTTTCAGATGTCTGCTCTTAAATGTAACACTAAAAGACCCTATTGACCCTTTTTTTAACCTGCATATAGTCAATGTAACACTAAAAGACCCTATTGACCCTTTTTTTAACCTGCATATAGTCAATCAGCCCAGCATTGCTCTTATCACGCCTTTCCTCAATCACACCTTTACTCTTTTCAGACAATAGCACTCTGATTAAGGAGGTGATACTCTATCTTTCCATCCACCATCCCACTGCCTTATCACCCTCCTTCAGGAAGCAGATATGTTTCTCTATTATTTTATCCATTATCTATTATTTACACCGGAATCGTCCGTCCTGACCTCCACTCCAGACTTCCCGACACAAAATAACAGATGTCTCAGGAGACAATAGTGCAGTTTGACACTGTGTTACACCAAGAGCGGCGGCTGAGATATATACTCAGAGGATATAGATTATTTTGAATGGTTGCAATCTCATAGAAATTATTGGAACAATCTCGTTCCATCTAACATTTGCTATATATACCAAATAATTTGAGAACATCGCCCCTTGATTGGTTGAAATGGCCCATTTATGGTACTGGAGGCCCCTTCAAGCGCAGTGGGCATGCTGGGAACAATGTGTTTGATTGACACCAGGGAGAAATAGATTTTTCTATTTTTGGTTGAAAAATAGGAGTTTTGTTCCACTCTCATTTGCATAGCTGCTCATCTCCAGGACTGTTGCACATACCTTTTGATTAAACATGCATATTCATATATTGCTCTCTGTATAAATCCCTTTATAATTAAGAATGGTTTCAAGCACTATTTATATGCCAAAAGTGAAAATAATGCTTCTTTCGAATAACCCAAAATCACATGCCTGCCTGTGCTGCTGCCCATTCCACGGCACGTTTCCTTTGCCCATGGTAATTTGGAATATGCTCTCTGTGTGAGGAAGCCTTCTGTCTATCTTCCTATGCCATAAGCATAAGTTACTTACAACCACCTGCAGAGCGCGTTGGCAGAGTTGCCCAGCATGCGGCGCCTCTCTGCCTTGAGGTTGTTTCCAGCTGCATCTTTGTTTTGAACTAAAAAGAAGCTAGAGATGAGGAAAATGTCCCATATGTGATCTGCCATTTGTTTTACAGCCCGTTCAGTTGTTTTTAGCTGAGCTGGAAAACTGCATCTCTGTGGCGCCCTGGTATCTCCTCTGGTAGAGCGTGTAGCATCAGGGCTGAGTCTGTGCCGCAGCGGCCTGGGCTTCATTCCAGCCCGGGCCCTTTGCTGCACGTCAGCTCCTCTCTCCTGCCTTCACTGTCTCTCTCACCGGCTAAAATAAAGCAGAAATGACAAAAAAAGACCCTAAATCTTCTCATGTCCTTTGCATATGTTTGCTGTACGTATACGCAGTGAGCTGATGGTGTCCTCTCAGATACCTGCAGTTCTATCAGACCCATGCAGGTAGTTTTGGTTTGATTTGCCCAGATTTTGATTTGATTTCCCTTCTGTGTAATGGAAAACCTGTTTTGGCTCCTAGAATTTATCAGACAACATACACTCAAACATAGCTGTATATCAGTCAGCCACCTCTTGAACTAGATCATGACACAACTTTAGAATATGCACAGCATCATTGTTTGGAGTACAGCCCTGATCCCCCACAAAGAAACACCAACAGGGCTCTTGAAAAGCATTAAAAGCTGATCAGTCAATTTAGTGTCTTTTAAAAGTCTTAAACAGTGTTTTCCGAGGTATGAAATCATGTCACCTGTTTTTAGCATGCGTATTGAAACGCCGGGTATATGCCAAAGTTTGTGTGATTTTATCTTATCAGGATTCTGTGTAGCTCATTATGGAATCAAGCTAGATTTAACGTCATTTGAAAAGGACAGCCATTAGCGTGCCCACTGACCGAGTTGAAGCCATGGCTGAAGCCCATCTCTGGACTTAACTGTGAGAGGTGTGGTCTCGATGAGTGCTAACTACATCGTCACTCTGGGATGCACAGACAGGTTGATATCGCACGTTTCTGGGCTTCACCAGCGGCTCCGCTCACCACTTCATCTTCTGTTGGCGGTTGGCACACAACTGGCACACAACTACCACTAGAGGTGCACGAGAATATATGTTTTTGTGTTGTGTGTGTGTGTAATTTGGCTGAACCTACCCCACTAAAATATTGCTGGTTTGATCACACGTGACCTTGACTCACTCTTTCTCTCTGGCACCGTTTCTATCGCTGCTGTGTATTGATATACTTCAAAGTAATCTAAAAATAACTTACTTACCTGGAGGAAACCAGGAAATATTCTGGAGAGGCTTCCAGCGCCTAGTGCTTTGCTGTAGTAGTTGAACTACAACAAAGAAGTAACTACTAAATTATGCATTCAAGCAATTATGCCTGGTCTTAACAATAAGTCGAACCAACATGCAGCCTTTCATTTGAAGATATACAGTATACAAAATGTATGAGGTGTAATCACAGAAAATTAGCCTTGTTATCATGAAAGAAATGCATATGACCGTTTATTTGTTATCCTGAATACTTCAATGAACCCCCTCAATCTCTAATTTCTATAATATCACTGCAATTTACTCCTCAGTGGATGCTGGAGGGCTGGTTTCTGAATGATATCTGTCCATCTGATGTCGCCTTTCACATGCAAATGATCAGCCAATGAAAGAGGCTGTACTTCCTAGTAGGAAATCAGCCCCCCAACCACACACACAAGCGCAGATACACACTGCACACACTCGTGCACGGCCACCATTATTTCCCGAAGAAAGAGCGCAGATGATTCTGGCCCCAGGCTGCAGGCACAGATGATGAAAGAGAGGGAACCGATCGCCCCAGTGACACCAGTAAAGACTATTTTATAAGTAATGGTAGAAGAACGGTGGGAGCAGGGGAGGAATTTGATAGGGCAGAGTGGATAAGTGGGCACCAGCTACATGCCCGAGGTCCAGAAATGTGTTTATCTGGCTCAGCACAGGGGGCTTCGGGACGTTTCTGTGTGCCTGGTTCAGTATGTTTAAGCCTGTTTTTTAGCAGGACTGTTAATCATTTTTTAAAACCCGAACTAGAAAATTGAGATGATTTGAATTTGGGAAGCATGGATATGACCCGACACCGGATGCAGCATTACAATAACAGTTTTTCTCCCTTCAATTACATGTTTTATGTTTAATATCTACGTTTTAAACGGAAGCAACGCAGAAACCGAAAGCAAGCCAAGATCGATGATCTGTTTGATATCCATTAAAACCACAATGGTCCTCACAGGTCTGTGTTTATCTGCAGGATGCAGGACCTGAGGGAGCTGGGGGAGCTGTCTCCTCACTGGGACAACTTAAGAAAAGAGGTGATGGCACGATACGGAGGAATCATCAGCTCCTACCAGGAGACTTTGGCTGAACTGGACAAGATCACCGGTACGACTCACCCGCTGCTAAACTTCACATTCATGTGCAAAGGTGTTTTACTCAAACTCATACAAACACACCTGCTTAGGAAAAGCTCCAGGATGTCTGGAGTGTCCTTGGTTTCATGGATATGATTGTCCGGGTTTTCTGGTCCAGTGTATGAAAATCATTTTGTTCTCTTTTCATCCCGGGCTGTCCTTGGAAGTTCAGAAATCTCGCCAGAGGACTGAAAGTCAACACGCCGTTGCATTGTGAAAAAGTAGAAATAGAAGCGTGCTTTAGGTTTGCAGGTGGAGCCGCATACCTTATGAAGCAGCCGAGTCTTTCCCCTTTCAGAAGCAGAATCAGTGTTGATGAAAGTAGCCTGACTGTAATTCCTAAACACAGAGAAGTCCTGGTCGTGATGAATGAGTGAGGTGAGCCTGTGACCTGCTGCCGTCACGTGTTGAGTCTGATCACAGCTCCGAACGCTGTGGCAGCCCCTCGCCTGTTAGGAGAAGGCAGCTGTAAGTTGAGGGATGGATTCTGGGTGATGTGAGTCAAAGGTAAGCTCAGCTAGAGGTCGTTTCGTTTATGTACTTTCTGCCGAGTAGTTTCCATAGCAACACAGGTTTGATCAGGGGCAGCTGAAATGCGTGTGCTCACGTGCTCGCCTGTGTTTTGTTAAAGCAAACCTTCGAGGTGAACCAAAATCTCCGTGTGTAAACAAGTCTCGCATCTCATTTCCAAACACTCGCGTTCTGGGTGTGCAGATATTTTTTGCACATTTTTTTTGCAGATGTTTTACATAAAACAATCAATCTGCTCGGCTCTAATGTGAACACACAAAGTAATGAGGCTGTTTCTCATTTTCCTCTGACGCTGAACGAGGAAACGTTGGACATGTGATTAAGCCGAAGAAAGCCACTGATGACGGGCTGCTCAGAGCGTGTTAAGAAATATGCAGGTGATGCATATGTTGTGTTTAGCTTCATTACTCCAAAGCAGGATGACAAGGCGTACTACACGCAGTCAGTACACACTGCATGCATGCTGTACTGTGCAGTAGCTGTTGTGCTTGTACATGCACAAGCAGACACAGAGGCCTTTTTATTCAAAACAACAGATGTTAGGCGTTCCATAATCACCTGCCTCTGTCCTCATCCAAACTCACTAAATTATTACTAATGAAAATCTTAACAAGAACAACAAAACAGACTTGGACTGATCGATCACTTCGGATTTGTTTCTTTCCCTCTTCATAATCTCCTCTTGTGCATATTTTAGCTTGCTGTGAACGTGAAAATTACGGCCACTGATTACTGATTTGCTCTCATCCCCGTAATGTAATATTTGACTCTGCTGCTTTTTCTTTGCCCAGCTGATAAGAGATGATGGCGGCGAAGCCTTGGCGCCGCCTGCCTGAGCTCTGAGGGCGAGGGGAATATGGGATAATGTGGTCTTGGTCATAACGGTTCCTGACAAGTCCCTTGTGTGGTCCAGATGCTGCAATACATGGAGGAGCCCCTGCCCAACTCACCCATCTAATCCAGCCCTGTGTTCATTTAACAGATGATGGACTGCTAAACAAGTTGGGTGGGCAAGCTGCTGCAAATGAATTATTGATAAGTAATATAATTTGAAAATAAAACATGGAGGTGGTTTGGGTGTGAAGACGAGCAGCTGAGCGAAGACAGGGGAGACTAGGTGAAGATAATTAGCTCAAACCAAACAAACTGCATGTCGTCAGGACGTCTTTAAGCTCATAGGCACAATTTCTAGCATTTTTTTGAGGCTGGGTCTTCTGGTCTCTTCAGATTTAGTATTTCTTCCATTTTTAATTATGTTTTCAAAATAGTTGGCTTTGCAGGTTTCACATGGCTCTGAGGATTTCTGCCCTTAAATAGGATTATTTGTGCATTTATACCATATTAATTAGAGGCTGACTCTAATACTCATATAGTTTAAGGTCAATCCTGAGTCAGAGGGATTTTTTTTCACAAAAGAAGAATCGGCGGCCTGCGTGCATTTCACAGGTCAGATGAAGGATTTTCCCTCTTTTTCTATTATTCAGGTTTGCTTTGCAAGAACCAAAATGAAAACAAAAATCTGGAGAGACTGCAGGTAATAGAATAAGAAGAGGAAGAAGGGAAGCAGTCTGCTGGGAAATTGAGGCAGAGTCTCCGTGTTCAGGTTCAGCACCCTCACTGATTCCATTTTATCCATTTTTAATGATGAGCTGACCTCAGCAAACACTTCAGATGCTCTAATAACTGTATTCCATTCATAAATGAATCATCCCTGCTTTCTTTGTTTACCAGCAGGCGAATTAAAGGCACAGACATAATCCTGTTAGCGTGGTGTTTGTTGGACCTCCAGTACTGCTGGCACTTCTCTGCACGAAACTGTCAGTCGCTCTTAAACTCCACTCATGTGATAACTGCAGCTTAAGGCCCAGAGCTACGTATTGTAGATTAAGGCTCATATCTTCCTTTCTCTCTTTAATATCTGTTTTAGAACAGTAGACTCTGCAGTCTGTCGCCTCCAGGTAAAGATTTTCAGTGGTGTGCACAGATGTTGCTGCAGTTAACATTAAACATGGTATTAGTAAATAAAATCCCTGAAACACAGTGGCCAAAATGTTAAAGGACATAAAATGGATAAAAGTTTTAAAAAAAACAACATTGTACTGTCAGACATGACTCACTTTGCTCTCTCCAATTGGCTGAGCACGCAGCATGTGTCCGGTCCTCCTCTGTGCCTACAACACATGTGAGTGTGGATTGATTAAAAAAGCCCGCTGTGCTCTGAGCGCCACAGGACCATGAAGATGAAACCCTTAACGTGCTTAAACGAATCCGCATTGTTCCGACAGACCTCACTTACGAGCCGCTGTTGTTCTGCTGCGGGCTGCTGTAGTTTGTGATCTTGTTTTTTCTTCTGAGCTTGCCCTTGGGCACCCAGGCAGAAATTTCTAAAGGCATAGGATATTGGTTTCTCATCTTCTGAAGGATTCAAAGGACTACAAAAAAAAAGGAAGCGGCTAAGAGCAAAGAAATGACAGGAAAAATTAAAAGAAGAGGTAGTGGGGCAGATGTTGGTCTGCACTGCTGGCATCCAGCCTTTCTGTCACATGGCCAGCCCACCTGGGCAAACAGATGGGGATCTGATATGACTAATTCATCTAACCTACAACGGTCACCAGCTCGATTAGCCTCGTCCCCAGAGCTCTATAGCCAACGGTGAGAGCCCGCTGAGATGGGATGACAGCCTCGCCATCGACTTCCATGTTAGCCTTTTGAAAACAGCTCCTCCCAGCACAGAAACGTGTTGTCGTACGCTGACGAGACCAGTTTGATTCTGTCTGACCTTTGTAAACGCAGCACAAAGGTCAAAAGTTTTATTAGCCACACTGGTGGTGTGGCGATATGGATGGCAATGCTGGTCTGTCGACTGAAATAGCTCCATAATTTTAGGATGAAATTTATGATTTTGGACAGACATTCGTGGTCCCCAGAGGATGAAGCATACTGACCTTTACTCTTAGCCTCACAAGGACACTGACACTTTTCTTGGTGATCCTCATTTGTCTGAATCGTCGTCAGAATCTCAATTTGCCCGTTTACCAAAACTGATGCATTCCCCTCCGTCTCAGCTGTGCTTTGTTTAGTGGTGATTAGCAAACGTTAGCAGGCTAACATGCTCAGCTAAGATGGTGAACCTGGTAAATATCACCTGCCAAACATTAACATGTTAGCACTATCACTGTGAGCATGTTAGCATGTAGCTCAGCAGCACTGTGTCTGAGTCCGGCCTCACAGCATGCTCTTGCTTGTAGACTCTTCGTCTTGCTGAGCAAATGATCAGATCCTTTGCCTGTGGACCCGCTCACAGTGTGCAGGTCTCGGCTTGTGGAAATCAGATGTGCTAATAGCACAAAGGTCAATCCAACTGTTTGTCTGGTTCCTAATGCTGAGTGCATTCAGGGTCAGATTTAATGTGCACAGCAGTTTTCATTGAGTTTGAGGCCACAGTCAGCGTCTGGGTCTGGTTTATCAAGCACTCGGCTCCTGGACCGCACCGTCGACTGAACCTCCAGACACACAGATTGTATATTCAGTGGTTAGAAACGGCATCTGTTTACATTTACACCTTGATAAGTAGCAGCAAATCTGTTAGCACCTCGGGAAGAAGACGTGATTTGATTTTCAGAGCTTGAAAATAATAAGCCACATCACTGTCAGAAGTGTTATCCGTTCCTGAGGTAACACATTTCAGCTCGAGTAGGCCAGCGGGTTCGGCATTAAGCACAGCCGTGGAGCTGCAGAGGATTTGTTTTTATGTTTGGCCAACCCGCCAAATGGTGTTGAAAACCTGTGGCAGGTAACAGGTTTCCTCACCTACATTCAACACGAAAATAAACCTTCTGTAGTGTTGAGGCTTTGATTGGAGCACACGGGTCTGTTGCCTGGCGGCTAATTAAAGAACAGGCTGAAAAGAGTGTGTACAGCTCAGTTTAGCTCCTCTCAACACAAGGCAGAGTTATGGCACATGTCAAATCAAAGACCTGCGAAGTTGCTCCGTCTTTTTTGTCTTTATGCTGCAGTCAGCATGCGTTATGAGCCACAGTACGAGGAACACACTCGTGACCATTCTGGGCCACGTTAGATACGTTAATCATTACAACATTGCCAATCACAATATTTGGAATCTTTGGCCTTTTAGTTGTTGCTGTGGATCAGAAACGAATCATTGCTGACAAGAAATTGCAGATCAGTTCGTGTCTTTGAGAAATTTGAGTATTTAATGAACCGCTTTGTTAATTTTGCTCTCAGATGTTCACATGCCACAATTTCATTACTCACTTTAAGATATATAGAACCAAAATGTGGTCACCAAAAATTACAGCCGTGCATTCTGCATATAATAAATATCTATTCATGTATGTTGATATTCTTGGATCATGGCTCAAAGTAATGTTATCATGTGTTTCCCACATCAGCAGATGCATGTCTGAGGCAAAAAGAGAAAAACTGGGTGGATGTTATTTTAAGACAGATGACAGAAGACTATTACCAACGAAATATTTGAACTTTATCAACAGATAAGTTCAAGGTCACACTGACGGTAACAGTGATGTGTGTCAAACGACCTCTGTGATCACAGCACAGCCACAAGACATCACAAGAGATACTGTGAAGAACAAAGAAAGGCTTGCAGACCTCGACTGCGATGCTGTAAACAGATCAGAATGAAACACTGAGGTCATTAAACATTATGAAAACACCAAAGAATGCAAAAGTCTTGTGCATGCTTCACGAGTCACTCAGATATCTCCATAGGCCAAATACAACAGTCAGTTCTAAAAATAGATCTCCTCTAATGAAAATGGACGAAGGCAGTTCCTCACACACACGTATTTGTTCATTTACTTCACTTCCGTGACATTTATTTGCAGTAATTGTAAGGTGACAGTGTTGTTTTTGTCGGCCTGTTTTAATTTTAGTCTTAGTCTAATCTTTGTGTCAAGTTGTCATTTAGTTTTTATTAGTTTTAGTCACGTTTATACTCTTTTTAGTCTAGTCAAGTTTCCGTCGACTAAAAGTCTGAGCATTTTAGTCTTATTTTAGTCAGAATTATCCGTGACTATTTTCCTCAAGTCAGACAAAAACTGATGACATTTTAGTCAATGAAAATTGTGTTTTAGTCTCTTTTTAGTAATGCAGTTCTATTTAACCCAGTCAACATAGTGTAAGTACCTAGTAGTATAGAAAGTGTGTCCAAATGTCGTTTTTTCTTTTTCTCCCAAAGACGAACCCCGACTGGCCGGCCATCGGTCCCGTTCTCTGTGTCAGCTGTCTGTCGTTAACGCTAACCTGCTGCAGCTGCATCCTCTAAGTAATGCCGTGAGTGGGGAGCCCCTGCACTGAGACACAGGAAACAGAAATACTGCAAAATAAAAATAACAAGGCGACTAAACGAGACGAAATAACATTATTACATTTCGTCTCGTTTTAATCAACGGAAATGAATTTTTTGAGACATTTTAGGAGAGTCTTTATGTCGTAAACCACATTTAGTCTCGTTTTTATTCGTCAACAATATTGCATTGTATATTTAATTATAGTTATCGTCACATGACTAGCATTTACGTTGCATCTCGTCTCGTTTTCGTCACGTGATAAAGGTTCGTTGACGATGATATTTCGTCATAATTTTCGTTGACAAAAGCAACACTAGTGACAGTTTGGATGGATGAATTACACCGACGTGGTCGTTCTGTCAGCGTCCTCTGTGACCTCTGCAGCTGGAGAACAGGCAGCGTGCACTGGAGCACTTTTTACTGGTTCGTAACGCGCGCTCGACGCCTCAGATAGAAATTTCAAAGTCACGTGTCATAAAAGAGGATTCAGTTCAAAGTTGTGATGCCAAACTAGATTCTGAAACATTGTGATATGAGCATTTCTCTTCCTGTGTGTGGTCCTCTGCACCTGTTCCAAATAGCTTCATTTTTAGTGACTTGAGCTCTGCTGGCAAACATCACAACACTTCCAAATTGCCTCTGTTTTGATTGTTGCGTGATTGTTCTTGAAAGCTTAGCCTCGTCTCAAAGAGGCTCATCATCCCTATTTACATATGTGAGGTTTGAGCAGCCAGCGTGGGGTGTCAGATTGTGACGTCGAGCTTAACTTTAAGCCACGAACAAAGAATCGTTTGGCACAAAGTTTTAATTGGACGTTATGAGCAAAGGGCATAAAATCTGTTCTTAAAGGATCACACTGCACTTTAGAGGATGTCTTAACCAGATGATCGTAAAAAAATCTCTAATTGATGTATTCTCCGTCTGATATATGTGGATGTGTGTTGAATCGTTTTTGGAGGTTTCACATAAGTTTAATCATAACTCAGCCAAACAGAGGATAAAGTGCATCTTCATGTTTTGATGGTGTTTGTGTAATTTGTGACCTTTTATGTTAACATTAAGGTTTCTTTGGGAAAATTGGGTTTTATTGAATTGAAGCTTCGATTCTGCTGTTTTGCAACCTCCAATTTAAATGGATTTTAATTTGTATGCCATGTATTCCCTCGTGTCAGTTAAATATATCAAGTCATTCAGTTGCATAAGGTTTTACTTTTCATTGAAAAATCAAAGAGAACGTTTAAGCAGCAATCCAGTTTATTGTTGAACGTTGGCTCATCTGTTTCTCTGTCCGTCTCTTCATAAGCACATAAACAAGGTAATAAAGTGAAAGGCCATATAAAGCAGCCATGTTGGAAAGCTCTTAGCATAACTATCAGATGGTGAAGCCTTTCATAGGGACGGTTTTATCTTTGAAACCTCCATTATGTCAAATGACTATGTGACATGTACTTGTGCTTTTTTCAGGTCGCTCGTTCAAGCCAAGCTGCTGCAAAGCCCAGAAATCTCTGGAGTTCATCCCAATTAACTTGCACACCCAGAGGATGAGGGTGACGTGCCCCAGGAAGACAGGTATGACAGAGACAGGTATTTAAACCTTTGCTTGGCCTGTCATTACGCCTAATACTTCAACCTGCAGTAAGTGATTTATCGTGACCACTTGAGGGCGGTGGACACAAGTACACAGCATTGACATATCAGCAGCTTTTCAGTTGATGTGGTGAAAAAGTTGCTTCCAGCAGGTACTGAGCAGCTTTATCAGTCACTGTCATTCAGTGTTTCAGACCATGTGACCAGATGTCAGACCAATGGTAACAACGATAAATGAAATACCATATGAAATACTTTCTGCTCTGTTTTTGGTCTCCGCCAGCTCCTGAGGGAGGTGTTCGGCTCTTCAGCTCCTAAATGCTCCACTATGTTCACCAGCTAGTTGCTAACTGTGTTCGTCTGGCGTTGCACAGTGGAGCTTTGTCTCTGAAAACAGCTGCCTGCTGCGGCTGAAAACAACAATATGAGAGCAGAGAGAGTGAAACAGAAACTATAAAGTTGTGGGTCAGACAGCTGAAGGTTACAGTGAAACTCCATGAACACCGTAAAGCTGAGGGAAGCTGCAGATTCAGGCGATGGTGCATCACGATGAGCGGCTCCTTTCACATCTCATTGTTCTCTGTTGTCACTTCACACATTGTTAATATAAAAATATTGACTAAAGCCACTTTAAACCGAACCTGCTCAAAGTAACGTAAAGTTCGACAACTGCTTGAGCTGAAACTCCTGAGCAGAAGAAGCAGCTATGGTAGAAGAGTGGTTTCATATGACGCCATAAGCTGCTGTGGATGTCGCCCTCTGTTGTCTCTCTGTGCCTGACTTCTCCATCTGTCCGCGATACTCAGAGGGCTCAGACAGGGTGGTTCTAGGTCATTGCCCAGGCTGAAAGGTGAGAATTAACTTGGCCAGAAAAAGATAGACAAAACACTAATTAAGCCCTTTGCGTTTCTCCGGAGAGAGAGACTGGCTGTCTCCGCCGCTGCTCTCGAGCTGGCAAAGCCTGTTTCTGGCCTGGAACTGTCTCAGTATATTAAGGCGACTAACTGCTGCCTCACTGCGTGTGAGTGGGCTCCATTTCAGCCATACACTCAATGATTGATGGAAGGTTGAAGAGAGACGAACCTCGACATAAACCGTGGTTCTCTGAGTGAAGACATCAGGGAAGACAGATAAAATAAGTGAAATCAAGTCATCATACAGCCCTGCAATGGTCGTGCACTGTCGAGGCAGAAAAAGGGGGGAAATCAAGATAAAACGAGCCTTAGAGGAGTTTGTCAATTGATTGATGGACACTGTGATAATTACCCTCCCTGAGCCAAATTCACACCTTGACTCAGTTCCAGGCGGTGAGGCTTCAGCTAATGTGTTTATGTGTGTACACTCCGCTGCGTATGCTGCAGCAGGACCTGGACTTACACTGTCCTGCAGGACACACTCGCCTCCCATTGGCTTCACGATGTTAATTAAGAAATCTGGGTAATCTAAATTAATGGCGCGTGGTGTTTAAAGGCAGCGCTGCGGCAGAGAGACATTCAGATTTTTTTAAATATCAATATCAATAAGATTAAACACACACATGCACAGATGAAATGCACTCATTGCCTTGAATGCACTCAGAGTTTTAGCAGTTTATCTGTTGGATTCAAGGTGTTTTTGAGCTTTACAGAAAGTGTCGAGGTCAACACCAACTCTTCCTCATGAAGCGACGCAGCGCAGCCTGAAGATCAGAGTGTAGAGTGGTGCAGGAGTGACATGTGTTCGCAGGTTAGCATTGTCCATTAGCATTGAGTTTTTCCTTTGGATTTTGGATTATTGCAGAAAATAAACTCTTCTGAAGCGTGAATGAAATCAGAATAAAAAAACCATCGTTGTAAATCAACCACAGCACAGTTGACTTCAGCAGCACCACCGTTAAGCTTCATACTGCATTAAACTGAACACACTTTGCAATAAAATGCTAAATCTGCAAGCTGCGAAGTGTGAGTGAGGATCGTTTGCAAGGGCGTGAGTATAAACATACAAGGATGTAGAGGCGGTCGAACGAGTGGATGAATTCCACGTTCAGCGTGGTGATGTCTGACGTCCCCGACAACCTCTGTGTTCTCATGAAAGCTTCAAAACAGAACAGGAAGTGCAGCAGTGCTCCCCCGTTTGCGGGTTCTGTAACTCTTTCCTGCAGCGCTCTGTTCCCCCGATCCCGTCCTCTCCATGCAGGCACATGACGTCTCGAGTGCAGACAAAAGGATGATGCCTCAATTGTCTCTCGATTGCAAACACGACATACTAAAAAAACATTTGTTTGAGCGAAGGCTAAATGACAGACACACCTCTCTGTTTGGTGGAGCACAGTTCAACAAACGACCACACGGTTTGAATCAGCTCCTCTCTGAAACAACACAAAGGAACATTACATTCTTCATCCTCGTTTGATGGTGAGTTACTGTCACATTGTACATTTTCTTCCATTTAAAAGGGAAAACGCATTGAGTAAATGATTGCAATCAGTCAGGCTCAGGAAGCACTGGAACCTGCTCCTTAATGGTCCCGAGTCTCATTTTCAAACTGTTGTCAATTGCTCTATTGTTCCTTTTGATTTGCTGAAGTGAAGCATTTCACTGAGCTTGTGTACGCGATCCACTCGACGTCGCTAAACCATTCATTTTCATTTTGTCTATTTATCATCCGGCAAGAAGAGGAAATTGGGGGAAAAACACTTTGAGCTCGGCACTGTATTCATTTGTTTTGCTGGGAATGTTTTATGTCTGCAACATGACAACTGCAAAATGTTTCTATCCTGAAAAGCTCAGCTTGGCGAAGCTGAACAGAGAGCATTGTTCAGACTCATTTTGGTCAAGTAAAAGGATGTTTTGTCGTTGTTGAGCAGGATTGGAGAATGGGTTAAGTATGAATTATAACCAATCCTGACTGCCACAGCAAATTTCCTGTTTGAGGCAGCGACTGTCCTCTCAGTACTTCAACAGTTTGTTCTGTTGTTGATTTATTGAGAAAAGGACGGGGAGAGGGAGAGCAGGCAAATCAAGCATGAATGGGTTATTGTGCTTGATGTTCTGAAACCCGCCATTGTATTTCAGTGTATTTCTGTTGTGGGAAAACTAATTAAGGGAGCTTGGACATCTGAAAAGTCCATGGGCCAAACGTGTGGTGGACAGGGAGCCTCGTGGCCAGGCACAGGGATAATTAATGAAGGAAGCGGTGGGTAGCAGCGAATCCCCCACATCAAACCGCTGCTGGTCTGTTGTGTTATTAGGGGACGTGAGGCTATTGGCCACACCGTCACTCACGTCTCTGTGGCACCACTCGGAGCTGTGTTGTGTCATTAATTTCTATTTTCAACTGTTTTTCAGCCAGTGTTTTCCCATGGTCAGAGCCGCGCACACGCTTTCCCGGGGGTGTTCATTAACTGACCTGGAACTCAACCACACCAAAATATTCACCCCCGTAAACCCGGCCCACCCCCTCGTCCTCCTCCCTGTTTTTTTCTCTCATTTAATTGTCAGCCTCGTCCATTACTCATTCAAAACGAGGCCTGTTGTAAGCACCCCTGCGCCCGCCCAGCCGTCTGTGAAGTGTTTATTTACTTTTGACGACGGTGTGCAAATTGGAATGAAGCGCTGTGACATTGGCCGTCCTTCCGGTTCAACACGGGACCGAAGCTACATTAAGACCCGAAGATAGCTGGAGAGAGAGGACGAGTAACGGAGCGGCGTGGACGCAATGTAAATCAACCTGAAATATGTATGCCTAAAAGCAAATTTACTGGCAGAGTCCAGAGAAATGTCGTGCTTCTTTTGTGTGCATAAATATAGTCTGGGCTTAAAAATACTGTGCGCAGGTTACAAAAGGTAACACCTTGCACGAACCTCACTGTGCAACTTTGAGACTTTAATGTGAACTGAAGCCCAGCCGCTTGGCAAATTCATAAATACTGAATTAATCCTCATGTCAGGTACCGTTAACTGATGATATGAAGCTTATTGGAGGTATCCCTGTAGAGGATGTTTTGCAAAATTCTAACTCAAAATTAAGCAAAAGAATTTTTCAAATTGGAAAAACACACTTTTCTTTCTCCTTTTTCTTGCCTTGAGGTCTTTCAGTGCCGGTGTTTGTCAGGTGCTGTATTATACATCTCATGGTTTTAAATCCAATCAAATCTGTCTCCTCTCTTCACAGATGCTTTCTATGACATTGTCACTGTCGGTGCCCCTGCAGCCCACTTCCAGGGCTTCAAGTGCGGTGGTCTGCAGCGTCTCCTCAGCAGATATGAAGCAGAGAAAAAGAGGTATGAGAAAAAGACCTTGCAGGCACTCCGTGGGGTTTGGAGGGAGCATGGCTGATTTAATACAGGACACATGCTGCGGTGGAAACAGGCTTGTATTGACAAAAGAATTTAACTCGGGCATAATTGATAGTGACAAACAAATTTGTCCCTGGCCTGTGGACTGGATTTTCCAAGCCCCATACAGTTACTTAACAGCCAAGCAATGCTGCATCTAGACTGGAGCTCTGCTGCCGCTGACAGCCCAATTTGACTGGAGGCAACAGGCATGATGGAAAAGGTTTGTGGAGTCAGAAGTTCCTCTGCACTGCTTCTTTTCCCTGGCAAGCGTTTTTCCTCTCTCCTGAAGTTGTACGTTAGCTCGTCACTGAAGAACCACACAGTTTGCTCTAACTTCCCAGCTGCTGGCTGGAGCGCGCTCTTAACATGCACCTGAAGTCAAAACCAAGTTTTTTGTAAAGAACGAGGAAATTTTTCATCAAAATTGTTTCTACAAAAAGTGTGACATGTACATCAATCCTTAATCAGTGACTGCCAGATGAGTCCGCACTACTGCAATAATCAATCATCATTACTGCTGTAATGTTTCACAAGGAGTGAGTTCTTATGGTGAAAACTGAGTAATATTCTGGCTTTGCTCAGATCAGTTTTGTTTTTTTTGACACTATGGGAGCCTCTCAGATAGAGTTTGATGTCGGAGTGAGTTCAGTCTGTGGATGTGAACCCGTTGCTCGATGAGAAAAATCTCGATTTGTGTGTTTCCTTCGCTGACCTAAACCGCCAGCTGCACAGACACTCATGGCTGACCGAATAAGATGAGACCACGCTGCTGTGATTGTATTTTACGCACACGGACACAAAGATAAATGTCCATGCACATGCACTGCCTGAAAGTGCACGGGGGCAACTTATCCATACAAGTTCCTCAAACCTGAGATCAGCACTATTCTGTAAATTTTGCTGTCTTTGCCCTTTGGATGCACGGTGGAGGTGTATGTCGCTGGAGTTCAGTATGTGGTCACTTGAGTGATGCCAGAAGAAATGAAGGGTGATTTTTCCCAAAGCTCCCCATAGAGTGCAAAGTCATTACAGACCATGCCAGATCCAATTAGTTACAGAGTTTGCAGCTCAAGAAAGAGGGGGAGAGAGGCAAGATGGAGAGGGGTGAGGTGTGGGTATGAAATGGATAAGTTGATGGGAAAATAGTTGGGGGTCTTCGCTGATAAAAAAAAATAAAGAAAGGGCTTCTTTCCGCTAAAGTGCGCAAGCGACTTTGCTGAAGATGGTCAGTTTTATCTGCTAGCATGAACTCTGATAAGGTTAGCATATTTTGGAGAATCCGCTGAAGTGAAATCATTTCCTTTGAATGAGATTAGACCTGAGAAAGAATTCTCCAGGGAGACGGAGCTTTTTGTTTCATATTTGACTTAGCTAATGACTCACTGTAGCTTAAATTTTCCAATTTTCCGCCTGACTAACTGACTGCGGCCCGCACTGAGCCTTATCCATGTTTGACCTGGAATGCAGTCATTTGTCAGTCAGTGTCAGAAATGGGAATAAAGTCTGTTTCTCTTGGATTTTGCAGTGTTTGCGCTGGCCATTTTAATGAAGGCGCACGCTCGCTTTAAATGAGAAACAGTTATTATTTCATGACTTAATATGCTTTTATTATTCATGCACCGAACATCTGACCAAATATTAAGCCTAGAAAGAAACACTGATGTTTTTTTTGTTGTTCTCTGTGAATGTGAAGCACACACGTCCAGTCAAGAGTCTCTTAATTGCACGGAAAGCCAGCCTATCTGAGCAGAGCAAAGACGAATGGGAGTGCGCGTGTGCGCGCTGACACTCGGCCATTATGCTTCTCCCGGTGTGTCTCCTCGCCTTTCAGAAGCAGCCTTTTGTAATCACATTTGATTAAAAAGGGAACAATCGGCGAGATGTGAGACTTGGCTATTCATTGTGATATTAATTCATCAAAGAGAAGATGGAAAAGGATTGAGGAAGGGTAAAAAAAGGAAAACCTGAGCACAGAGGTGTTACCAGGAGGGCAATAAAAGAGCTATTTGTCTTTGTTCCCTGGACACTTGAAAAAGAGGGAGGGGGGAGGGTTCTTTCCAGACCCATTAAAAACCTGCATTTGCCAAACTTGGCAATGACTGGAGTATGCAATGCAGTTTGTCTCTCAGGATGGGCCAGGAAGGAGTTTAATCAATAGCTACACTTAGTATTCCTCCAGAAACCCTGCACATGTACACACAGGGCAAGAGCATTTATCTTTCATTAATGCATGCAGTCCTACTTAAATGGCTGTTTTAAAAGTCACTGGATTTTTATCCATTTTTAATTGAACCCAGTAGACAGAGCTGTGGATTTGCTGAGGTGGTCTAATCTTTCATTAACAGCCTCTTCTGAATTATTCAGCTCATCTGCATAGTGATGCAACCCACTTTATTTGGACACAGGTTTTGCTGAACTGAGTGTTGCCATTTTTGTCCTACCTGGACTGATGGTGTGTATGTGTCTGTGTGTGTGTTGGGGGGGGGCAGGAGATGAACAGTAGGTCTTGGGTTTGAGTTGTGTACAGTTTTTCAGCAGAATGTTAGACGGAGCCCGTTCAGAAGGTCATCTGTCAAGAGTTGGTGCAGAAGCCGTGCAGTGGACCACCGTCACGCAGAGGAAGGAAGCGCTGTCATCTCGCCAGGCCTCCTGGCCAAGCAGAACTGCCGGATGACACATTTCTGGGACACAGAGAGTGGTTGAAGCTACATCGCACACACTTAATAGAGTCTCTTGGGGCCGATGTTCAGATTTAATGTGACTAGCAGCATGTTGTCCAACAAAATAACTTCCTCCCAGGATCGCTGCGCTCGTGTTCAGAGACAGGACATTGGCTGCGGCTGGGACTCCATACTGATGGACAGCAGCTTGTTAGTTCTTCGCCTGTTCTGGAGTCAGCCTGCTCCAGGTTCTGTTTGTGATGGAGAGAGATGCTGGCAGTAGCCTTGAGGCTTATCTGGTCTCAGATCAGGGTTTCTAGCTCGTCTGAATCACTGAGGAAAACGTTGGCTGTTATTCTGAGAACTGATGCGAGATCAGTGCCCAGTGAGGGATTCGACAGCAGATGGAGTTCGGCGGTTAAAAGAATCTGTGTGAGATCAGATCTTCCAGAGTGTATTTATAGCAGACAGCATTTGACTGTGGCCGTGTGGCCGTGGCCTGGTGTAAGAACGTGATTACAGCGTGCTGACTGAATGACGAAGGAGGCTTTGGCAGTCACCTGGAGTGCTGCAGGGCTCTCTGCTGACGTAGCTGCATTTTACTCCTGCTGGCTGTCAGCAGCAGGCCACAAGCTCTTCATTAATTTCCTCTCCACTATTAATTAGCCATGTGCTGGAGATGCTGGTTTAATTAGGCTGCGGGGCCCAGCGGTTTTCTCCCACTCATTACTGTTATAACCAATTCCTATTGATCTTTTAGGACAAGCAAGCAGGGGGTTCGTCCTGGACAAGGCTGCTGGTTCTCATGATCTGTTAGCAGGCTCGAGTTTACCTGATGAAATGTCAAGCCAAAAACGTGTGAGCACGTGGACGGGGGTCTTTTTCCTGGAGAACCGGTGCTGTTTGTTTGTGTGACACTTGAATTATACAAAGATGAGAGATGATAATTTCATGAGTCAAAGGGCACTGTGCATGTTGTGCATAGGGAGTGGCAGCACAACTTCGGTATTTTCATGGCTGCAGGCGCGTGGTGTACCCAGGGTGCACATGGAAATTAGGTGGGATTAAGAAGAATCCATTATCATACATTATTACTGAGTGTGTTGGGGTCTGACAGCAGTTCCCTCCCTGCAATGACGTACGGACATCATGTAATGGAGTCTGGTGGAGCTTCACCAACGAGGAAACTAATATTCTCTCACAGGAGAAGAGTTGTATGTCCAGCCTGCGTCTGCCTCAGAGCACAGACAGATTGATAAATACATATAAAACATATGAAACGATCAGACGCCTCCGTTGTTTCATTTGGGATGGGAAATGGTTGCATTCAGGTAGCTCATATGCACCGCTGTGCAGAGCCCTGCTGTGCAGATCTGACAGCTGAAATTCAAGAGATCAGATAAAAAGCAAAGCTGAACCCTTCACACAGCTTTACAGGAGGTCAGTCAGCTAAAAGCGAAGGCCTTCACGTTCTGCCTCCTAGAGTTTGGAGTGTACTGTATGTATATTTCTGTGTAATTAGATTTGTCTGCAGGTAGACATGTGAAACATCAATAAAGGCGGTTTGAGGGATTTCAGAGAGATCTACAAGTGACAAAAATATCACAGTGTGGGTGCACCATCTGCTGCGCTGTTGACTCTGAGTAACTATTGAGATAATCCTCAAATATATAATTACTATATTACTGCGTAATGGAATATGCACAACCGAAGCTCTCTCATCTGTCGTATTTCCAGTTTGAGATAAGTTAAGTAAAATACGCAGAAGAAGCTACTCATGCTGTGTTTTTGCACACATGATGGGATTTTTTAACTTGCAAAAAATCTGAGTTTTATTGAAATTCATTGAAATTGAACTTGTGCATCACTATAATTAAAATGCTCAAAAGGCAAGCTTTTAGAAGGATGTGTTAGTCCTTAATTTGTGCGTGTGGTTGGAAAAAAAGCAAGAAAAGTAGCTGACACTATTCTTCATGTATGGGAATCTAATGTGTCCATTAGTTCTGTGGACATACACGTAAATATTCATGAATTGCATGTAGACCTAAATGTCTGCATGGTTGCTGGACAAATGAGTCACACGCACATCATAAATATCACTAAATATTCATACTTGGTGTACAGTGGTTGAACACAATCAGAACAACGCCTGGTGGAAAGTCTCCCAGCGCTGTTTCCAGTGCTGTTTAAGGAATTGGCTCAAACTCTGTAAACTTATTTTCTAAGTACACTTTATTCTCCTCAAAGGATTTTCCACTTTCTTTGGGATCATTACTGATAATATACAGCAAAAAAAAATGTCACTGATATCAAGCTCTCATAATGGTCTGATCAGATGGCACCTGGGTGAGAACAAAACGCTTAACTTAAAAGAAATTCATCCACATTTTGGCGTGAGGTGAGTCTACCATCAAACAAACAAACAGTAAACAACGAGTTCCTCTCTGGGAGCTCCTTTAATTTGGGGTTTGGGAAGAAGGAAGCCTTTTATGAGCTCAGGTGTGCTGTGAGTCAGCTTGAGGCTAAGTCTCGCCAACGTAAGACGAGACAGGTGGGTGGATGTTCTGTTCTTGTATTTATTTATTAATATATGGTGCACCCCAGTGACACCACAGAGTTTGGCTTCAGACATTACCCGAAGGTTCAGTCGCCACCTCTCTGACACGTTCTCAGCAAAGGATAAGCATAAGCTCCACACAGGTACTTCTTTTTGGCTGTTTTGTCAGATTATATTGTGTATTTTTTCATCCACCTCTGTGTTTTAAAAACTTGGCACACAAAACTCCCAAATTACATCAGGGATGGTAGACATACGCAAGGCTAATGGCAATCGGATCCTCATGTGCTCCATCCCCTTTGGCCTCTCATCAAGTTTCCATTCTCAGATTTATGCTGTTTTACCTTCGTGTGGTTTGCTGTCTTGGTAGACCCGTTTGGACTGACAGCAATGCTGATAAGGCAATTAAAGTTCCTTGCCTTAGCCAGCCTTAGAGGGGATCAATTCTGTCCTCTAGCATCAGGTGGCAGGTCCCAACATTCATTATTGCCTGCATAGGCTCCCTAATGGGATTGGATTTGTACTTATGAGTCAACATGGCTGTTATTGAATCGCAGTCGCTGAAGCAATTGTCCTCTTCCAACAACTTTCTCCTCTGCCTCTTTTCTGGAGTATCTGTATTGTTGCAGTCCTGCAGGATTTTTTCTCTTTAGTTCTGCATAATGTAATAAGACGAATGTAAGCTCGCAGGGGATGAAAGGCTTTTACAGACTTTACTTTGTTGCAGTAGATTATTCAATTATGGTCTTCTCCGTGGCTGAAAGCTGAGCATTTGAAGGTATGCTTGTGGAAGTGGACATTACGGGAGTTCGCAGCAGAGAAACGTTGCTGTTCTGTGCGGTTGAGGGTTTTGCACTGTTTGCCCTGTGTCTCTCTCTCACTTAGTGATTCCTTTGATTAGCTTTGAGCTTGTGGGTGGTTGTTCTCCAGGGGACTCATTAGCTGTAATGACAAGGCCAAGATTTTAAAGTTAGCCAGTCAAAGACGTAGTTAATGGCTAGTACCTGCTACAGCACGCCTAATTTCTTAAGGCCCTGAGATTTTCACGCTTATTGATACATCAGGTAGTGCTGCTCCACACAGGGCGGCTTCTGAAGAAGCGCCGTCTTCGCCTCGCTGCAAAAAATCAGGAGCACTGCAGCGAATACTGTATTAAGCCAGCCCTTTGTATGTGCCCCTCCCTTCCCCTCTCTCTCCCTCTCTTATGTCAATTATGCCTTAGGATCTGGCTCTGGGGTCTGGCCTACATAGAGGCTTGCAGAGCTGACTCTAAACTAGCTGGGAGGGTTGCAAATGACTGCCTCGCTCCACGCTACGTCTGATGGCAGGAAGTCAGCGGAAACTCATTGAAAGTCACTGGAACTTTACCCGAGGAGAATGTTTGATTGGAGCGATTTGCCCTGAATCTAGAACTGACAAAAGGTGTTTTTGTCTGAGATTAAATAGCTCCCTAGAAATGAGGAGGGGATTAATTATTCATAAAGGGAAAATGGGTTGACATTGGACTGCAGGTCCGTTTTGACAGTTCAGGCTGAGTACCTGGATAGTGTTGCCGCTGTACGTTTTCAAGGCAGCAGAAGATGTAACACATAATGAAATGAGCTCAGAAAACGAGTGCGCCGTAATGTAATGTTTATGGCCGCGATGGTTACTTGTCTGTCTGTCATTACTCGACCTCGACTCAGTGAATCTGTGTTTGACATCATAAAGTGATGATCAGCGACTCTGGAACACATTGGATCAAATGAGAAAAGAGTCGTGGAGTTTTTCTGCTGTTTCTGCGTAACGACTCGGGTTATGCTCGTTTCTTCAGTGCCCTTCGTCACGATTCAGAGCCGCGCTGTGTTACATTCCATCTCTGATGTCAGGGACCGATTTATACCTGTGATGCAAGGTAAATACAATTAGGCGCAATTGCTAGCAGTTAGGAAAGGTTGTGCCTGTTATTCACAGCGGGGCGTTCATAGTCAGAGGTGGAGTTCAGATCTGCTACAGTTTAGTGCACAAAGAAGATAAGTGTGGTGAATTACATGTTCCACAATGACCAAAGGCACTGAGAGAAGCCATTTTCTAATACCTTTGATGTATTCAGTATCAGTGATGCTGTTTTAAAATGCTCATTAGAGATGCATGCGTCGTCAAACAGAACATTTCTGCACGTCTAGAAAAGCATCAACATTCACGTCAATCTGGCCGTGCAGGAAAATGACAGATCTGCTCTTGATCTGTTGTGTTCTGTCTGGATTTTGTGAGTCGGCGTTGATTTTTGCCACCGGTTGAAGCGAGCGCATTCTGCAGTGTATCTTGGAGCTTGTTTGATATCAAACACTGTCTCTTCCTCCTCTGCTAGTTTTGGCAGACGCAGCGGCGAGTAGACACTGAGAGAACCAGCAGCTCTGATCTAAACAAACAGGGGATGAGCCTCAGTCCACTACGGCTTCATCTCGTTACAACAACGAGTTCTTTGGATCAGATTGTGGCCACTTTCACGCGTAATCTCCAAACTGTGTTTTTGACCCTGCAACTGTAGTGAGATCCGTCAAATCTGAACTGATGTGGTTTTCTTTTCCTCCACCACAGCTTCAGCACTGCCTACCAATGTATCTACTACTCTCCAGAGCACACAGCCAAAGCTCAGGAGGTACTCAGCACCATGAGCCTCCTCCAGCCCCTCATCACAAGCTTAGCGGACCAGCTCCTCCAGGCCGCCCAGGAGCACTCCTCCCCTGGACTGAGGGATGCACTCAAGAACCTTTCTGACAAGGTGAGGCAGCCCCCAAACCCCCCACCCACCCTCACTTCCATCCAAACAATCCCTTTTGTCCTGCTTGACCTCAAACTGCTGCAATACTCAGACCGCCTCCTTTATTCTTGGACGTATCACCAAACATTGTCGGGTAATAGCCCAGCCCGAGAAGCCCTTCAGATTAATCTTTAACTGTGGCGATAAGTTCATTTAAAGCCAAACACCTGTAAAAACAGCTTCATTATTTTGTCAGGAGTTCTGCCTCAAAGCATATAACCTTGAGTTGCAATCTGAGGACTGTTCAGGTGGATGCAGTATTGGCCTGAAATGACTGCAACACTCTTAAATGTTTACCAGTCCAGGTGATGTTGCCCTGCTGGATTCATCGCACACATAACTGCAAAACTGATAAACAATCAAAATATCCTTAAAACTTTAAATCCGGCAGTTGTTGCGGCACAGTTGCGCACACGCATGAACACACTAAACAGCCAACCTCAGGAAAAATCCATAACTCATCATAAAAACGCCAAACTAACAAAAGTGAATAGCAGCATGGAGGTTTATGGAGTTGAGGCGTTTTTATCAGGATAATTAATGAATTACATCTGGTGCTGTCAGATTGCAATCTGTTGTGGGAGAGATTGTTTTTGCCACAGTGGAATAGAGCCCAATCAGCCTGCTTAATTGGTACATTCGCTCTGTCACCACTTCCTCTCATCCTTGATTAGACACGCACACATTGGCCAAGTAAACCCCTGGCCTGGTCAGCGTGAGCAGGGCTGCTCTCTGATTAAAATCTCAAGCTGCGTTTGTGTGTTCGTGTGTGTGCGCTCGAGGCCAGCAGAAGTGTGAAACTACGTGTTTCTGTGTGTTAAAAAGCTGACGCTGGAGTGGCCGCACTCTCTTCAAGTCCCAAAACCACCAAACATGAATCACTGCGCATGTTTTATGTTTCCTCCTCCACATCTGGGCGTCTACCACAGAAATCTGCCTTTTTATAGTCACACAAATATCGATGTGTTCGCAAACAGATTGGCGCTCACCTGTTCACGCATGTACACACCTGTGCACACGTAAATCAGGACTAGTCAGTTTTATATAGCTTTTTGAATACATCATCTCTGGCTGGGTGTTTTTCACCATCCTGTAGACAAAATCAAAGGACTTGGAAAATGAATCGATGATGAAAATGATCATTAGCTGCAGCCCACAGCACCCTCTGTGGGCGCCTGATTCAGATAAGGAAAATCTCAAGAAAAACATGTAAAGCAGGACAAAAATGGAGAAAAGACACACATGCACACCTGAGAAAAACCCTCCATACTCACACTTACTGTCAGAGGGATGTTTGATATCCTCCTGACAGACATATAAATAAAGGTTGCAGTGTGTCTCTGCAGTGTGTGAACACTCTTCAGTAAAGACGGTGAGTCACTCCTTCAGAGGACCTGGCAAAGATAAGACACCTGCAGAGAAAATGAAGGGAATGTAAGAGCCGTTTCATCAGGTGCTCACTGCCTCTGACTCTTTCCCTCCTCAGTTCAGACCACCTGACCTGAGGCCTAATGCAATATTTCGCTCCTGAATACGTTTCCTGGCCTCACTCTGATGGTGCTGGACATAAAAGATGCACTGTTGCTTTTCTGTGGAAGGCGGTGATTCTGTTGATGATGATAATAATAATTTCACTCTGGTGATAATCACAGTGAAAAGGCAGCGGCACTGCATCCCCCGTCCCTCCAGCCGTGTCCTCGGACAAGTGATGCGTCTCCGCTGTAGCGGTTACCTGAGAGGAGCTGTGGGTTCGATCGTCTGTGCATGATTATGTTAAATGACACGGTGTGTAGAGGTCATACATGCTATAGTGGCTAAGTGTCCTCACACGCAGGCGCTGCTGGAATCTGACCAGCTCCGGCCATTCAGCCCCCCTCAACTCTCTAGTGAAGTTACATTGAGAGAAAAAGCTCCATTTTTAACTCGAACCCGCTCATCCTTCAGGGTGAAACGATTCCGGGTGAATAGATTCCTACAGTTTTCTTCTTCTTAGATCAAACGTGGCTTATTTTTTCGCAATTGCGGTCCGCAGAGGCCTTTCCTGACTTGCACTTCTGCTCAGTCAAGATCATATCAGCAGATATACTGAATAAAGACGAGCACCAGAATTTCTCCAGAGGGATTTTAAGCGTCTCAGATCTCTAAAACAGGTAGGTGTGGATGAGCTACACCACACGGAGGAATAGATTTTGCACGTGGAGGAGCAGAGTTGCTTTGGTCTAGCCTGGGTAAGAAAATGAAAGTGCTGTGCTTTTCTGCTTTGCCCAGAGGAGTGCACCTCTGATATTTCACTTTGAGTCTATATGGATCCTGCGGTATGGCGTGTCATTAAAATGTTTTCTGCTCCGAGCTGTAGGTCCTGCTCGGAGAGGATACGAGCTCTGCTTCTGGCTCAGCATTTAGGAATCCGACTGAACGATCCTGAGTGACATGCTGCATTTCTAACTTAAGCAATCTCCATAGTCCGTAGGTGACAGACCATAGTCAAACACAGGAGGTCCGTGACCCTGCGGGTGAGAAGTGCAAACACAGATCGGTCCAGATTGTTTTAAATACAGTGTGTCTTTGTTCGCTCATCTCAGCAAAGATAATGAATAATACATGTTCTCATAGATTGCAAATTAACATTGAGGTCAGATAAGCAGAGTTCAATTTGAATATGAATTTCCATTTTGAATTCCCCATTCCTGTTAAGTATTTTTGGTTTCTGATCCAAGCAAGCTCATTTTTCAGCCATTTGGACATTTCCATCCTTTAAAATGATGTTTACTGTGTGCACAGTCACAGTGTGCGTCACAGAAAGGTATCCAGCAGAAATGCTCATTCTCAGGCGCATGAAGTCTTATCCATAGACTTCAGCTCTCACACCATCGACTTAAAGGAATGGAACTCATTTGGATCCACGAAAGGCAATTAAAATGGATATTATGAATTACATCAGTGGTGTTTCCAGTCGTCATAATTTGCTTCCTCTTCTCATACATTTGTCAAATGGGCTATTTCATGTGGACAAAACACTTAATTTTATTTTTTTTAAATCAGGAGCAGGCTCAGATGGAACAGTGTGGTTTCCTTAATGACTGAAAGAAGAGCAACTCTGCGAAAGCTCTTAAAGCAAGTCAGCAGTTTCTTCAATAAAAGCTATAATGAGTCATATTTGTGAAAATAACGGGAGGGACATGGCAGCGTTTGGAGCTGCAGTTTAATCAGGAGAGATCAGTGAAGCGTGTGACCATAGACCTCATGGATATGAAGCATCTCTAAGCACAGATCCATGTGAAGGTAAGAACTGGTGATCCTCCAGTAGAGCAGGTAGAAGCAGGAAGAAAGAGCAGAAACGGACCCACAGAGGAATAAATGCTAATGCTAATGCTAATGCTATTGATTGTGACTCCCCTCATAGGTGTCAAGATATGATTATATGAGCGATGGAAAATTCTGCGACACACATCCAGGTTTCTTATCCTCTATTTATGCTTTTTTCTCACCTTGTCGTGGATGTTTGCAATGAGAAATGGATCATTAGAGAAGTGAAAATCTCTCCTTTATGCAGCCGCTGACACACATGCAGCCCGTTAAAACAGGTCATGGTCGACAGCGCTTCGCTTTAAGGGGTCACAAGCCAAAAAAACAGCCCAGAATCACCTCCTCATGACGTCCACACAGAGCGTCTCCAGCGGGACAGGACTGGCCTGGGGTTCTTCTGCAGTTATCTGCTCCTTTGCTGACTAAGGCGTCTCAACAAGCTCACTATTCAGCCCACATCCGGGAGGCAGGAGCAGGAGGGGGGTGTTTGCACGACAAATATATGTACATAATGACCTCGCAGGTTTCTTCTCATGGGGGGCTTGTGTTTTCTCGGACTGCATTTTGCTGTGGTAATAAAATTGCTTATTGCAGTGCTAACTCAATTACTCTTGAGGGCCCTTATCATTTTTCACGCAGTGGCGGCAGCGAGCGAGGGGCTCCTTGGCACCGGGATCATCATCAACTTACAGTAGCTGGTGAATTTGAGATCAAAGCCGTGTGCGCTCCTCGGAGGAGCAGGCTGGAGGAGGAGTAATTGAATTGTTTGTTGTTTGTTGCTGTTTTTGTTGCTCACCGGCTGTACGGCGGTAATGGAGAGCAGCTACTTTATGTGAAGGAGAGTGTTCATTTTCCTTGTTTCTTTTCACTTCCTCTGTAAATAGTTACCCGCTTCCAAGCTCACTTCCACCACTATTTTCTTCCACCCACTCACCCCGCCAGTCTCCATCTCTCTCACTTACTCTGTCTCTTTTGCTTTCTCGGTGCTTAAATTTTCATTTGTTTTGCCATCCCACAATAACTTTCAGTATCTTTCTTTTTCCAATCTCTCTTTCTGTCTTTGCTACAGACAGAACAATTTGTTCACACACTTAAGGATGAATTGGTCAAGAGCGCGCTGCTGGCGCTGCACGCCGCACAGCCCGGGTACGTCTCCAAGAGCCAGAAGCAGACGCCGGCGCCGGGAGGCCAACATCAAGGCCACGTCCATCAGGCCAGTGAGCAGAACCAGAGCCCGGTCCAGGGGCTCCCAGGCCACAGTCCAGCCTCGTCGGTCACTGAGGGCTCAGCGATGTGCAACAATGTGGAGGGATCACAAACCACGACCAGAGGAGAGGCCGGGCCTTTGCCGCCGAAGCACCAGGACTCCATACCGCACCATAAGGAGTACGACGAGGAGGAATGGGTGAGCCGTTAAGAAATCTTCCAAAGCACAATGTGAGAAACATTTTCACTGCTGGACCTCAGCGCAGCGCACACAGAGGGAGATTAACAATCACCGTATTACAGATAAACTATTTTTATGGCAAATAATTTCAGTTTCTTGCAAAATTAGATGCATCCCGAGCGTTACTCTTTCTTTCTAACGAGAGGTTTTCTCTAAGGAGTTGAAACACTTCATCATGACAGACTGACTCTGCCGTTTGCACCCAATCTGAGCATCCTGCTTCTCCTCACTGAAGTGTGTTTGACTGTTGGTTTGTTTGCGTCTGCACGCCGACAGCAGGAATTTATCATGATTCCTGCTCACCAGTGCCTAATTAACTCTCAGCATATTCCTCAAACCACACTGTTGAAGCAGCAAAGACAGAAGTATACGCCAGCATGTGCCGCACGCACACCTGGACCGATGCACACGAACGTGAGAGGATCTGTTTGTGCGCTAACAGCTGGAGCTCAGGAAAAGAGCGAGAAAGCTGGAAACAGTCCAGATTCTTTGAGAGTTATCTCAGAATATCCAGACAGCAGTTTCCTTTTGACCTTTTGGACATGAAGCCAGTTTGGGCTGTGAAGGGAAACACCTTTTTGCTTTGTTCTTCAGACAGAAGGGCATGTTTTCTGTTATGGCTTTATCCGCTTCCACAGTTTCTCTTTCAGTCTCTGGGACACATTTTGGTTTCCCCTTTTTTTTTTTTTCATTGTCTCAAACAGAGAAAGAGAGACAGAGATCTCATCAGGGACGCCGATCTGACTGCTGATTGTCTATTCGGCTCTTTCAGGACAGGCTGTGGGCCAACGTGGCCAAATGTCTCAACTGTGTGATCGCCATGGTGGATAAGCTTCAGGAGGAAGACAACAGCAAGCAGGAGGCCGTCCCTGAGCAGCAGCTCGCCGATGTCATCACCTCACACAACCCCGGTAAATCTCTGCTTTCTCAGTGTAATCGTCTCTGTTAAATGAGGGTGTTTGTGCTGGAAACACACTGGCAGGTAACTGACCATCACAGTGAAGCCCGTCATATTATTAGTCCACTTCTGTCGTGTCGGCTGCTCTAAATGTGCAATCCTCTCCGGCCGCTGAGCCCAAAACATTAGTCACCTGTTTTGATTGTAGCCCAACAACACCAAGGCTGTATTTTACTATAATGGACGTCCACACATACATTCCTTGTGATGTTGATTTCAGTATAAACATTGTTGTCTGGTTCAGTTTTCTTTTGCTGTTCTTGTTGTGGTCGATCTCTTCAGCATCAGACTCAAAGCCAAACGGATGCTGATGATGAATCAGTTATCCAGAATTGAACATAATACATTTGGATTATGTTCTCATTTGTCAATATGCCTCAAATATACAAAACTCTTCTATAAATACAGTAAATAAATGCAGTTTAGGATTGATTACTGCTGCTGAAAACATGTCTTTCCATTGTAGAGGTTGTAGTGTCTCTACAGTCAAACAGACACTGTGATGATGTTGCTTTAACTCATCCAAGCATTGTCATTGGCTGCGTACGCTGATGGTATTTTGACTTAATCTGAGATTTCTCAACAAACTGCAGAACACAGTCATTCACAATCAAACTTTCAGATCATAATAACATGTGTGACTAAACAATATAAACAAGTAAATAAGCTGAAGTAAACAACAGGATAAGACAAAGGACAAGACAAAACAGCCATCAGGTGAAAAGAAAAGACCCTTCAGGAGAGATCGATGTTAAAAAGATGTGTGTTAAACATTCGTTGAGCCCTCGGACCTTCAGGGAGGCTGTTCCACAGTTTTTGGGTGTAATTAACAAAGTCTGCCTCTCTGCGCCTTTTAGTTCTGACCTCGGGACCGATCGAGGTTCGACCCAGAGGATCCGCTATTAAGAGGCAGCTGGAGCTCTGAACCGTGAGGCTTCATCAGCTCTGACCGACTGCTGTGGAGTCCCACTGACATTTGATTTACGTTTTGCACAGAATCAGGCTTGAAAATAGTTAAAATCAAATAAAATATCACTGTGAGGGGAAGTAACACAGACAGTCAGCTTTTCAGTGCGTCTGCTGAAGGCAGCGAGGTGAGACCGGTCCAACTTAGAGGCCCCCTGTTGTTTAAGCATTAGCAAAAGAAAAACTTAAATTGTTGCCAGAGACGTGGATGAAAGCAATATTTGATATGCAGAGCCATCTACTGTTGACTGCAAGCTGCCCAGTCCTCCCCTGCGCCCACTGAAACCCTGCCTCAAGCTTGTGTCCAGACAAGTGCTCAGCCTGCCGCGACTGCCAACTGGCACACGGGCAGCAGCATTAGTCTGACCAGGCGACAAGGAGAGCCTGTGTGTGTGTGTGTGTGTGTGCGTGCGTGTGCGTGCGCGTGCGTGTGTGTCACAGGCAAATGCACGCTCAGACATCTGTGGCTGAGTGTTGTTGCATTTGTATGATTTTGTGTGTGTGTGTGCGTCTGTCTGTCCAAGTGAGCTGGCAGGTAAGAACAAGGCCGTCCGCCCGGAGTTCAGCCTGAAAGATAAGCTCAACCCCCCCGAGCACCTTTATTAAGACGGCGAACAGGCTCAGAGCAAGTGGTCATCTGCTTGTCTAAACACAAACACGGACGGAATAATGAGAGAAGCGTTATCTCCTCGTGGAGACCGGTGAGGCCCGGGCTTTTGATGACAAGGTGTTGTGGGGGTTTGGATGTTTGGACAGGTGGGCCGGCGGAGCGATGACAGCTGGAGTTCTGTTTCCTCCTTCTCTGTGCAGAGGTGGTATTTGCACAACAAGATAAGACATGATTTCTTTGACAAGGCAAGGGCAAGGCTGATGCGCTATACGTTCTGTGTGTGTGTGTGTGTGTGTGTGTGTGTGTGTGTGTGTGTGTGTGTGTGTGTGTGTGTGTGTGTGTGTGTGTGTGTGTGTGTGTGTGTGTGTGTGTGTGCGCATCTCCACACTGATGTCTGCTTCCGCCTCAAGAACTTTTCAATATGTTGAAGCTGAACAGAATGCATGATGGAAAAACTCATTTTGGCCATTGCTTAGCCAACACTGCCCCCTGTTGGTGAGTGAGGAGACGTAAGGGTGTTTATTGGAGGAGATGCATGAAAGACACCATGAAATCACACAGTGTGCCGCTCTGTGCCAGTCCCCACATTCTGGTTCCAGACAGGTTTTGTGTCATAAAATGAAGTATCTCAGTTAGTGTGTTGATTGAATCTGTTTCATCGCTTTGCAGCATTGTTTTCCAGTGGCATAGAGCAGCTAAACACGGCTGCAAATAATGATAAATGTTAGATAAATATCAAATCAGTGTACTATGACTGTTATATATCTATCGTGTGTACTTTTGATTCCCAAAAATAGGCAGTACCTCTGCAGGTGTCAGGTCATACACGGAAAGCTCAACTAATGAACTCCGTTAATCTCTAACTCAACTACTTGTGATTTGATTATAAATGAGAAAATATGCAAATAGGATCACAAATTATAAGAGCTGTAAGCTACCCATCAACCTGAGTAAGGAGCAACACATCAGCAGCACGTGTTGAGGTCGACTGTGTGAAAAGGAGTTAGCGAGCGCTGAGAGAAGCTGGAATAAGAAGCTAAAGTTAATGTGTAAACAGTCGAAATCAGTAGCTAAGTGGAACAACTGAGCAGCTGAAGTTGTTGGTTAAAAGGAATGAATTAAGAGTTTCTCTCGTCTTGCCACAGTCGAACAGTTGGCAGACCTTCACTGTCCAGTGGAGCACAGCCATTGACTTTCACTTTAGACTGACTGTTTTCCACGTTGTGTTCCTCTCCGGCATCCTGTTTCTAAAGGAATAACGCCACAGCGAACAAGTCGAGAGGCCGTATGTTAACGTTTGAATGACCCGTACAGTGTGAGGTGTCTGTGAGGAGGTAACGTTAACGCTCTTGATCTCTGTGGTGACTCGTTTAAATCGTCATCACTTATTAATGTGGTTATAGCAGGAACTCCGTCTGCGTTTCCCTGTAAATGGACGGCTGATCCTGACCGACTCGACGGGTGCCGTGCCGTCACACACAGCTGTTCACCGTGTTTGCCTCCTTTACATCACATCCAAACGACAGACACACCTCCGCACGCTTCAGACTGACCGCTCCAGACGTTTTGCGTGTTCACGTGGGAGACGTCAGATTACAGAGGCTCATTAATTCTGCGCATCATCGCCTCCTTTCTGCTTTCTTAACAAACATGGTGTTTGTTTCACTCTTGAAACACGTTATCATGCTGGCGTCTCATTAATTGTAGTGTGATGTGATCATTTAGGATGTGCCGTGGTGAAGAATCATAACTGAATTAGCGCCAGATTGACGGGATGGTAATAGCTGCGGCTTCAGCAAACTATTTTTGCAAGTTATTTATTTCTTTCATCGTCGCACTAATTAACTGTTGAAAAAGCCACGCCATCTGTGTGAGCCTGCAGACTCGTGGTGCCGTGTGTTCACGTCGTGCCATTATCCAGACAACGTTATGATTTCCTGGAGGAGCTCAGAGTTATTGTTGTCATACTTCACTGGCTGGCACAGCTGCTTCAGAGCATCGAGAGCAGCGATGTGACGGCTCCAGAGTGGATTTATTCTTATTATTTATTAGAATCGCCACACCCTCTGATGTGTGCTTCACACAGGGCCTTTCCACTTTGCACTGCTGCACATACATGAACCACAGTATATTACATGTAGTATATTAAAGTAAGAGGAGTACAGCTACTGAGTCAAAAGTCAAAAGTGGGATCGTGCTTTTAACAGTCATTTGCCATTTTTTGCTGTACCAGCATTAAGTAACACTGCGGCCGTGTGCCTGTCATGACCAGCCCGTACACTGCATCTGTTTGTTTGTTTTTTTAAGAGAGTTTCTTCACAGCTTCCTTTAAGCAGCATGAAATCTGCGTTTTCAGATTTTCTTTCCTGTAATTCCTCGCTGTATTCCAGGAAGCACGAATGGCTGAACCGGTTTCACGTCGCAGATAAGCAGTGTGTTGTGTCTGGCTGAGAACTCAAGTGTGGAGTCACATCTTAATCCATCCTAACTCTCGTTTCATCTGTGTCTACGCCGCCGCCCTCCTTTCTTTCTGCGCAGGCGACTGGAGGGAGCAGCTGCGTCCTGCGGTGACCAGGCTAAAGGAGTGTGTGATGGAGGTGGTGGAGAAGGCCAAGAGAGCCATGACCTTCGTGCTCCTGCAGGAGGCAGCATGCAGCATTCCACAGGGCCTCCTCCTCCAACAGAGGCGAGACGTGGTCTTCAGTCAGGCAGTAGGTGGCCACACTGAGGCGACAAACAGCTCCTCAGTTCACTTGTCTTACTTCACCTGAGGTGGAGGTTTTTCTCCTTTGTTCTTGTTTTAACACATTTACAACAGGCGTGGAAAGCACCTCCATGTTTGATTGTATGTGCCCTGTTTGTAAATGCAAATGTCAAAGAAACACTGGGACATGTTTTGCCGGCTGAACTGTGAAGCACTCTTATCCATGTTTGTGGTCCAGAGTCCAAACGCGCACCCAGCTTCTCCCAACAGCACTTAACACATCACTGAATGCTCACATGTACTAAAACTCCAAATACCTCTAGAAGCGTCGTTTTTCTGCGGATGTTTACTCCCACAGCTTCCATACATCCTGCAGTTTACCTACAAACCTAAACAAACGCCAGCTGTCCGACAGTATTTGCATTCTTCATGAGTGAAGAATCACAGCTCAGACGTGCGGTGTGTGTAACACTGTTCGATCAAGCTGAATCATTTCATACCTGCATAGTCTGGCTTTCCTGTTTAATATACATGCTTTTTGAGGGTGATTAGCTGTTTGTGCCAAGGGCAACATACAAGACATTCTGTTCAAATGTGTGTGTGTGTGTGTGTTTTCTCCTGTTCTTTTCAGCTGGCAGCCTTAGCCTGTGGGTTTGTCATGAGGCTGTACGCAGGAATGCAGGACAAAGGCTTCCTGAGGCAGCTCCACCTGGTCGGCCTGGTGGCCCAGTTTGAGAGCCTCCTCAGCACCTACAGTGAGTAAATCTGTAAAAAATGAAATCAGAAGTGGAAACACAGCTGCTGGCTTTTATTTGCTTTCTAGAAAGGAAGAAATCTAGTCTAGTGCTTTGGTTTAGCTGAACCTGGCTCATGTAATTAGTGATTGTGGGGCTGGAACAAATCACAACACGTAGCATGAGTCAGTGCACTGTTTTGTTTCGTTTTTTGGCTTAATGCCTTTATTACAGGCGTCTTTATCTCTGTAGGCTTTATACATGTTCCTGGTGTAGTTTAAATGTAGACCGAATTAAGGGTGAGGCCCTTGTGAGATAAGAGCACACCTGTTCTAGTTACCTGCACCACCACGATCAAAGCTCTCATTCAAGCTGGTTTATCGAAGCTCACGATGCAGCTCTCGAAGAATAGACCGGTCAGAAAACCTCCATTTTTTTACCGTCCTCGTTTCCCATGTTTCATCATCCCTCTGACATTTTAAAATGTGAGCCGCGCTCGCCTGGTTTTCAGTGACTGACGGGATGCGTGACCAGCGAGGATCAAAGCTCCGCTGATGTTGTTTTATCAAACTGTTGAAGGTGAGGAGATCGGGATGCTGGAGGACATGGAGGTGGGAATCTCAGACCTGCAGAGAGTCGTGTTCCAGATCACAGAGGCCACGACAGATGACCTCAGTGACCTCCAGCCTTTAGTGTGTGGCCGACGGTGAGACCTCATCATTTCTTTTTTATTTGCTTCAGCGTGTTCAGGTAGTCTCTCTGATAACGGCACATGGAAAAGGCTTTTCAGCAGCACAGCCTGCTGCAGCAGTGAGATACACGCCAGCTGTGGGCTGGCAGCAGGTCTCCTGATGAGCATTAAAATAAGCAGCTACTTAAATTGACTGTATTTCAGGTGTCCTGTAGTGTCAGAAAGGGCCTGTCACTGCAGTTTCAGGGAGGAGGACCTCGTTATTTGGTACTGATCATTGTTCATCAGTGTTCATTTGTTAGACTGCCAGATAATCCTGTTTTAGTCAAAATCCACTTGTGAACACAACTATTTTACTACTGTGTCACTTTATTTAATTTTACCCCGTGAAGGTCTGATGTTGTTATTAAAGTTCAAATAATGACAGACTGTTTTTTTATTGATCCCAATTTGGACAATTATCCGTTGCGGTCGCAGACATGATGCATGCTGGTTCTTAAGCTCTCAAATCACTGACCGCCAACTGTGTGTAGTTTGTCAGAATATTGTCACTGTTTTATGTCCAAAACACACCCCAAGAAACTATTTAGAAACGACCGGACCCGTAAAATAAAGGCTAATATGTGTTTGTCGCAGTTGGTTCTATTGATTAATAACTTCAAATCTCACCTGGCTGAGTGTTAATCAGTGTAGTGATGCATTAAGGAGTGTGTAACACTGCGTGACATCACAGTGCCGTACTGTATACCCGAGCTTTACTGTGCAAAGGTTTTAGTCAAACATTAATGAATAACAGCAGAGCAGCAGCGGTCTCCTCTTTGACAAGACTCTGTTCATCGTGCCGACGCTCGGCGCCTCCTCTTCCACGTCCGGACCTTCACACGGACAGAAACGCCGTTTATTATGGTGAACTGAGATTGAGTTCTCTTAGTTCATGAGCAGCGTGATAAATCATTATTTATTTATTTATAGTGTGTAATGATCAGCAAAGATAAGGACAGCTCAGAGCTCAGTGGTCACTGTAAAAGCACTGGAGCTGACACTGATTAATCTGCTCCAATCAGAAGTGTTTGTCTGCTCTGTTTTGTGCTGTTTGTTTCCACATACAGTCAGTGAATCAAGTCCAGACCGCAGGGCAGAGATTTGCATATTGTCTTCTTATAGAGTATTTATTATCCGCCCTGTGACCATAATTATTGTAGGTGTACGTGATTTATCGGGCTCTTGGGGAGCAAACAGTGGATGTGTTTGTTTGGGCTTAAAAATTATAGCAAAGCTTGGTGCTGAGGGGCTTCGTGGTGTCCGCTGTTTGAGCCAAGCCGAGCCCCGAGTGAGCAGCAAAATGGAGAAATGGCTGTGTGGTACCGAGCCACGCGGCGCAGCCGGTAATGAGGAAGCAGCTCTGACTTCTGAGGCTCATTGAACTTTAGTCCACCTGTGATTGAAGTAATGTCAGCAGCAGGGTGGAGCGCTGGAGCCACCGTCATGAATCCCCTCCGCCTCCCTGCTGCAGAGCAGTAGCTGACTTGTCAGACGTTTCCACAGCCAGGTGGAGCCGGAGCGTTCGAGCTGGCTGCTGAGTGCTTTATGCCAGTCGTGATAAGATGATACTCTCCTCCAGCCCCCCCCCCCCACGTCAATCTGTGAGGCAATCTGTCTCACACACTTACAGTCTCTTTCACTCATGCGTGCACACACATCAGTCTCTGTTTTATGGCTTGCTCAGGCCTGTCGTCAGTGTCAAATTGTACAACTTCCCAAACTTATCAGATTCCAAAACTGCAAAGCGTATTGAGTAGCTGTCTGATCGTTTTATCTCTCTTACTGTCAGTGTCTTTTTTTCTCTCCCTGCATTCAGAGACCACTTCATTGTCGAAGTGCCATTACCACGACTGGTTTTCCAGACCCTGCCAGAGGAGATCAAGGAGGGCAAGCCTCTACGAGTATTCCCGGTGCTGTTTAACGTGGGCATCAATGAACAGCAAACTATAGCAGAAAGGTACCGCAGACACTCTGTTCACTCTGAAGACTTCCCAGTCTGTTGCACTCCAGGTGAGGACACGTCAGCCGAGGCCAGCGTGGCCGTGCAGTGATCAGTATCACACAAAGATCTGAAGTCATGCGTGGCTTATTCTTTCTTCCTCAGTCTTACAAAGTGCATCTGTACCCAGAAATGTAATTCAATTCAATTAAAATAATCCGTCTGTGCAGCACGCTAACGACATACTCGCTTTCCCTCATAGGCAACAAATTGTTTAACATGTAACTGTATTGCTTTCATGTACGTTAATTGGTTCAAGGTGTTTAGTTTAGTCCCACCAAAGCTGCTATTTTCATGTTTTATCCAGTGGTGGGTAGAATACAGGTACAGTACAATTCCTGTAGAATATGGCTCAAGTACAAGTATAGAAGTACTTTGTCAGAAAACTACTCAGAGTACAATTACTTTGTGTTTTAGTATTGCTTAGCGTGTGCGGGCCGGAGATCTTCACGAGTCATTTCATGCAGGTCCAAGTCTCGAGTCTTTGGCCAAGAGTGTGAGCCTCGAGTGTGTTTGTGGGACGATCAGTGTGACACCTGCTGTGCGTCAGGTTAGAAACAGCCTCTGTGCAACGTGGTTGTTTCTAGGAATGCACTTTGCTTTGCACGTTGATTATTTCCACTTCAGCTGTTTCTGTTTGATACAGTTCTATAGATTTTTTCATCTTCATAAAAGTATTTAAGGTCACTTTAAGATGTTGTATTTGCCAGCTGCCCAGCCTGTTACTCTTCTGTCTGCTCTTATCTTGATGTGGCCATGCAGCCACCTGTGAATCACCTGCCTTGACATGAAGGTTATTTACAGCATAAATAAGGGTATAGCACAGGAGTAGCCCCGTGCTGAATGAAGTGGGTGAGACTTTTGCGTCAGATGTCCGCTCATATTTACTCTCTTATGATTCTCACAATGATTGTTTCCTGGATGCATAACAGCTGGTGACATACTGAGTGAAAACCAAGATCGATTTCACCAGCAACAGTTCATTTAATGAATCTACCATCCGGCATCTCGGCAAAACAAATAGAAACCGACGTGATTGAGAGAAAAATAAACACGTTTCCATCAAAAGAACGCCGTGCCCATCATCGGACGCAGATGTTTATACGGCGTGCCGCCTTCAGTCGCCCTGCACAAACACACTTTCCCACTTTGCCCCTTTGCTCATATACAGTATGTATATAGTATACAGGGCAAATGTGGTCAAAGTACGGTTTAAAAAGCTCTTTGTTACTGTGGCTTGGACTGATTGTTTCAGTGTTTGTGACGCTCCACCATGACTGCCTTTGCTCTCTCTGTCCTCCTCTCAGGTTTGGAGATATCTCCCTCCAAGAAAGAATAAACCAGAAGAACTTTGAGATGTTAGAAGCCTATTACAAATCATTAAGTGAAAAGGTGCCACTAGAATGTAAGTGCACGACGTTTTCCTTTCTTTTACCAAAGACCGAGTCTCTGCAGGTTTACTGCTGCAGCAGAGCAGCTGCTGTGTGCAGTTACAGTATTACGTGCAGTGAGTATTCACTGTCACTTTAGCGGTTAGTGAGGAATTCAGTCTTGTAAAACAATGTGTGAGAGGTGTGAACTATGGATTCAGCCTGCAGTGACAGCCTGCGCTCAGCTGTCCTTTTTTAGCAGAACAGAACAGGAAACAGAGGCGCTTACCGGCAGTGTGTTCTGTGTTTTCTATGAACAGGTCTACCGTGTTTTCAGACGCAGACTGACATAAAGGAATTACTTGAAACCCTGGGCCAGAATGTAGTTACAAAGAAGAGGAAGAATGTGGAGATACTGTGGATTGCTGGAACGGTGAGCAGAGCTGTTACTGTGACTTTCTGCTCTTCTGTTTTCTCTGAACCGAATAAATGAACTTCCTCTCTTGTGTCGCTGCGATCTGTAAACACGCAGATGTACTCTAGTGTTACATCTTTGACAGATTGGTATTTAATGGGCTTTAATGGGAGCACTGAGCTGAACAAAATGCAACTGCCTGAGCATGATGGATTGACTTTGGAAGAGGACGCCGTGTAAACGCTGACCTTTTACCTGATATTCAGCATCAGTGAGTTGTTATACACGTTCTCACGGATGTCACTCGAGAATCTGTTAAAACAAGACACGCCGTGCTAGCTGGGGCCGCTGTGCCGAGGCCAAGCCGGAATAACGTTTACTCAGTTCATCGTCTTAGCTTAGCAAATTAGCATGTTAGCATTTGTTACTAAGCTGTAAACACGAAGTCCAGAGGAGCTGGGACGCAGTGTAAGATGTAAATAAAGCTGAATGTGATCATTTGCTGATCCTTTTTGACATAAACTAAACTGAAAACAGCACAAAGACAATATCAAATGTCTGAGCTCATCACCTTCACTGATTCCTGTAAATATCTGCTTATTGTGAATCTGATGCAGCGACACGTTTCACAGACTGGAAAGGATGTGGAACGCTCCAAAAACGCCTGTTTGGATCGTTCCACAGGTAAACAGGCTCATTGGTAACAGGTGAGAGGATCATGAGTGAAAGGCTCAGTGGTTCACAGCGAGGATGGAGAGAGGTTCACCTCTTTGTGAACACATGACTGGATGAAGGAGATGAACACATGGACTCAGGAAGACTTTGTAAACCTGTAAAAACAGATTGTGAATAATAGCATTCAGTTTTTCTTCACGTTTTACACGACGTCCCAACTTTCTTGTAATCAGGCTTGGTCGTCGTAGTAGTAGTTTTACATGTTTTTGGTCATAAACAGATGTATTGAACGGATTAGGGTTTCAGTGATGTTCTGACTTCACTGCTTTGAAAATAGGTCGTTATTATACAACATACGTTTGCTTGTCTATGGTAATGAATTCTGGATTAGTTAGTCAAAAAAGTCTCAGTTATATCAAGTCTGTCAGGACAGAATATTTTGTGAAAGTACGATCAAGTGGTTGTCAGTCTGTTATGGGTCATTGTAACCAATGATAATAATACTTGTGTGAGAAACTGTGACAGTTTGCTTTAACGATGCACCTAATCGCTGCGTTTCTCCACTTCCCTCCAGATCTGCCGGAGGTTAAATGGCATCAGGTTCACCAGCTGTAAAAGTGCCAAAGACCGGACGTCCATGTCTGTCACATTAGAGCAGTGTGCCCTCCTACGTGATGAACACCAGCTCAGCAAGGATTTCTTCATCCGTGCTCTGGACTGTATGCGCAGGTAAGACGCCGGCAGAAGAGAAGTCAGTTCTGGGTGCAGGTTATTGTTCCACCCGATGCCCGACATGTTTTCTGCTTAGATTCAGCAGAATGCAGCCGTGCAGGTAGCTTCGGTTTTATTTGCTCAGAGACGGAAGTAGCAGCTTTCCAGGGACAGCGTCCGGTTACTCTGGATGCTCTTTACTGTGAGAGAAACCAACAAACACAACACAAAGGAATACCTTTCACCTCCTCTGCGTCTCACAGTCTGAGCTCATCAAACCAAAACTATCAGCATAGCTAGATGCTGCCAGGAGTCATTGAGAAAACTGTGGACGAACTGACCCTTTGACAGACGTTTCTGGAGATTTCTCAGTGGCGTCTTGTAATCTCTAAACAGACACGTCATTAAAAACATCTGGTTAAATGAATAACCTGCACCCACAGCACATGTAGCGTGAGCCACAGCTGCTGTTCATCACACATCAGAGTACGTTTTGTCTGCACGTCCTCCTCCCGGCGTGTCACCGTTTGGACGTGCCATCGTCAACATCGTCACGCGTCCCCTCCACCATCACCACCGTCCCTCACACGCTCAGAGGCAACCATGCATGTTCCCATCAGCGCTGCAGGCACGCCGCTGCATTTTGTGTTTGTGTTTTGAGCATCTACATCTGCATCTGTCTGAATCTGATAAGTTCTGATCTTTGCTGAGGCGCACACCTGAAATGTCTGCGGTAGTGACCGTGGAGGCCAGCTGATGGCAGCTGTGGCTGATGGCAGCTGTGTGGATGGATGGCTCAGTCACTCCACATTCTGCAGCTGATCAGGGTCAGCTGGGTGACCTGTAATAATCTACAGTAAAGATATACCTCATATATACATATAATATCTAAGCAAACCACAAAAAACCTTCATGAAGATCAGCTTCTTCAAACACAAAGCCATGAAATAAAATAATCCTGAAAAGATGAACCCTCCACCCACTGACCCGCCTTTCAGCACCACCTTCAGTCCACCACATACGAGCTCGTCCTCGTCTCTTCTGTCGTCGTGATTATTTCCTAAAAAGAGCGCGTTGTTTTAAAAACAATCCAGGTGCAATGCAGCTGGACCCTGAACAATATCTAAATCCTGTGACAGCTTCATCAGATCCTCTCACATACATTAGTCTGCATAATCAATCTGTAGAATATTGCAGATCTTCTTAATAACAGAGGACCCTGAGCCGCTCATGTTTCATGTCTGCATGGCTTCATTTGATAAGACATTTACAGCTGAATGTTCCTCTTAATTTATGTGCCGTAGACTATTATTATTATCACTTCCTGATGTCTGGAACATTTGGGCATATGCCACACAGCTGCCGCAGCGCATTGAGACAGCGGCGCAGCGGCACCATGTCGCTTTTCTCTTGTCGTGTTCGCGATCAGGCTGAGTAAAAATCTGTGCTGTGGTTTTTAGAAATGCACGTCGGAGGCAGGTTAGTGATGCTGAGCAAAGGATAAAAGGACGCTGCAGTTTAGCTGAGAAAGTCACATGAAACGACGTTTGTCTTCACCCACTGAGAACAGCGAGCATCTGAAAGTCAGATGAAACTCTTAAAAGCAGGTCTGAGTTGTCCAAACGAAGGCCGTGGGTCTGATGAGGAAGAGGAAGATTTTAACATGAACTCAGTGATGAAGTGAGCTGGTCGAGGATGATCGAGGACTTCTGACTGAAAGGAGGAAAACGTTTTTACCTTTCTCCTGAGACGTGTGTGTTTGATCAGCTGCAGAGACGCTTTGATAGGAACCACTTTGGATTTCATTTACAGAAAGCGTCACTTTATCTTTCTTCATGTTGAATTGTGCTTTAAAAACATCCGAGCATTGATCACATCAGGACGTTATCGGTTGGGTTTGTCGGGCCTCACGCGTGGTTGACTGCCTCTCTGACGTCATCCTCCAGTGAACCGTCTTTGCTTTCCTGCTCCCTGCTGAGTCAGTGATGTTGAAGAAAGGCGCTTATTTGCTTTGGTTTAAGCAGCTGAAAGTGGGCGTTTGAGCTGACTGTGCCGGTCGCAGTGAAACGAATCTGAATCTCGTATTTGTCTGTGAATTGATTTGTTGTTTTGAATAGAAGCACAGAGGCCTGAGGAGACGTGAGATGAGACTCTTTGTCACACTGAGGCGACATTTTTTCACCCAAAAGCGATCTGCAGTCAGTGACTCGAATGCATTTCAAATCCGAAGTTTGATATTGTGAAGTCTGTCGTTTACATCACCTGCTGGTCTGTCCGTGAAACAGCACCTGCAGATTTAGAGCGTACCATTTAGTTACTGTTCATGTCGGCAGGTAGGCAGGCAGGCAGGCAGGCGAGCCATCATGAACTACAGCCTCCAGGCGTGCGTTTGTCTGTTTCTTCTTCTGTAACTGCGAGGAAGAAGCTGTTTGCCCTCATTGAGCCTGCTGTGGGTGAAGTGAAATCAGCGGATTAAAGCAAACAGAAAAACAAGTGTTACCTTTCATAACAAACCTGTTGAACAGCTGCAGCGTGACTCTCACGCTCGAGACTTCAGTGAATGCAAATCAGCTGGATCAGATGTGATGAAAACGCCTTCTACCTAAACCTTTGTCGCATCACACCGCATGCCTCCTCTCCTCATCCGCCGCCATCTCAGCTTCTTGTGAGCCTGACCTCACATTTCTGCTCTTGTCTTTGGCTTGTTGGTGGCGAAGTCTGTGCTAATGGCTCTGTGTCTAAGTGGGCCTTCTGGCGCCGGCCTGCACCGGCTCTCGAGTGTTCAATCTGTGCCTGAAGTCCCACTTAGGCGCCATCTAGACTGTACTAACACGGCAGCGTTTTGATCTGTCTCTTCGTTCTGTTTCACCCTGATCGGCGCCCCTGCAGTCGGCCGACCCAGGGAGACATTGGGCAGTGGGAGGACCCTGAGGCTGGCGCCGTGACAGAGAACAAACCAGCGTCACGACACTTTTACCCCATTGCCCTGCTGCTCGTTAGCTCCCACTTACTGGTTGTGTGGCTCATTTTAAGTCTTGTTTTTCTGCTTGCAAAATATCAATAAATTGCTGACAATGCCATCTCTACTCACTCCTCTCTTCTGTGTTTGCTGGTTATTCTTTTCTAACCTGGTTTTCTCATGCGAGGCTAATTAGCGCGAGTGGTTTAATGTGAGCCACAGGGTGTTAATCCCTGAGCAGTAGTACAGGATTAGAGAAAACTGATATCAGTCAGATGGTATTAAGTTAAAGAACTGGCAATTGAATGTTCAGTCTTTCCTGATACACCCGAAACGTTTCAGACAATAACAAACAAAAGTTTGCACTAACTGCACACATGATATCCATGAAGCTTAATCTGACTCTTTATATAAACCTGGCATCAATCTATGGTTTTCTAATTGTCAACAGCATGAATACTTCTATCATTACCAAATGACTTGCCCCCCGTCTTTGTCACGCAGCCCCCAGATCCATCAATTCCTACTAAACATGTAAATATCTAAAAACAGAAAGGCCATTTCTAAAATTAAAAAAAAAAAGGCTCAGCAGCTTCTTAAAACAGGCGCTGACGTTACTCAAACAATCATCGTGCATTAGTTGGGGACTACTTTCAGCTGCGGAGTAATACACATCTGGTGCTGTGGTGAGTATTTACAGCAGCGGGATGATGTCTGTGGGAGCGACTCAAAATAAACTGCAGTGCCTCTGATGAAAGGAATAAGCTCAGTTTGGACACACAAACACGACTCGTTAATAGCATCGATTCATCACTGCTGTTTGACTTTCATGTGATTGGTTGGAATGGAAACATTGAATGATGCCAGATGTGTCAGTTCAGCAGGAGATCCAGCCAAGCGCTCCGTGATGGGCGTGGCGCGTTCGTGGACCACTCCCTGTATCTGAATTCGCGTAGTCACGAGTCATCCTCAACTCTCTGCAAATGAGTCCGTCCGGCACGAAGCAGCCGTGAAGATCAGATGGAACTGTGAAACCAGGCTTTGCGGATGAAACGTCGATTTCAAACATATTTTAGGAGTGAAGCTCGTTTGGTATTGCGTGTTGCTGTTGCAGAACTAATTTCTTCTCTCTAATCCTTTGCTGCTTCTGACGTCAGCTCTCTCTTCGTCCTCTTTTCCGCCTCTGACTCCGCTCATTAACTGCACTAATGTTCATTTCTTCATTGCGTCCTTCGTGTGACGATGCTCTTCTCAGAGAGAGCCGACACGCTGCAAGCACGAATGAGCAGACTCGCCACTTTGAGAACACACACGAAGCCTTTCAGAAACGCTGAAAAGACGTAATTTTACACAAGCAAGCTGAGAAACGCCTGACAGCACGTGCGTGGTACAAAGAAATGAACTCCAAATACAACAAACCAAACAGCAAATCAAACACAACAACAGAAGTCTCCACTGAAAACTGCTGAACATGCTAATAATTAAAAACATGTGGTTTCTTTTTTTCCATAAATGCAGCACGTGTTGTGTCACAGTTGAACATGTCTTCTTCAGCTGACAATCCCGTCCTCGTACTCATGTGCAGTAAAACCAGCTCACGCTCTCATCCTGAAACCTGTAAAGATGCTTATCTCGCTCTGACCAAAGGAAATATTTTACTCCCTTTACATTTGGCTGTTCAGAATCTGTGCAGAGTTTGTCAGATCAAATGTAGAAATATATTCTCACCTGTCCGTCGTCTGGTTCTGACTTCACTCCCTCAGAGTTTGGATCAGGAGCCGATCTGCTGCAAAGTGCTAAAATACAGCAGCTTATTATATTTGAACAGCTTCTTTCCTCCCAGTTATTCAGCGTTTGGGGGAAGCGGGCTGAGAGACACGGCCGGTACAGCCAGGAGTACAGGTGCACAGGTGTACAGGTGCACAGGTGTACAGGTGCACAGGTGTACAGGTGCACAGGTGTACAGGTGCACAGGTGTACAGGTGCACAGGTGTACAGGTGCACAGGTGTACAGGTGCACAGGTGTACAGCCAGCTAATCACACATCAACCAGAGCAGGCAGACACTGAAGACTCCGTGAAGAAAAACCAAAAGCTGACAGGAAACTCCATGACTGTCTTAACTGTGTCTGAAGAAGCAGCTGAAGGAGGATGAGGAGTGGGAGAAGTGGGAGAAGGTGTAATTAACACATCAGCTGAGCGCTCCCACCTGCAATTAGTGTTTGCCGTGATGACAGTAACCGCCGAGCGACTCCGGGGTCAGACAGTTAAATTAACGAGGATGAAGCTGAGGACCTCGACTCGACCTCGAAAAATGCAGCACACAGAACGAGCCGGAAGGATATAAATAAACGTTTATCTGTTTGTCTCCGGAAACGTCTGGTCCCAGCCGACCTCGGAGTCCAAACATGGGAAATGCGTTCGCCTGTTGGCGGAGATCGCTCCATCGCTTTAAAGAGAGCCGTGAAAATGTGATTTATGACCGTTAAAATGAGATGAGAGGAAGTTGTTGACCTCACGCTGGAGGGAATACTCACAGGAGACAAATACTGAACATACTTCATGATGTTTAAGACGGAAAACGAGGTCAGAATTAGTTGTAGGATCATTTTTAATTTCGAGTGGCTCGTTGCTGTCAGCTGACCGTGTTAGCAGCAGGATGATAAACCCTCCAAATGCACACGTTACAGTGCACGCTGGTCATCCGTTAGCCATGGAGCACAGAAAACTCGAGGTACTCAAGTACAGTTTTGAGGTATTTGTACTTGACCGTTTCTATTTTCCGCCGCCGCGTACTTCCACTCCACGTTTCAGAGGCAGATACTGTATTTTTTCCAACACGACATGCGTCTGATAACGTTAGTTGCTGCTTGTTTTGCAGACGAGTTATGCAAAGTTGATGTTTTATTACAGGCTGAGATCAAACTTCATTGATCTCTGAGAAGGAAATTAAGATAAGCTTCACCTTTACTAAGTGATTAATCCAGTAATGTGATCTTTATACTTTGAACACTACTTTCACTTTTGATGCTAATACTACTACTTACTGTTCCTGAAGTAACATTTTGAATGCAGGACTTTTGTTACAGACCATCTAAATGTGTCATGTTTGTATCTTGTTTTATTATTATTTAGCATTTTAACAACCGATTACGTCAATCAGTCAAACCCAAATGAGTATTTTGTGAAGTCATGTTATTAAAGTGGTGTGTTTGGTGGTGGGAAGCCTTTTTTCTGCTACGTTTTGTTTCTTTAAGGCTTTTCAGGCTGCACTGCAAACATCACGTTAAAACGTCATTCATGTTCATTTTTTGGTTTCCTTTCTTTTCCTCCCTCTTTATTTGACCACCAGAGAAGGATGTCGGATTGAAAACGTTCAAAAGAATATTAGATGCAGGAAATATGCCTTCAACATGTTGCAGCTGATGGCTTTTCCCAAGTGCTACCGACCGCCGGAGGGGACGTACGGCAAAGTGGACTCCTGAGGACGGACGCCGCGATCTGTGACAGCCGCCGGCGTGTTTCACCCGGCGAGTAGACATGAAACAAAGATGAAAATGTAAAATGTTTGGAACCACAAACACTTGCTGGATGTTATGTTTTGCTGTTTAGTTTTTGGTCGCTCTGCTGTGTGAGGGGGTGGGGGGGGTGGGGGGGGGGGGGGGGGGGGGGGGGGGGGTGATGTGTTCAGTGAATCCAGAGCTGGATTTGACCATTTCTGTTATCTGTAAAGTTAAAGCACTTTCCTTTTCTGCCTTGTGTCTCTTTCACGGCCTAAGCAGCGATAAACAGTACAGCTGTGTATGCAAACCACGGTGTGTGTGTGTGTGTGTGTGTGTGTGTGTGTGTGTGTGTGTGTGTGTGTGTGTGTGTGTGTGTGTGTGTGTGTGAGAATGACTTTTTTTAAGACCTCGAGCAGCTCAACCTGCATCTGTTTGCATGAAGAATTCCCCTCCAGCAGAAAGTCAAAGGTCAACGTTCAGCTTTTGAGCTGAGCCTCACTGAAATGTACTGCTTTCCACAGTGTCATGGAAACGAGCTGTTTGTAGCCTCCTTCCATGTTTGGAGCGCCACGGGCTGAAAACTGAACGCGTGTCCTGCTTTAAAGGACTTTCTGCCGTTCAGGAACGTTTGAGCTGAACATTTTTATGGTGTCACATTTCGTTCCCCGTCTGGTTGCAGACACGTTTTCATTCATTTGAACTCTTCTCGTAAGTATTTCAGAGCGTGTGTTGAATCCTGTTGATCATTCTTTTCCATAATACTTTTATATCTGAAGGTACAGGCCAGCAGGAAGCACAGCTGAAGTTAAAACAGGACGAGAATATCGGACCATCATTTCTGAGTGCCATTAAAACAAATTCCATTATTTATTTTTGTATTCTGAAATGACTTTATATTCTAAGGGTTGACACCTTGGACTTTTATTATGCATGTTTGAAATGTATTTGTTGTGTTACACATATATAATTGGCTATTTGAAATTAAATAAAAGAATGGTTTAAGACGCGTATTCATGGCTCTGTAATGTTTTAGACGCCGTTCATGTTGAATTTCAAGGGTGTTTAATCGAACCAGTAAACGAAAGTACTACAGTGAAATGAGTCATGATTTCTTCCATGTGTTGCATTAAAAACATGTTCGAGCAAAGGCCTCAAATGCAGCCTGCAGTCTTAAAAAGAGGCTCTGAAGTTTGCTGCTTCAAGCACTAAAATGTGTTCAGCATTAAAACATGAAAAAACAACCGATCACTGCTGCCGTTGTTCTGTACTCTCAGGCTGTTCAAAGAATCCTCCATTAACCAGGCAGTCATTGAACGCACCGCGTCCTGCAGAGCTTAGTTTGTTTAAAGTGAAGTAGGAACGTTTGGCGTGTATGTGCTGCAGGAGTGTTTTGAACTTTCCACTCAAGGGTTTGATGCTTGTGTTAAAGATTATCAGAGTGCAGTTTAAAGTTGGCATACATGACGTTTACCTTTCAGCAGACTCTCAGGATCAAGGCCTCGACTGGTCCTTTGGACCGATGACTGCTTTGACCCATCCCTCCGCCGGCCATCGGCACAAATGTTTCATCTATGCTGGTTGTGTCCATAAAGTATTGTAGATTTCTCTTTATTTCATCGAGTATTGACTGTTAGCTCACAGGCTAGCGCCATGCATTGACTAAGCTTACAGTTAACACATGATGCCCATGGACAGACCTGAAGCCAACACAGGCTCAAAGCCTGGATGCTGATTTTCTGTCATGGATTCTAATTGTCATGGATGGATTAGGAGCCTCATCGCAGCCAATCGTGTCCACGTTCCTCATGAAATGATAGAATGTTGAGAAGTCTTCGCCTAAATTACCGTCAGAAAAAAGTCCACAACCTCCATCGTTGTCAGCATCGTCTGAGTCATCTTCATCGATGCTGCAGTGCAGGAGAGAGAGTCAGAGCCGGTCACGTGAACAGACGAACACCGGCGTGAAGATGGCGAGAACATCTGTATCAGCAGCCGGCGACACACAGACTTTTATTTAAATTCTCGAGCGTCGAGGTGACGAGACCAGTAAAAACAAGTGAAGCGCACAGACGGATCATCATATTCTCGGCTTGTTCTGCTTATTTAGAGGTAACCTCTGGTGTGTTCAACCTCTAGGGGCGCTGTGGAGCAACACTTTGCAGAAAGGGTCCCCAGTTTGTTTGTATCAGGACCACGTGGAGCCATTCATGTCCTGAGGGCGGTTTCAAGGTATTCAGTCTCGGCCCTCGCGTGAAAAGCCAAAGCTGTCTTATTCTTTTGAGTGAAGCAGCGCTGGCGTTCAGACTTCAGCAAAAAAAAAACAAAAATAAAAAACAAATCCTGGAGTCTCTTAATCTGATCACTGATTCACAGATCTGTTCCTCAAACTGGCCTTTCTGCATCGTATTTCACCGCCGCCGGTGTTGTTTTAACACAGCCAACACTGAATTTAAACGTAACCGTTTAACAAGAAAAAACCTCTAAAAAGCACCTTTAACAAACAGCTGAGAAAGCTACGAAAACACCAGATAAAAGAAGTGAAGACTGTACAGTTTGGATATTTTCAGGAGTTCATTGGGCATATACAGTATAACAGGTATAACATTCAGTAGTGTGTAGCAGTGAGCTTAATAATATACATTCAGTATGTACAGTCCATGCTGCTACTGTATGCTACTTCTTTCAGTGAAATGCAGGTTGTGGCACAGTGACGGAGGGACTTCATTTGTACAGTTAAACAATGAGCGCAGTGCTGTCGTCCTGTACGTTTAAACTGTTCTACACATCAGATTTAGTGTCGTCGGCCTATCTCATAAAATACAGGACGGCAAGGTTTACAGTATCACAGGTCAACGTAGCTGCAGTGTGATATTTACAAGATAAAAACCCACAGTTCTTTATAAATATATACAGATGCACACTGGCAGCTCACAGTAGTCACACCACATCACGTGTTCGCCGACGTCATTTCTTGCAAAAGGCTTTCTAGTCTTTCCAGGAATGTTGTGATATTTTTAAGGGAGTATGCTTCACATGGGGGGCAGCCAACCTGAGAATCAAGAGAGACACAAGAAAAGACAGTTTTACACATATTCAGTAAAGAAAATAGAAAAGCTAAAGCGACCGAAGCAAAACGTGTCAGCGCTGACAACCAACGATGAGCCGTGAAGAAGAAGAAGCAGCACGAGCGGTTTCACACACACTGACATCGGCTTCAGCAGAGGTTACGCGAGAATGAAAAGAACAACCGGACTCCAAAACAGCTGAGACGCAATCATCTGCAAACAAACTGAAGTGTCCATCCAATCATGTGTTCACAAAGTGGTGAACCTCGTTTGTGAATGACCAGGATGCCCCTTTCATACCCAATCACGATCCTCTTACCTGTTACCAATGAGCGTGTTAACCTGTAGAATGATCCAAACAGGCGTTTTTGGAGCGTTGAAACATTAAATCTATCATCGTAGTGCTGTAAGGTTCATGTTTGACGCAGCGTCTCAGCTCTTTTGGAATCAGGCTCGTGGTTAAAAACGTGAGCTGTAATCAGGACTTACAGAGTTGGCTTCAGGAGGCAGCTCGTCATTGAAATCCATGAGGCAATCTGCATTATTATCAAAAATCTCTTCTTCGTCGAGGACCATTATCAACTCCAACATGTAACATCTGAGCGACATAACTTTGCACTTCTCCTAGGAGAGAGAGAGGAGCCTCAGTGTGGACACGTGCAGGTTCAGGTTAACGACGTGAGCAGCTGCTAATGAGGTTTCTTGTCTCGTCGCCGCGTCGAGGCAGCGACTTCACACTCACAAACCGATCGAGCTTTTTAACAACACCGCTTCTCTCCTAGCTAGACAAGCATTGTGCTTTGTGTTAAAGAATGTGTTGGCTAATGTGGTGTTTCAGCCTAAACAGATGAGTTTGTCTTCATTTTCTGGTTTTCTTATCAACAAACGCAACAAAAAGACAGAAATGAATAAATGAATCATGCCTCAGTCTGTTTCTTCATGATTTCTTTGCCCTGTCTGTGATACTTTGCCCATTTATTCCTGGAAACGGTGAAAAATGGTCACAAATATATTGTTAATGGTTATTTTAAAACAAGATTAAGCGTCTACAGCCCGGTGAGGTCGCACTTAGACACAGTGGTGCTTTGAGCTAAATGCTAATGTTAGCATGCTAACAGGCGCACAGTGACAAGTTTTATTACATTTTACACAAAGTCGGGATCAGCAGAGTGAATACGGTTCATCCTGTTGGGGACATGAACCTGTGTCTCAAATTTTATGGCAATCCATTATTTAGTCGAGACATTCAGCTCAAAGCCACGTTGCATTTGGTGCACATGGTGCTTTTGTTTGGGACTATTTTCAGCTGCGGATTAATACACATTGATGCACTTTTTATTACCGACAGCAGGACTGTTAATGCAACACTGACTCAGTAAAGCTCGTGTTCATTGTAATGACAGAACGTCTCGCGGCTCCAACTGAGAGTTTTTATAGTGTTTAAAACACCTGGACATTAGAAATAAAAACACATAAAAATTCAGCACATCGCTTACTTTATCCTTTCAGTTTTTTTGACTCAGATCTTTTCATCTTCAAAAAAATAAATGTACTTACTTCAACGTCATTGACTGACGGAGCATACAGCATGGCGTCAGATTTCTGAAAAGGGGTAAGAGGAGTGAAAAGCCATAAAATTAGACAAACTAATCTTATCGGTCACTGGCACAGCAGTTACAGCAAACAAAATGTACAAAAGAAAATCACACAAGTAAAATGACAGAAGAGAAAAAGGAAAAGCTAGATACAGTTTTCAAATGTTTAACTGTATGTGTCAAACTACAGGAGGTAAAGAATTAAGATGCTTTCTACAAATCTGAATCCTTTCAGCAGAAGCAGGAAAACAGATGCAAAACGTCGTTTCATTGGGTACCTTCGCTCACCTGAATGGCGCTTTTCAGCTCGTCCAAGCAGGTCTGCACGTCTGCTGTTCCAGGAACAGACGCGGCACACGCAAACGTACTCACGAAGCTTTAAGAGAGTGAAGAGACGACGGTTACAACAGTACGGTTCACTGATCACATGATCTGGCTTCTTCACACTGAGGCTGTGGAGGAGGACAGGTGAGTTCACAGGTGTGTTCAGGTGACATGCAGATACAGTGATCCGCCTCTGAGGAAGCTTTCCCATGATTCATTCAGCTTTTTTATTTGATGAAGGAAAATGACTTTAGGCGAGCTTTACTGTTAATATTTGAATATTTTCTCCTGAATAACAGAAAATATCTGAAGTGTTGTTTTTTCCGGCTACACTGCTGATAGAAACATTTCCTCTGCCATTTGATAACCACAATTCAACTGAGACAAACACCGTATGCCTACCTCAGAACTAAGAAACAAAGCCAGACCTGAGTTTTGAGGCTCTCTCGGCACAGGTTACAGGTCGACTGGAGCTGGACGCCGTTCTGCAAACAAAAACAAGGAAGCATCAGCGTCATCCCTCGGGTTGTTTTGTCCAGCTTGAGCGAGATGTTGAGAGAAGATGAGCTGGTTAATGAGGTCAGTTTTACCTTAATTCAATATTTCAGCTCATTTTAAATTCGCCATCCTTTTTTTCAGCGTGAGAGAAATGTGACTTTCTGATGCTGCTGCTGTCTCCTGGACAATCACCCTGCACCAGGTGTTTTTTTCTCCTCATCATCTGGATGTTGATTGCTCATCTCGAGGCCTCAGATTTTCCTCTGACAAACCTTTGCACTCCGTCCCTGCTTCTGGTCACATTGAGCTTTTGCTGCTATTTGCTGCCGTCCACAAATCTAGACTCCATCTCGCTTCACTTGGGAGCTTCTGTCTGAGCTCTCCGTCATTTACCGACTTCTCTGGTTTGTCAACATGATAAACGAATGCGCGCCCCCTCAGGTTGTCCTCCACAGGGCCTCTGGGTGGAGGAACCAGCCTGAAAGATTCACAGAGGATTAACGTAGGAATGCTCAGTACTAACTGGGGAGAGCGTAATCCTGTTCCTTAGTTTATGACCTACTCGCACAGATCGGTCCTGGCACCAACCTGCAGTTTGACCCTTTAAAGAGCCAAATTTCCATCTGGACTTCATCGAGGACTCACTCAGAGCAAAGGAATTCACTTTGCACTGCAAAGCTAAATATGCATCTGCTGATAACTTACAGTCCATAAAGTTTAGTCTCGACAGGGACGACGAACCCGAGGACCAGCCTGCTTCTGTGAACAAATGAACTGTATGATGTTTTTAGAGAGCATGACTCAGCATTTTTCTGTTGCACTGCTGAACCTGTTGCTGCTCCTCTGCATTCCTCGCAGACAGATATAAGAATAAATGCATTGACCCGGACACTGGGTCATATTGCATCTTTTTTGGTAGTTTTATGTCTCTTTGTGGTCATTTTGCATCTTTTTTGGTAGTTTTATGTCTCTTTGTGGTCATTTTGCGTCTTTTTTGGTAGTTTTATGTCTCTTTGTGGTCATTTTGCGTCTTTTTTGGTAGTTTTATGTCTCTTTGTGGTCATTTTGCATCTTTTTTGGTAGTTTTATGTCTGTGGTCATTTTGCGTCTTTTTTGGTAGTTTTATGTCTCTTTGTGGTCATTTTGCGTCTTTTTGTGGCAGTTTTATGTCTCTTTGTGGTCATTTTGCGTCTCTTTGTGGTAATTTTGCGTCTCTGTGGCAGTTTTATGTCTCTTTGTGGTCATTTTGCGTCTTTTTGTGGCAGTTTTATGTCTGGTCATTTTGCGTTTCTTTGTGGTAGTTTTATGTCTCTGTGGTCATTTTGCGTTTCTTTGTGGTAGTTTTATGTCTCTTTGTGGTCATTTTGCGTCTTTTTGTGGCAGTTTTATGTCTCTTTGTGGTCATTTTGCGTCTTTTTTGGTAGTTTTATGTCTCTGTGGTCATTTTGCGTCTTTTTGTGGCAGTTTTATGTCTCTTTGTGGTCATTTTGCGTCTTTTTTGGTAGTTTTATGTCTCTTTGTGGTCATTTTGCGTCTCTTTGTGGCAGTTTTATGTCTCTTTGTGGTCACTTTGTGTCTTTTTGTGTTAGTTTAATGTTTCTTTGTGGTCATTTTACGTCTCTGTGGCAGTATTATGTCTCTTTGTAGTCATTTTACGTCTCTCTGTGGCAGTTTTATGTCTCTGTGGTCATTTTGCGTCTTTTTTGGTAGTTTTATGTCTCTTTGTGGTCATTTTGCGTCTTTTTGTGGCAGTTTTATGTCTCTTTGTGGTCACTTTGCGTCTCTTTGTGGCAATTTTATGTCTGTGGTCATTTTGCGTCTCTGTGGCAGTATTATGTCTCTGTGGTCATTTTGCGTCTTTTTGTGGCAGTTTTATGTCTCTTTGTGGTCATTTTGCGTCTCTTTGTGGCAGTTTTATGTCTCTTTGTGGTCATTTTGCGTCTCTCTGTGGCAGTTTTATGTCTCTTTGTGGTTATTTTGCGTCTCTTTGTGGCAGTTTTATGTCTCTTTGTGGTCACTTTGCGATACTAACAGTACCTATCACTCTGAGACTCAAACAGGGGGCTGGCCACCACTCTGGCCCCGCCTCTGCCGAGCACGATGTCGGCAGGTTGAAACAGTCTTGAGATTGTTCTGAGAATCCTGATTGACAGCAGTGACAGCCATTTGTGTGCACGATGCATAACATCAAGGTGTGTACTGTTCACATCATTGTGCCTTTGTGCAGTTGTGTTTTATAGTGTTTCTGTTCTGGTGATGTGTCTGTTCAGCTGACAGCAGTGTGGTACACGTTTGGCCAGGTGTATCCCTCCTGTTCAATCAGGTGACAGCTTGCAAAATAAAGAACACCTTCCGTTGGGTTCTGTTCAGTCAATGTTGAATGTTAGAAAATGCAGAGCTGCAATTAATGTTATTTCCATTGTTTATTATATGATTATTATGGGGTTTTTTTTCAATTATTCGATTAATCTTTTAGTTTAAACATCAGAAAACTATACAAAGGAAAAAAAACCGGCATCAGATTTTTTACCAAGCTGAAAGCTTCAAATTCAAATTCAGCAAAGATCAAAGATAATAAACAATATGAAGCGTCGCACATTCTCACTTTTAAGATGCTGAACCCAGCAAATATTTGACATTTTGGCTTTATAAATGGCTTAAAACGATCTTTTAAAACAATTGTCTCTGTTAATCAGCTTGTTTTTTCACGTTTCGTACCATATAAATAAATGAACATGTTCATATCTACCACATATCACCACAGACAGACAGCACGCTCATCACTGCACTTCACTGCTTTTCAGTAAACTAAACTTGATCTTCTCTGTGCAGTGACAGTACAGCCTCTCATCTCATCCTAAAGAGACGCAGCACTCACTGAATGTAACATGAAGCACTGCCTTTACTACAGTGACATGAAACCCCATCAGATTTCCATCCATCCATTATCTATACCGCCTATCCCTTTCGGGGTTGCGGGGGGCTGGAGCCTATCCCAGCTACAATGGGCGAGAGGCGGGGTACACCCTGAGCCGGTCGCCAGCCGATTGCAGGGCCACATGCAAGGACAAACACACATTCACACTCACACTCACACCTATGGACAATTTAGAGTCACCAATTAACCTAATGAGCATGTTTTTGGTCTGTGGGAGGAAGCCGGAGTGCCCGGAGAGAAGCCACGCATGCACGGGAAGAACATGCAAACTTCACACAAGGGCCCCGCCCCACCCGGGGATCGAACCGGCGACCTTCTTGCTGTGAGGCACGCCCACTACCTGCTGCCCCACCGTGCAGCCCCCCATCAGATTTATTACTGATTATTTACTTTCTTTTATTTTACAAATCCGATTCACAAGCTCGCAGAGGCAGCAATGATGTCTTCAAAGGTCTATCCAAAACTGTCTATTTACTATCTCAGAAGATGAAAAACAGCAGAAATATTCACATTTGAGAAGCTGGAACAGTCTGTTGGTGCCTTTTTTGTTTTAAAAACTAGATGCTTAAAATAGCTGCTGACTCATTTTCTACTGAAAGAATACTCTAAAGAGCGTTTTATTCTTAAATCTCAACATGCAGCCAACATGATGACAGACTGATGTCTGAAAAGAAAACACCAGAACAGCTTAAGTCAGCAGAACGGTTCTTCATCACATCGTGAGTTTGAACCTGCAGTCACTGATGTAATAAACTAAACAGGAAGTGAAGCTTGTTTACAGCTTCCTGAAGCGCTTCACTGCAGCCTGATCAGAGGTCACAGCGTCCAGCGTGACACCGTAGCAAAGATGGACGCCCGCCCTCCTTCACACACACACACACACACACACACACACCTCTGGATCACTCGGCCTCCTGCTCTTTCTGCTCGTCAGATGAAAGTTCTGCAAACTTTCTACTTGGCGGAGGGCTGAAAGGTGACGAGGACTGAGTGACAAGCATCAGATTTCTCTTCTGAGGTTTTGATCATTGCACTAAACTGATGGAGAAAAAGTGGATTAACGATGCGTTCGTGTGTAAATGCAGCTGCTTGTGATCCTTTTAAAAATCCCCTGCAGACAAAAATCCAGAATCCATCGATATCCACACACTGTTGAAAAGTTTAACTGCTGGACACGAGATGTCCTCCTTCTCTGAAGACGTCCTCTCAGTGCTTCTGCTCTGGCCTCCCGCCTCTCTAAGATGCATACTGGACTGAGCTTGCCTTTAAAACCCCGCTCTTACTGCACACGTGCACACCTCAGATTTAACGTGCATGAGAAACTTTCCTCCTCCAGCAGGCGAATGTGAAAACAGGCTTCTACAATGTCAAAGTCTGCGCAGTGAAGATCAAACATCCACGGCGGAGCAGCAGGTAGTGCGCATGCCTCACAGCAAGAAGGTCGCCGGTTTGATCCCTGGGTCGGGCGGGGCCTTCCTGTGTGAGGTTTGCATGCTCTTCCCGTAAGTGTGAGTGTGAGCATGAAAGGTTGTCTGTCTGTATGTGTTGCCCTGCAATCGACTGGCGACCGGTCCAGGGTGTACCCCACCTCTCGCCCGTTGACAGCTGGGATAGGCTCCAGCCCCCCCACAACCCCAAAAAGGGATAGTCGGGTGTAGAAAATGGATGGATGGATGGTGTTTGAAGTGGAGGAGGCCTGAACGACGTGCAGCTGCGTAATTTATTCTGCAACAATGCATCTTTTTTAGACAATAATGATGCATTTTGTGTGTAAAATCAGGATCTACAGAGTAACTTTTAACTCCATCTGCTGAACAAACACATTTACTGTTTAATACAATAAATTTACTAGAATTTGCTCCACTGTGAAAGCTACTTCAAAGTGCTGATGTTAAGTTAATGATAATGAATTGTGTTGTGAGTTCACTTTTACAATCCAGTAATGAAGTCATTATAATAATACAAGCAGATTCCAACATAGAAATGTGACCATTTTTTAATCCTCTCTGACATAAACTCAACGGAAAACAGCACAAAGACAATATATTTCATGTTCTTCCTCATCAGCTTCATTGATTTCTGTAAATATCTGCTTATTGTGAATCTGATGCAACAACACGTTTCACAGACTGTGAAAGATGTGGAACGCTCCAAAAACACCTGTTTGGATCATTCCACAGGTAAACAGGCTCAGTGGTAACAGGTGAGAGGATCATGGTTGGGTATGAAAGTCGTTCACAGCGAGGATGGAGAGAGGTTCACCACTTTGTGGACACATGAGTGGATGGAGGAGGTGAATGCATGGACACTTTGTTGACCTCGTCAGTAAACACAGGTTGTTTGTTAATGACTGGATCGGGTTTTATTTATGCTTCGTGCTCAGGAACACTTCAGAAAGTTGCATTCTGTTCATATTTACGTTTTACACAGCGGCCTCACTTTTTTGGAATCAGGGCTGGAAACTACTCTGGCCACTCTGCAAGGTGGCATTCTGCACATTAATGATAAAGATATTTATATTATATATTTATATCTCAAAGACAATGTTACAAAGTGTTTTACATAAACCACTGAAAGACAGTAAGCGATGCAGCCAGTGAGTGAGAGTCTGAAACATAAAGAGATATCGAGCAGTACGTTTGTGGCAGGCCACGTCGATACACGCAAGTTTTAAATTGAGTTTTAAAGGAGGACTGACGCGGCAGGAGACGCAGAAACTGGACAGGACCTCCAGCTGCTGAGGAGAGCAGCTGTGAAACACAACCTGCAGAGTCTGACGGCACAGGTTCACCTCTTTTATCCATGACCACTGGACTCACACTACGTCCCCGGAAAGCTTTCACTGCACCAACTCCTCCAGTCAGATGTCTCACCTGGACCAGCCAGCCATCGCGCTGCTCGCTCAGACACTGTGCTTCACGCTGAACCTGCTCTGTCGTATCAGCTGCTGGCAGGTTAAAGACGGAACAACAAACATGTTTTCTTGTGCTCGCTGAGAGCTGGCTGAGTGAGGCCGCTAACAAAGAGCTGACAGAAGCGCCATGTAAGAGTTTCAGCCTTATACGTTGCGCAAGATGCAAGAGGAATTAAAGGCGTGGGAGTGGCTGGTTTAAGATTCGGTACCTCTTTAGGAATTTCTTATCTTTTAAAGCAAAATCTCATCTTAAACATGATGCAGTTGTTTTTACATCTGGATCTCCAGCACCATTAACTGCACTGCATCGCCGCCCTGAACTCAAACACGGCTTCTTAGAGGAATTCAGTGAGCTACTGTTCAAAACGATAAACACTGATAATCCCAGTAATCCAGATACAAACCAGTTTACTGAGCTGTTACTCACTAATGACCTCGTCAACTGTACCAGTGACATTACAGACTGGATGATGCAAAACTCCCTGCGGTGAAACAATGATAAGACTGAGATCCTTGAGGGAGGCTGGAGGTCAGAGATCCACTGCAAACTGGTCTCTGAAACCCAGATTCGGAACTGGATTCGGATTTCAAAACTGATTTCAAAGATCACTGAACGGTCCAGCTCCTGAATCCACCTGTGACCTGCTGACTCCTCCAGAAGCCTCAGACCCTCAGACCCTCAGACTCCTCACTGTTTGGAGGCGAACGTGGTGGCGTGACAGCCAGCGTGGAGGCCGATCGTTGGCCAACACGCAGCTTTGGGCAGCGTGATGTTAAAACCTGAAACCTGCGGTGCAAACAAGCTGAGAGGAGGCTTCACGTCGTCCTGCGTCCAATTCAGCTTTTGAAATAAACAATATTCTGGATTTTTCAGTGAAGCACGGGATGTAATTTTACAACTTTAAATGGAAAAGGAAGATTTTTTGTTAAAACTACACTGTACTTACATGATCATGCCAAGCGCAGTACTTTCTATATGAGTTCAAACACAGGGAGTCTTTAAAATGCTGCTTTGAAGCGTCAGTGAGAATGATCCAATAACAAAATCAAGAAAAATTAAAAAGATCTTCTTTCACTTTGTGCTTCTTTAAAGTCTACTCCACCACATTCACGTTACAGCTTTGTTTCCTATTTACTTTTCAGGTAAACCGTTTACAATCAAAACACAGCAGGAGCCAATAATGTTCATTACTAAACTAACCAGTCGTGTGTAAACTAATTACAGGTAATTATCCAAAGACAGAATGTGTTAAGAAGATGTGACACTCTGCACGAGCAGCATGCTTTTGCTTTTGATGGTGCACCGTACATTTTGCTGATAACGCTGCTGAGGGAGTATTTCTTCTCCGCTTTTACTCCAGGATATGAACTCCACCTCAGATTTTCAATCATAACTCTCCGTCACTTTCCCAAATGTTTCCACATGATTTGACGCGTGTGAATGAACAGCAGTTAAATGCCTCGCGCGTCCTTCCACGCCTTGAAGCAGCTGTTTGTGGTCGACGGTGACTCTTTTGTTAACGCAGGAGCTTTGAGCTGCGGGAGCTTCTTGTCCGCCCCGCACAAACTGAAAGTGAAACTTAAACGATGACTTGTTGTGTTTGCTTTTAATCGAATAACCAGAATGATGCAAGTTCACCCACGCAGCCCAAATGTCTCCCGTGGACGCACGTGGATCACCGGGTTGACACACCTCCGGTCATTACGCACTATTTACGTCCTGCCGGGGGCAATTTTTCCACCTTTTCAACTTATCAAGTCAAAACGCTACTTGTGCTCCTGCTACAACTTCCGACTTGAGGTTTCGTCAAGCCTCAGGCTGCCTACACCTCCACCAAACACACACAGGGGACTTCAGCTTACCGTTCGCGGGTCTCTGGGGCATGTGGGCTGGACGAGGATCAGCGGGGGCGCCGTCATGAAGTCTGTCATCTGCGCAGCTGCAGCGGTCGCTCTCCTTCCCGGCGGAGCAGCAGGCCAAGCTCACATTTTTGCATTTCACTTGTTACTCCAAAGCTCTCGTGTCTCATTGATGTCAGTCCAGTTTTAATAACACCTCACAGGAGCGGGCGCGCGGTCCAGATCTCGCTCCCGGCCAGTCACACGCCCTGCTGGCGTCATGTTGCGCGCACGCCTCCTCCGCTTCGTCACTTTGTTACAAACCAATACGTGTCAGGGCAGCGGTGAGCAGGGCTATCAGTCAGTCATCAAAGCACATGGGACACAACTCATTTCATTTCCAAATGCTCCGTCAAAGAGCATTTTGGCATTTATTGGCACGTTTAGCTCCTACAAGTCTCAACAAATGCAGCTGATTTCAAGGATCAGGGCAAACATGTCAGGCTGTTTGGACAGTGTTTGTGCTGCACTGAAGCACCTAAACCCGATGAATGGCTGCAGTTTAACACTTAATACACAGTAAAGACATCATAATTATAACCTTTGTTTTCAGGCTGGATCACCAACCACAGACAAATGACCAGGAGCTGCAGAAGTCAGTGGGCCAGAGCGTCTGTGCTGATGCCCACTACTCAAGCACAACGCGGACTCAAACCAGGAGGGTCTCAAGGATTTTTATAATGCTCCACATTATCACAAAACAAAATACCACGAGGACAAGTGTGTAAACACAAAAAACACAAGCAGGGAAGCGGTTTGCGTCTCAGGGTGCATCTCTGGAAAAATCACAAATCTCTGACTGTAAACCTGTTTCCTGCTGCTGATAACAAAATGACTCAACTTTTTTAAAAAATGATGACCAAACTACATCTTAACTGGGTCAACTCTACCATTTTTGTTGTCAAGCTGCTGTCAAATGCAGTATTTCAAAAAACATCCTGCTTGCAACTTGCATCATCTAAGCCAGCGTGCTATCCTGCCTGCCTGCAGCTGTTCTTCGCAGTGGCTGCAGTACCTGAGGGTCCTGGTCTCAAAGCCAAACTGAAACAAAGCTGAAATAATTTAAACTGGTGATCAAAACAGAAACCTAAAGAGATTTCTGTTTCTATATCGAGGCACATTCATTGAATCTTTAGAATTTCCTGTTGGAGGAATATTGAGGAGCGAGCAGCTGCTCAGTTACCTGCCTGTGTCAAAATGTACACTGTGCATATTCCCTAAATAAAACTGTCACCACAACAAAGGAGTCAAAGGGGCTTCGCAGCTAATTCTGGTTCCCGGGGGCCTCCTGGTGCATCAACCCAGCCTTGAACGCATGGCGGGAAGCTGAAAACAGGTCGTCCCCATGACAGCAAAAACTGTCAGGTCATAAAAATCTGCATTAAATGTCAGGACAGATTCAGAATCCTGTTGACTTTTTCTTTAATATCAGATTAAAATCAAACCTTTTTACTGTTTGAACTCGTTCTTTTATTCTTCTGGTTCTTGTATTGCTGCATATTTTAATTCCTCAGAATAAGGAACTGGAAAAAGTACCAGTACAGAAACGTGGGCATCGTATTGGCACTAGTATCCAGCCCTCGTCACACCGACCGTGTTCTTGAGTCTTCTTCTTCTTCTTCTGTGTGACCCTGATCATCGCTGACTTGTAACATGAGACGATCCGCTGAGGATCTGTTGGATCTATGGGGCTCGGCCTGTGCAGGTCTCTCCAGTCTCTGTCCTCGCTTAGGCCGTCCCGTCCAGTCTAAGACCAGCCACGGAATCAGCAGCCTTATCCTCTTCGCCTTCTTCTCCTTCCTCTTCGTCCTCCTCCTCCTCGTCCTCCTCCTCATCCTCCTCCTCATACTCATCCTCCTCATCGTCGTCGTCATCCTCTCCGTAGTCGTCCTGTTGGTCTCTGCCTCCGGACGCTAAGTTCTTCCAGTAGGAGTCGTACCCCGAGGCGCCGTCGGAGTAATCGTAGTCGTCGTCGTCGCCGCCAGCCTGGCGGCCGAACTTCAACGTGCGAGCTGCAGAGAACAGACAGACGTGTGTTTGTTTTAATCCCACTGTGCGCTGCATGTGCATTACTTGCACCTGTGTGTTCATTTTAAAAACACGAAACAGGAAGTGCTCACGCAGAAGATCATCTGACTGCATGCCGACAGCTTTAAGCTAAACAAAGCTGCTCGACTCGTCTGACCTCACATCCTGTGTCTCGCTCCATAGCCAACACGTCCAGAGAGATAAGAGTCAGATGACAGCAGCGAAGGTGAGAGAGGTCCGGCCTGTGATAACGCCTTAATGCAAGTTCAAATGACTGTTCCCACGGTCAGAGAAGAGCCTTCAAGCTCAATCGATCTGTTATTTCAGATTACACTCTGGTTACACTGTCGCACCGGAGCAATAAAACGTGGTTTAAGTGGTCAGATGCATCTTTTTTTTTTGTTCAGAAAAAATGTGGCAAGATCACAATAAATTCTGAGTGGAATAAAAGGTGAAATGAGGAAGAACAGGAGGCCAATAAGAGACCTTTTCTGAGCATACGTCATCTCAGAGCGGACAAACAACTCTGATCCACGTTTTCATTGGAAATAAAAGTCCATTTCTTGAAAACGCTCTTTAAGTTTCGTTTTCTAAAGTCACGATTCAGCAGGGAAGCTGCTGCAACTTCCTCCAAACAGCAGATTTACTGGAAAGCGGTTGTAACGGTTCTGTGTGACACTCACTGGACATGCTGAGGTCTTTGGTCTCCTGGGTCTCGTGGCCGCACTTGGGGCAGGGTGGAGCTTTTCCTTTCTCCTGTTTGAAGACCTTGCTCTTGGCGTGGTCGTCGCAGTAGCAGGCCTGAGAGGACACAGTTGAACAAGCGTTAAAACCATCACGTGGAAACATTCACTCACATCATTTTGACATGTAGTTTTAACTCAGGCTCGAACTGTGAGACTGAAATCCGACGACTGCTGAGGCTTGTTTGGACAAGCAAGTTCATTCATCATCATCATCATCATCATCATCACGTCTTCCTCTTCTCTCGCCTCCAGTGGAGCTTCTCGCCTGCCATGTTCAGGATTTACCAGCTCTCTGCACTTCGATAAAGCTCTTCTGACCAGTCCTACTTCCAGTTCATGTCTGTTTTCTCACAAAGGCTGAATTATTCTCATCACTCACAGACTTTTTTTAAGTGTTAGCTTGTTGCACCGATATTACGACACGGCAGCCGCACACGTGTCAGGGCTCAGTCAATACACAGTAGGTTTAAACGATCCCTGATGTGACCTCCATGATCCACAGGCTTCAGAGGAAATGTTCGAGGCTGTCTCAATACAACCCGAGCTCACATTAAAAGACGAGGGAAAATAGTCCACAGCCTTCATTTTGTGCAAGCTAAAGCTCAGCTGAAGCCACTGAGTCAATAAAGTCTTCGGTCACACACACATGCGGGCATGTGAGTGTTGTTTTAAGACGGAATGAACAAAATGTGAATTTAATGAAATCTACAGAGGACGACTTGTTTGTGCTGCATTGGACTCTTATTTTACAGCTCATTATTCTGTGCTGTGAACGTGTGAATGTCTTCTATTTATATTGAACTGGCAGTCTGCCAGTCTGTGTTACTGTGTTACTGTGTGTGTGTGTGTGTGTGTGTGTGTGTGTGTGTGTGTGTGTGGTTTGCTTGCTGGTTTTTCTCTTTTGTTTTATTTATTGTGCTCTTCTCTAAGTTACCTTTTGTTGTACACATTCTTGGTAAAGCACCCTGTAATTAATGGTGCTATCAGCGAACATCATCACAAGCTGCCTGCTCATTTCAACCACTTGTGCACTTTGCAGATAAAGCTGCGGTGAGCTAACTTTTCCTTTTTCGGTACCAGTGACATCATCAATTTCTCTCTGAGGTTTAGAGATCACGTAGTCTGATGCAAACAAAGCGCACACTGCTCTGACCCAAAGGAAGAGGGGTCGAAATGAAAAATGATCTCCTCGCAGCGGCTTCATTCGGAGAGTCCAGTTTAATCTGACTGGAGCGCTCTCTTGCTGCTGTTTGGTAGGAGACTTTCTATTTTTAATCTTTGGCTTCAATTACACATTTCCTGCATGCCAGAAGCATTTCCTGCAAAATCAAAGGAGAGGGAGATTCATTTGACTCGATCTTATCAGTTCGGAGATGTGGGTTGTTCTTCATTGTTGCAGAAACAGTTTGTGATGTGAGATTCGATGGGTGTAGTTTTCCCTGAAAATGCAGATGCAGAAGACAGATGTTCCCCTCACCTTACAGCGCAGGCAGGAGTGCTGCCCCAGTCGATTACAGGAAACACCTGAATTGGAACGTGAAAAAAGAAAAAACAAAAATCAGTTTGCTCTTCTGCACACATCCCCTCTGGGTGTTACTGTCTGGCAAAGGTAAAATACTCTTTACATTCTTCATCAACCACAAAAATGATATTATGAAAGGAAAAAGAGAGTGACTCACATTTGTAAGTTTCTGCCTGAAGGACCTGGCAGCTTGCCTGGTGCTCAAACTGATCGTCCTCACACAAGAAGTTCTGACAAAAGGAGCAGCGGAAGATTCGCCCCCCTGTTCAGGAAGTTGAAGCAGTCAGTGGTGATTTTTATTGTGACACTGATGAGACTGGAACAGTTTCAATCAAAGGGGGGGGGGGGGTCTTACCATGATCCCACACACTGCGTTCACACTCAATGCAGTCTGCATCAGTCAGAGGACACGCACAGGCGTGTGTGCTCAGACATTTCCTGCTGTGGCACACCCAAGCTTCACAGAAGTCACACACCGCCCCCTTGTGGTCAAGAAGAAAATGATTTAAAAAATCAAAGACTTTGCAATGATTCATTTTTCTTAAACTTGAGCTGAAACAAAAATAATCTCACACGTTGCTGCTTATTTCAGTGGTACTCACTGATTACTGAACACTGGGATGTCATTCATCACTTATCATTACACTGGTACAATATTGTGGGTACTTGTACTTTGAACTTTGTTTATATCATTAGTCTGGTGCACTATTACAGCACTATCTTCTTCGACATCACTGATGGTCATCACTATGACCATAACTATCAGGCCCCTATTGCAACACTTGATCAAAGTCCACTATTGTGATGAACAACTTCATTATTACCCAGTACTGTTTGCACAAATTTCACACCTTCAACAGTGTCGTCGTTTGTGCATATTACTCTCGCAGTCTTTAGCTGCTCCTGTCCCAACTTGTTTAAAACGTGTCGCTGCATTACATTCAGAATAAGCAGATATTTACAAAAATCAATGAAGCCGATGAGGTCAGACATTAGATATATTGTCTTTGTGCTGTTTTTAATTGCGTGTGTGTCAAAAAGGATCAGCAAGTGATCACATTCTGTTTAATTCATGTTTCAGACAGCGTCCCAACTTTTTGGAATCAGGATTATACATTGCTGCAATAACCAAGTGTCCCTGTTAGGACTGATAAGTGCGGATGGTTCGCACAAACCCTCACTCTTGCCGTGTGATGGCATCAGTTCAGAGGCACTGCTAACTTACCACCATGGCCATCCCAGTGCTGTGGATCCCAGGATGTTTGATCACACAGTCTGATGACTTCATGCACTTGGTTTTGCCTGACAACATGAGCATTAAACATTTCACAGATTAATATAGTGTGACAGAACATTTTAATGCCACAATGCACAGAACCTGAAGTGATTATAGCATCTCTCTATACACTCCTAAATGTAGTGGCGGGTGACATCCTACGTTTTTCTTACTGTTATCAAACTACATGAAGAGCCAAAAACCAACAACAACCTGATCCTACTGACATGTAACGTCTGTGCAGCCAAAGGCTGATATACCTGCATCTTATTACTCAGTGCCACAGGCCATAAAATGCATGTTCATAAAATGCATCACTGAGTCACACTGATGCACTCGGTGAACTTCATTTTGACATGACTTATGTCAACTCACTGCTGTAAACACTCAGCATAAAATATTGCCCAACAAATGCACTTTCACCCCAGTTTGAGTAAGGACTGCTAAAAACTACAGTGAGCAGCTGTTGGTGAATTTTGACAGATGAACTTTTTTTGCTGGATGATTTAAATGACAAACGTGACTAGTGCTGTGCGATATTACGATATATGTCGTAGTGCGACAGAAAAATGTCTACCGTACGATATAATCCTCTATTGTTTATATCGTAATTTTAACGTGTGGGCTGTGGTTAGCTCGGCGAATGTAACTGTAGCAACGCTACTGCTTTGCGGTAGCAGTTTACGTCACCTGCAAGAACTCCGTTACGGCACCGCTAACATTTTCAGCCAATGTGCGCGAGAGCCGGCGGGAGCATAGACGTAAACAACGTAGCAGAGATGGAGAGCACAGTGGACGCTGAACCAACAGAACCCATAGAGGAATTGGTGCCGAAAAGAGGGAACAGGAACTCCATTGTTTGGCACTGGTTTGGATTTAAAAAGGCAGACACCGACCAAAAAACGGTCATCTGCAAAACATGCCGCCTACAAGTCGTCACTAGCGACTCGAACACGTCTAATCTTTTCTATCACTTAAAGACACGGCATGAACTACTAAAGTTAAACCACGAAGTGATGAAACTGATTGCGCTACCAGATATTTTTGAATGGTATTTGTCCATTTGATATTTGTGTGTTATTTATTTTATTTTTAATTGTTTTTTAATTGTCTAGTAACAAAATATAAAGTAGTAACAAAAAGAGGGACTCTGGCACTAAAAAGACTTTTTATTGTTTTTTAATTTTCTTGTCTCTTTGTATATAAAATATGTGTTTTAGAAATAAAGGGAGAATAGATCAGAGGAATTGGCATTCATTTCATGTGTGTGTATATATATAATTTTAAGTAAAAATACTATATCGGGATATAAATCTTTATCGGGATATAAAATTACCTATATCGGGATATAAATTTTTGTCCATATCGCACAGCACTAAACGTGACACTGCGGTCGACTCACCGCACTGAGCGCACACCGGCAGCTTCTGGACCACGCTGCAGAAGTAGCAGAAAGCTCTGTTCTTCTGTTTTCTACCAGGTGACACGACAAACAGAGAAACGTGTTAAACTGTCTGTGCCTGTGACAGTCTACACCTGAACAAAGATATGATGGGATGCAGTCACTCACCTCTGACATTTGTCACATTCCTACAAAACAGAAGACAGTGAAGTATCTGTAAGTAACAGTACTTAAGGTATAATATTTAAATCAGGGCTTCAAGCAGCTGCAGTACAAACCATGGTAGAGTTGCAGGGGTGTTTGGCCACTTCGACATGTTCCCGGTTGGCTCGACTCTGTTTCTCTCTCTCCTTACGACTCTCAGCCTTTTTCCGGGCACCGGTTTTCTTTTTGGGCATTTCTGCTTCGACAGGCCGATGTCCACAGAGCTAACGGCTGGTTTGACGTGCGGTTCCCTGCAAACGCGAACATTTAGACACGCTTTAGAGCTCAGTGAGGGCTAGCTAGTTTATCTGAGAGCAACTAAGACCGCCGAGGACAACTTCAAATGACTTCAATTGTTTTATTTAACCTCTGTTGTCAATAAATACAGGCGGAATTTAGTCGGTAGGGTAGTGCTATGTGGCTAACTCCCCAGCCAGTCGCTAAATAACCAGTTAGCTAGTTTATAACGTTTTTGTTAATGTTGGCTAGCTGTTGAGCCTGCAGTCAGTTCTGAAGCTAACATGTAGAGTCACATGGTAAGAATTAAATTAACTTTAATTAAAGCCGTTAGTTTAGAAGATTTAGGTCGCCCAGCAGTTATATGAATGGTACTGAATAATACATCTAAGTGTCATTTAAATATACGAGTGTGATTTGAAATTATTTTACCGAAATGATCAGCACTCCAGCTTCCCTCTGGTCCGGTCTGCAAATCTGTTCGGCTGAAACAAACTGCCGAAACATTTGTTCCTGCTTGTGTTTTAGATGAGCGCAAACGTTTGCTGTCATCTAGACTTCTGCAAAGAGTCAAAACTTTGTACATTTCACGTGTGGATGTGTAGTTCACAACACCACAGTAAGGTTTAATCACTAATGACCTGGTTGATAGTCGATAATTAATTTACCAATGTTTATAGATCGGTAATAATACCTTAGTAAAACACCTTTTGGGCTAGCAAGTTGTATCTCACCAGTAAATGTGCTGGATAAATAGGGTCCTGTTACAGATTAATTGAATGTGGGCTCACAGCCCGACAAAAAGTCTCCTTATTGAAATAACAGCTCATTACTGACAAAAGCAGTAATAATTTGTTCATTAAGTAAAGTCATTAGTGAAACCATACTAATCTAAGTAGACTGTGACCACCTAAGAGTTTCCTACCTTTCTGAGAATTAACTCTACAAAATAGTTTTTATTTATGCTCAATATGTTTTCCCCTATTCTTTACAATTCAGTTAACTAATAAACCAATTTATTCTACCTGCGAATTTAACTTTCTAGACTGTTGTGGGTAAGTTGACCATCCATTTTCCCAGTTAAATACCTGCACATTATACACGAGACGTTAACACTGATTATTGAGTGATGGTTATTGTATCACTGTGTATATTAAACGTGCCATAAACCAAAATTACTCTTATATAGTTATTTATTCATAGACATTGAAAACAGATTACTAATGAACCAGGTGTTCACTGGGCTCATCCCAACCTCTGCTGGTTTTCCAGTGTCTGTCTGTGAAGGCAGATGAACCATTTCATGGGATGTTGCATCAAATTTGTCCTGCAGACTGTTTTTTTTTTTTTTGTTTTGTTTTGTTTTGTTTTTTTTTAACACATGGAAACAGAAGTTAACTGTCAGGGTAGGCACGTAATTGAATAGAATATCACGCAATATAAATTCACATTTTTTTGTAAGGCTATAAAAGTCTGTAATTACTCCAGTGGCACAGTCCAGGCTCCGTAGATGTGGCCTAAATATACCCAGTAATAAAATTAGAAGAAACAAATCCAGTAAACAAATCCAGCTTTTCCCACTGGTCTGCCTCACGTGTCACATCCTGAAATGTACAGCAATAACAGTGCACGCTGTTTACTGCGAAGCTGTCGTGTTCATATGAATATCTCTCTTGGGTGATAGTTTACATATTTATGATATTTATGGCTCCACATGCCACGGAGCGTCCGAGGAGCTTTGGCCACGCCCGGGTCACGTGCTCATGAGCGCTGAGCCAATCCAGAGCGAGGACGGCAGACAGCTCACGGTGAACAACAACACACGGCGTCGTCCTCTCCTGCAGGCGGTGGTGTGCGGCGCACTCCTGCACGGAGCTCAC